>NW_024412418.1:3751811-3879450 GCF_014898765.1 Herpailurus yagouaroundi | reverse complement strand
GAAAGAAAGAAAGAAAGAAAGAAAGAAAGAAAGAAAGAAAGAAAGAAAGAAAGGAAGGAAGAGAAGGAAGAAAGGAAGGGCTTAAGAAGGGAGGGAACTCTCCCGAGGATATAGGGGGCAAAAGACAGTTTATCCAATGCCTTTACTAATGAAGGATCCAGCCAGGCCTTCTTGGAGCCCCACCTCCTCTACTGTGGTATCTCTACCCCACTGGCTAAAGAGAGAGTCCTGAACTGGGAAAAGCCAGGGCTGGGCTGGAGAATGAAGAGAAAGACATCATGCAGGATTCCCCGCAGGCCGGCCATCTGGATCAGAGCTGCACTAGTGCAGGTCTCCCTCTGCGTGTGTCTCCTCCACCCCACTCTGGCCTCTTATCTCCTCCTCCTCCCTTTAATGCATGCCCCCATTCCCCATGGGCCACCCTCATCCTGCTTCTTATCTGCTCACCCCCCCATCGCGGGCTCCCAGGCGATTTCCCCCTTTCATCTCCCCATCTCCTTATCTCACTCTTGCCCCCCCAGCCTGCTCACATCTGCTTCCTTTGGGCCCCCCCTGGCCCCTTATCAAATGTCCCTCTCTCCATCACTGCCCCCTTATCTGCTCATCCCTGGCCCACATGACTGTTATTTTTTGTCTTCTTGATAGAAGCCCTACAGGAAATGGCAGAAGCTCAGAGGTTGCCTTCCAGGCTCCCAGGCACAAGGGAGCTGAGGGAGGGAATGGCCGGCCCCTCAGAGTCAGGAAGAGGGTGTTTCTGAGCCTTTCTACACAAACCAGGACAGGGGCTTTGGAATCGGTCCAGGCTGGATTCCTCCTGTGATGCTTGAACTCTCCCTCCACCACACACTAAGAGATGTTGGGCAAATGGCTCCGACCTCCCTGAGCTTCATCTGTACAGCCAGACTTAAGAATACTTCCCTCCAAGGATCAGTGGAGGCCGAGGCTAGTGCATGACAAAGACTGGCCTTCTTCCAGAGGCTGGGTGGTCATGCTTCCCCCACTACTGGCATACAGAGGCACCTTCACTAACTCCTGTGATTGTTAACTGCTGTATACCCATGTAACCCCTAGCAATCCTGTAGGGTAGAGGCTGTAAGTGCTGACATCCCACGGGTGATGGAGCTGAGACCCATGGCCTGACATCACAAGGTCTGCCCCCAGTTGGCCTAGAGGGGAATCCCCCACCTTTTCCACGGAGGGCATTAGCTCTCAAAAATAGGGGAGGAAACTCTCAGCACACTCCAGCCCATAATTGTCTGCCATGATTCTAAATTCCAAAGCCAAATGGGCCCTACCATGACCTTCGCTTCACCTGGAACATCTGCCAGGTTCCCAGGACAAAAGGTGAAGGCGAGAACAGAGTTTTCTCTAAAGAAATGTAAGGGTCTGCCTATTTCCACTGGCTTCTCAGGAAGTGACGTCAGCAGACCCACTTGGCCCTTTTTCTGGTGTTAATCATGTTCTCACACCCAAGAACACGTTGTCCCCACCTCCTGAGCCACAGCCACCTCCTGAGCCCTACTCTTCCTGACAATAATTAAGGATGTCACCTGGGTGTTGCTGTGAAAAGTGACAGCAAGAGCCCTTTACATACCTGCTCTGGGAGGCAGTGCTGAGCCCAGACCCAAGCTGCTGTAAGCTTGCCCCATGGGGACAACAGGCTCGAAGGTGTGGTGGGTGTCACCGTATCGGTGGCATAATGAAACAGCACTGAGCAGACTGGAGCTGCTGATCACACTTCTGGACAATCTGGGCCACTAGAGAGAAAGGGTCCTGAGGGACCACCTACTGCAAACAGCCACCCTACTTTTTGGATAAGAGCACTGACACCCAGAAAGGGGAAATGCTTTGCCTTGAGTCATACAGCACTAACCCGCTGGTGTGAGAACCCAGGTGTCCTGACTCCCCAGCTCATGCTCCCTACTCCACCCACACCCACATTTAGGATGGTGGTTCTTAACCAGGCTAATCTTGCCTCCCAGGGAACATGTGGCAATGTCAGGAGACAGTTTGGGTTGTCCTTACTCCAGAGGGGGCCATGGTAAGAAGGCAAGGATGCTGCTGCCCACCCCCAACAGTGCACCCACCGCCCTCTGATGCAGAGGATCCATAGTGCTGCCATGGAGAAACCCTGACTTGGAAACACTGCCACTGGGGCCCATGACTCCCAATCACATCAGACGCCCTTTTACGAATCTCCATCGGGCCCTCTTTGGCAATGGTTGGATTTGGACACAAAAAGAAGTGTATGAGGAACCCCAGCTCCCGTGTAATCCAGTGACTCTGGAGGAAGAACATTCCTAGCACTTCCCCACTTCTGTGCCTTTGTACAAGCTGTCCTCTGGGCCCGGCAGGCTGTCTCTGGCCCTGTCTCCGTGTGCCAAATCCCACTCATCCTTGTAGACTAGTCTGGTACCGCTGCCTCCAGGAAGACATGTTGGTTTTCTCCTGCTGGGAGTCATCTCTGCAGCTCTAAACTTGGCAACACATCAGCAGTTCCTCTTCTGACACTAAGAGGAGCCCAAATTGTATTAGAGCAGGAGACAAGATAATTCCATATCAAGTCTCTGGGCTCTGGAGGTCAAAGCCCTGAGTCCAAATCCCGGCTCTCCTACTTCCTAGCTGTGCGGCTTTGGACAAGTTACTTAACTACTATAGCCTTATATATAAAATGGGAGAGAAGGTGGTAGCAGCGGCTGCTCATTGGATTATTGTGAATATATCATTAGCTGATCCACGTAAAGCACTTGACACAATCCCTAATGCATGGTTAGCGGGCCATGGAAGTTAGCAATCATAGTTATTACATCAGAATATCTGCCAAGCTCTGTGCGAAGCCCTGTGCATTCATTATCTCCGAGAAGCCACAAGCCTGAGTCACAAAGCCAGTGCTTTTGCATCTGCAGTTTACAGGTGAAAGCTCCGAGCCCCAGAAATGTCCTTCAACAGGACCTCGGTCACACAGCTATGAAAAGCCCAAGCCAGGACTCAAAGGGAGGTCTGTCTGACTCCCTGGAGCTTGTGTTTACTGAACTGGGCCACACCACTGTTGTCTGCTGTACTCCATCATGGAGCCTTTCCCAGATGGCCCACACCCACTTGCTCGCTTATGCCCAGGCCTCGCATCGGTACCACACTGTAGTTTTCAGGACTCACGGCTGGTGATCATGGCTGGATTTCTCCGAGCTGGATACCTGCATTAACTCATGCACTCTTCCTAGCAATCCTATAAGATAGATGCCAGTGTTGACTTTCTACACAGGAAAGAACTGAGACCCAGAGGGGCTGGGCTGCTTGCCAAGGTCACACCGCCACCAAGGCAAAGCTGGGACTTGAATCCTGGTAGTGTGGATCTGGAGTCCACAGCATGGCCACTACATCCTAGTCCTCCTGCCACCTCCACACCATCTACCCAGACCCCCAAAGATCCAGAGGACTTTGGAACTCTCTAAAACAATGCCAGCTCATTGTAGGTCCAGTCTGCTGATGGGTGGTGAGGGGCTGTCCACAGCCTGGTCGGGAAAGTGGGAAGGCAAGAAGGTGGGAAGGAACCAGAGAAATGGAGGCTGGGCTGATGGGAGGGGAAAAGGAGAAGAGAACAAATGAGGGAAAGGGAGAGGAGATGGGTAGCTAAGACAGGCCTGGAATGGAGGACCAAGAAGATAAAAGAAAGGAGGCTGGGAGGACAAGAGAGGAGGAGCAGTCTTCCTGAGCTATTTTTGTGAACCTGAGTGCTGCCGATTTCCATGTTTAGCATCTCTTTGCATATTGAGGTCAGAAGGTCCCAGCTCCTCATGTGAAAATGAGTAGGAATTCATTAGTGCAGCCTTCTGGAAGGCTCCTCCACACACACACTGTGCCCAGCCTTCCCTTGATGGGACAAAAAGAATGGAGGAGAGAGAGCTAGTCCACCATCCTGCAAGGGTACATGGTGTGCACACCCACACTGCTTCTACTCAACGGAACAGGTGGTTTCACCTCTGGTACCTCAGTTTCCCCACACCCAAAAGGAAGTGAAGTGAGCTTAGGGCTCTGGAAGGAGACTAATCAAATTAAGCAAATCATTCCATTAATGAATTCATTGAAAGAGTTCCTACCTCAAAAGAAGATGGAGTCCAAGGGCATAGTAGGAAAGCCATTGGCCAGCATCTCAGATGCCTTACACTTTGTCCTGAATCTTTGGATGTAAGGAAGGGAGAGAGGAAGGAATGGGGGTGGGGGGGGGAGGGGGGGAGGGATGAATAGGAGAGGGAGAGGGGATAGAAGAAGGAGGCAGAAAAGGAGGAAAATACCTTTCCAAGCCAACTTATGTACTTGTCACTTGCATTGTCCTCAAGCTGCTTTATGAAGTAGATACTCAAAGACACCCTATTTCTAGATAAGGAAATTAAGGCTTGACTTGGCTCAGCTACTTGCCCATAGTCACATAGTCACTAGGGGCAAAACTACGGTTTGAGCTGAGAGTCTGTGAGTGCAGAGCTGACACTCAGGTATTGCCTATACTGACCGGACAGATACACAAGGACAGACGATAAAGGAGAGTCCCAGCATGTGCGATGGGAACAGAAGTGGCCCACAATGTCTCTCCCTCTCTCCCCACCTTCTCTCCACACATCTACTCCATTAACTTAGAGCAGACCACTTTGGGGAGTTACTTAGGGCTCCTCCGTGTCCCCAAACCTTTGGCTTATTCGGAGTTTTGGTTTGTCATGGAAGGAACTCTGACCCTAATTGTATGTAACCTCTTGTTTCAAGTCACCGTCAGCTGACTGACTGAGCTCCAGTGTCACTCAGTTCTAATCCTTCAGACAAGATGCTAGGTGCCCAGCCCATCCTGTGGGAGGATCCTCAGATATCCACGCCTGGCCCACCTAGTAGTGGCCTGGAGAAACAAGGACAGGGAGTGAGAATAGGAAGATTAGATGCTACAGGTAACCAGGAGGGAGAGACAGCGATGCAGCAGGGAGCTGTGGCTGGCTTCTCTCAGGGGTCACTCTGAAAGACAGTGGTCTCTGCTCGGGGTGGCCTTCACTAAAAGGGAGGTTCATTATCTCTACTCAAGCTTAGTTCAAAGGGAGAGTAAGCAGTAGAGAAGTTCAACAGAAAGAGTGACCGCCCACATGAGAAGACAGGAAGGCACTAGAGCTCTTGCCAGAAAATGTCTCCTCTCCCTGCCTGCCTAGTGGCTGAAGATCTACCATTACGGATGTTCGTGTAACCTTTGACAGGTCGTTTGTCCTCTTTCTGCATGAAAAGCATCAAGGGCAGCTCTAGACATTTTGTTCTGAGGAGAGGGTTGGAGCCCACCTCAGTGTTGGAGCAGAAAGTGCTGGTTATCTCCCCAGTATCCATTCTCCCTTCTATAAACAGATGTCTTCTCTGGGCACATGGCCACCCAGCTAAAAACCAAGTTTCCCAATCTCCCTTGCAGCTAGCTGTGGCCAACTGCTTGGATTGAGGCCAATGCCTTATGAGCAAAAGCCATGATCAGGCCCTTAAAAAGAAGAAAGATCCTTTGCCTTCTCTCCACTCTTGCTTACTGGAAAGATCCACATGGTAGTGGGAGCTGAACTGGCCATCTTAGCCACCCGGTGGGACGTGCGTTTTAAAGATGGCATAGCGACAAGAAAGAAAGTTCCAGGTGCCCCGTGCTGTAAGGCCATTGAATCAGCCCTGGGTTGCTGGTGTTGACATTGTTACATGGAGGAGACATAAACTTCCTTCTTTGGCATGTCGGTCAATGTATTTCCTGGCCTCTTTTAAAGGTACCCCTGGTGCCCATTCCCACACCATTTGGCAAGCACAGCTCAGTGCCCTTCACAGAGCCAGCGAGGGAGGACCTGGGCCAGGTAGCCTGAGTACAGCCCCAACTCCAACTCAGAACCCTACCCTCAAAGGCCTCTGCTAGGAAACTTTATTTTCTGATCTGCAAATGAGGTCCCATCCTCTGACAAAGGCTCTGGAGACCTCTTTGGGGAAAAAGAACTCTAAGAGATATCATCTGGATGATAACACATCAGTATTTACAGGACATTCCAGAGAAATGCCAGAACACTAGCAGTCTACGATGCCCAGTTACACTAAAAAATGCAGGCTGTACAACGTTTAGTTTAGGACAGGCGTGTACTCACAGGCCCACCCCTTCTCTCCTGTCTTTCACCCCACCACCTCACACATTTAAAGTACTTCTCTGCACTGGGAGAGTATTGATTTCACAGTCTCTAGGGTAAATGAACCGAAGTAGAAAGTGGCCCCAAGAGAGAGGGTGGTCTGCAGGAACCCCAGCTTAGACCGGCCCTGAGTTCCCCAATCCAGTCTTCAGTGACAGGCCCTCCCACTGTCTCCATGCTCCCAGTCAAAGACTAAATATTTAAAGTCCCAGGGAAGGAGTTTCTGTTTGTCTGGGGCCCTACATACACCAACTGGTGGCTTTTCCTAAGAGTGGGGAAAGATGTATGTAACTGGCCCTCCCTCACTTCCCTAGGAAAAGGTGAACACTGGGAGTCATTTCCCCACCAAAACCCATTCATATAATGATGGACAGCTCCTCCCTCCACATTAATTTTCAAATCCCATGGAAATTTGGGGAAGGATCCTGGGAAAAGCAGTGGAAAGTAGCCAAGAAGTGGAAAAACACCTATTAGGTCCACTTCTTCCACCCAAAAAATAAAAATGAAATCAAATAAAGCAAAGGCAGAAGAATAAAACCCCAAGGAGAAGCTCTGCAGCTAAAGGGATTTCCTTTCCCACAGAGATATTATCACCAGCGGCCTAATTTGATTTTCAGGCAATGCCTGCGATTCAGTAAAGGAGAAGGAGTTGACGTTGTTAGCCCAAGTCACAGAACATCATCAGGGTATGATCTCACTGTGGTCCTCAGGAAGAGAGCCTTGAAAGAGGAGCTGGTGGGGCACTTGGGCAACTCAGTTGGTTAAGCATATAATTCTTGATTTCAGCTCAGGTAAATGATCTCATGGTTAATGAGATAGAGCCCCATGCTGGGCTCTGTGCTCACAGTTTGGAGCCTGCTTGGGATTCCCTCTCTCTGTCTTTCTGTCTCTCTCTCTCAAAATAAACACTGAAAGAAAGAAAGAGAGAGAGAGAGAGAAAGAGAAGGAAAGAAAGGGAGAAAGAAAGAGAAAGAGAGAAAGAGAGAAAGAGGAAGGAAGGAAGGAAGGAAGGAAGGAAGGAAGGAAGGAAGGAAGGAAGGGGGGATGGATGGAGGGAGGAAGGAAGGAAGATAGAGCGGCCAGTGGTGAACATTCAGATATCAGCACCATGCAGGGAAAGGACTGCCTAGGGAACAGGCCTGGGTACAACGGTCCGGTTTTGCGAATTTTCCCAGACTTCACATTCTCTGGCAAGATTCCATGGTGCCCCCTCTTCCACCTGGACCTAGTAGGCTATCTCTAGAAATGTAGTTTATCTTATTACACACCTGAATGCCACTCAGCTGTTCTTGCAGACAGAAGGGACCATGTTTCCTGTCATTACCATCTGGCCACCTGCTATGCTTCTCAGTAATGCCTCCTAAAAATACCCTTCTCCAATATCCCCTGTGAATTTAGCAGAATAAAAAGAAAAATTAATCTTCTCGGATTGGCTTTCCATCAAGGAATAGTTTTGTAATGTGTGATAGAGTGGGAAAGCAGAAACTTTAGAGACAGATTCGAATTGGAAGGATAAGTGTTTTTGTTATTACAGCTAACATGGATTATTACCACGTGCTGCCACTGTTCTAGTCACATAATATGGACTATCATTTCACCTTCTCAACAACCCTCTGAGTTGAGTAACATTACGTTCCCCCATTTCACAGACAAGGAAACTGACACATAAGTATTACCAATGTCACCCAGCAAGAAAACAACAGTGGCAGTCAGACTCCAGAGCCAAGCTTCCAGTCTTCCGTCTGCAGAACTGCTTCTGGATGAATGTTGCTGCCTTTCTTATCTCCCAGATCCTGGTTCCGACAGACTCAGGCGTGACACAACTGGACAGGAGAAGAAGGGAGGGAAGACATAGTTTGAGAGGACAGAGGGGTGGGAAGCCAGCAGCCTGGTTGTCCTGAGGACCATCAGACAACAAATAGCACACGAATGGGGTGGGGGCAGTTTGGGCAGCCACTGGTATCCATGGGGAGCCCATGAGGCAGCAGACATGTCTGTAAATGACACAGCTCCAGCCTCATGGTTCTGGGCTCTGACGAGAGCCAGGCAGGAAGGAGGTTGTCAGGGACTCAAAGGGCCTCACCCCAGCATAGACAGGTCATGGTCATAGATGATAGATAGATAGATAGATAGAGATGATAGATAGATAGATGATAGATAGATGATCCATCCATCCATCCATCCATCCATCCATCCATATATACACACATACATACATGTTGGAGCCCATACTGTATCAGATGCTTAGCCACAGAGGCAGAGTCATCTGTGAGGAGGTGGGCAGATGGATGACATAGGCTGGTACAGCACTAGAAGGTGCCAGACCTCTGACAGAGGGTAGGCTGGGGCAGCTGATATACCTGCCCTGGTCAGTGTGACCTCTGACACTGGTCTGGGCACAGCCTCCTGACAGGGGCTTGGGGGACTCAACCCAAGGAGGGCTTAGCTAGTGTGAGATACCACCTTCCCGCCCCTTCCCACGTCTGGGCTCCGTGTGGGACTCCAGTCACCCCTCTGGCCTACTGGTCACCATTCACAGGTATGGGGCACTGACTTTGTCTGTGGCTCAAAATGCCTCACCTCTGCTGTTTCATTAAACTGTCTCAATAGGCATACGCACTAGTATGTCATTTTAGGTTCTCAGGTCGAAGGTAACAACCCAGAGACCTTACCCCACTGTCTCTCTCTTTACCACGGTGTCCTTGAAGGGCACATATTTCAGCAAAGGAAGGTTTAAAAAACGGCCCAACTTCTTTCGGCCTTTAAGAAACTGAGAGATGAACTTTTATCGTGTTAATCCACTGAGGACGGAAGATTAACTTATTTACGCCGCTTCGCCTGACGAATACACTACTCATGACCTCATGGGTTTGTTGTGAGCACTGAGTTTATGGACGTCAAGGGTTTATAATCTTTCCTGAAGTGCAGTCAGCACTCCATAAATGCCAGCTGGTGTTAATATCATTCTTTGATGACAGACTACTGATATTGGTCCCCAGGGAACTTGAGATCTTATGGATGCTGGCGTTTATTGCCCCAGCATGAACCTCCACTCAGTTCCTGTTCATAACAGCGGCGGCTAAAGATGCTTTATGTTTGCAAAGGGTTTTATTGGTTTTCTTTAAGAATTTTACAATAACCTCAGACTCAGAATCAGAAAGGACCATAAAGGTCACCTTGCCCATCCCTCACCTGGGGCTTAACTGCCTTCTCCACCTTCAGCCTCATCTAAAACACCCACAGGGCCTACCCAAGAGCTCTCACTGCTACAGAGTTTCTTCCCTGGGGCACCTGGGGGGCTCAGTCAGCTGAGTGTCCAACTCTCGATTTCAGCTCAGGTCATGATCCCACGGTTGTGGGTTCAAGCCCTGTATCGGGCTCCGTGCTGAGCATGGAGCCTGCTTAAGATTCTCTTTCTCTCAGAGCGCCTGGGTGGCGCAGTCGGTTAAGCGTCCGACTTCAGCCAGGTCACGATCTCGCGGTCCGTGAGTTCGAGCCCCGTGTCGGGCTCTGGGCTGACAGCTCAGAGCCCGGAGCCTGTTTCAGATTCTGTGTCTCCCTCTCTCTGACCCTCCCCCGTTCATGTTCTGTCTCTCTCTGTCTCAAAAATAAATAAAGGTTAAAAAAAAATTTAAAAAAAAAGATTCTCTTTCTCTCTCCCTCTGCCTCTCTCACTCTCTATGTCTCCCCCCCCCCCGCCAAAAAAAAACAAATAAATAAAGGAAGCTTCTTCCTTACGCTTGCCTGACTGTCTCCAGTAGCCCCACCCTGGCCAGTACACCTGCCCAGTCAATCCAGTGGCCCGGTGACCATTCATTCCATTCATTCAGCAAACAGTTACTGAGTTCCTACTTTGTGCCTGGCCTCGCTGCTTCCTGTGGCCTCAAGTGAGTTACTCACCCTCTCTGAGCTTCCAATGTCTCATCTGTAAAATGAGAGTAATAACAGCACTTGACTCACTGAGTTGTCATGAGGACGGACGAGATATATACGGGGCACATATACATAGTGAGTGCTCAGTAAGGATTACTTTCCATTGTCACTGCTGTGGTCGCAACGTATTAGGAAAAAATAGGAGCCGGGTCAGTATTTACAAGTCTGGGAAGGCCTTGCAGAAGGCAAGGGTGACCCGTTATAGAAGCGCTGACTGGATCTGAGCTGGGTCCTATTACTCCACAGGAAGAGAAATGCCTCGGCTGTCAGCGGACCCTCGGAAGGCCTAAAACACCAAGCCAAGAAAAGCCACAGTAGGGAGCTTAGTGCCCCCCCCCCCTTGAAAAGCCCCAACATACACAGTAGGAGAGCTGTTCGTGGAGGCAGCAGCAGAATAGGGCTGGTGGCATCCGAACCAGGAGAAGCTCAGGATTCAGTGCGGAGGCTGACCGGGAAGCAGGATGCGATGGTGTCCACGACCTGCTTTTGTGCTGCATAGAGCAGTCCCAGCAGCTTAAAACAACTGGACAAGAATGACAGCACAGACAGAAAACAGACAAGGCAGGATGGCTTGCACCTTAGAGCTCCCTGACAGGGACGGAAGCACAGCCAGGGACGTAGAACAAGGAGAGACACAAACCAAGGCCGCCCCCCAACCCCCCCCCCCCACTGCTGCCTGTGAACAGCTCCTGCTTCCGAGCCACTGCTCCCCTTCTGCAAAAGGAGAAAGCTGGGGGAGGGGGTGTTGGGGACAGAAGGAGGGACTGACAGCACGCCCTCACCAGCTCGCCAGCTCGCCAGCTCGCCACGATGGCCCAGCCCCACTGTGGAGTCAGACCAGCCAAATGGAGCACACGCAGTGGGAGGCGATTGGCCCACTCCCACCCAGCGCCCTTCCAGAGCCTGGTTTGTGGTTTTCTACAGTCTCACTGCATCTTCTTTTGGAGGGGAGCCTGGGAGGAAGGCCTTCTTTCCTCCCTGTGCCTGCTGCTTGCCTGCTGGTTCACTGATCACTCTTCCCATTTCCTGGTGGCTGCTAGGATGTGACCCGGGAGGGCGGGCAACCCTACCGTGGGCGGAGGCTGCTCCCCACTGAGTCACAGAGGATGTCCCCCACCCCCACTTAATTGCCAATAAAACCAAAAGCTCCGGCTCTTCCCGGGAGAAAGCAAAGAAGAATCCTGCTGTATCCCCTTTTAAAACAAGAGTTGTCAGGGTTGGGTTTTTTTTCTGTTTGGGGAAACAAAGTGGAAGCACCCTGCCCCCACCAGCAGCAAGGACCCTGAAATGGATCAGGAGGGAAGTCGAAGAAAGGATGTAATGGAAAAAGGCTACCCGTTGGGCCACATGGAACACAAACTAGCACTGTTTCCCTGCTGACGGCTGTCTCCAGCATTCAGGCACCGGGCCAGGCCCCGATTAGCCAATTACAGTGACAGACACTGACAGTCCCCATCAGGTAACCAGCGGGGGTCACTGCCTCCACCGACGGAGTCCTGGGGAAAGCCACAACCTGAGTTTGATTCTGACTCTACTGTGTATATTTTGTGTGACAATCAGTGAGTCATATCACATCTGTGCACCTCAGTTTCCTCATCTGCAAAGTGGAACCAATAATAGTAACCTGGTAGGATTCCAGGGAAGAATAAATGAAACGAACATATATAAAAAGCTTCACACAGGGCCGAGCCCACTGGAAGCACTCCAAAGGAGCAGCTATTAAAACCTCCAGCTATCATGAACATGAGACTGGCTGCAGAAAGTTATGCCTCCAGAGGGGAAACAAAAATAATATTAAAAAACAGGGAGGGGGACAAAACATAAGAGACTCTTAAATATAGAGAACAAACTGAGGGTTGCCGGAGGGGGTGTGGGAGGGGGGGGATGAGCTAAATGGGCAAGGGGCATTAAGGAGGACACTTGTTGGGATGAGCACTGGGCGTTATACATAGAGGACGAATCACTGGGATCTACTCCTGAAATCATCACTGCACTATATGCTACCTAACGTGGGTGTAAATTAAAAATAAATTCATTCATTTAAAACAAAACAAAAAAGACAGCTTATGCTTCCAAAAGGAAACAAGGGACCCAGGTGTGTGTCACTCTCTGGACCATGATGACTCAGCTCCTAACACTGTAAAGACTACCCCTTGGGAAGATGACAAAGTCTCAGCTTTATCTCTCTCCACGCTATTAGTTTCTTGTATTTAAGACTCCTCCCGCAAATCACTCGCTTATTTCCTGCATCACAGCAGAATCAAAGGCTGGTGAAGACCCCCAAGCAGAGGGACTGCAAAGTGGTGGCCTGGCAAGTGCCCTTGCTTCCTGAGGGAGCAGAGGATGTGGAGAGTAAAGCATCTTGGGGGAGGTGTGTGTGTGTGTGTGTGTGTGTGTGTGTGCTCCTGCGTGAGTAAAGACCCAGTGGAGAAAGCTCCCAGCATCTCAGCTGACATTTGCAAACAGAGCTATATTGAGAGGTGTCACCTTCTCCAGCAAGGTCAAAAGACTCATGCCTGCTAACCTGGAGAGGTGGGAACGGCAGGCAGCAAAACAAAAATCACACTGCCACTTGGAACCCTGCCAACTGCTACAATCAGGGTAAAAATAATTAGAAAAGTAAGTCAGGTGTGAATCAGATGCTCTGGCACTGAGTGGAGTACGGAACGCCGTGTCGACCCCCTATTCTTCCCGAGGCCCCTGCTGCCTCGGCTTCTAGGACACAGTTTCTGCCCAGTGCTTGTCTGATCGCCAGCCATCCCTGTCCCCTTCTCTGGCTTCTGGTCCCTTTCCCATGCCCTGGGGCTTGGTCCTTGGCACCCTGCTCCTCCCTGCTAATATTGTATTCCCTGGAGGGTTCATCCCTTCTAGGATTCATCTCCTGCCACCCCAACCTCACTGCTGCTAAGCACCAAACTGGAGCCCCCCATGACTCATGGGCACTCCTGAATAAGTCATTCTTCATTCACTGGCTTATTCCATCCATAGACACTTAGTAAATACCTGCTACACATCAGGAACTGGGCGAGGTTCTAGGGATACAGAAGTAAGACCCACACCTGATTGGAGAGTCTATTGCAAGGAAAGAAAATTTAAAAGAAATGTTTAAAAACTAGAAATTGTGAAAAATGTTATAAAGAATATAACACGGCCTCCCATGGACAAAACTGAGGGGCGAGGGAGGGAAAAAAACTTCCTTTTTATAAAGTAAAAATCATTCTGAGTCAATGGTGTGGAAGCTAACGCTCAATGGGGAGCAGGAGTTGTGTACCGAGTGGGGAGAGATCCTTCTAGAAAAATGGAAAAGCAGGAGAAAGGCTCTTATCCATTTCTTTACCAAATAATTTGACTTGTGTGAGGGGACATGAAATGGAGGGTCTCCAATTTAAGGATTATCAAGCAGAAGTTAAAAGCAGACAGATATCAGCTTTTATAAAAGATGTGCTTCAGACAGACATCCAAATAATTACCTAAATTGTCCCAACCCTGACATTTATCACCAGCCCTTCCCTTGGAGATATGTTAGTAGGAAAATAATGAGAAGAAAGTTATTTTGTAATTACACAGCATGAAATATGACTCTGAGAGGCCATTTCCAGGGGTGCTTTAGTGTAATTTAGTTCAGCATTATCGGAGTTTAATTTAAGACGACATTATCGTTGCACAGAAACTCCGGAACAAGACTCAGAAGAACGGGATTTTCATCCTGGTATTCCTAGCCATCTGTGTGTGGATCGTAACCCTGTTAAGCTTCGGTTGCCTTCTCTATGGTATGGGAACAATAATCCCTGCTTTCCCTACTGCTCAGAGGAGTTGGAAGAATTAAATGAGGCAATGGATATAAAATGCTTTGCAAACCATAAAGCACCTTTCATGGGAGGATCACTCTTCATGCCTTTCCTTGAGGTTGAAGGACCCCTTTTGGTTGCCACTGGCCAAAGCCTAACTCAAACCGGTTTGGAGAAGCAAAAGCTTACTGGCTGCAATAATGAAAAAGCTGAGGTTAACTAGCTTTAGGTACAGTCTGATCCAGGGGCTCAAATAATACCACCTGTGACCCAGACCTCTCTCCATCTCTCAAGCTCGTCTCTTCTCCATGCTGACTTTCTTCTTAGGGACTTCATGGTGGCTGACAATTGCTCTAAACCTATACTTTCCCAGGTTTAAATCCAGCAGGAAAGAGAGAATGTCTGTCACTCAACAACTCAAGGGAGGTCTTGAGCCCAATTCTCACTGACCCAGTGGGGTTATGTAACCATCCTGCACTGACCACTGTGTCCAAGGAATAAGAAGCCTTGATGAGCCATGTCTGAGTCACATGCCCAACCCCCAAGCAAGAAGCACATAGACCTGAGTGGAGGCCAGATGGATTCCTGGGGAAACCAAGAAAGGATGAACAACAGTTGGCCAATGAAGCAGCAGAAGCTCACTCCACCTCCACATCTTAGGTCCCTCCGCTGGAAATGCCTGGTCAGACTTCAGTACGTCAGGATCAACAGTAACCGAAGACCATGAGATTACAGGCTGGGGCATGGAACTCAACCCTGCTTAACACCAAGTCCTTCAGAAACTCATAATGTTGTGCCTTTTCGCAAGCCACCAAAGTGCAACCTGTTCTTAAGCATGTTGTCTTTCCTTTCAGACCCAGCCTGCTTCTTTCCCTCCAGGCCAGCTCCCACCAGGCAGCAGATCTGGCCTGTGAGGACCTGCATTATGAACTTCACCACTTCTCCTACCAGTCTTGATTCCATCCACGAGTCAACAATTCTACAACTTTTGTGTCTTGGCTTCGTTCCTGATCCATAGCCCTTTTCCCCCCCTAAGTATCAGGGCGTGTAAGTGATACGATGGAATACAAAGATATGATAACTACTTGGAGGCATTTGGGGAAGTGGAAGGGTGTGTGACAAGGGCAAGGGGGTGATGGGGAAATCTCTGCAGAGGAGAACTGAACAGAGTCTTAAGTAACGATTAAGAATTTGCTAGAACCAGAGTGAGAGAAGATCATTCCAGGCATGAATCTTTGGATCCAAAACTATTTTTGATCTCTCTTTACAAAAAAAGAAAACTCTTTTTCTCAACCCAGAAGTTGTAAACCAGTGGCCTGCAGACAGATCGGGCTGACAGATGTGTTATATTTGGCCCACACAGCATTTTGTAGAATTTAAATTAGTTGCCAACATTTAAAAATGGTGAGATTTTACATAAGGATCTGGATTTTTGGCTGCTCTCGAAAAACTCGGGAGCTCTAGCAGCCCTGACTCCTCACTGGGGCAACAACTGACTGAGTTGAGTAGCATCTGCTCTTTTGAGACAGGGCAGGGGCCACACAACCTGCTAGCCTCTTTGTTCTCCTACGTCATCTGCCTGGCTTCTGTTGGCATTTGAGTCTGTGCCCTTGTCTCTACCCAAAAAAGTAGCCATTTATTCTTCAATTTCCTATTATTAGTAGTATAGTATAGTACAGTATAGTATAGTACAGTATAGTATAGTATATCATACCCTATTAAAAAACCTAATCTGTTTTCATTGCTCCCTTCCTTAAAAATCTTGAATGATTCTCCAAATCAACAGAACAAAGGCTAAACACCCAGTGCAGACTGGTGGGTTGATGCAGGGAGAGTTTACCCCAATGCAAGGGGAAAGTTGACCTCAGCCACCCTCTTCTACCTTATCCACCAACTTCCAAGCCCTCAAACCCTCTATTCTGAGCTGTTTGTCATCTCCTAACCCCTTCCTTTCCCATGAGTGCATGCTCTTAACACATACTGTCCCCCCAGCTGCTCTCCCCTGGTCAGCCTTCCCTCAGCCTTCAATGGTCCATCAAGGGGCCATCTCCTGTCTAGTAGAGACCACCTGACTCTTCCCTCCACCGACGGGGCCCCTGCAGCGGCACTGTGTTCCCACCTTGGTGTCAGCACCTGCCATGTTTCTCTCTAATTATCTGTTTACATGGCTGCCTCCTCCACATCCAGCCAGTCTGAGATCCTTAAAAGCAGAAACCGTGACTGATTCATCTTTGTATATTCAGTGCCTTTCTGTATACCTTGGCAGATATCAGATGCTCAATAAATTCTTGTTACATGAATGAAGAAAGGAACAAACACGTGGGGAACAAACTGGCAGGTGTTCATGGAATGTCTCACCTCAGCAATTGTAATGAAAGAAATCCCTTTCACGGAAGCATTTCTGTCTACTCTAGCCACAAGACAGGGCTCCCTTCTCTGGATCCTTGTGGAAACAGTACTTTATGATAGATCCTCGCTGAGTTATTAGAGGAAGCTAGAAGGAAGGTCGTATATCCCTTGGGTATTGACAGACAGAGAATTACAGAGCCATAAAAGGCCTTAGTGCTGGTCTCTGGACTTCCCAGCCCCTGGCAGGCAGATACAGGCACCAAAACCCTAGAAGCCGTGGCTGAGGTCCCAGCACTAACTCATCAGACACAGGGTAGCACCACCACCAACACAACCAGAGAGAAATCCAGAATAAGTTCTTACTTTTTCATTCAGCTGGAGTCCCATCCGGCCTACTTGCTGTTCCTTGAGTATACCTCAGACACCTTCCTGCCTGAGGGCCTTTGCGCTTTCTAGAATTCTCTTCAGTGTATTCACGGGGCCCACTCTCTCACTTTATTTAGGTATAAGATTTTTTTTTTTAACAGAACAAGCACGAGCAGGGGAGGCGCAGAGGGAGAGGGAGAGAGAGTCCCAAGCAGGCTCCACACCCAGTGCAGAACCCGACACGGGGCTCGAACTCACAAACGGTGAGATCATGACCTAAGCCGAAACCAAGAGTCAGACCCTTAACTGACTTAGCCACCTAGACGCCTCCTAGGTAGAAGATCACATTTAACCTCACTAGAAAAGGCTTCCCTGATCATCAAAATAAGACTATATCTCCTACTCCCCGACACTCCTAATTCTTTACTCTCCTTTAAGGAAGAATGGTAAGAAACAGGACATCAGGCCCCAGAGAATACCAAGGCCTGATGTCACTAAGACTCCCTCCTGTCTCCTTTTCATATCTTATGTTGGTTTGTTCTGCTTGTCTCCATTTTTTCTACTCAGACAGGCTTTCTCTACACTAAGGAGTAGTCGTGATTCACATCCTTCAAGCTCATGACAGAAACGAGAAGGGATCCTTCCCACTCATCCTGGTGAGAATAATCTCAGAGAAATAATCTGATTGGCCTAGTTTGGGTCCCATGTCTATTTCTAAACCATTTCAACAGTGAGAGGATGTGTTTTATTGGTCTGGTCTGACAGGGTCATTTTGGTTTGTCAACCTATCACTGTGACCAGAGAAAGAAATGCTTGCCTGCCCAGACCTGGGTCGCCTGCAGCCGAGGAAGTAGGGCTGCAGCAAGCTCCATCTGAACCAGATGGTTAAGAATGGGTGAGTGGAAAATTGAGGTGCAATCGCTCCCCGAGACAGAGGAGACGGGTGGACACTGGGCAGACAGGTGCATCAGGCATGCGATTATGGCTTCCCAATTCCCAAAGCACCTCTTTCACTGTTTACCCCCACTGAGTCGTCACGACAGTTCTGAGCAATTTCCCTCCCAGACATTATCATCCCCAGGAAGATATTCAAAATATTGAACAACCAGCACAACATGGGCACTGGCCAAGCATAAAGGAACTATCTTAGGCATTTGGGGCCGTGATAACAAGGTACCATAGTCTGGGCGACTTCTGAACAATAGAAAAATTTTCCCACAGTTCCGGAGGCTGTGATTCTGAGATCAGGAGGCCAGCTCTGTCAGCTTCTGGTGAGAACCCTCTCTTGGGTTGCAGACTGCCGGCTTCTCACTGTATCCTCACATGGCAGAAACTGAGCTAGCTAGTTCTCTCGCCTCCTCTTATGTGGGCATGAATCCCGTGATGAGGGCTCCACCCTCCTGGTTTAATTACCTCCCAAGGCCCCAGCTCTAAATACCATCACATTGGGAGTTAGGGTTTCAACATATGGATTCTGAGGGGGGACACAGACATGCCGTCTGTAACGGGACTCCAGCTATGCACCCAGCTATGCAGGGTGGGATGGCCACCCTGGTGAACAGCAGTGGAACCACAGCCTGATTGCCCTCATTTTCAGGTGAAGATACTGAAGGCAAGAGAGATGTTTAGGCTTGTGCCCAGTCACGTGGTAATTTGGTGGCCAGGAACTCAAGACCTCCGCCACCAACTCTGGGCCTTTTTCCCCTAATCTACGCCTCTGTCCTCAACCATTTGGGAGGTGAAGTGAGGCAAGTTTGGGGGAACCAGAGAAGAGTCGCTATTCTGATCCCAGCCGCTTGCAGGAAGAAGCCAGAACTCTGTAGCACACGGGCAGGCTGCTTAGCAGGTGCCACAAAACCCTGGAAAGCAGCGCCTGCCAGACAGCAGGGATCGAGAGCAGCCAATGGGATGGGAATGTGCCGCCAGACGGCAGATGCCAGGAGGGCTGTGGCTATTCTGGGGTACAGGCAGTGGCTGCTCCATCACCCCAGCCCTGCCCCCTAGTCCCCCAGATCCTTACTGGGGGATGTAGGATCTGGGACCTGAGGCTTCTGGGCCAAGCAGTCAGGCCAAAGGGAGGCAGCCCCTTGCAGAGAAGAGCATGAGTAAATACTGTCTCGAGTCATGGTAAATGCCTAGTCATTGTCCCTGTTCAAAGTCACCCAGATTGCTCAGAATCATCTGGGCCAAACGCTCCTGTTGGTTCACCACCCTCTGGGAGTCTCCCAGGTGTAATCTTAAGCAGCCCTCTTCACTGGAAGGGTGGGGAGAGACAGAAGGAGGCAGGCCACCCACTCCAGGTTGGAAGGTGGCAGTTTGAATAAACAAAAGGAACTTACTTACGGAGCTTGTCTCGGGCAGCAGCAAGATGGATGGGTTCCCCACACCTGCCCGCCAGCTCTTAAAGGTTTATATAAAGAGGCTTTAACCTGGTCCAGCCGCGTATACAGTGTGGGTGTTTTCAACACCACATCACTACGTCAAGGCTGTGTCCCTTGGAGCAGACTCTGGGAACAGAAAACGCAAGCAGGACCTGTATTCCAAGGACAGGGGAGGGGGTGAGGAGCCTCCTCATCTCCGGGTCCAGCTCACATGTCCACTTGGCAGTCACATCTTTTTGGTGACGTTCCCTAGAGCCCCCATGTTATCAGATGAAGAAACTGAAGCCCAGGGAGGGGCTATGACTTGCCCCAAGGACCCACAGCAAATGTGAAGGAGAGTGGGCATTGCTTGATTTCTCATTTCAGGACCCCTTCACCCGGACTGCCTAAGACTGGGAGGTGGTCCGATTCCCATTCTTAAGGTCACCATCCCTCCACTTCACGGGGCCAGTTGAGCTTGACCTTCATGCCCCCAGTAGCTGCAGGCCGTGCCATAGCTGCAAGCATGAATTCCTGCCACAGCCCCTCTCCCTTCCCTCACGCTCTGCAGTGAGGACCACACTGTGTAGGCCTGAGCCCCCCTCCACCTTCTGGATTCCGAGCCTGAGCCAGCCCAGAGCAGCTCTCTGGGCCAAAGACACCACCCAGGCACAAACGCCTTGGCCCCCAATGTCTCTCCTGGAGACAGAAAAATAAAACATGGGTTAAAAAGAAATTCCTTCTTTTCTGCTCCTGACAGGAAACCAACCTTCTTTTTGTTGCCTCCGCCTTTACAGCCTGAGTGGGCAACCAAGAGCTCTTCATACTCACCCCTGGGACAGATCTCAGGGACACTGTTGCTGCACATCCTCTTCCAGTCTCCATCTGCTCAAGCCTCTGTCTCCTCTGGGCACTGAGCCTGGAGCATACCCAGGAGAGAGAAGGTGCACCTGCGAAGGCTGTTCCCTTCATAGCTACTCACCAAAACAATCAGTCTCTGCTGCACTTTGCAGATACTACAGGAATGTTCCATTTTTAACACTCTGGGGTAAAAAGGAGAATTCTGATCCCCATTTCACCCAGGGGGAAGACTGAGGTTCAGAAAAAGGTATAGGCTTGGGCTTTGGAAGGAGAATGATCAGGTTGAAGGTCTTCCCCTGCCATCGACAGGCTGTGGGAACCGGTGGAAAGTGCTTAAAACCTTTGTGCCTGGCACAAAGTAGGTGGTCGGTAAACGTTATCTATGCATTGTCATCCCCAGGAGCAGAGAGCCAGAAAATGACAGAACTACAGCTCTGACCAAGGCCTCTGGCTCTCATTCAGCAGCCCCGGGAGAGAGTGACATGGCGAGGACAAGAAATCAGCAGCGGTGGCCTCGCTGACATGGGCAGGAATAAATCACTCCAGATGTGGCAGCTTCTCTGTGCCTAAAATAAGAGAGAGAAGGTGCACCATTATCCATGTAGACAGGTGAGACAGAGCAAAAGGGTGTGGGTCACAAGAGTGGGCATGACCTCGAGGCAGTTCCAGGGTATTTCCAGCAGGACTTACCAAGAAGCATCCTGCAAGGAAGAATTACTTCCCAGGACCTGCGAAGAAAGCCCCCAGCTTTTCCTGATCCCTGCCTCCCATCTCCTCCTCCTTCAACACTACCACTCTCATTTTCCAGAAAGTCCCAGGGCAGCATCAGGGCTCCCTCCCACCATCCTCTTCCCAGAATCCTAAGGATGCCTGGGCAAAGGTGACCGCCTTAAATGAATGGGCCAGAGCCGTGATTCAAAGTTGGGTGCTGATAATTGGAGCCGCTCTGTGGTCTGGCCGTGGAGTCCAGGGCTGGCTGAAAGCATCTGGACAGCATCAGAGTCACGAAGGGAAGACATGTTAGAAGGACTCAGCCCCAGCAGCTACCCACAAGAGAAAGAAGATGCAGGGAACCAGACAGGAAGGGATCATGCTTTTCAAAATCAACGAGTTTATATTAACCCTATTTTTTTTACATTTCTCTGCATAGCTAGAGAAAAGAGATGGGTAAATTATCAAGAAAGGAGAGCATTTTCTATCTATCAGTCATGAGCAGAGTAATGCCATTCAGTGCTCTATCAAATAAGCTGTAAACAACTGGCTATTTTTATCAGTCATTATCGCAACATTATTTTTATAAACTACGTACATCTTATTGCCCCCTCGATTCATATTCAGAGGACTTGGGAGAAATAATGTTTTCCTTGTTGTTGCCTCCTGGTGCATTAAAACCTATATTTCATAGAATGAAGCAAGTTATCTCACCTGAGAGATGCAAGGCTGTAAAAATCACCTAAGGGGTGAAATCACGCCACAAAATGTTAACAGTAAATAGCTTGTAGAAGCACCAAAAAAAAAAAAAAAAAAAACCCATAAAAAGGGGTTGATGGCAATAAAAAAAAAAAAAAAAGCCAATGAGCTGCTAAAGAACACCTGATAAGGTAAAAGAAGGAGGCCAGGACAAATGCACTCAGAGAATGCATGGCTTTCTCAGGGAGGTACCCCCCCCACCCCATGTTAGCACAGAGCCCTGCTTTTCCCTACCTGCCCAATCCTGCGTTCTCCTTTCTACCAACTTTGCATCTTTCTAATCCTTTAAGATCTTTTTTCCCTGTGTCCCCCTCCCCAGGAAGAGACTTTGCCTGTTTTCTTGACTGCCCTATTACCAGTGTTTAGCATGGTACCTGGTGCATAGTAGGGGCTCAAAAAATATTTCATGGCCATCACACAACAAAGTCTCTTTTAGCTAGAACTATAGGTTCACGGCCAGCTGCGTCCACAGTCCCTTCATCACAGGCTGTGTGGATGGAGGCCAAGTAGTCGGTCATCCTTCAGATCATCAAACCTAGGTCACACCTCTCATTTGTTGTGAAATCTCAGGCAAATTACTAACCTCTGCCCCTGTGCCCCTATTTTTCTTCTTGATAGCAGTTATCATCACCCGCCATACATGTGTTTATGTGTGTGTTCATCTGTCTCCTGCAAACAGAAAGTGAGCTGGGACTCGTTTTTGTTCACTGCTGAACAGAGAACAGTCAAAATGTGTAACCACCAGCCATCACGGACACCAATCTGAATGGATGTTGGCCCCATATGCCCTACCGGTGCATATTGTGTATACATCAAACGTGGCTATCGTCCAGTTCGTAGGACAGGGTCTGGAATATAGTAGGTGCTCAGTAAATATGTGTTAGATAAGTGGATGGATTTCAGTCACCCTCTCTGTAAAATGGGACATTACAGCTACGCAGCATATATGGGTTCCTTTCTGGCCCTATGCTGGTCAACTCTGGTCAGCTAAGGAGGCAGTAGGTCCCTTTGTTCTGTCCCCAGTCTCCCTCCTGTCCCAGCAAATGTAGCCAGACAGCCTCTCTCAATGGGCCCCAAAGCGACAATGCTGCTGTTCTGACCTCCGGCTCTCCTGGGAACTGATGGTAAATTTCCATCTGTTATTGCACCTCTTTATATCCTCTTCTCTCTCTTCTATCAGACTCCAGGAGCCTTTCTGACCATTAGCGCCAGTGGTAAAGAGTAGTGTCCCTAGACAGACATTGAACCAGCATAGGCCGTTTTACCCAGAGAGGATTAATGTGCTGTCAGCAAAGAGGGCCCAACAACAGGTACAGCTGACCCGAGGCTTCAAAGTGAACTCACTCATTCACGCTGCAAACACTTGTGATGTTTTCACGGCCATTATATATCAGACACCGGAGGAAAACAGTAAACAAAGTACCGTACCTGCCCAAAAGGGGCTCAGAGCCCAGCAAGCGAGACAGGCAGATAAGCATGTAATTACACTGAGAACTTCCAAGAGAAGGACAGACCCAACAAACTTCAGTTTGTTTTCTCGTTTTAGGAAAACTAACGTTGCGAGAGAAACATCCCTGATAAACACCCAGCGACCCGGGTCCATGTCAGCAGGAACAATTCTGGACCTTGCAGCTGTCTGGGACGTACAGGGCAGTGACAGTGACTCCAAGATAGATTTGGCCAACAGAATACTGGGTTCCAAAAGCAGCTACCTCAACTCACTCCTTATTCCCCATCACTCCTGACCTCCTCTCCACGTTTCCCTGTCCCCAAGGCGGGGAGAAGGGAGTGAGGGGCAGAGAGTGGGAGACAACCGCATTACACATGAACCACACGGCAGATGAACGCGCCTCATCTTGACGCACGTAATTATGAGATTTTACTCTAGGGGTCCAGGAACCAAGGAGTAGAAAAAAAGTGAAAGCTGGTCACAAGTAAAAAGAATGGGCTGGGATTACTGCCCAAAAACGATTGCTATGATTGGAGCTGTGGTTCCATACTCACCTCCACCAACTTCCTCCTGAAATAATAACAACAGTAGTTAAGGTTTGTGGAGAGCTGATGGTATGCCAGGTACCATGACCTATTTTATGTGGGTCATTTAATTCTTCCAACAACCCTGAGTCAGGTATCATTATTGTTGTCATTATTGTTGTTGTCTCGTATCCCTTGTTGTAACCACTGTGTTACACAGGCTCTCAGGTTGAATCAAGAAATTTTAAGAGTGAAAAAGGCATTCAACTTAATGCCTTAATTTGATTTATATAATTAAACTAATTATAACAGTAATAATAGTAATAAAAACTAATAAGAATGGTAATGGCTCTTCACAGAGCTTCTAGAAAGGACCAAGAATTGTGCCAGGTTCTACCCGCATTGCCTCTTTCAAACCTCCTGGCAGCCCTGTGAGGTACGTACTGAAATCACACCCATTTTAGAGATGAGAACACTGAGCATGGTAAGGATAAGTGACACAGCTAATGACTGGTTCAGGATGAGTTAGAAGTTAGCAGTCCAACTATGAGCTAAGGGTTGCTCTGCTTTATTCAGTTAATGTGATTCTTCATGCTTCCCAGGCAGCCACAGTACCCATCCGGGTGCCACGATTAACAATGTTCTCCTTGGCATTTCCTTTATATGAATATGGTGTTCGCTTAGCACCCTCTGTTGCCAGCCATTCGCATTATTTCCTTCTTTTTCCTTATCATAAATATTCCTGCCCTGAATATTTTTGTATGAACTAATTTCTTACTCATTACTAGGTCAAAGGGGCAAGCAGTTTCCGAAGTGGGTCCGAGCCGGTTCCCAGCGTCTGCAGTAAATGCGCACGTATCTGGCTCCTCCATACCCAGCATGTGGAATTTCACAGATGTTTTTTACTGTTACTGGGTTAACGGGGTATCACAAAGTAGATTTTATTGCTCTGCATTTACTCTCTAGTGAGACCATGCATTTTTCCACACGACATAACAAAATTACCACAGACTGATTGGCTGAGAACAACACTCATGTATTAGTCTATGGCTCCATATAGTCCTGGCATAGTCCCAGCACAGCGCGGCTGGGCTGTCGACCCAGCGTATTTCAAGAGGCTGAAATCGACTCATTGGCCAGCTGCATTGTCATCCGGATCCCCAGGCCATCTTGCAAATTCATTGGCAGAACCACATCCTTGCAGATTCTTTGCTGGCTGTTGGCCAAGGATCAGACTCAACAACCAGAGGGTTCTCGGGCCCTTCTTATCTGCCCCCCAACCCATTCTCAGGGCTGGCAATGGACAATATCTCTTCTAAGGGTTCGCCTGATCAGGTGACACCAACCTGGGTAATCTCCCTTTTGATTAACACAAAGTCAACTGACTATGGGGATAGTCATGGGAGCGATATCTCATCATAGTCACAGATTTGGCTGAAACTCAAGGGGAAGGGAGTAAATGAGGTGTCCACACCAGGGAATAGGACTCTTGAGGGCCATCTCAGTGACCTGTTGCTGTAACAAATTACCACAAATTTAGTGGCTCAAAACAACTGTATTACCTTACAGTTCTGGATGTCACAAGCCTAGAATAGGGCACCAGGGTTATATTCCTTCGGAGGCTCTAGGAGAGAATCTTGTTTTTTCTGGCTACTAGAGGCTGTCTGCATTCCTTGACTTTTGGCCCCTTCTTCACATCTTCAGGGTCAGCAGGTAGCATCTTCAACCCCTGCCTCCCCCATCAGATCTCCTTCTCTGACTCTCCTACCTCTCTTTCCCTTTGAAGGATCTTTGTTTTTATATTAGACCCACCTGTTGATCTAGGGTAATGTCATCTCAAGATCCTTAATCTAATCACATCCACAAAGTCTTTTTTGCCTTATAAGGTGACATATTCACAGGTTTCAGGGATTAGAATAAAAACATCTTTGAGGGCCATTATTCGACCTACCACGAGGGCCATTTTAGGACCTTGCCTACCAAGGCATTTTGGGGTTTGTTCTGTTTTGGTTTTTATTGAGGTATAATTAACATCTATAACACTTTATTTTCTGTATTTGCATCAGAGGAATTTATGTATTCTATCAATTTCAAAATGATATCCGTAACATTTCTTAACATACTTTGCATAGATTATTTTAAATCACTTATGTCTAAAATCTGGTTTTTCATTGAGTTTCTTTCCTTTCTCTCTAATTTTGTTTTGTCATTTTTTTTTTTTGCTCAAGGAAACCTTGTTGTTTTTCAATGCTGTGTGTTTGTCAGAAGCCATCTTGTCGCAAATGACATTCTCTGTTTCCTTGACACAGAAAGACATCTTCCCTCCATAGTGGGAGAAACGTGCTGTTCTGTTCTCTCCCTGATTTGCATTTTGTTATTGTTTGTTTCTCTCTTTAATTCTTTGGGCCATTTGGAACTTCTTCATGTAGGAAAGTGAAGTATGGCTTTAATGTCTCAACAACACTTCTTACTCGGAGACGACTTTGAACGCTGTGGTTTTGTTTCTCATTTTTCTTTTCTCTATTCTGATAGTGAGAATCACTTCCTCAAAGGATAGTGTAGCCCAAGGTCCTTTTCTGAAGCACAAACATTGGATAATGCCTTTGGCCAATTTTCAGTTTGCAACCTATGTTTTTATATTGTTTGTTTATTTATTTCGAGAGAGAGAGCAAGCCAGGGAGGGGCGGGTTGGGGGGGGGGGGGGAAGGAGAGATCACAAGCAGGCTCCATGCTGTCAGCATAGAGCTGGATGAGGGGCTCGAACCCAGGAACTGTGAGATCAGGACTTGCGCTTAAACAGAGAGTCAGACACTTAACTAACTGAGCCACCCAGGTGCTCCCGTTTGCAACATATGTTTTAATCTTTTAGTTAGGAAAGCCACCACTTCCACTCCTCAGCTTTGCCCATCATCATTATTGTCTTCATTAACATCATCTGTGCATTCCTGTTCATTTTTTCCCTGATGGTTTCTACCACCAGTTCACCAGATTCTGCTAAATACTTCACTAAATTATTATGCCATAAAACGCAAAGTCATCTTTCCTATTTTAAGCCTTCCCAGTAACTAGAGAGATTAACTTTCCATTCCTTTCTGTATCTTCACTCTCTTGAAGTTTCATAATTGTCCCTGAACAAATTTCTTGGGTGGTAGATTGCGTTTATTTTCATGTATTTAAAGGTTTTCTGTCATCATCTCCACTCATTCACTATGTATGTCAAGAAATCATAATTAGGAAAATGATTTTTCGACTCATTTGTGTCTACAACTCTAAGATTAATTTCTGCGTATTTTCCCAGTAGAGTAAATCCTTGACATTCCTGATTGAACAGTTACGGTTTCAATAACTTGCAAGAGGCCAGGAAAGGCCATGGTATGTAATAATTTATCATTTTGCTGGGGCTCAAAATTGAATCACTCCTGCTGTAAGGCTGCTGTGCAAGAAAAAGTCACTCTGCTAAAAGAAGCAGCCGGGCACTCTGCATAAGAGTGGTAGTGGGTGTGATACATCCTTCCCCCTTCCCCAGTCCTTTCCCTTCGCGGGTCACCATGAATATTTGCACATTGAAGGCCCTGAGAAATCTGGCAATAAATAAATCTGTTTCATTTTGTTTAATGAAAGAAATGTCTCACGCTCTCAACTTATGTGAGAATAAACTTTTTTGTCATGGCACACAGCGTACCATGAGACACGAGTTTGGGATACAATGCTTTAATACTTAACCTAAAATGATTCTGGGCAAAAGATCATTTTAAAGGTGTCTGCTCCCATTTAATCTCTCTCTCTCTCTCTCTCTCTCTCTCTCTCTCTTTTGTAAAGAAGACATTCTATGCAATGGTCAGTGAGGGTTTTTTGATCCTGCCCCAGAATACATTCAAATCACGTGCAGGTGTGGAATTTTCCATCCTTCGTTTTCCACTTTTGTTCAATTTGATTTCCCTGCTGCCTAACAATTCCAGCAATTTTATGCTCTGCCATGTGTTTTATGTTATTTGTTCACTTAACAAACACGTCTGTAGTGCTCACTGTGTCTATTCTAAGGACTTTATTAATAAAGACTCCTATACCATAAAACAACCCCATGAGTTAGACGCCATGATTGTTATTATCCCAATGGTACAGGCCAGAAAACTGGAGTATCAAATGATGACAAGGCATTCTCGTGTACTTATTTTTTAAGAACACTGTCACAAGTACTTTTCTCTACTCATAATAGTGGTTTTATTATAAATAAATTTCATATTATGTAAAGGAAGAAAACCTCCATTCTTTGTGATTTGTTTTTTAATGTGCCTTTAGTCAACACTAAATATTGAAATGTTCTGATTGGGTGGCTCAGTCAGTTGAGCATCCTACTTCAGCTCAGGTCATGATCTCACGGCTCGTAGGTTCGAGCCCCGCGTTGGGCTCTGTGCTGACAGCTCAGAGCCAGGAGCCTGTTTCGGATTCAGTGTCTCCCTCTCTCTCTGCCCTTCCCCCACTTGTGTTCTCTCTCTCTCTCTCTCTCTCTCTCTCTCTCTCTTTCTCTCTCTCTCTCAAAAATAAATAAGCAAACATTTAAGAGAAAAAAGAAATGTCATGATTACCTTTCTTCGTCTCTATTGAAATAACTATGTTTTCTATCAGTTTTCACTTAATGTTGATGCTAACTTTGCTTGACTGAGGCCAACAGTCCTTGTTTATAATGGATTACTTGTCTCAATGTGCTGTTCTGTCTTGTGCATTAAGATTAACATTTTATTTCTAAGCTCATAATGAGTTGAAGGACTCTTCCCTTCTTTAAGCAAGGGGGAAATACAAATCATATTTACCTCAGCCAATTCAATATATAAATATTAATGAAGTCGCTACCATGCTACCCTGCACTGTAGAACATAAAAGATTCAAAATGAGTATAATATGAGGACGAGGCTTAGCAGCAGAACTTCTAAGACCATAAGGGAAAGAGAATCATGTTGGAGAAGACAATGATTTTGAGGATTTTGTACATGCTTAGGATCTGTGCAACTTAACACATGTTTTCTGTTCCTCAATTTTGGGTTCCCCCAAAGACTTAAGATATTGCTTAAACAGAAAAGGCCAACAGTCCTTGTTCACTCAGATCAACTGAGTGAACACACAGGACTACGATGCCCTCTGCAATGGAAAAGGCTTCATCCGCCTCACTGACAGCTACATGCCCACCATGTACCCAAGTGCCAGGCACACGGTAGGTGCTCAACAAATAATTATTAAAATGAAGAAATAAGCCAGCTCGTTGACCATAGCCACTGGTCAAGCTGCTTTTTCAAATGCAGGTCAGCTGGAGATTTGTTCAATGAGATGTTTGTTGCAAAGTCTTCACCCTCCCTGTGAGGTCAGTCCATGGCGGGGAGGGACAGGGAGCTTGGAGACACGGAAACCGGAGGGCAAACAGAGTCCTTGGGACCTGGAGAAAGAGGTCAAGACCATGAAGTTTTCTGGCAGCTTCCACACTCCTAGAAACAGAGCTGAGTGTATCTGCGGCCCCAGGTACCCGACCTGGACCTGTCACTTTGCCCTTTGCCACCCAAAACTCTCTGATTTTGGGGGGTCAGTAATGAGACAATGAACAAACACAGAGAAGGTATCACCTTCTGTAATTGTCCCTGACAAGCCCTGAGCCAGTCCAGCCACCTGATACCTGGTGACCAAAATATCTTCAGCCCCAGGGAGACAGATGCTACATAGGGACTGAATGGATACATCCCATCAAGTGAGCAAACTTGTCACACGCACTTCTCTTCTTTCCTTCCATCCTTCTTCATGTCTTCATTGCCTTCCCCAGCTTCTCCCCCCTCCCCTCCAGAAGTTCCTTTCTCCATTCCAACCCCTCTCTATTTTCCCTTCTGGGCCCAATGCCAAATGCCCATAAGCAACCCCTCCCCCATCTCACGTTCTAGACCCTTGCTTTGCCCCCCCACTCCAGCCTCTCCCACAAGGCCCTTTTGCCCTCTCCCCCTGCCTGCCCCCTCTGCCTTCCTCCCTGCCCTGCCCCTGCCCCCTCCCCCTATGTCTCCCTTGCCCTGTCGCTGGGACCCAGGAGGTGGCTGTGGATTCTGCCACTGCCTCATTCTCTTCTCTCTCTTCTTGGTGGGGTCCATAGCCAGCTCTCCTGTTGCTCAGAGATGTGGAGGCAGTTGCTAAGAGACAGCGAAACGTCAGTACCTGGCCCTCGAGGAAAAAAGGGAGCGAAAAAGGGAGAGAGGAGGGGGAGAGAGGAAAGGAAGGCGGAGGGAGGGGAAGACCTGGCGGAAGCCTCATACCCCAGCAGCCTCAGCACCAGCTGAGTTTCGGGAAGAAGCATTCAGAGGATTCTGTGAACTTTCTTCTAAGCATCCTCTCTCAGATTCCCCGTTTGAGTAAAAGAAGGGGACCGGCCAGGCACCGGGAGCACAGGACAGGAAACCACAGAGGATGCTGCCCCGGGATCCAGGAGCCATGGAGAACGAGAAGCCGGGGGAGGGGAAGTGCCGGGGAGGCAATCTGTTCTGAAGCAGCAAGCGGGATTCCAGGATGAGGGAGGGAGACCCACGTCTGCTGCAGATTGATGGCTGTGTCCTTGGAACAGAGTAAGTGGGCTCCTGAGGGCCTAGGGGAGTGCAAGGGGGGACCTTGGGGTTCAGAAAAATGGGTCTGGATAAAGGAGCTGGGTGATTTCCCGGTGGGCGGGATTGAGGCTAGAAGTGCTGGGAGGGGAGGCATTGCCGGACCTAGGGGGTTAGGGAGGACAAGTGAGGACAGCCAGGGGCCACGGAGGATGCGGGGGGCCACAGGGGATGCGGTGGACCGCAGAGCTGAGACACCGGGTATGTCATCGCTCTCTCTGCCTGACCAAATGTGGACGTGGGCTCACACTGGGGAACAGAGAGCAGAGTGGGGTGCTTGTAGAAAGGGGGCTGGGATCAGGGGTGTGCAGGAGGGCCGCCCCCGCCCCCCCCCCCCCCCCCGGACCGGAAAGGGGGTTCTGCAGTGCGTGTGCAGAAGGCAGTTGGACAGAAAACTGGGAGGTGTGAGCACAGGGCAGGGCAAAATGTGGGGAGATCACAGGAGAACAATGTGTGTGTGTGTGTGTGTGTGTGTGTGTGTGAATGAGAGAGAGACAGAGACAGAGAGAAAGAGAGGAGGGAGAAGGTAAGGGAGGGAGAGGGTGAGAGAGAGAGAGGGGGGAGTGCTCACCCTGTTTGAAAGGGGTATGCAAACAGCCAGCCTGGCTGTGTGCCTGTTTTAGGGAGTTGCCCAGGGGTGGGGTGTTTGGTGCTGAGGGGCGAGGCTGGGAGGAGAAGCGAATGCATCTCGCCCGGGACAGAACCCCGGGAGGAGGACAGGCAACCACAGTGTGAGGGTGGGGTCTGAGCCCAGCGCTGCCCACAGCTGACACACAGCATGCAGAGAAAACGCTGTGGCTGCTGGCAGACAAGAAGGGGGCCAGGGAAGCTGGGAAGGACAGTAGGGAGGCGAGGGCACTGGAGATGTGCGCCTGAGCGCTTTCCTTGTTGACAGAGGGAGTTCTGCCCCCGCCTGCTGAACGCACAGCTGGGCTGGGAGAGAGGCACTGGCCGGGGAGAAGTCGCCAAAGCGGTCCTAGCTGATCGCCACCCTGCTTCTCCAGGACACATGGCTCTTTCCAGCCTTGGCAGCCGGCAGTGGGTGTCACTCAAGGTCCTCCCCAACCTGGGGGAAGAAGAGCCTCCTTGGGGATTTCAGTAGATGCTGAGGCTGACGACCCGGGCTTTCAGGAGGCCCATGGAGACCCACTCTGCCCCAGGCTCCCTTCCCAAAACACCCACCCCAGGACCCCCTTGGACTCGAGCCCCCTGGGCCACCAGAAGAAACAGCTTCTGAGACCTCAAATGCCGGAGACCCACATGCAGCCCCGGCCTCCTAATCGGTCCCAGATTCGGGACGGGGCTCCGGGTTTTTAGATGTGCCAGGACCTTCAACAGACACAATCTATGTCCTTCACCCCCTCCACCACCTGTCCAACGTAATGCAAGACAGGAAGCAGCCAGGGGTCATGGGTGAGAGGAACACAGACCCACAGGGACCCTTCCAGGACCTGCTAGCAGCAGCTGGTCCAGCCCTAGCCTCAGTCCCTCACTCTCTCAAGCGTTGATCATCTTTTCAGACCCTGTAGGACCTCGGCTGGATTTATTGCCCCCTCGGCTCTAAAGGGGACTTCCTGTGGATCTCACCTAGGGAGCCCTCTGGTGCTCAGAGGCTCCGGGGAAAGGCTTGAGCCATGATGCCACGTGCCCAGAAGCCCCACCTTCCGGGGCCCTGGCCATGATGTAACTGTCTTTCGGAGCCACCGACTCTTGATTCATGAACACAGCCCCGGCCCCAGTGGGCTCCCTTCAGCAGGGTGGTTGCCAGCTGCCTAAGATGGGTGACACCTGGTCCCAGCTGCCCTGGCCTGGGCCCCCCCACCCAGCTGTGCTGCTGGTCTCCCTCCTCTTGGCAGCTGGGGCCATGCGCTCGGATGCCGGCGCTAGCTGCCCGGTCCTCTGTACGTGCCATAACCAGGTGGTGGATTGCAGCAGCCAACGGCTGTTCTCCGTGCCCCCAGACCTGCCGATGGACACTCGCAACCTCAGCCTGGCCCACAACCGCATCACGGCCGTGCCGCCCGGCTACCTCACATGCTACATGGAGCTCCGGGTGTTGGATCTGCGTAACAACTCCTTGGTGGAGCTGCCCCCAGGCCTCTTCCTCCACGCCAAGCGCTTGGCACACCTGGATCTGAGCTACAACAACCTCAGCCACGTGCCGGCCGACATGTTCCAAGAAGCCCACGGCCTCGTGCACATTGACCTGAGCCACAACCCGTGGCTGCGCAGGGTGCACCCCCAAGCCTTCCAGGGCCTGGTGCAGCTCCGAGACCTGGACCTCAGCTACGGGGGCCTGGCCTTCCTCAGTCTCGAGGCCCTGGAGGGCCTGCCGGGGCTGGTGACCCTGCAGATCGGTGGCAACCCCTGGGTGTGCGGCTGCACCATGGAGCCCTTGTTGAAGTGGCTGCGGAACCGGATCCAGCGCTGCACGGCGGGTAAGGCGGGAGGGCGGGACTGGGCAGCCACGGGCACAGAGGGGCTTGCCTCCCTGCCAGCAAAGGATCCAAAGAACAGGAAGGGACTGAGAGCTCTTAGCACCCGGTGCGTGCCCTGGTCTGGGCTGGCCTCTGTGCACACCAGCCCTGTCCCCCCACAAGTTTCATCCGTTGAGTCCTTGCCCTGCTTGCTGGTGCCGTTCGCCAGTGAAACACACACCACCCTTGCATCTGCGGCACTTGGGACCTGCGGAGGCAGACAGATAGTAAACGAGAGTTGCTGAGCTTTTGCCGTGACCTGAGAACTTGGCACGCGTTACCTCCCCCCATTTTGGTGACTCCCATTTTGCAGGTGAAGAAACTGAGCTCTAGAACAATGAAAAGACTTGCCCGGGGTCGCTCATTTAGAAAGTAGCAGGGTCGTGGATAAAACCCAAGTTTATTTGACTCTTAAGCCCTGTTCTACTCTACCAGGCTGCTTTTTAAAGTATTCCAAGTGCTGGAAAAACTCAAAGAAACAGAAACAGGCAAACACTCTTTATTTTAGTACTTACTATCTGCCAGGACTTACTCTTATGCTTTATCCTAAACATATGTCATATTTAGCTCATCTCATCCTCAGAAGAACCATGATGAGATCCCTACACACACGGTTCTATAGAGAAGGAAACCAAGGCGCAGAGAGGGTCAATAACTTGCCCAAAGCCACACAGCTGCTAAGTGTTGGAGTCAGCATTCAAACTCTGGCAGTCTGGCTGCCTTCTGGCTATATTCTGAAGAGTCAGGTCCAAAGCTAACAGGAAGAGTCGGGGCCTGAGTTCTGGGCTGCCCAAAGGGCCTTAGCAGAGCTCTGCAAGGTTAGGGCGTGGGGTGGGAGCTGAGAAGAAAAATGGATTTGGCGACTTAACCAATCAATCCCAATTGGGGGTGCACTGGGGACTGATGGAGAGTGAATCACAGAGGTTGGATGGGCCCTGACCTCACCTGGAGGCAGGCAGTGCTCAGATGCGGCCCCCCGTCACTGGCTCTCTTGTGTGGCAGCACTGAGCCTTGGCATCAGCCCCCCTGCAGTAGAATGACGGGAAATAGCTGGGGGCACCATCTCAGGGGCTTTCCCAGAGCCTGGCTCAGCATGTGTTCCAAAAGAACGATGCTGAATGAGGTAGGAGGGAGAGGAAGACTGAGTGGGGAGCCCAGGACCAAAATAGTTTGGGGGAGGGGTGTGGGTCACGATTCCACTGTTTCTACACAGTTGTGGGAGGAAGTTCTCCGGGACCAAAATAGCTGGGGATGGAGATGGGACAATGCTAGGGGGCACGAGGGGGAGGCTTCCTAGAGCCATCTCCCCACCTGCTCACCCCTTGAAGGCTGCAAGCTGTCCCCTCTTTCCTGTGTACTAAGGACAGAAAGGGCACCCTGGAGCACATCTGCCACCACATGCACCTTCCACCTCCTGTGATCTCTGAGGCCCCTGCTCCCCTTCAGAAGAAGCACAGCCTCCTGGGGGGCAGGAGAGAGGTCCAAGATCCCATTTGGGCAGACTCATGACAGTGCAGATGAGGGACCCCAGCCCCAGAGAGGGAAAGTAACAGTCCATTGGCCACTAGGTTCCCCACTCTCCACCGAACAAGCTCTTCAGCACATGACATCCTCCAGGATATTTCCTCTTGGGCGCAAAGAACCTGCCAGCATAGGGAGGACCAGACAATCATCTTCCTTTTGTCTTCTTTTTGTTCTCCTACAATTATCCATGGTTTTTGGACAAATCCCAACAGAGAGGGACAGAAGGGTGCCCTTGGGATATACTCAACCTCAAAACTGGCCCCTTGAATTACCAGAGGGCTTTATCAGCCCTCAGGGTCCCATCCTGAACTCCCCCGGGGTCCTGCCAGTTGTCCTCAGAGCCTCCTCTGCAGGGTCCATACCAATTGCCTTCAGTTTCCCCCACATTCCCTGACTTCACATTGTCTTGCCACCACCCCAGTCATGCACACAATAGACTTTGGAGTTATGCACCTTCTGGTTCTAAGAGGAGAGCCCTTAATGGTTAACTTCAGATGCCATCTTGTCCTGAGCAGGGTCTGGAGTGCTGTGCATGTGGCCAACAGGGACCCCTCCACGTGCACTGCAGATTGCATCTTCTCCCCCAAACTGACTCCTCATTTCTAAGGAGAATGATGTTAATCCATTTCTCAAAAGGGGCAATCCAAATCCATCATTTTATTCTTTGCCCTCAAAAACTACAGAATGAATAAGCGTTTATGTACCACCTAATTTAGAAAACTTCTGCATATTGACTCTTATACAATTTAGGTTGAATTATCCCCTTCTTATGGAGGGAGAGCACGAGAGCCAGAAAGGCAAAAAAACAAAAACAAAAACAAAAACAAAAAAAAATGACTTGCCCAAGGTGAGAGCTTAATTAATACTTACACCCTGAGCAAAGGGTTGACTGCCTGCTACAAAGCTGGTGCCTGGCAATGCAGGACAGAGCTTCCAACTGCACACCACTCTTACTTCCAAGGCAGAGTAAAATGAAACCATTGACAACCATGTGTTTGTACAAGTGACCCTGGAAAGGTGAGGTGGGACCATCAATGATGGAGAGAAAAGTAATCCCATTGAAGGAGAAGCTTCTCCTACAGAAGACTATCTAAAGAATATGACCCTCACTGACTTGTCCAGGGAGACCAGCCTAGGATACTAACAAAAGCACATGTTTACATAGTGCTTATTATCCGCCAAGGATATATTATTTATATATGTTAACTCACTGAGACCTCACTACAATCCTATGTTACAGATAGCATCATTATTGTTATTTTACAGATGAAGAAAGCAAGACACAGAGGGGTTAAGTAAGTCACTCACAGTCACACAACTAGTGTGGGGTAGAGAGGGAATAGAACCCAGATCAATATCTCCAGAGTCCATACTCATAACCCTATACTCTACATCCCTGGAAAAGCCACATGGGATAGTAGAAAGACCCAATGCTTTCAAGTTGGACAGAGTCATTCATCCACACATCCACTTAACAAAGTTTCATTGAGCACTTACAGGGACAGGACCCTGTTCAGTGACTAGGAACACCATGGGAAGAACTTATATTCATGGAGGAGGAGACAGATAATGAAGAAACAGTGAGACAAGATAAATACAATGGAGAAAAATTAAGCAGAGCAGGAAAGTAGAGAAAGCCCAGAGAGAGGTGGTGTGGAGTTACTATGTTATATAGAATCATAAAGGAAAGGCTCATTAGTAAGGTGATACTTGAACAAAATCCCAAAGGAATAAGGGACCGAGCTGTGCCAAGATTCAGGGGAGAAGCACTCCCACACAGGACAAATGCAAAGGCACACCCTCTCCACCCTGAAAAGGGATGTGCTCAGGGTGATGGAAGAATGATCAAAATGTGTGTGTGGATGGAGCAAAGTGAACAAGGAGCAGAGGGAAAGAAGAGTCCTTGTAGCTCACAGTGAGGACCTTGGCTTTCATTCCATGGGAAGATAAGAAGTCAGGGGATGGTTTCAAGCACAGAGTAGTACATGATAGGACTTCGGGTGTCAAAGATACTCAGCCAACTGCATCAAGATGGTTTAAAGGCAGAAGCCCAGAAACTAGTTAGGAAACTACTGTAAGAGATGAAAATGTCACAAGACAGTGGTAGATCTACCATCAGTAGTGACTATTGGACTTCAGGCAAGTGACTAAACTCTCTGAGCAGTGATCTCCACAACTTTAAAAACAGGTATAAAATATTTGATTCAAGTGTTGTTGAGGAGAGTAAAGAAGGTAAGTAAAATGTTTGACACATAGAAACTCAATAAAAGGACTCAACTTCTCTTGGGGGGAGGGGGGTGGTGGGAGACTCTCCATTCCACTCACTCTCCTCTGGCCCCTCACCTTTCCTGGGTTCTGTGTTGCAGATTCTCAACTGGCTGAGTGCCGGGGGCCCCCTGAAGTCGAGGGTGCCCCACTCTTCTCCCTCACTGAGGAGAGCTTCAAGGCCTGCCACCTGACTCTGACCCTGGATGATTATCTCTTCATTGCATTTGTGGGCTTTGTGGTCTCCATTGCCTCCGTGGTCACCAACTTCCTCCTGGGCATCACAGCCAACTGCTGCCACCGTTGGAGCAAGGCCAGTGAAGAGGAAGAGATTTGACGTGGGTGCCTAACATCTCTCATGCTGCTGGCCACCACTGCTTCTGACCACTGGACGCTGCTCACTCTGGCTCCATGGTACCCTGGCCACTTCATGACCCAAGCAAGGTCAGGAAACCACCTTTGTGTGAGCCTCGACTGTGGGCCAGACACTGTGCCAAGTGGAAATGTCAGATGACTCTAACCTAGCCCCTGCCTTCTAGGCTCTTACCTCTAATAGAAGAGAGAGATTCAAAAACTATTCCCTATAAGACAATTTGTCAGCACTCTGAGCACATAGTTATGAAAGCCCAGAGGAGGGATCATCAATTGTGCCTAGGAAAGTCTAAAAGAATTACAAGAATGGAGGCAATTTGCAAACAGAGTTATCAAAAAATGTCTGCTTTGTCAAGTAGACAAAGAAAGGGGGACATAAGCAAATGACGGAGGCCAAAATATGCATGGTGTGTTGAGAACAGTGACCACTCCTCATGACTTAAGTGTATAGAGCAGATGCGGCACAGGACCAAAACTTCCCTCTGACACCCAATCTTTCCACTCCTGGAGTTGCCCAACACTGCCTCCTGAAGAAGAGAACACCCCCATGCCAGCCTCCTAGGTCTCCTGCCAGGAGCTACGAGGTGAGACCACCCCATATTGACTGCCTCCCAAACTAAGTCCACCAAATGCAGCCTGCAAGTGAGGTCCCAGGTACTGAGCTGAGGGTGGACACTTTCAGTGTCCTTTCTCCTACCCTTGTCTCCTGCCTCTCACTTGAGCTTCAGCTTCAGAAGAGGGAAGCAGGAAGTCCAGCAATTGGGCAGCAAGAGTCTTGGCACCCCGGAACTCCTAATCTTGTGACTGTTCTTGCCACGGTGCTCCCACCAAAGGATCTCATCAAGAAAGTGCACTGTAGCACAAGGGTAGCCAGGACTGAAGGAATAGAAGGCCACCACAGTTGTGACCATAGGAGGATTTGCTCTTTCTTCTGAGCAATTCACCCATTTAAGCATCAGGGTATGAGAGCTATTAATTAATTACCAAGCTGTTGCCAGTGTCAGGCACTGTGATAAGCTCTCTCCACAGACAATTCATTTTAATGCATACAACAATCTTCTGAGGTAAGCATTGTTGTTCCCATTGTACAGATGAGGAAATAAAGGTTCAGAGAGCATTCAAAGTCACATGTTGCTTAACAAGCAAAATAAAGTCTGTGTTCTTTCTACCCAATCCAAGCTGAGGAACATCACAGTTCCCTCTGAAGTTATATAAGTTTGAATTCGAGTAGTGCTGATGAATAAGTGCTCCCAACAAGGGCCAGGCACTCTTCGGGGCACTTTTAAATTTATGGACTTATTTATTTCAATTCTCACAGCAACACTGCCTGGTGGTTTTTATTATTCCCATTTTATAGATGAATTAAGTGTAGAGAGATGAGTAACTTACCCAAACTTATCCGGGTACACTCTAGAAGGAAGGTGATAGGCAGCTCTATTCAGGGAAACTGTCTAACCAGTCTGTCAAAAATCAAGTAACTTGTTGTGTGAAGCTCTATTATCACCATTGTTGCCGTCATCTCCAACTTTGCCATCAGCTTCATCAGCTTCCACCCTGTTTTTGTTCAGCACTGGACAGCTCCTAAAATGCTGTGGCGTCATTCTTGACTTTTCACAACCCATTACTCCTATTTTACGTATTGGAAAATAGAGACTCAAGAGCAGATGTGACTTGCCAAAGCAGTAAAGCTGGGACTCAACTCCAACTCGGTTCTCTCTTCAGCTTTCCCAGGTGTTTGGGAAAGAGAATGCCCAGGATGGCTGGGTAGTAGGGCCCTCGGATTCAGCAGCCATGAACGTCCAGTATGTCAGCTAAATAAAAGGCAGTAAAACCCAGCTCCTTCACAGATTTAGATGTTCTCACAGTAGAGCAATTGGAGCCTCTGAAACACAGGAGCAGCACAAATAGCACATGAATAGGAGTCATCTGCCTTGCAACGTGCAAATAACACATTAGAACTGGTGGCCTTGGTGGAAATCATGGAAAAAAGAAGTTCTTTGGGAAATGAGAGATGAAGCTGTGCTAACCCCTCCTACTCAAGCCCTGCTGTGTTGTGCTGCAAGAGATACAATGGTTGCAGGAGAGATGGGGTGAGAACCTCAGCAGGACAGAGGAGGACATTAAGGCACAGTCCAACATGTTGGTAAGGCTGGCCAGGATGAAGGTTAAAAACAGGGGCGTTCTACCTAGCCCTCAGATCCAACAATTTTGCATCGTCCCATCCTCCTAGGAAAGGAATAAAGAAAAATAACATGTCATCTTCCAAGAAGTCTTCCCTTACTCATGCTTCCTTGAGCTAGTCAACCAAAAGAGCACCCAGAAACTTTGCTGGACCTGGGGTACTTGAACCTCGTATCTCACAACATCTGAGCAAGGCCCCCACTCCTGTGACATCTGGAGCAGAACTGTGCCTGCTCTCTTCTTCCACTATGCCCAAGGACAGATGGACTGGGGCTGCTCTTTACCAATCAAGCTAATAGCCTAATGTACTTGGGGTGAAACTTTTAGAAATAATAGTGTTGACACAAATAGTTAAACCTCCCATAGAGGGGCACCATATACATCTATTATAATCTCCTAGAGACTCTTATTTGCTGAAATATAGTTAATATATTTTAAGATATGTACCTTTTTTGCATAGAACTAGAACCAAACAAGATTCCAAATGCCCCTTGAATTCAAATGTCCTTTATAATGAGATTATTTGGTCCCCGTTAATGGCACACCTTTCTGAGTAGGATACATGGCTTTTAAACAACAGATTCCTCTCCAGCTACTAGAAGGTCCCCAGTTAACTAAAGCACAATGATAAAACTCCCTTACCACCAAGGAATTCCATTTCTCCCACCACCATCTTGCACAGGCAATGAGAAGCAAGCTTCTAGAAGCACATTTCTCTGGAGGTAATCTAACTGCCCAGTTGGAAATGTTCACACAACCCTTCTGACCAAGAAACCATGATGGTATCCCTACAAGTCTTGAATAAGTTTTTCCAGACTAGTTAACACGTAAATGTTGTGGTATCTTTGAGTCCATGTGTCTGTTCATGAGGTTCCATATATGTTGGGTATCTACTGATATGGGGACAACTTCTCTGGAACTTGAGTTCATTTCCCTGACATTACTCAACCATCTCTTTATTGCATCACTTGATACACTAATATGGAATCCCATTAGGGCTGGGTTAGGTGTAGCTGCTCAGAAAAATATAAAAAGAGAAAAATATGTGGCTGAGGCAGCCCAGCCACAGCCTGACTGCTTCCTTCTGTTCTCTATCCTCATCACAGAGATTTGTCCTCATCACAGAATCTTCCTTCATGCTGGGTCTGAGGATATCAAAGTTTAACTAACCAACAGAGCTGTGACAGTCAAAGTCTGGGCCATGAAAATTGTTTTTTAGAAAAGACCCCAATCTGCACCACACCACTCTGGACCAGTTGCTTCTGGTCACCCTCAGACAATCTCTCATCTGTTTCTCCATTCCTTTAGGGATTACCAGGGAATCCTGCAAAAATAGGTCCCCAGAGTTGCTACAGTTTGCTAGCTCCTCTCAAGGAAGATGGCATATGGAATTTGAACAAACCAAGAGAGGCATTTCTCTTCAACCATCAGGAAAGACCTACAACCTCCATTTTCCTTGTAGATGTCTTTGTTGATATTGCTCTGACATTCTTTTAAGCTCTGGAAGAGTATAAGGAGACATCTTTGCTCATCCCTCAGAAGAAAATTTTCCCAAAGCTAGAGAAACTTGTCTGCTCTACCCACCTCAGAAGGAGGCAAAAGGGAAGCGAAGGAGGCAAATTGCAAGGTCTTGTGTAAATCACTGCCATGTTTGCCACAGTTTTGGATAGAGAGCTCTGGATCCACTGAGCTCTCAGTTTTTCTAAGCACTGTCCTGTGGAATGCTGATGTCTGGGGGTGGGAGGGTTAGGGAGGGGTGGGGAAGGGGAAGATGCCAACCTTTGTATGGAGATGATTTTATAACCATGCACTTTTGTAACTGTGAAGAATTTTTCATAAATGTACATAAATAATAAAGAGTGTATAGTTTAACAAATTTTCTAAGGAGTTGTGAAGAGGAGGGAGAGGGAGGGAGGCAGGGAAAGAAAAAAAGAAAAAGAAGAACTAGGCAGAATCAAGAGAATGTGTGCCAAAATATACACACAAAAGGTCTATGGGGAGGGAGTAGATGGGAATAATTAGGAGATGTGCCAACCATGGAGGGGCATGTGTGGGAGTAGAAGGAACATCACAGAAGCATATTTCTACCAGGCAAAAAAGAATATGTGTGTGTCTGTATGCACACACCCCTGTGTGTAGGCATATTTTGGTGCCTGAAATTACACAAAGAAGAGAGCATATGTCTTATACATGTTGGTGTTTGCAGCTTGGGTCAACTATAAAACACGCCAAGGCAAGTGGGTGTGCCTACCTAATTAGCATCACTAAGGAGCATGTGCCAGGGAGATGGCCCACACCAGCTGTGTGCCCATAAAGACCCTAGCTCAGGCATACAGGTAAACCAGGCATTTAAATGCATGGTGTAAGGGTTGAATGATGATATCACTGGTATAGGTTCAGTTTCTGTTCTCATCGGCTAATAGAGAAGGGAAAGGATTCTTAACCACTTGGATCTTGCAAATGTTACCTACACACCTTTGGAAATGAGATGGTTGGATAGTGTACCCTGGGAAAAGGGACAGAAAAGAGGAGCAAAGTGTACTTTTATAGGTACAATGGCAGCCATTTTTTACTTAACACTCTAAAGAGGAAGTGGCTCTGAGCAGGAAGTTGATCCAAGCAGGAAGTGGATCTGAGCAAGAAGTGGATCCAAGCAGGAAATGGCTCGAGGCAGGAAGTGGTTCCTTCCACCAATAGGGATTTTCACCTTCCTGTATTCCCCCCACTCCAACTGCCACAGGGTATGGACAAATATTGCATTCAGAGAGTAAAGCCACTAACAGGAACACATACTGACTCAGAACACCCAGACAGAAAGACAAAGAACATGCCCAGCCATAAGCGATGTTTTCCAAAGTAGATTGGAGAGATGCAAAACCTTTCTCTTAAAATTAAGTACTTAATAGAAACTATACTGAACAAGTACGAGATCAAACACAAGGGTCATGAAATAAGCAGATATCTCACAGAAGTCCAGAATTTGTATAATTTCTTCAGTGCTGTCCCTCATGCCAAGCATATACTTAGCAATCTATGATGTCAACAACAATGATAAAATAAATTTATTGAGTACATACTATGTGTCAGATGCTGTGCTGATCACTATACATGAATTGATTCACTTAATTCTCACAACAACCCAAGATAGGTAGTATTATTATACCTATTTACAGATAAGGGAACTGAGGCTCAGACATGCTAATATGTGTCTAAGATCACACAGCTAGTAAGTAGTAGATCTGGGTTTAGGCATTCAGTAATCCCTGGGGACTAACTGACTTTAGGGGACAAAAACACCGTAATACATAGAGAAAATCCAGTCTCAATCAGAAGTGAGCTTTAGCCACAGAGATCCTCTGCAATTATCTGGTGAAAGAAAATTGGAGGTAATAGGTAACACCAAAACATATCTTGTATTTTTAATTGCATGTATCTTTGATTGCTGCATTAGTCAATGCTAATTGTGATAACAGGTGATCCCAAAACCTCAAAAGAAGAAAGGTTTGTTTTCTGGATTATTTAATTTAATGAAGCCTTATCTCTTGCTCATATCACATCCCAATGCATATAAAAGGTTCTGCCCCACATGGGTTATTCCTTCCTTCCAGTGGCTCCAGCATCCCTGAGTCCACAGAGCCTCCACTGCATCCTCTGCAATGGGGTGGATCTCAAGGGAGATTTTGGAGGGGTTAAGCTGGAAGTATTGTACATAATTCCAGCCATATTTCACTGGTCTGAACTCGGTCCCATGGCTCCATTTAACTTCAAAGGAGTACACTAGTAGGTACCAAGAATCAAAGGAAACAGGGTTAGATAAACCCCACCAGTCTCTAACACCATCTGCTCTCCCTATCACCTATCTCCCTATCACCGTTTCCACATCCAGCTCAGAGCTCAGGATCTGCAATTTTGTGGTACTTTCCACTGGGCCTTTTTGTGGTCTGGTGTCCGTGCACTAAAAAGGAAAGTTACCTCCCACCCACTAACACCTAGCAATATACAACAGTGGCCCAAGGACAGCTTAACGGAAGATGAAAATCTTTGTTTGGAACGTGGGAAACAAAAACTCACAGCTGTCACATTCCATAGCAATTCTGAAATCCTGGTGGGAGAGCATTATGAAGGCCTCAGATCAAATTGCTTTATTAGTCGCTGGTTCTGCTTTCTGCTAAGAACTTCTTTGTCAGTCATTCTCTGTAGCTTCTGACTCTTCGCTTGGAGAATCTCCCTTTTCCATTATCTACCATGGCCATATCTAAAGTGGGTACTGGGGAGCATGCACTCTTTGGGGCTTGCCCATCTTCTTCAACCAGCCTCCCATTGATTTAGGTCTCAGTGGTCAAAATAGTCAAATTTTTGAATCCACGTTCATAGTTTCCTAGCAATTTACCTCTTACATTGGTAGGCCTTTATTCTATTTGCTTCAACTAAGTTCCAGGTTTCAGCACACACAAAAGTTGTTTCCTAAAGATGTTTTCAAGCCCATCATGATTCCTTGCTTTCCCTTCCTCTTCCGTGGTGACCTCTCTTTTAATGGCAACCTTTGAATTATCTGAAACAATAGATAAGAACATTCATATTCTTAATTGTTTCGCCTTGGCCAAGTTACTTAAACTGAAAAATTTTAGTGGGCCTTGTTGCTGAAAGTCTTTTTCAATTTTATCTCTTATCACATAGGCCTAGAAACAGTTTTTCCAATTTAATCTCTTATCTTTTAAGTCTAGAAATAGTTACCCTTTCCAATTTTTTAATGCTCCAATTTTTTTATTCTTTCTCTTCCTTTTCATTCCAACTTACAAACTGCTTTAAAGTTACTTAAAACCTTACAGACCTGACTTGGATCAATTTGGACTGAGACCAGAAGTGTTTGAAGCACACAGACAATAATGCAACATGAACTCATAATAGGAATGAGCCTCCCCATTGAAATGGTCATTGTGATGACAGGTAAGGAAACTGTGAAAAAATATGACCAAGTTAAAGAGCTGGCCTATGGATTCAGAGTTCAGAATGTCTACCAGAAATCTTTGCTGTAGGACAGGTTTGCTGTTGGAGGGATAACAGGGAGTGATGGGAAAGAGCTACTGCCCATGGTGGTTAAGAGGCTATCCTCTTTCTGTTACTGGTCATTACCCCTAACCCACTCACCATGGAGGGCAGAGATCATAGTTTTAAAAAACCACTATGAGGGGCACCTGGGTGGCTCAATTGGTCAAGTGTCCAACTCAATTTTGGCTCAGGTCATGATCTCCCAGCTTGTGAGTTTGAGCTCCACATCGGGCTCCATGCTGACAATGTGGAAGCTGCTGGGATTCTCTCTCTCTCTCTGCCTCTCTCTCTGCCCCTCCCCTGCTTGTGCTATCTCTATCTCAAAATAAATAATTTTGTTAAAAAATAAAATAGAATAATTAGCCACTACAAAAGTGTTGTATAAAGAAAAAATATTATCCAATGTGTTCTCCCCTGCTTTACACTTAGCTCACAGAATCATTTGGGAGTACACAGCATGGAGTTCTAGAAAATATGTAATGTGGCTGATTTTTACAACACAGAGGGTTCTTTCCTCTTTTTTTTTAATTTACTTATTTAAATTCAAGTTAGTGTACAGCATAGTATTGGTTTCAGGAGTAGAACCCAGTGATTCATCTCTTCAACATAACACCCCATGCTCATCCCAACAAGTACCCTCTTTAATACCCAATCCCCCCACCCACATCCCCTCTAGCAACCCTCAGTTTGTTCTCTGTATTCAAGAGTCTCTTATGCTTTGCCTCCCTCTATGTTTTTATCTTATTTTTCCTTCACTTCCCCTATGTTCATCTGTTTTGTTTCTTAAATTCCATGTATGAGTTAAATCATATGATATTTGTCTTTTCCTGACTGGCTTATTTCATTTAGCATAATACCCTCTAGTTCCATACACGTTGCTGTAAATGTCAAGATTTTATTCTTTTTCATCACCGAGTAGTATTCCATTGTATATGTACCACATATTCTTTATCCATTAGTCAGTCGATGGATATTTGGGATCTTTCCATAATTTGGCTATCATTGATAGCGTTGCTATAAACATTGGGGTACATGTGCCCCTTTGAAGCAGCATTTTTGTATCCTTTGGATAAACACCTAGTACTACAATTGCTGGGTCATAGGGTAGTTCTATTTCTAGTTTTTTGAGGAACCTCCATACTGTTTTCCAGAGTGGCTGCACTAGTTTGCATTCCCACCAGCAGTGCAAAAGAGATCTTCTTTCTCCACATCCTCGCCAATTTCTGCTGTTGCCTGATTTGTTAATGTGTGCCATTGTGACTGGTGTGAGGTGGTATCTCATGGTGGTTTTAATTTGTATTTCCCTGATGATGAGTGATGTTGAGCATTGTTTCATGTGTCAGTTGGCCATCTGGATGTCTTCTTTGGAGAAGTGTCTGTTCATGTCTTTTGCCCATTTCTTCACTGGATTATTTGTTTTTTGGGTGTTGGCTTTGATAAGTTCTTTATAGATTTTGGATACTAACCATTTATCTGATGTGTCATTTGCAAATATCTTCTCATAAGTTCTATTTCTATAGCTGAGCCAGCATTCAAAATAGGTCACTATATACATAAATAAAAAGCCCAAGTTATGGAAGTAGTTGATATAGGACTTTTAGCTGGTCAAGAGTTAGAGTCCCATATAAAGGAGCAGTTTACACCTTCATTCATTCAAAAATATTGATCGCACATCTCCATGTGCTAGGCACATGTTCCACATGCTGGGTATATGGTAATGAGCAAGATAAAGTCCCTGCCCCTTGGTGCCTACTCTCTATATGGGGGTGGGGGTGGGAGGAGTTAGATCCAATGATAAACAAAAATAAATAAATAATTCCAGATAGTGACAATTGTTACAAAGAGAATAAAACAGGAAGAGGGTTGGGGGATGAGGGTCCAGAAAAAGTGGGTCCAGATCAGATAGGTCCTAATGAACCCTGGTCAGACTTCATATTTAATGTAAATGCCATGGTAAACCATTGGAGGGTTTTAAGCAAGGGAATAACATGCTCTGATTACATTTTCAAAGGCTATTCTGGATGTTATGTGGGTAATGTTCAACAGTTGGGAAAGAATGTAAGCTAGGAACCAGGAAGGGGCCTTCTAAGTAGGCCTGGTTGGAAGATGTTCTAAGGGATACTAGTGTTGGTGATAGACAAGGAGACAAGTTAAGGATAGATTTTAGAGGCAGAGCCAGTGGGATTTGATGATGTACTGGATATGAGGAGAGAGAACAAAAGAAGAATCAAGAATAATTCCTCATCTTTTTTTTTTCCTTCAGCTATAGCTATGCTCAGCAAGACCCAAGTAGCAGAAAGACTGTCTTAATTCTATGAAAAAAAAGAATACCAACAGTCAACAACTAGTAAGTCAGAAAACCCTGATGAGTAAGTTGGAAGGAGGAGGGAGGAAGCAGATATACAAACAGATTCATAATGTCAGGAAACAGTCCAAACCTAAGAGCCCAGAGACAGAGTTAAAAAAAAAAAAAATCTGAACATGCAGCGTTGCTTTAAATACTCCCTGTCACTCCCAGGGTCCCAGTGGATGTTAAACACAGCAATGGAGCTTCAGGGACTGAGTTCAAGCCGAAATAATCAGCAGCATTTTCAGAGTACAGATAGATTTGCATTCGCAGTGATGGGCTAGAGGCAAAGCCTCCAGAGTGATTTCCTAGAAGGAAAATATAAGACTCCCTCAGCTATAGACAAAGAAGCAAATCCAAAAAACAAATTCTATTTGAGATGGGCCCAGATATGTTTGAAATGGGAATATTGCATAGAATCGTATAAGGAAAAATGGGGACAAACAGCTTGTACTTGTCTTAGCCAAGGAATGAAATGGTGATGAGCTGGGCTTCTCAGTATGATGCTAATACTGTGAATGTTCATAATGCTGACTTTTGTGCATTGACATTGTACCACACATGCATCCAGCACATTACCTGCAATGTCATGTTGGTGTCTCACTGGGGGAAAGCTGCTACTGACAAAGGGAGAGCAAAATAAAGAACATGGACTAGGGAGCCACACTGCCTAAGTTCCCATCCCAGTGCTGCCACTTGGTAGCCATGTGACCTTGAGCAGGCGACATCATCTCTTTGTGTCTGAATTTCTCTATTCATTTGAAGGGATAATGGTAGCCACCTCATAGGGTCTCTGGAAGGGTTAAATGAGTTCATGTATGTAAAAGGCTTAGAGGAATGCCTGCACAGAGTGATATTCAATTTGTGAGAGTGACTACTGCTAGCTTCCCTCTTTTACAGAGAAAGAACTAGAAGCTGAGAGATGTTCAAGTAACTTGGCTAAATCACACAGCTGAAATGTGGCAAAGTCGAAGTGTTAATCCACACCTGCCCTCCCAGCCCAGTGTGCTAAACCACGGTCATATACTAGATAGGTCACAGTGGCCAGCTGTGACAACTAGTCTCCAAACATGGAACTCAGTGAGTCGTGCCTCACTTCAGTAGTTCATTCCCATGCTGAATCTGGGCTGGCTCTGTGATTCGATTTCACCAAGGGAAGGTAGCAGAAGGTAGCAGATGCTATGCCTGTTCCAGACCTAATCCTTAAAAGGACCTGACAGCTTCTGCTTGTGTGCTCTTGGGAGCCCTAAGCTTCTGTGGATTAAGTCTGATCCATGGAGACAGAGGGAAAATCCACATGGAGACACCACGTGGAGAGAAGAGAGACTCAGGCATTCCAGTGTGCCAGCTGAGCCCAGCTTTCTAGCCAATCCCTCCAGGCACCAGACATTTTCGTAAATCTGTCTCGAACATTCCAGCCCCAGACACCCTCTGAGCACAGCCCCAAGCAGAAACAGCAAAAAAACTGTCCAGCTAAACTTCAGGGATGATCACTGTTGAATTAATTAAACAAGAGGCCATTAGACTGAGGTGGCTTTAATGCCTTCGTCACCTACAAGAGCAAACCAAAACCTAAAGCCTGTAATGCCTCAAAGTTAAAAAATGAAGACCTAAGAACAACCAATCGCAAATAGCCAGCTACTCTTTCCCAAATAAGGTGACCACTGAAGCTGTAGTCACTCAAATAACTCTTTTGCTTTGCTTCTGTGCCTTCCCCTAACTCTTTCCAATTTGGCACTCCCCTAATCAAATTGACGTTTGCTCAAATAACCTCTTAGAATGTCTGATATGCCACAGTTTCTTTTTTAACACGACCAATTTATCATTTTAAGCCGCTTTGTTTAGGACTATTTGTTACAAAGCATCCACAACTGAAAGGCTGCCCTATGAGGAAAAGATCTACAGAGGACAAAACTATGTCAGCAACATGAGCCTGAAATCCAGAGTGGCCTTTCCACCCCAAAAGTAAACTATGTAGAGGGTAGCAGCCCATGCTCCCAGATCTAACCACCCAAGTGCAACAGCACCCATAAGCTGTTGCCACTTTCCAGCTGAATAAGTTACTCAATATTTCACTGACTCATTCTGTTCTCTGTATAATGGGGATGCCACCTGTCCTATAGCACTGTAGTCATGATTTAATGATCTAATCCCTATTAATGAGCTAAGAATCATGCCTGGCACCTTGTAAGAAATCGACAAAATATTAGCCACTGCTATTTTTTAATATTAAAAATATTAAAATTATTCTAGATGTGATTAATTTGGCCAATGCAAGGAACACATGAAATCTTCAGTCCTAGTTTCCAACTTCTCCAAGAATAACACCACTGGAAACTTGCATCACTTTCCTTTGCTTTAGGCAATGCTAGTGCACCATACTGTAACGATCTATTAACAGAGTTTCACAAGGCCAACAGAAATTAATAAAGAGAAGAGTACAACCCATCTCCTACTGGTCTGGAAGTGTATTGACATCCCAAGCTACTACTGTAAAGTGTCATTGAGAAATGTATCGTGGTAGCATGTTTTTTCCCAAAGGAAAAGTCATCTACAACTCAGATGCAAAGTGTTATGTGTCTCCTTCCATGCAAAAAATTTCAAACCCTGTTCCACTCCACAATAGCAGAAGAATATTGAGGTCCCAGAAGTGATGCAGCAGCCAAAGGAAGCACAGATGCAAGCCCTGAGCCTGTGAATTACAGCGAGAACCAGCTGCAGTCACTATTGTGATGAACAGATAAGGGAGATAAGGGAGGTGCAATGTCTGCCTTACAAATAAAGGCACTTTCTAATGATTACTTTAAGCAAATATTAAATCAAGAATTAAACCCCGGAGTGCCTGGTTGGCTCAATGGGTTGGGCGACCAACTTCGGCTCAGTTCGAGCCCCACATCAGGCTCTGTGCTGACAGCTCAGAGCCTGCAGCCTACTTCAGATTCTCTCTCTCTCTCTCTCTCTCTCTCTCTCCCTCTCTCTCTGCCTCTCCCCTGTTTGTGCTCTTCTATCAAAAATAAATAAACATTAAAAATTAAAAAAAAAAAAAAAAGAATAAAGCCCCTAAAGGAAAAACTAGACACTCCAATAGAGATCAGATCTCAAGAGATGTTCACTTTGGTGAAGTGGAACCAATCACTGATATTTGGGCCTGTTATATATCCTGTATTGCTTCATCAAAGATGTTTCACCAATTTGAAATCACTCCTTGTTCCAGTATGATGCTCCCCTTCTGTCATCTGTGATATATGGATTTCTGGAGTGCAGGCACCCTATCTCATTATTAGACTCTTGGGATCCTACGCTCCAGAGCTGGTAAAATGAAGGATACAGCCCACTCTCTGAATTCCTCCTTGAAGAACTTATTTATTTCTGTCCAAAAGTGCTACAAGTTACTCCAGGAGGCTGATAATTATAGAAGGCAGTTGCAGTGAAGAAGCAGCAACCCCAGGCTGAAATTCAACAAATATTGCTGAGGCCCCGGTGTGGGCAAGGCAATGTTAGGTACATGAAAGAATAACAAAAAGACCAAAGAGACCAGGATCCCTACTTCACCTTTTATCCACAGAGCCTAGCACAGGATGTACAGCAGCTTTTCAACAAATGTTTATGAAACCAAATTCATCTTGCTACCAACTCACAAGTCCATTTACCTCTCCAGAGTTCAGATGTCACCTCTTGTTTGAAAAATTAAAAATAAATAAATAAAAGTGGGTTAGAGCAGCACTTCTCAGTCTTCAGTGTGCACAATTCCCTGGGGATCTTGTTAAGGTGCAGATTCTACAGCAGCAGGCTTGGAAGGGCCTGGGAACTGCATTTCTAACAAGCCACCAGCGTCACTGGTCCATGTACCACACTTTGAATGGGAAGGAGTCAGATGATCTCTCAGGGAAAGACTGGACACAACTGACAGTCCTCCGACTCTGCGTGTTTTAAGTATAGAAAACATTAGTGATCCTAAGTGTAAAAGGAAGAGGAAGAGAGGCAAAGGGGGATGGGAGCGGAGCCTGGGGTGGATCCAGGAGGTTAGTAGAGGCTTCTCCCCAGGGCCTGCAGGAAAAGCCCGCTCTTTTGTCACAATACACAAAGCTTTTGGTGTCTGTAAAAAGAATCAGCGATAATTTTGCTGGCTCGGAAGGCACTGTCTCTTAATGATTCTTCCTGTTTTTCTCAGCCCAATCCAAGAGAATGAGAAAACAGACCTAGTGAAGGTCAGCTGAGGTCAGAGAGGTCCCTGAGAGGGGCTGCTTTCAGCCCACACTTGGGGAAGAGGAGGCATCAGAGGCCCACCTCCAGCCCTGTCTGGGTCTAGTCCTACTCCCGGATGAATCCAGCTCAACACAGAGTAACCCAGGGTGGGTAGGCAGGGGAGCTCTGCATCAAGTCAACTGCATTCAAGTCCACATTCGTCACAACTGCTGTGTGCACAAATGTGCTAGGTTCCCCAGATGATGCCAAGATACAACAAGGTCAAAGCCCACTAGGAGCTTACAGACTAATAGAAAAGGGATGAGGCACTCACAAGAAGACAGAATGCAATGCAGAATGCAATCAGAATGTACACAAGAGACTCACAAGTAGTACAGAAATTTAGAGCAGCAAGAGATCGAATTCCCTGAAAGGGACCAAGGAGAACTTCATGGAGACGGGAACATCTGAAGGATGGGTACGGGCTCCTCAAGTAAAGATGGAAAGGATGGTATTCCAGATAGGGAAAAGTGGGAGAGAAGGCACAGAGGGGAAGGAAGGTACATGCTCGGCGTGGAATCCAGTGTGACTGGAATTTGCAAGGGAAGAGCCTGGTGAGGGGCACTGGGACGCCAAGCAAAGACTTTCAACTTTAGCACCTTCCCCATCCTAGGGTCTGATAGAGGTGCCATATGCACACACACTTTCCTGGACTGTTTTTAGAATCACACCTGCAAAAATGGCACCGAGATCATTTGTGGCAACTCAACAATTTTTTACGGAGCCCCTAATATGTATGAAGCACTATCCGAGGCACTGGAAATACAAGAGAAGACTAAGACACACAAGCTCCCAAAGGTCAAACAATAAGAAATATGACACGTAGAAAGAACATGGGACCTGAAATCAGAGAAGTCTTGGGTGCAAATCCTAGCTGTGCCTCGTGAATGAAAGACATCACATCTGTATTTTCCACCTCCCCGGTGGGGCTTATTATACCTATCGCACAGCATTGAAAGAAATTCATACTGTGTGGGGCACATAGTAGACATTCATTACCCGTTTGTTCTGTATTCAGCCATAAAGAAAGGAGACTGGAATAACTCATCTCCAGGGTCCCTTTCAGCTCTAATATTCTGCTTCAGCAGTTCTAAGACTCTGTGGCACCATGCCCCCTGACCAGGGACCTGGCACACCCCACCAAGTGAGGTTCTGCCCCTCCCTGGGAGAGAAGCCTCCCCCAGGGTGGCCTGACATGAGGCCAGGGGATCAGGCAGCCATTAATCAGGCTGCTGCCCTCACTGGATGTGGCGCCGGCAGGCCAGGCAGCGTTCTGGCTGCTTAGCTGTCCCCATTGCCTTCCTCACCACTCCACTGACCCGTTGCCATGGCAGTGAACCCCAAGAGACTACTAGCAGTGGCCAGAATCGAAGAGGAAGGTTCTGTTCTTCTGAATCAATCTGACTCCATGTTGGTTGATTTCAGGGTCCCAGAGCGACAAATAAGAACAATGTAAGCTGAGGGGCACCTGGGTGGCTCAGTCGGTGAGGAATCTAACTTCGGCTCAGGTCATGATCTCACAGTCCATGGGTTCGACCCTGTGTCAGGCTCTGTGCTGACAGCTGGGAGCCTGGAGCCTGCTTCAGATTCAGTGTCTTCCTCTCTCTCTCTGCCCCTCTCCTACTCAAGCTCTGTCTCTGTCTCTGTCTCTCTCTCTTTCAAAAGCAAATAAACAACAACAAAATTTTTAAGAACAATGTAAGCTGAGTGCTTTTTCAATGCTAGACACTATGTTAAGTGGTTTTCATCAGCTACCTCATTTCCTACAATGACACCATGAAATAAGTATCCTTACCCCCACATGGCAAAACAGGAAACTGAGGTTCAGTGAGATGAGTACCAATGTCACACAGGTGGTCTTAGAGAAGCCAGGACACAATTGTGCCCCCCCCCCACTCTCACCCCAAGCATGATATGATTCCAAAGACTCCATGCTTTTCCACATGCCACCATTTTCCCAGCCACCTGAGCCTCTACAACAACTGGTGCCCTTGTCCCATTGCCTGAATGTTCCTGAGGGCTTGGGGGGAGTGGGGGGACAACTGCAAGAACTGGGACTGAATCCTTCTAGGGCTCCAAGGATTCCTCAGAGACCAAGCCTGATAACAAACTACTCAGCTGCCAAAAAATAAAGTTCTGGAATTTTCTTAATGCAATCCCAATTTCAAATATTCAGCCTGTTTTTCTTCCCAAAAAATGAAAATTCCAACATTTTGGCTTCCACATTAACTCATCTCCCAAATGATCTCTTACATCTGGAAGCTACACAATGTTTGATAACATCTGTCGGACCCTGTCACAACACTCCATTCTAGAGAGCCGGGTCCCTGTATTTAGGCACAAGGTGGCGACCTTGCTTTTAGCTGCAGGATTCTGGCCAGACTGGAGGGGCCACCTCCAAGGCACCCAAGGAAATTAACCCTCTCCCTAAACTCAGATGCTGGGAAACTCACTGAGAGAACAGCTTGGTTTTCCCTCCCTGCCACCAGCATGGCTGTTGAACCTATTGAGTCCAAACACTGGGAGCCCAGGACATGGGAAAATCCAGCTGGCTTCATGGCCCCAGACATCTGGATTCCCTAACCACGGTCCCACTGAGAGGGGAGCCAGCAGGCACAAGGAAGCTTGGGAAAGCATTTGGAGGGACTTTTGCCAAGTTATCTCCCTCCTGAACAAACACATGTCCCACTATCTAGAGGTCAACAGAGGCATGTTTATATATACATAGACCATTCCGTTGATTAATTCATTAACTCCCTGGGTGGCCTTTGGCCCCTTGAGAGCTTACCGCTTGGGGCCTCAGTTTCCTTATCTATAAAATGTAAGAATTAGACTAGTTGATATCTAAAACTTCTTCCTGCTCAACTATTTCTACAATTCTACTCTAAGAGTACAGGAGAGACACAGGGTGTATTTCTGGAGCTGGCTCTGCTGTGCTGACATGGGCAAGTCTTCCCCATCTCTGAGCCCCTGTTGCCTTAAGTCATCAGATGAGGAGGTAGACAAGATGACCTCACAGTGCTCCACAGCTCTGACATTTCAGAAACCAGAAGATGTCAATCTCACTTCTAGAACTGACACCACCTCAGCACCACCACTGGCACCACTGGCTCAGGTCACTCTCATCTCCCACCCAGACCAGTGCAATAGCTTCCCAGCTGGTCCAGCAACATTCACTGCCTCCTCCCCATCCACTCTCTGAGGCATTCAGAGTGATGTTTCTTTTCAAAACACAAATCTGATCCTATTAGCCCCCTGCTGATGTGGATAGCACCCCCCACTCCCCCCCCCCCGTTGCTTTTAAGATAAAGAACAAAAGCCCCAGTGCAACCTGCAGGACCCACAGAGCTAGCCCTGCCAACCCGTAGCCATCATCTCACATCACCACAGTCCTTCTGCACAAGCCACCTGGCCTTTTACCTCCCAGCCCTGGAGCCTTGTTCATGCTCTTCCTTTGCCTAGAATGCCAGTTTGCTTCCTCTCTCTTTCTCACGCTATTCTTCCACTATGGAGTTTCTTCTCCTCCCTTAGAGCCCACCGCAAGCTCTGCCCACCCCCTGCCGGCCCCCACACAGGAGTCCTCCAGGACCATGCAGGCTAGCTCGGAATGCCTACTAGATTCTCATGGGAGCCCACACCCACACCGTCTCCTCCACAGCTCTCCTACCCATTCCCATGCACATGTTCATTGATCAGGTTGTTGGTTTTCTCTCGCCCCATGATTGATTTACACTCAATAAATATTCCCAAGATGGGTGGATGGAGCTGGTGTTCTGCCCTTAGGAAGCCCCTGGGCAGTGGATGGCATCTCTTCCAGCAAACCCTGGCAGAGACCAAGGCTATGCTGGCTCTGATCTAAGTCTTTGAGGCTCCTGAGGAGACATCATGCTGAGGGCTGGAAAACTTTGCCCAAGGCAAGCTTGTGACTTCAAGTCAACTGTGGGCTGTGCTCAGAGTTCATCCCAGCAGAAGGTGCTCAGAAGTCCGCCCCAGAGACCTCGGGTGCTGGCTGCCCTCCCAGCCAGCAGGCAGACAGAGGAGTGGCTCCAGAGCATCAGTCAGCCTCAGGGGAGGTGGGGAAGAGGGGGAGCCGGAGTTCTGCCAAAGGCAAGATGACTAGATAGATTCTTTGTTCTTTGGAAATGTCCAAAGTACTTCCCCACCCCCACATCCTTCCACCAACTGTCTCTCGCACTGACCATTCAAATGGGAATGCGGCCCCCTCCTCTGGGAAGCCTTCCTACACCTCCCCCCTCCCGTCCCCCCCCCCCCCGCCTAAGAGGCCCATTTCCCTGAGCCTCTACACCCCAGGCATCCCTTTAGCTTTGTACTCAGTACATTACACTGAAAGTATGTGTTTCTGAAGGCTGCCTGAGGGAAAGAACCTAGTCCTTTTCATCTTTGATCACCAGCACCAGTGCCCAGAACACAGCCAACACCTGGAAAAACCCTGTCATTGCATAGATGAAGACACTAAGACCCTGAGAGGAAGAGTGACATGCCCGCAAGGTTGCACACCATGTCACTCACTGGCAGAACCAGGGATACAAGCAGGGTCGCCTAGTTCAATTTGCCATCTGTATCTTTTGCCTCCCTGGCTCCATAAGGGTGGGCCCCATTTCTGATTTTAGGGACCAGGGCATCCAAAGACTCAGGATGGGAGCATCCTGAAAGCAAGACCCCTGGACTGTCCCATGTGGAGAGTAACGGCAGCCTGTTGGGTCCCCTGCCCACCATCTGGAGATGCTGACCCCATTCAGGACTCAGAGAAATAGAAAATCCAACTTCAGTTCCAGCAGGCAGTGAGCGCACTGTGGCGATCCCTCCCTTCTCTGCATGCACGACATCCACTTTCCAGGAAACAGAGATTCTTGGTTCTCCCTCCACTCCCCTATCCCTGATCAGGTGCTTCCTAAGAATCAGCCAGCATTTACCAAGCATCCCCAGACTGTAGGCTTCCTGAGGGCAGGGAAACTTATTTTAGGTTTGGCTCATAGAATACACTATCTTAAAAGGCCTTTCGGATTCACCTAGTTCCGCCTTTTTTCTATGTCTATACCTAGGAAATGAGGTCAAGAGGGTGAAAGTGACTTGCCCAGGTCACTGTGTGAATGAACGACCAACAGAGCCAGGCTCTGAGCCTGCCCCTCTGTGTCCCAGCAGGTCTCTGTCCTCTACTTCACAGGACCCCGACTCTGACAAGAAGCTTTCTTGAATCTCCTCCAGGCTTCACAGCAGAGTGGGTCCCTGTGAAGTTTTGCTCGCTGATGGGAGGGAACATGTTAAGATTCAAACCACAAATCTGATTGCACCATTTCCCTGCTTAAAAGGCTTCCATGGTTTCCCACTACACCTCAGATGAAGTTCACCCTTCTTGGTGTGACTAGCTCACAAAGCCACTGGCCCCGGTCTTCTCTCCAGCCACAGGCCACTGGTACGCAGAGCTGCAGTCCCAACTCAACCCTCCTCAGCAACACTCACACCTCTTCACCTGGCCAATTCCTGTCCATCCTTCAGCTGTGTGCTCCTCTTCCTCCACCACACAGCTGGCCCCCATGCTCTCCCACCCCCCAAGCTCCCTGGACTTTTGGAACTTCATTCAGCTCGCTGTATTTACTCATCGTCTCTGTACCTCACCCAACGGTAAACTCCCCAAGGGCTGAGATGGTGTCTCTCATCACTGCATTTCCACAGACAAGCTCTGTCCTCAGCGCCAAGAAGGACTTCAACAGATATGAGTGCATTGATTGGCAGGTGGAGACCACTCCCCTTCACTGGTCTTGTTCCTAGACTCAGTGTAACTATGGGAGGCCACTGAGCATGGACCCAGAGGACAGCTCCAGCTAAAGCAGGGACCGTGGTGGGGTAGAAGCAGATCACAGAGAAAGCGCTAACAATCTGGCCAAGAGGAGTCTCCATCCAAGACAGCTGAGATTCCCGTCTCGGTATCAGTCCAGGATGCATGTGGAGGGGGAAGTCTTCATCTCCCTCTGATCCCTGGCTGCTACTTCCTGAGCCTCCTCAGGACTCAGGGACAGGCGGGCAGGCGAGCGGGCAGTGGGGCAGCCACACGCTTCCACCCCTAGCACGTATCCTGTCGCTGCCTCTTCTGGCAGGATGTTATTGCAGAGTCCTGGGCTGTTATTGTCAGGAGATGGGCTTTCCTGAGCTCATTAAAGGGCCTCTGTCCTTTCTCCAGGACCAACACCCCCCCCTTTCCTCTGTCCACATCAACACTGAGAGAAAGGGTCCCAGGGGCAACTCCAGGTGGAGCGTGGCCGCTGGCCATCCCTCTGCCTGCCTGACCGGTCGCTGTGATCACAGATGGTGATGCTTGCCATTGGGATCCTTGTGTGTCAGGCAGTGCTAGGCATTGATGGCCTTTGTCTAATTCAACCCTTGCCACAATGATGCAGAACAGACGCTATTCTCAGCTTTACAGTGGAGTGAGCTGGGGCTCAGAGAGGTTAAATGATGGGCCCAAGGTCACACAGCAAGAAGAAAACAGAGCAGCGATTCAAATCCAGATCTGCCTGACTCCAGCACCCATTCTCTGGCACTCTCCCCTTGCTGCCTACCTAGCACATGAGCTAGTTTTTGTTCTAAGTGAAGATCTCAGTGAAGGAAGGGGGAAAGGTCTTCCCAGGAGCCATCATTTCCCTACAGGGAATCTAGAGGTCACAGGATCTTCCCTCATCCTTGGGAAAGAGCTGGAACTAAGATGGAAAACAAGATAATGCCAATCTTGGGTTTTCTCAGGACTTAAGCAAATCCAAGCACTCCCACCCCTAGAGGAGAAAGCCTCCTCATCATTCATGGACGAGGCAGAAGAGGGATAATGATGGTCACAGACAGGGAATAATCACAAGTATAATTTCTCTTGAGTGGTGTTGTATTGGAAAGGGCAGGAGTGTGACAGCCAAAAGCCATGGCTCCTTCTGTGTCCTACCACCACTAACTGGGTGATCCTTATACTTCACACCTTCCAAAGGTCTCATTTTCCTGATCTGGGAATTATGATATTATGACAACCACCCCCACCACACAGGGTACATCATAAAAATCGAATGACTCCAGGGTGCCTGGGTGGCTCACTCGGTTAAGCGTCTGACTTCAGCTCAGATCATGAACTCGCCTTCACGAGTTCGAGCCCCGCATCAGTCTCTGTGCTGACAGCTCAGAACCTGGAACCTACTTCGGATTGTGTGTGTGTGTGTGTGTGTGTGTGTGTGTGTGTGTCTGCCCCTCCCCTGCTCACACTCTGTCTCTCTCTCTCTCAAAAATAAAGATTAAAAAAAGTTTTTTTAAAAAGAATCCAATGATTCCAAGTGCATGAAAGTGCCTTGTACAGTGAAACACAAAACTCTGTTTCGATTATGTTTTCTTTCTTTTTTTCTGTTTGGGTGACAACTTAGAGTAGCAGCTTTGGGGCTGAACCTCAGTTCAAATCTCAGTTCTGCTAGTTGCTACTTAGGTGACCACAGATGAGTGGTTTAGAGACTCTCTACCTCTGTTTCTTGGTGTGAAGAAAGAGAGTGACAATACCTGCCCCACAGGTTTGCAGAAAGGATGAAACACTTTGACATATAAAGCACACATATAAAGCCCAGTACCTGGAGTTCAAGCTCTCAATAAATGGCAATGCTACTTGATTACAAATCATTGTTATTATTTCTAATGCTGTTTTCATTATTCTGCGGTAGTTGTATTTGCAGTCCTGCAGCACAGAGGAGCAGACGTGGGGCGAGGAGGCAGCCCGGGCCCAGCTGCTCAACAGCCAAGAGCCCTCTTGACTCCAACACCCAGCAGCTAGAGCCACGCAGCATGAGGAACAGAACTAGCACCTGCCTTCCATGGAATAACAACAGAGACAGACAGAGACAGACAAGGAGAGACAAGGAGATCATGAGAGAAGCACAAAAGATGCTCTTGGAATAAAGACGTCGTGAAAAGAACAGCCCTGCCTGGAATGGCATTCTCTTTCACCACTAGAGAGAAGTCTCTCAGACACTAATCAGATGCCTAGGGTACCATACAAGGTCCTTTACCTGCATTATCTCATTTAACCACATCCCTAGGAGGTACACGCTGTTATGATTTCCAGCTTACAAAGAAGGAAATCAACTTTCAGAGGTTTAGTGACTTGGCCAAGGTCGGACATTTAGTGGCACCTAAACCCCAAAATGACTCCACAGCCAGCTTTTTTTTAACACTCAGACCACATCTAAAGGCCAGTGCCATCACTTACTGGCTAGTGACTTTGGGAAAGGACTTCACTTTTCCTGAATTTTCAGTTTTTTACCTGTGACATGAGTACAGGTAAAGGCTACCTTGCTGGACTGTGTGGCCTATGGCCCAACCTAACAGGTGTCTGGTGAGTGACATTCTTCCTGTCACATCCATTTTTTTGCAAACCCACTTGACCATAAGAATTACTTGACATGCTTAATAAAAACACAGATTCCTGAGACCTGCTCCAGACCTGCTGAATCAGAATCCTTAGGGAAGTTTCCTAGGAATCTGTATTAAAAAAAAAAAAAAAAAGCTCTGCATGATCCTTATAACGAATTAGGTCTAGTCCTCAGTGGGCCAGTGCTGACCACACATTAGAATCACTCAAGGAACATTTGAAAAATCCCAGTGCCACATCCCATCCCAGACCTATTCACTTGGATTCTTAGATTGTGCCCCAACCAGGCATCAGGACTTCTTAGAAGCTCCCAGGGGACTCCAGTGGACACCCAGCCCTCAGCCAGTGCTGTCCACAAGAATATTCTGCAATCATGGAAACGTCCTGTATCTGCCCTGTCCAATCTGATAGATACTAGTGACATGTCGCTGTGAAGAACTCAAAACATGGCTAGTGCAGCTAAAGAACTGAAATATTAGTTTTACTTAATTTCAAATAATATCAATTTAAATTCGAATAGCCACAGGTGGCTACCGGCTACCTTACTGCAGCATGTCGTTCTAGCCCTGCGAGGGCACACCGTTCCCTCTGGGCAACAGGCAGGGGCTGGGGAATGAAAACAAGAAGGGTCCTCCCCACTTTGTAAAAGGGATGGGGGGGGGGGCTCTCTGAGACATTTCCTTGGAAATCAAAATGTTTTCACGGGATCCAAGATAATAATTGGTCCCAGTGGTCTGCTCCACTTGGTAAATCTCCCACCTGGCCCCTTTCTTGGCTTGACTGCAGAAGGAAAACAGCCACCTCCAGGCTTCCAAAGAGAGCCTTGAAGTTGCAGGAAAAGCCAGGGGGTGGGATGAGGAGGCTAGCTTCTATTTTAAAGATGTTTTCCTTTTTGGAATAAGCTCCATCCTCCAATGGTGCCGACAGGGCAAAGGTTGTGACTGACATTGTGTTGTTGGACATTAAACAGCCTCTGAGGTCAGCCGGCAGCTGGTGGGCATGTCCTGACAAACGGTTCTTAATCAGACTCACCCCTGCCCCTGGGAAGCTTGAGGCCCCCGGGGGGCAGGGGGGCAGGGGAGGCCAGATGGGGGTGATCACCACCGTTGACTTCCCCATCCCCCTTCAGACTCCCTGCCCTTCCATGTCACCTCGCCCCCTGCCCTGCCGTGATGGATGTTTGTGAGTTGAGTGGATATACAGGCAGGGGATGCAGGCACCAGACCACCCGGACAACAACGCAGGAAGTTCTGTTGTGTTTCTTCTCCCTGGTGTGAGCTCACTCCTGAATGACAAGCTGTGACTTCCAACCAAATGTTTTCGGACAGTCACCACACCTATTGGTTGTCTCTCCCCCGAGAATATTCAGCGGGTCTTTCAAGAGAGTCATCTTACTCCAGCTCCATCAGGGCCATGGGACCTCAAGACCTGAGTCTAGGGTCAGGGAGTTAATATAGACCTTTCCTGGAGGAAGTGTTGGGTCTGGCCATGTCTCTTCATCTTTAAAATGGGAACAATAACATCCACTTCACAAGGTGGTTGGGAAAACAAAGCCAAATGATGATTTGTAAATGAAAGTGACAGCAGGTACCCAAGTGTTTTTAAAATGTGAGCTCTGGGGCACCTGAGTGGCTCAGTCGGTTGAGCGTCCAACTTCAGCTCAGGTCATGATCTCCCGGTCCGTGATTTCGAGCCCCGCGTCGGGCTCTGTGCTGACAGCTCAGAGCCTGGAGCCTGTTTCAGATTCTATGCCTCCCTCTTCCTCTGACCCTCACCTGTTCATGCTCTCTCTCTCTCTCTGTCTCAAAAATAAATAAATGTTGGGGCTCCTGGGTGGCACAGTCGGTTAAGCGTCCGACTTCAGCCAGGTCACGATCTCGCGGTCCGTGAGTTCAAGCCCCATGTCAGGCTCTGGGCTGATGGCTCAGAGCCTGGAGCCTGTTTCCGATTCTGTGTCTCCCTCTCTCTCTGCCCCTCCCCCGTTCATGCTCTGTCTCTCTCTGTCCCAAAAATAAATAAAAACGTTGAAAAAAAAATTTTTTTTTAATAATAAATAAATAAATAAATGTTTAAAAAAATGTTTTTAATTATAATAAATAAATAAACATAAAATGTGAGCTTTCCTGACCCCCATTCCTTAGGATTTCTTAATCTTCACCTTATCCTTACCCTAAATTTCCTCTTAATAATTGCAGTCTCCTGGGCTATGAATTTTGATCACTGTAGGTTTGGTACCCTAAGAAAATGCCCCCGCCAAAACCCTAACAATCCCCAAACCCCAGTGGGCCACACTATGGGATTCCCCACCTGGACTCAGTCAACTTTCCCAGGGCTATTATCTCGGCAAACCTTTTTTTTTTCCTTAATGTTTATTTATTTACTTTGAGAAAGAGAGAGAGCACAAGCAGGGAAGGGGCAGAGAGATTGGGAAGAGAGAGAATCCCAAGCAGGCTCCACACTGTCAGCACAGAGCCTGATGCGGGGCCTGAACTCACGAACCCATGAGATCATGACCTAAGCTGAAAGCAAGACTCAGAGGTGGACCCCACTGAGCCGCCCAGGTGCCCCCTCTGCAAGTCTTTAGTTCAAGTCAACAAATATTTGCCATGTGTTTCCCGGGGATGAACACCTGGACGTGGAGTGGGACAAGGCTTCAGCATAAAATCACCAAGACACCCTCCCTGCATTCAGAACCCCAAACAGCGTTAACACACAATACCAGGGCATCTGACAGCTTTCAAAGCACCGTCCTAACTCATAACTCTCAGGAGCCTCAAAATAACCCTCTGAAGAGAACATGGAAATTGTTATTTGTAATTCCTGTACTCCAGGGGCATCTGGGTGACTCAGCTGGTTAAGGGTCAGACTCTCGATTTCGGCTCAGGTCACAATCTCACGGTTCGTGAGATCCAGTCCCGAATCAGGCTCTGCTCCGACATCACAGATCCTGCTTGGGATTCTCTCTCCCTCCCTCTCTCTCTGCCTCTCACCCGCTCACTTTCTCTCTCAAAACAAATAAATAGACTTTAAAATTCCAGTATTTCAGATGAGGAAACTGAGGAAACTGCTCATGTTCACAAATAGTAGACAAAGAGCCAAGACTCGCACTCAGATTGTTTTTACTTCAAATGATACTGTGCATGCAGGGGTGCCTGGGTGGCTCAGCTGGTTAAGCGCCAGACTTGGGCTCGGGTCATGATCTCACGGTTCGTGGGTTTGAGCCCCGTGTCGGGCTCTGTGCTGACAGGTCAGAGCCCGGAGCCTGCTTCAGATTCTTTGTCTCCCTCTCTGCCCCTTCTCAGCTCACGCTCTCTCTCTCCCTCTCAAAAATAAATACACGTTAAAAAAAATTTTTTGAAATGATACCATGCATGCAAATCACTCAAGATAGGAACTGAATGATAGATTAGTATTATCGTCCTCCAGATTCCATGCCCTTTCCCACAGGAGGAAAACAACTTGAATTTTAAAAAGAGAACAGGCTGGAATTAAGCACGGACACGGGTGTTCAGAGAAACCAGATACGCATATTGCCTCCGTGTATGTTTTGAAGACCTTGGTTGTGAATGGGGGTGGGAACTTCGTGGAGAGGGCAGGCTTGTGCTGGGCACAAAGGAAGGGCTAGACCTTGCCTGGGAGGGGGATGAATGAGGGTTTTCCAGGCAGGGAGCTCCGTCAGATAAAAGGTTCCCGGTTCTGGAGTCAGCATCCACCTTTTATCAGTGCATACAGCTCAGCCACAAGGCCAAGCACTGGAGACGCACCAATAAATAAGACAAGGTCACTGCCCCGGCAGTATGGACAGTAGCAAGGCCAACACTTGTTCTGAGGGACTGTCAGGGAGGAAATCAAGGAAAGTGGACAGCTCTGGTGGAGTTAGATACTGAAAGCCTTGAATGTCCATCCAGGGAATTCAGGGTTTATCTGGAAGGCAGTGGGGTGGGGAGAGGGCTCTTCTTCCAGTCCCTTTGTCCCACTCTTGGCTCCTTGCTCAGGCTCCTGGACACGGCTCACAGTCCCGTTCATCTTTCTCTTCCATTATCCTGTGAGCAATTTGGAAAGCCGTAAGATAAGGACAATAAATCGTCCTTAGCGACACCCCTGCTCTCCCTCCCCCAACCTTTGTCCCTCCCCTTTGTCCGGAGAGGGAGCCTCCCACCAACCGCCTTCCTCCCTCCAACCGCCTTCAAGTGGGCTGTATGGTTTCCATGGAAACCAGAGAGACCTAGCAGCCAGGGGTCCCTCACAAAAATACTGTTGGTGCCACCATTTGGGACATAGGAGATGGTGTGAAAGTGACAAAATAGGCTATAAATGCCTTCCCCACCATGCAGCCACACAAGCTCTGGTCTGGGAGGAAGGAGGGACTAAGCTTGCTTTCTGCTTTCCACTTCAAAGGGGCTTTGCTGGGTTAAGTCCAAACCCAGGCTAGCATTGCTAAAGGAACACACAGTCACACACTCACACTACACACTCATACACATACACACGTACGTAATACCTATGCTCAGACACACACAAACACAACCACACACATACATAATACAGTCACACACACACACACATATACAGACTCTCAAATACACACACAAACCTGCTCACCAGCCCCACCCTCACCAGTACAGCTGGGCTCAGTCCACTAGGAAAACACACACCCCCCCATAAGTGAATGACACTGTTCATTCCTAGCCTGTTAACAAAACCCTTCTGGGGACTTCCTGGAGTTGCTGCCACACTGTCAGGATCCCCCAGCACCCCCACGAAGACCCCCAAGCCTCCTGGCCTTACGGCTCACAGACTGAAAACTTGCTTCTTGGTGTTTTAAAGGCCTGTGACGTCAGACACTGCAGATCCACAGGCTTTCCCGTGCCACCCCAGCAAAAGCCATCAATCCTGCCTACAAGGACAAAAAACAGTGGGGAAGTGATAAATGAGCACAGAAGAGAAACACTTCATTTCCCATTTTGAGGCGTCCCAGCTTGGAGACCCAGATCCTAGGGAGTGAACTCACTTTGGGGACGGGTCCCCAAGTGTTAGCAACATTCAAATAGGTAACAAGAGAAATAGGTAACAAGAGCCCAGATTGTTCTCATCAGCCTCTACAAGGCAGTCCAGAAGTCTGGTGAACACTTTGGTTGTTTCGGCTTAATTTTTTGGTAAATGAGGTAACCTAGGAATTAGTTCTCATTCAGCACAGTCTGCTTGGGAATCCAAATCTTTCTGAGCACACGGGAGTGGTTAGTGTTCATACCCATTGGCCCATTGGCCCAAGATCCTTGATTCATGCCATTTGTTGGGCCCATCCAAAGTCACTGCTGAGTTCATTCCACACCTCTAGCTTGGATCAACTCCCCACTCTTCAGAAGAAAAAATAAATGGCCCCCCTCCCCTTCCTCTGCCCAGGTCTCACCTGAGCAGGCAGAATGGAATGCCAGCCTGGTCCTCCTTCCATTTAGATGATTTTCCCAACACCTGGAGGGTTATTTGGCATAGTGGACTTAGGGTTCTGACTCTCCTAGGTCCCTCACCTTACTCTTGAATTGTCAGTGTTGCCCTAGGAAAGTTGGTGTAACTCTAAATTTCATCTGCAAATAACAATAGAGCACCCTCCCCCAAGACTGTCCCAACGATGTTGACATAACACATTCTAAAGCGCTCAGCACAGTGTGTTCAATTCATGTTACTTCTCTTCACTGTGCCTGATAAATGTGAAATAACATTAACTAAGCACTCTCTTGCCATATTTTTTATCTCAAGGAGACAACAGATCTCATATGTGCCCATTAATGCCTTGTCTCTGTAAAGCAGTCCCTTCTTACTCATGAAAATTAATTTTGAGCTAATCAATCTTGAGTACCTAATGTGTAGTCTCTGCACCAAGACCCAGCAGAAATGTAAAATGAGGAAAAAATGTCATCATCACTTACATAGAAACAATTTACTGAGTAATCTGACCTCTACATACCAAGCCTTGCAGAAGACAAGGGGGTGAGTAAAAGCCAGTGGATGCCAACCAGCAACAGTGCACTGTGACGGAGAAAATCTCAGCCCTGGATCCCATCCACCCGGACTTAAATCCCACCTACCCCTTGCCAGCTATCACTTCACATTTGGCAGGCTATTCCAATCTTCTGAAACTCAGTTTCCTTATCTGGCAAATGGAACTGGTCACAAGAACACCCTCACCTCCCAGGATTAAATGAGCTAAATCCCATCAAATACTCTTCCAGCTCAGGCAATGTCTACCTCAAAAGTGTTCAATGAACTTCAGCTGCTGCTATTGTTAATATCAACCCACCCAATTCTAGAATAATTAGATCACAAAATAGCACAGTAGAGCAGGGAAAGGGTGGTGCAGAGTCCAGCTGGCTCTGGGAACTCGCTTCCCCTTTCTGGACCTTTATTACCTAAAGCAAAATGGAGAGATGAGCCCAGTGATCCTTTATCACTCAGTGACTCCAAGATGTGCTCAAGAACGAAGGGTCACAAGCAAACAAGGGAAACACGTAACAGCAACCAAAAGCACCAAGGATTCCCTTAAGGCTAACAATCAGTCGGGGTCATCTCACTCACCTTGTTCCCTAACAGCCAGTTGTTTTCCGGAAATCTCCTTTTTTCCAAATGGTCCTCCCTGTGCCTTCCCCTCCTCCCTGCCACCTCCCTCCTCCTGGGGAAGCAGAAGTTCCTGAGGACCAGGGGGAAGGCCAGAGGTCTCCACCGGCCTGGCCAGGAGCCACCAAGGCTGCTTCCTGCCAGGAGTCTTCTGTGCTGCCCACCCCCGGGAAACCCAAATAAAATCACCTCCCCACTTAAGAGCATTTTTCCCTTTAAGGAAAGGTTGTGTTTGGAGCCCAAAACGTATTTATGGCTTGATGAAGATTTCATCCAACCTTTTACGGACACAGTCTGCATCAAAGGGGCTCCCCCAGGCCCAGCTGCTACTGCCTTTGCCTTCTCTGGCAGATCTGGCTTGGATCCTGAATAAATTATAAAGGCACTGAACTCTGCTTATGCCCTTTCTTTGTTTTTTCGTCCCTTCTTCTACATCTTCCCTGCCAATGCCAACCAGCCTTACAATCTAATTCCATTCTGTCTTTTCAAAGATGAGACTGGGGATAATTATTCAAAATGACCATCAAATGTGACTGAATACACTTCCACCTCAGGCCAGAAAAATTTAAAGAAGACACCAGATAAGCATTTGTGTGCCCAGAATTTTACAGGAATCTTGTTTTATCCTTACAGCAGCCTGTAAGAGGTACACTAACCATTCCCCAAGGCTGACACCTAGACACATGAGGCTCAGGGCATTCATAACTCACCCAAGGACCTCAGTAGCTAGTGAAGACAGAGCTGATATTTGGACTCAGGTCTCTGTGAGGCATATCCATTTCACCACACCACAAACGACTTGAATAAAAGGTTTTCCAGCATTGCCAAGAGATTGGCAGGATCTGCAGGGAGAGACCAAAGTCTAGGGAATCTACCACACCGTGTAAGTTGCTCCCCACTTTCTTCTTGTGGAACCAGTTGTGGGTCTGCCCACGGCTGAGGTGGCGGGCAGGACACCCTCACTCTGGGACATCTTTGATGGCAAAAGTTGACCACATTTCAGTTTCCCCATCCAGAAAAGGGAGTGTACTTGAATTCCCAGAGATTTAGGGAAGAGAAGGAAAGAGAAATTGAACTGGTAAACTCCTGCCATTTTGTTAGATAGATAGGTAGAGAGAGAAATGAGAAATAGAAATGAGTATGGATACAAGTAGAGAGGTAAAGACATGCAGACATATACAGACACGGAGTTTTCATGTCATGAGTTTTCATGCCAATTAGAAATAACCTAGCGGCACTCGGGAGCATGGTGTGGTGAAACCACCTCAGATTTTACAGCTGGACAAACACAGCTCTGAACCCTAGCAGGGCTATATATTGGCGACGTGACATTAAGCAAATTGCCTAACATTTCTAGCTTCGGTTTCCCCTTCTGCAAAACAGAAATGACAGTATCTGCCTTTACAAAGTTAAAGGATGTGGGATTAGTGCTGCAAAATACTTAACATTGCATTGGGAGTGTAGATGTTCACCAAATAGCAGTATTATGGTTCTCATTTGAAAGAGTCATGGTGTTAAGACACTCTCCAAGTCATCCAACCACACGCATCCCCAGGCTGAATGGGGGCCAAGAAACAGTCCACTTCCTCCAACCTTATCTCAAAGCAGAGATGTGGAGAACTCCCAACGTCCAGAGCAAGGGTAAATAAAAGAGAGAGATTTTCGCCAGCCAAAGAGCAGCTGCTCTGGCCTTCTGGGAATGGTCTTTTGCCTTAAAGTCCTTCACTGACCACCCAGGCTTACAGGAGAACACTCAGACCCCCGCGTAACTCACAGAGCCCCTAACCTCCCTCCAGTCAGTCTGCCCTCCCACTCACACCTCCAGCCAGATGTTCAGTCCACCATTCCCCAAACACAGCGTTCCATGGCTTTGATCATGCCGCTTCCAGGGCCCAAAGCATCTTCCTCACCCATGCCTAAAGAACCTTGTCATCGGGGGCGCCTGGGTGGCTCAGTCGGTTAAGCGTCCGACTTCGGCTCAGGTCATGATCTCACGGTCCGTGAGTTCGAGCCCCACATCGGGCTCTGTGCTAACAGCTCAGAGCCTGGAGCCTCCTCCAGATTCTGTGCCTCCCTCTCTCTCTGACCCTCCCCCGTTCATGCTCTGTCTCTGTCTCAAAAATAAATAAACATTAAAAAAAAATTTTTTTAAATAAAAAAAAATTAAAAAAAAAGAACCTTGTCATCGTTAGGAGCCCAGCCCAAATCCATCAAGAATTACCCCCACCTTCTCTATGACCCCATCACACTTCCTACTGAAAGGAGGGAAAGAGGGGTCTGGAGGCATTGGGAAAACCATACTTTCTGAGTGCCTACTATGTGCTAAGCGCTGGCTACTCCACACACTTTATACTGTTGACTCCTTCAAGCAACCACATGAGCTGAGTCATTATCTCCACTTTGCAGATGGGAAAACAAGTTTACAAGTCCCAAGACATAGCCTCAAGATTCAAAGACCCCAAGGCCCCGTTCTCCACTCCCTGTACCCCACTGACACACAGTTAAGCCTAAGCCTGTCTGTCTCCAACACTAGACTGTGTTTCCTGGAAACAGAGTCTATATCTTACTCATCTCTGAATAAGTCCTAGCCTCCTCGACCCAGGCTCAAGCCCAGTACCTGGTAAGCACTCCATAGAGGCCTGTCAGATGCATCTTTCATAGCATGGAAAAGACAGGGGAAAACAGGGAGCTGCTGGGTTGTCCTTCTGTTTATTCTAGAAACTTAGAGAGAAGGAATTCTGGATCACTGAGGAATAGCATTTCCAGGTGGACTGTCTCAGCTCTCTCCATGAACACAGGTTTGCTGGCAGGAGGATTTGACCTTGACAACCACCCATTTGCAGGGCTTGGAGAAACAACTTTCGGTTTCTAACTACTAAAGGAAACTCTGAATTTTTAGCACACAGAGTCTAGTTATACTGGCATCTCTGAGCTGGTGATCACTCTCTGTGGAGATGGGCCAAATTCTAAGCATCATAGCCCAAGGAAGGCCTAGTAGGCAACCTTTGTCACGTCTGCAACACTCACTGTTCTTTTGCACAAACTCCCTATGTCTAAGGGTCTTCCCATAATCTGAGCACCGCCTCCCAAATTGGAGGCTGATTCCACTTTCTCCATACCCCCCTCCTTTGCAGCTTCTGTCAGCAGGAGGCCTGGGCTCCACCAATCCTGCACATGCAAGAAAGAATTTGTTTTGGAGAACAACCTAGGGACCCAGGAGTTGCATGGAACATCTCTTCTGGCTGACGTGGGGGTGAACAGCAGGAAAGCAGAGAGGTCGGGAAGTCAGCAGTGGTGGAATTGTTGTGCTGGTCCCACACAGAACTTCATGGTGCACGCAGTGTGCACTCCCCCTTAGAACCAAATAATTCAAGGAAAGTTCCTTCCTGAAGCCTAATTCCCCAGAGATTCTGCAAACCACCTAACACATCTCCTCTATTAAATTCATTTTCTGCATAAATAGCTGGAGGAGGTTCTGTTGTTTGCATTGAAGATGCCAGAAGGATGTAAACCCCATGCATACCAGCCTTGCAAAACAAAACCTGTTTGGACTGAACATACCTCACAGCAATATCTGACACCCCTCCCCAACACACACGCTGTCTTAGATGGGGATCTCACAGGCCTGGAACATACAGAGTGCACAAAAAGTATGTATTGAAATAAAGTGAAGAGAGGCCATATTTCCAGGCTGCGTCTTGGGGTCTCAGACCCAGCACCAGCAAAAGACAAGGTCCATGCCTTGTATTAAAGAAGGCTCTACGGTACAGTGGGCTGTCGTTGTGACTCAGAAGCTGGCTCTGAAGATCATTTTTCTGACGGAGTTTCCAGAAATGGTTGGAACAATGGCAGCATCACTAGAAAGAAGTCTGCCACCTCCCACAGAAGCAACTTTGAGGGACAACATGTTTTTGAATTTGCAATTTGGAGTGTTTGCTAAAACATCACTCCCATGGTAGGGTGGTGCTGAGAGTCAGGAAAACAGAGTTTTGCTCCAATTCTGCCACCAACCTCCTGTGTGTTTGAGTTCTTTCCCTTCTCTGGCCCTCAGTGTCCCTGTCTGCAAAATGAGAGGTTGACCTTTGCTCCCCATTGCCTCTGTCAGGACATCTCTCCTGCAGGAAGCTGATTCCTTTCATGCCTAGGCTATTCAACCAGGGCGGCAGGGCATGGCTGTACAGATAGGACAAGTGAGGTATGTCCTGGCCAAGGATGTCCACCTGAGGAGTAAGTAAAACACAGTCTACACTCCCAAAGTGGTGAGTCCGGGGCAGGGCTCCTTCCCTGGAGGTGGAACTTTGTTTTCCTAATTTGCACAAAAGTGTCATAGAGTCTGCCTATGGCTCTCCTTCCATTGTGTCCTCCTCCTCACTGAGGTCATGCTACGCTCCTTGGTCATCACCCTTCCTTCATCACGGACTTGAGCTGTGTGATTTTCCCTGGCAGCCCTGAGAACGAAGAGCCTGCTCTCACAAATTGTGAGATCATGACCTGAGCCAAAATCCAGAAGTGGACACTTAACCAACTGAGCCACCCCGGTGCCCCCCAACTTTTCTTGTCTCAGTATCCTGACCACCAACCCATTGATCCCACAGTCCACCAGGTGGCAACTGCCTCCCCTCTTTGCCTCCTTTCTTACATAAATTAAATGCCATTGTCCCTCTTGATAACCACTTCCTTGCAAAAAAACCCAGACACCCTTGCACCTCTTTTCTCTGGCACAGTCACCTTGCAAAACTCCAATGCCTGCTTGAGTACGTCCTCTCTGCCTAAAACCACAGCAGCAAAGTGTTGTCAGGGAAAATCACACAGCCTGGCTAAGGGATTTTGCTTTAAACTCATGGACCCAAATCTCAAAGAGGAGAATCAGAGATGTACAGGGAATTTAGATTTTTGTATTGCACAAGATAATACTTTATGCCCCCAAAACTTTATTTTGTTATTTTTAGTGTTTATTTACTTCTATGAGGGAGAGAGGGGGAGAGAGAGAGAGAGAGACAGAGAGAGAGAGAGAGCACAAGTAAGGGAGTGGCAGAGAGATAAGGGGACAGAGGAACAGAATCAGGCTCCACACCAACAGCAATGAGCCCGGTATGGGCTCAAACTCATGAACTGAGAGACCATGACCTGAGCCAAAGTTGGATACTCAATCAGCTGAGCCACCCAGGCATCCCTATGCCCTCAAAACTTTATATACCCTTCCCTACCTCATGAGGCACAGCTGATGGCCTCAACTTACAATTCACTGAAAAATGAAGTCGCAAACCAGGATTCCCTCACCTTCCTGCCACCAAAACCCAGCAACTTACTGGTTCCTTGCCTCCTTCCTAATGTGCCGAAGGAATGTTCTTTCTTCTTATCGGACTGGTCCTTTCCCACATATTCAAGCTCACACCCTCTCTGATCTTCTTGAAAGCTTTTCTCCTCTGATCATCCCCTCTCTGTGGAAGAACCATCCTCTTTATGTCTTACTCTTGCTCTCATTCATAGTTGTGGTTTCTCTCAGATCTTTGTCAGCACACAAACATGGCCCCGCAGCCCCGATTGTTTAGAGGTCTTCTCTTCGTCCCGCCTCCTCTTCTAGCTACTGTCCATTTCTCTGATCCCTTTCTCAACAAAGTTTTTGAAAAGTGTGGTTTCTGTAAGCATTCTCCAATGCCCCACCTCCATCCTCTCTTTATACCAACACAACTCACCGTGACCGGTCCCTGTCTCCATTGGCCTCCATGTCACCAAGTCCAGAAGACAATGTTCTGGTCTCCCCCTATCTGACCTCTCAGCAGCTTTCTTCATTGTTCCATTGCTACCATGCTCAGATCTTATCACCAGCCTGACATCTCCTCAGAGCTCCAGATTTGCATGTCACACTGCCTTCTTGACATCTTCACTTGGATATCTTATGAACATCTCAGGTATGACATGGGGAAAGCAGAAATCTTGACTCTCTCTCACACACACACACACTAAACTATTCTTTCTCCTACCTTCTCTATCTCAGTAACTGGCTCCACCCTCTTCCAAGTTACTCAAGTCAGAAACTTACGATAACACTCTCTCTCTCTCTCTCTCTCTCAAGCTCTCTCCCTCCCTTCCTCTCTCTCTCCCCCTCCCTCCCTCCCTCTCTCCCTCTCTCTCTTCCTTTCCCTCTCCCTCTCTGCCTCTTTCTCTCTCTATCTCCCCTCTCCACATCCACTCACCCACATCCAGGCCATCAGAAGTCCTATTCATCTTGCATCCAAAATATGGCTCAAATGTGTCTCCCTTCTCAGTCTCATTGGACCCCACCCTCATGCAACCCACCATCATCTCTCATCTTGGCCTCTGAAGTGGTTTCTTAACTAATCTCTCTGTTTCCTTCTTGATCCCCTTTAATTCATCTCTATGCCGCAGCCTGAAAGGTAATTTTATCCAAATTGGATGTCATATTTCTGATGGTTTCTCATTGCACTTAGAATAAAGTCATACTCTTCACCATGGCCTTCAAAGCCCTGCATGAGCTGGCCCCTGCCTGTCTAACACTGTCTCATGCCACCCTCTCCCTGGCCCCCTGCTCACTAGTCTTCCAAAGGCCCTGACAGTGGTTCCGAGAACCTACTGAGATCTTTCCTGCTTCAGAGTGTCTGCACCTGCTGCTCTTCACATCCAGAACTCTCTCAGCCAGCCCTTGGCATGGTGGGCTCACTCTCATCTGTCAGGTGTCAACTGAAAAGGTCACTCTCCAAGAAGGCCTTCCTTCCTGAGCACCTGTCTGAAATTATCCTCAACATGATTTTCTGTCTGAAATGTTATTTCCTTCGCAGCATTTTTTTTGTAATCCACCATTTAATATATTTGCTTATGCACCTGTTTATTGTCTATCTTCCCCCCAAAAAATGATAACTTGCCAAGAGGAAAGACCATGCCTATATCATCCTCCACTGTAATCACAGTGCTTAGCAGTGACTGGCATACAGTAAGGGTTCAGTAAATACTTGTTGAATGAACGAGTGACTCTCACACTCTCTTCTATGTATGCCCTACACACAAGCTGGCTAGACCTGTTCCTCAAATGTCTCATGCCTTCTTCCCTGCCCTCTTGCCTCTGCTCACACTGTCCTGTCAGTCTGGATAGCTTCCTACCAATCCCATTCACCATTCAAGTTGCCAAAATCCTAGTCATCCTTCAAGGCCCATCTTCAATTCTAATGTCTGAGATCTTGCCATTAGCAATTCTTAAATCCTTGAATGTCAGTTCTTAAAGGTGATAATCCAAAACCATTTGCTGCTTCAAATGTCCAGAGTGCTGGCTAGAGCCATAATCAAGCAAGAAAGACCATCCACTACAATGGGAAGGGGACGTCTGCCTTGATCTCATTCAGTCTCCTCAAGTTACAGGTGGGGAAGTTGATGTTCAGGCCTGGGGGACAGGGAATGGCTTTCCAGGACAGCACTGAGAACACAATTGTGTCCCCGGACCACTGGTGTGGCATTATATAAGGCCCTTTTTACATTCCCATACAGAGAAGCTGGGGCTCACACTGACTTAAAAGACTATCGAGATTGTGAATTTTGAATGCAAAAATATATGTGCAGTATATTATTTTTAATCTTTCTTTTCCAACAAACTTCTGACCAGATTAATTTTATATGCAAACTTCTGTCAAAAGTCTGTAGTTTTATTTTGTTGTTACCACCAAGATAAAAATATTTTAAATACAAGAAGAATTACTGATAACCACAGTCTTGGAGTTGAACACCCCCTTCTTCCTTAGGCTCTTTTACAGTGCAAAGATCCTCCAAGCCTTCTGTAGTGGAAAGGTCATCAAATGACTTGTTTTTTGTAATAGGAAAGGTGAAAAGGGAAAATGGAAGAAAATTAAAACCTATTTGCCACAAACTGAATGTTTCCCCCCAAAATTCACGTGTTGAAATCTAACCCCCAATGTGATGGTGTTTGGAGGTGAGGCCTTTGGGAAATGATTAATCATGAGGGTGGAACCTTAATAAATGAGATTAGTGCCCTTATAAAGAGACCCCAGAGAGCTCCCTTGCCACCATGTAAGGACACAGTGAGAAAATGGCTGTCAACGAGGAAGTAGGTTCTCACCAGACATCAGATCTGCCAGGGTCATGATATGGGATTTTCCAGCCTTCAGAAATAAATGTTCGTTGCTTATAGGCCACCAAGTTTATGATATTTTTGGTATAGCAGCCTGAATGGGTTAAATTCATATTGATCACCTCTTTTGTGCCAGAGACCACGCAAGACCCTTGTAGAGAGTACCCCCATGGAACCATCAAAATAGTCCTATGGGATAACTACTTTTATTATCCCATTTTACAGATAAGAAAACGATCCATTGATCGTTTTGAGTTGATGAGTATCCTTTTTAAACAAATATATGATTATTTCCATATACCAGGCACATGCTAGATGATAAAGATAGTGCAAAAAATAACGTACAAGGGATTCCTGCTCTGTTGGAGTTCAACAGTGAATAATAAATAGCATCATTGCAGGGGACACAGAGGATGCTGTGGAGACACACATCTATCTTCTGGTATTCACCAGAGTGATCACAGGCAGGGCTGATGCACTGGCCTAAGTCGCAGGTCCATCATTGTCTCCCACCTGCAAAGCCACCCTAGGACTCATTTTCTTGCCTGAATAACTAGAAATCTGGTGCCATGAGACAATATTTGTGTTCAATGGACATGTTGCCCATGTTGTTTCACACTATTATTTAGCCACGTGGCACATCTCTTTCTACACAAGGCTGCCTCCTGTGTGGACAGGATAATCAGAAATGGATTTCCCAAACCTGCTTGAACTACCTTACTTGGCCAGCACACTATTTCTCCTCCACTTCGTGTCCCCCCCAGCACTGGGATTTGGCCCCACTATAATAGCTCTGTGTGCTGGTCTGCCTCCTCTGTTGTATGGGCAGCTGCTCTAAGGAAGGGTCTATGTTTACACATCTTTGTATGCCCAGTGCCTGGAATGTGGCAGGCGCTTAAAGGGTATTTGTTTAAGTGATCGAATAAGTGGATAAAGAATGGGCAGGAGGAAAGGTGAGAAAAACTGATTTTTGCTTAATAAGGTGATTGCTTTTAAAAGCGCCCAGAAAGATGAAGTAAAGGCTGGTTCCTGAAGAGATGAACTGGGATTGATGACCGCTAAGATTCTTAACCACTGACTCAAACCAAATAGCATGGTCCTCTTAGAGCTGTTGCTTGGGACCCACAGAGCCAAAATCCAGGACTAGTTGGACCATGTTCCAGGGGCACTTCTAATAGTTTTGTAAGTAGGACCCTTCAAGTTACAGCACTGAAACACCTTGTTCAGTGTTTGTGATGGAAACTGTGTCTTCAAGTTTCTTTGGCTGGATGATGTTGTGCAAGGCTGGTTGGCTTCCTGGGGAAGTTATCAGTGAGCCAAGTGGAGCCGACACTGAGTCAAACAGTTTCTGGGAATCTATGCCTGGACATCCCTGTTCATGGAGGAAGGACTCATAATGGTGGGGATGTACCAGTTGAATGAACAATCACCTCTTGGACTTCCCCCCCCCCTATAAAAATACTCAGGCCAAAAGTCTCTTCCGGTCCCTGAGAAAATCTGGGCCAGACTTAAGAGCATCAGAGAAGATTTGGCAGATTTTCTTCTGGGTCTGGAATATGTCCATAAGTTCGAGAAGTTTTCCTGTATAATGGGGATGAAGTGGTCTCTGGTGACAAGAGTGACCCCAAGCTTCACTCTAAGTGGGCTGGGTCTGGCATCTTTGGCAAAGAAAGGACTTTAGTAGCAGGGACAACAGTGACCCAGAGTTTGGGAACTGTCATTCCAAGGTTCCAGGATTGAAGAGCATGGATATAACCCTTGCCTTAGGAAAAAGGATGCACCAACATGGTAGTTGATTGGTTTCCGGGATGAGACCTGGAAGCCCTTGAGTATCCTTGGGATCCAGCTGGTTGCAAGCTCTGTATTGGGGGTGCTGTTAGGCTGTCAGGCCCCTGGAAGGTGGTGGTTATTTGATGTACTACTAATAAGCTATTTTTATGTTTGGGAAAAGGAACACAGCAATTACCAAAGGAGTGACTAAAGATAGATGCTTTAGGCTGGAGAAGGAAATGGTTTCCACTCTGATTGTGTCAGGAGACCAGTCAGCCCAGACTGCTGGCATGGAAGTCACAGCATAATTGAGCTGGAAAAGAGTGTTCTTACCTTCACTAGTGAAGGAAGTGAGGCCTTCCTAATGTCATTGCTAAGTGGTGGCTGACTTGGTTGGCTTACTTCTCTTGATTCTCAGACCTGCTTGCTTTTCATGTCACCAAGTTGTCTCCTCTCTATATTGTGATGGCTTTGGAAGGGATACTTATCAGAGTAGACAGACAATCGAATGCAGCACTGACATGTCCACCTTATGTTAGTGATGACTTAACTTGTTTTCTTCAAAACCATGATTGTGTCTCTGCTATCCATTCTGTTAAGAGCACAGTTAGACAAGTAAAGTTTGAATCCCAATTCTTCTCTTGTTTATGTTATCAAGACCAGTGCTTCTTAAACTTCAGTGTGCAGAAGAATCACTGGGAGATGTTGTTAAAATACAGATTCTGGGGGTGCCTGAGTGGCTCAATTGGTTAAGCCTCTAACTCTTGGTTTCAGCTCAGGTCATGATCTCATGGTTTGTGGGATTGAGCCCCAATTTGGGCTCTGTGCTGGTGGGGTGGAGCCTGCTTGGGATGCTCTCTCTCCCTCTCTCTCTGCCCCTTGTCTGTCTCTCTCTTTCTCTCTCAAAGTAAGTTAAAAAAACCAAAACAAATAAACAAACAAAACAGATTCTGATTCAGTAGTTTAGGGTGTGTCCCAAGAAACTTGTTTCTGAAAGACCTCTGACAGTGGTGGATGCTATTGGTCCAAGGAACAAACTCAGAGGAACAAAGATCTGGGGCACAGTACTCATGGAGTACATGGAGCAAACTACCAGACCAGTATTCCTCAAAACTACCAGGGTGATCAAAAACAAAGTCTGAGAAACTGTCACAGCCAAGAGGAGCTTCAGGAGACATGACAGCTGAACGTAATGAGGTATCCTGGATGGGATCCTGGGACAGAAAAAGGACACTAGGTAAAAAGTGAAGAAGTCTGAATACAATATAGACTCAGTTAATAGTCATGTATCAATACTGGGTCATTAATGGAGACAACTGGGTCATGCTAATGTAAGATGTTAATAATAAAGGACACTCGATGTGGAATAGATTGGAACTCTCTGTATTAAATCAGCAATTTTTTCTGTAAGTCTAAAGCAAAAGATGTAGTGACAGAACCACGGATAATCATCTTCAAGCAACTTTGTGCCCACCCCCTGCCCAGCTGGCGGTCCATCATTGCTCTGACCCTCTTCACTCACTCTTCATATTCTCCAAAAACGACTTTCTCTCTTTTCTAAACCTGGAGCCAAAAACTGGATGTCTCCCCCGAAAATTCACGTGGCAGCTCTTGCCTCACAGCAGGAAGTGCCTGTTCTAGTCCCACCTCTGCCGTATTCCCACTGTCTGTGTATAAATCTCCCTCCCTCCCAAGACCTTAGTTTCCCATCTATTCAATGGGAAGTTGAAGCTCTCCATGTAGCTCCATGAAGGCAGGGATGGTGTCAGGTTCTTAGCATCCCCACCTTCTGAGACAGCAGGAACTTAGTAGGCATTGAACAAAAGCTTGTTGAATGAATGAATCAATGAACATTGCTTGAAACTCTCACAGTCTCACTATAAGTAGTCAGCCCAAGGTCTCTGAATCTCCTTGACTGTCAACCTGATTGTAAGCCCCCTTTGTAATCTTCTCCAACATTGCTCACAGGGACTGTGTAAGCATTTGGGTAATAATTCACAAGGGCTGCACCTGCTGCTTCAGGCCCTGCAAGCTTCCAACTCCCCAGAGTTCAGAGTGGAACCAGCTGAGAAAGGCAGATGTCACATCCAGCTCCGGTCATGCTGTGTCATCCTGGCTTCCGGGTGTGGTCTTCCCAAGGGATCCATCAGCCCCTTTTAGCATCTTTCTCTCCAACAAGCATGATATGAGAGGACCAAAGCTCCCAGCCTCTGTCTAAGCTAAGACCCTGGCAGATATCTTCAAGAGAAAACAGTTCATGCCCAAGCAGGGGGAAACAGGAAGTCACCCCCTAAAAAATCCCTGGCCCCCAGGTTGTCTAGAGACCTGCACCGTGGTCCCCAGCCCCAGTCTGCTGTCATCCACGCTCTGAGACCTGGGCAAGCTTTCCTCTGGGCCTCTGCCTGGCTTCCCTCCCAGAGCTGGTGTAGGGCAGAAAGCAGTGGTGAGTAGATGAGCTGCTTTGCAGTTCTTGGAGGGGCTGTTCTCTGTCTCCCCTCTGGTAATTCCGCTACATGGAGAACTTCCCCACCAACCGCTCACCCTCCTCCCTTCCAGAGCAGCCCTCGCAAGGAAGGCACTGTCTCTAAAGTCTGCCCTGACACCCTGCCTAGACTCCTTCCACCGTCTCTATTAAGCACTTGGAACACCTTGTACACTCCTTCCTTAGAGCTTGCTGATTATCATCACCCCTCTCGCCGCTGCCTCCATCTGCCTGGAGCCCACTGAGACCTGCTCACCATTTATCCTGTGCCCACCACGCTGCTTGGCACCAAAATGGTAAATAAGGACTGGATGAATAACCAGATGAGTGAGTGAGTTAGTGAAGAAAGGAAGAAATGTGTGGATAAGTGAATTATTAACTGTTCTACAATCTTACAATTTTTGGATAATTTACCTCAAATTTCCCTGGAGGGTTGGTGAAGTGGTTGTGTTGTTTTGTTTTTTGGTTTTTTTTTTTTTTCTCCCTATCTTTTTAAAAAAAAAAAAAAAAAAAAAGCCTGAATAGCTCGTAGCAGTTGTAAATTCCTGCAGCTTTTCCCTGGTGTGCTTCCAAAGGCTGAAAACAAGCGACACCCAGTCCTCCAGCTCCCTCCTCCTTCCCACCGCAACCCTCAACCCTCTCCCTCCTCACCCACTGTTTTCGTTTTCTAAACATTTTTTTTAAAGTTTTTTTTTTTTTTTAAGAGAAAGAGAGACAGAGAAAGTGAGGGGGGAGGGGCTGAGAGTGGGAGACACAGAATCCTAAGCCGGCTCTGTGCTGTCAGCCCAAAGCCTGATGAGGGGCTTGAACTCCCAAACCGGGAGACCATGACCTAAGCCAAAGGTGGAGGCTCAACTGACTGAGCCACCCAGGCGCCCCCCTCCTCACCCTCTTTCTTTCTTTCTCCACAGCTCTGTCTCTGTCTCTCCCTTCACTCTCTCTCTGCCTCTGTCTCTCGGTCTCTCTGTCTCTGTCTCTCTCTCTCTCTCTCTCCCTCTCTCACATCCCCCACCCTTCCTCTCACCTCCCCATCCGGACCAGTCCCTATGCGGTGAGCACTCCCCACGTGTGCCATCGCCTTGCAGCTGAGGCCCTCACTTTCCTTCCAGCCCACCTGGCCCTGCCTCACTTGTACTTGTACTCACTTGTACTGGAAATGGTCAGGTTCAGCTCTCCCTGGTCTCGTTCTTCCATGTACTGGTTGTGCAACCTTGGTCGAGGCACCTGACTAATCTCTCCGAGTCTTGGCTTCCTTACCAGCAAAATGAGGTAAAGATGCCTGGCTCAGATTAAATGAGATAATATTTGGAAGAGCTTCGAACACACAGTGGTAAATCACAGTAGACGCGGGCTCTCTCGTCACCATCCATCCTGCTGCAGTGACCACCTTTGCATCATCTGCAGACGCTGTTAGTGCCCGAAATCTTCAGAGAAGATGAGGAACACCTCTGGACTGAGTAGTCCCCCTCCCCAAGGATTGCATTTCAGACTCTTTCTCCCCCAAATCAGTGACCATCCATCTCTGACTCTCTGCTCTTTTGTGCCCACCTTAATTTGCCCAGAGAATCTGTGTGGATGCGGACATCCCCAAACCTGGCCTCCTCCAGAAATCACGTGAGGAGTTTTTAGCAGTCGTGAGCCTCTGGAGGGGTAGTCCAGGAAATCCTGATTCTGTAGGTCAGGGGTGCCGCTCAGGAGTGGGTATCTGAAAACATCCGGAGTGACTGTTTGGAGACCAGGCACCCGAAATTCTGATCTAAATTGAATGCATGGGGGCGCCTGGGTGGCGCAGTCGGTTAAGCGTCCGACTTCAGCCAGGTCACGATCTCACGGTCCGTGAGTTCAAGCCCCGCGTCGGGCTCTGGGCTGATGGCTCAGAGCCTGGAGCCTGTTTCCGATTCTGTGTCTCCCTCTCTCTCTGCCCCTCCCCCGTTCATGCTCTGTCTCTCTCTGTCCCAAAGATAAAATAAACGTTGAAAAAAAAAAATAAATTAAAAAAAATAATAAATTGAATGCATGCTCACGGAACAATGAATGAGTGAATGAGTGAATGAGTGAATGAATGAATGGGTGCACTCCAAAGTATGGGCCCATTGGCTCTACAGCTTTTCAGAGCAAAAACTGAGCTGCTTTATTTCCTGTGCTCTCCCCTGGTCTCACTCCCAACCCTTGCCCTGCCCTGGCGTGTATCTCTCCGTGCTCTTCCCACCTCCCCCCTCCCTTTCTAGTTTCCCACCTGACTCCCGTTAGCCCCTACTTTCCTCCTGTGCCCCCTCAGCCATGCCCACGCCACCTCCCACTGCACCATTTGCAAACTGGGGGCCTTTCCCCATCCCAAGACACTTGTGTGAGAAGAAGCTCTGGACACAAGAGTTACACAAAACAGATTTATTTAATGAACCTCAGTGACTAACAAAGTCAGAAAGTAGCAGAGACGTTATGAAGAAGAAGGGGCTGGTAGGGGACGGGGTAGCCTCCACCCTCTGTCCGGGGCCACCGATGAGTTCCAGGAAAGAGGTCTCTGGGGTCACCGAGGAGAGTCTCGGAAGCTTCCCTTCTGGAAGCTTCCTCCAGCCTTGACAGCATGCTTTGAGGACAGTGCTGGGCTGAGAAGGGAAGATTCTGGCCTGTGAGGGGGAGACTGAGCTGAGAGGAGTGTCTTCCTTTCTCCTCCTTCCTCTGCTCCCAGGGCTGGCGCCATCCCAGGGATGGTCAAGCTCTCCATTTACACCAAGCTGGGCTCTTCCTGCCTCCGTGGTGCAAATCTCATCCTTCACATCCCATCCGGAGTCCTCTGAGAACAAAACCTGGAATATACACACCCCTGCCCCTGGGCTCACAAAGGCCCCACCATCAATTTTGTCCTTGAGGCCTCTCTGGTGCCATGAAGTCATGCCCTCAGCCCTGCCGAGGGGCTCCTGTCCAGATGGTGAGATGAGAAAAAAACCCACCCAGTTCTTTTCACCCCAGGCAAGAAGGCAGCCTCCTTAGAGAGAGGGCCACAGACCTGGGAAAAGGCTAAACTCGAAGCAGGGTGGGGAGGTGTGGAAAGGGGGCCACGGGAAGCTCTTTACCACCTCCTGCTTCCCTCATGGAACTAGGAAGAATGGGACCCATCACATCGGGTTTCCCCAGGCCTTGGGCGCCACTGTCCTGGGGACAGATCTCCCCAGAGGGGCCCCAGCAGTAACATAGACTTCTCTCTTAAAGCACGGACCAGCCGTCAGAGCCCCCAAATCCAGTGGGGGGTGGACTCATTTTTACTCTATATTGCCTCAATATGTCCCTCTTCCCCCAAGGATATTGTGTGAAGAGTGGAGGTGTGGTAGAGAGTAGGGGGTAGTTCACCCAAGTGACAAATGACTTCATCTATGTACACACACACACACACACACACACACACACACACAACTCTTGGCACCAAGAAGCACCAGTGCTCAAGAAAAAAGCCTCCTGTCTGGGGATGACAGGGTGTAGGGGGGAGACGGGGATAAGACCTGCAACTCACAGCTCTGGAGGGGTGAGGAATCAGAGAGGGAAGCCAAGCAGCATATAGACTAAATACAGACTCCCTTCTTCCTCCATGTTCCCCTCCCAACCCCTCCCCCACTCATATAATGAAACAAGGAGCCCTCCCTTCATCAAATATGGTAGCCTTCCGATTGCCATGAAGAGACTAAGCGAGAGGGTCTGAGGAAATCTATAAAAAGCATATCTTGTTGGCATTAGGGAGGGGGACGCAGGAAGGGAGGCACCCGTCTGGGATAACCTAGTGCCCGAAAACACAGTGAACTGATCCAGTTTGGGAGAAAGTTCTGGAGCTCCCAGCTGCAGAGCCTGGAGTTAACCCTTGGCTGGCACCAGCCCTCCAGTCCCGTCCCTGCTGCTCTCTCCCCCTCCTGCCCTCTCAGGGAACCAGACAGAGCTGCAGCAGGGGCCCTGTGTGCAAGCTTCAGGATTCTTAACCCTTAGGAGCCCTGCAGACCCGGGAGGTAAAAAGGGGAAGAAGGAGGGACTGAGGGAGGGGGTGGCTGGAGAGGATTCAGAACGGAAAGTGCAGAGAGAGGGGAAGCAGGGACAGGGACATGGGGAGAGAAAATTAGGGGGAAAGGAGGGGGAAGAAAAAGCTGGAGAGCCGTGAAAAGGGGTGGGGGCAAGCCACCAGTCAGCTGAGCCAGCGTGACTTCCCCCATTTCATACAAATGGGGAAACCGAGGCTCAGAGAGGCCAAGAGACTGGTGCAAGGTCCATCTCACCGACACCGAGCGGCCGAGCAGGGGTCTGCAGGGCTCAGTCTCCTTCCACTAAACTACACACATCTGAACAAGACTGGAAGAGGAAGGACCACAGGAGCGGGCAGGGAGGCGGGCGGCAGGGAAGAGGGCCAAGAGCAAGGGAGAAGGTGCTATCATGCTATCTGACTTTCAGAGAGCGGGGGCAGAGGCCGGGGCAGGCGGAGGGCACCGGGCTCCCCTCCGACCCCAGCCCTAGTCCACCACCAGGGTCTCTTGGCTGTAGGGGATGGACTTCTCGAGCATCTGCTCTCCGCCCTTCCCTGCGTTGGGGCCGGGCCCCTGGCTGTGCCCGGAGGAGTAGCTGGCGGACTTCTCCCCGCTGCCGCTGTGGGCCGCAGCCCCGCACCGGCCCTGGCCCCAGCAGAGCACCGAGGCGCAGGCCTGGCGGAAGCGGGGGTCGAAGAAGGCGTAGAGAAAGGGGTTGAGGCAGCTGTTGACGTAGCTGACGCAGGTGCAGTAGGGGAAGACGTTCATGAGGAAGAGGTCGAAGTCGCAGGGCCAGCGCAGCAGGCCGCCCAGCGTGTAGAGCGTCTTCACCAGGTGGTAGGGTACCCAGCAGAGGGCGAAGGTCACCACCAGCACCACGATGATGCCGAGCAGCCGGCGCCGCTTCCGCAGGCCCTCGACGCGCTCCTTGCGGAAGTGGCCGGCGATGGTCTGGGCGATGAAGAAGTAGCAGGTCAGCATGACGGTGAAGGGCACCACGAAGCCCACGGCGGTGGACGAGACCCCCAGGCCCACCTCCCAGGCCCACTCGGAGCCGGAGGCGGCCACCACGGAGTAGTCCATGTAGCACTGCACCCTGGTGGTGTTCTCCAGGTCCCCGGTGGCGCGGAACACCATGACCGGCGCGGCCAGGAGGGCGGCCAGCACCCACAGGACGGCCGTGGCCGCGGCGCCGCTGACCCGCAGCCTCAGCCGAGCGTTGGCCACCGGCCTCACGATGGCCAGGTAGCGGTCGAAGCTGAGCCCGGTGAGGCAGAAGACGCTGGCGTACATGTTGACGAAGACGAGATAGCTGCTGAGCTTGCAAGCAAAGGTGCCGAAGGGCCAGTCGTAGTCCCGGTACGTGTAGGTGGCCCACAGCGGCAGGGTCACCACGAAAGTCAGGTCGGCCACTGCCAGGCTGGCGATGAAGACGTCGGCCGAGCGCCTCTTCTCACGGCTGCTGCGGAACACGGTCCAGAGCACCAGGCCGTTGCCCGTGGTGCCCAGGAGGAAGACCAGCATGTAGATGGCGGGGATGAGGGCCCCCGAGGACTTCCAGTCCGTGTACTCGCACTCAGACTGGTTGTCTGCCCCGTAGTAGGTGTCAAAGTCGCCGGCCTCCTCCATGCTGGGCCGCGGAGAGAAGACGGGGCAGGGGCTCCCGCGGGTACCAGCCCCGTGGCTGCGGCCCCGACCCCGGCGGCCGCCCTGGGCTTCTGGCCCGAGCCTCAGGGGGCAGGCGAGAAGGGGCTGAGGGTGTCCAGAGCCCTTCCCGGCAAGCAGGAGAAGCTGCCTCCGGATTCTGGAGGGTGCCTGCCCCTGCAGACGTCCCTCCGCCCTCTCCTCGCCTGGCCCCAGCCTCAGCTAAGAGGCTTCCTTGCGCCCTCCTGAGCCTCTGTCTCCTCCTTGTCTGGTCACTCCCTCCTCCCACCCACCTCCAGACCCACCCCTCACTTGGGAGTCTTAAGATCTTTAAGTTACAGCCCACTTTTTTTTGTTGTTTGTTTGTTTCCTCTTGTCCCCGGGCAAGTGGACCGAATTGAGCCCTGCCGAGCCGAGCTGGGCAGAATGTTATCTGAGGTTTGCAGCCGGCTCTCCTCCCTCCCAGCCCCGCCTCCACCCTCTGGCTACCACCCACCTTCTCCCCAGCCTCTAGTCCCTGGTTTCCTCTGGCCTTTGGAGCACCCCTCCCCAACCCTCCCCACCTTCCTACTCTCACCCCCTCCCCTCCCCTCTAAATGGGACAAATTATGCAGATTGAAATCCAGCCGGAGCTGGAGCCAGGAAGGGGGGGAGGGGGGGGCGGGCAAGGAGGGTGTGAGATTTCGCAGGATGCTCTGAGCATCTGGCAAGCCCTCCTGGCAGGCAGGTCTGGCCCCCACCCGCCCCTCCTGCCCTTCCAGCCCCCACCCAGACCAGACTTCACTCCACGGTCATCCTCCTTCACACCTCCACTTTGACCCTCCCTCTGGGAACTTTTGTTGTTTTACAGACACGGTTAAGGGGATTTCTCTAGAATTCATAATCTGTTAGCAGACTGCCGTTTGCAGATGGCATTGGAAGTTTCAGAGGGTGGAGGACAAAGTCCCGGAAGGAAGAAACCTCAGACAAAAGTCATGAAATCAAGTTGTTAAATCTGTGGGAAAACTGAGGCTTAACAAGGTAAGTGTCTTACTCAAAGTCACAAGATGAATTTTGTTACAGTTCCATTGTTCGCTTTTCTTCTTCGTCTCCAAGCACCCGCGGCTCCTGCCATGTAGTAAGTGATCATTAAATGATTGTTGAGAGAAGCAATGTACAATGGACGAACTCGTGGGCGAGGGAAAAGAAGAACCCAGGTACATTTCAGTGTTCAGGTTCTTCCTGCCCTTTGGGGACCAGGTCTCTATTAGACCATGCAGCCAGAGAGGGAGGCAGAGAAAGGGGCGGTCACTGAGGGGATGCTGTGGGCACAGTCCCATACAAATGCACTTTGCCCTGTCTGCTTGCCCTTCCAGGACCTCTGGGCAGGAAAGAGAGAAGGAGAGAAGGATGCACAAGATACGATTTAAAACTGTGCCCCCCAAGACTGGAGGAGTCCATCTCAGGTTGGGCAGGGATAAAACAAGACAAAATCAGGAGAAAAGTCTTGGCCTCATCCAAAACAAAGGGCTTACCAAACAAGAATCCCTTGTCTCAAGGGAGGGTTGGTCAGAAAACCTTGCCGGGGCCTTAAAGTAGGGGCCCCCAACTCAAATGCCCACAAGGACCCGGTGAAGAGTGTACGTGTGCAAAAAAGCTATTGTGGGACAATAGGGAGTGGTAGTCTGTGGCAAACCAGAGCAAGCACACCCCATCAAGAGGAGCCCTCCTAAGCTTCAGTCCCTGGTTGCCGTGCAGAAACGTGGGACCCGACATTGCCAAGCGCTCTGATTTTCTACATAATTTTGAAATTCTGGATTTTATGAGAAATGTCCGGATTTGCAAATCTGGGAAATTCATCCCGTTAAAACAAAACAACAAAAACACAACAAAAACAAAGGGTGGGGCACTGGGTGGCTCAGTCGGTTAAGTGACGGACTCTTGATTTCAGCTCAGGTCATGATTTCGCGGTTTGTGGGTTCGAGCCCCACGTAGGGCTCTGCCTGTCAGCACGGAGTCTGCTTGGGATTCTCTTTCTCCCTCTCTCTGCTGCTCTCCCATGTGCACGTGCTCTTTCTCTCTTTCTCTCTCTCAAAAGTAAGTAAACACTTAAAAATTAAAAAAGCGAAGGTCACAACAAGTAAAGCGTGTCCTCTGCCACTCCCACTCTGTGCTCTTTGAACAGGAGCTTGCCAAAAATGTAAGGCAGAGGGCAACAGGGAGGATGGGCCAGGAACAAGAAACGTCAAATGCAAAGACGGAGAAATGACAGCAAACACGGCCAAAGTCTCGGGGTGCAATGGGGAGACCCAGGGGAGATGGCGAGAGAGCAGGACAAGACAGACCCCGAGTCTTGGATGGAGAACTGGGTGTGTTTCTCCATATTCAGCACCTCCTCCCTGCCAGGAGCTCTTTAAACATGCTATGCGTTTAATATGTGTTTATTATCTCTTTCAATCAACACAACGGTGTTAGGAAGTAGGCACTGTCATTAATCTCAACTTACAGACCGGGAAACTGAGGCACAGGGAAGTGAGGTAACTTGGCCAAGGTCACTCAGCTAGGAATTGTCAGAGCCGGGATTTGAACCAAGGCTTGAGCACATGAACTAAAACCTCTTAAGTTCTCCTCCCCCTGAAAGAAAGAAAGAAGAGAAAAAGAAAACCCCAACCCTTTTCGAATTAGGGGTTTGTCATCTGCTGAGCATTATAGAAATGTGGAATAATGCCAGGATACCTGTCATTTACTTTAAAATAAGCTCTCAGTGGGGCACCTGGGTGGCTCAGTCCATTAAGCATCCAACTCTTTTTTTTTTTAATTTAAAAAAAAAAAAATTTAACATTTATTTATTTTGAGACAGAGAGAGACAGAGCATGAACGGGGGAGGGGCAGAGAGAGAGGGAGACACAGAATCGGAAGCAGGCTCCAGGCTCTGAGCCATCATCCCAGAGCCTGACGCGGGGCTCGAACTCACGGACCGCGAGATTGTGACCTGAGCTGAAATCAGACACTCAACCGACTGAGCCACCCAGGCGCCCCAAGCATCCAACTCTTGATCTTGGTTCAGGTCATAATCTCAATGTTCATGAGATCAAGTCCTGAGTTGGGCTCTGTGCTGACAGTATGGAGCCTGTTTGGAATTTCCTCTCTCTCTCTCTCTCTCTCTCCTCTCTTTCTTTACCTCCCCCCCCACGCGTGCTCTCTCTCTCTCTCTCTCAAAATAAATAAACTTAAAAATATAAAAATAAAAGAAGCTCTCTGAGCAAAATTTTTAAAAGATGGACTAAAATATTTTAGAGATACTCTCCACTCCCCCACTCCCAAGGTTGAACAGGTTACAAGAACCCTGGCCAGACAATAGTCTGTACTGTACCTTAGGGATGGAACCATAGCTTGATCCAGAAACTGCTCTGTGGCCGGTCATTCCCAATAAAGACTCCTGGTCGCCTGAGGCCAGCAGGAAAGCTAATAGGACCCAGCATCTGGAATCTTGGCAGTCTGCAAAATGGCGGTCAGGACACCCAATACGACCCAGAGCGGGAGTTAGGTTGACCTCAGAGTACACAGGAGTTGGAACTGCTTAGGGCCTGCTTGCCCTGGAATGTTTGTCTAATAGAAGTCTGTACAGGTGGACAAACGGCTTTCATTCATCCGACAGTAAGCTTGGGTGAAAACATGTCAGATTACCCCAACCTTGACCTATCAAAAGGGACCTGAGGTGCACAGGAACCAGTTTGGCTCAGGTCAGGTCACGACTGACAGCACCTGTTATGAATACAAAGAGCTGCTCAGAACACGCCAAGATAAAGGCCAAGTTCAAGACCCCCAGGTAATCCAAATCTTCTCTGGTTCTCCCAGAAAGACATAGGCACCTGGGCCCTTTGCAGCTAAGAACATAGAAGAAGGAGAGCCAGCGAGCTCAGAGTGTCCCCAAAATCATGTTTCTCCCCACGGCTATTCCCATTTGGATCGTGAGCCAGACAGAGACCCCGTGGGAGGGGACGTGGGTTCATCTCCTTAGGGCTCTGGTCTCCAGGCCCTGTACCTCTGAGGGGGTAAGAAGCGGTTAATGTCACCTGAGGAACCAGGCTAGTCAAAACGGGAGAGAATTGGGAGGCAAGACTAGGAGGGGGCCACTGATAGGGGGGCCAGAGTGGGTGAAGCGCAGAAAAGATCTGACCTCCAGCCAAAAGCTGGAGCTCCAGCTGGAACCAGGGGGTCTGAGTGCCCACAGCAATGACAGCCTGAAAGGAGGAGAATCAAGCTAGCGTCACACTCCTCACCCAGCCTGACACCTAAGGTCCCTGTCCGTGCAACATCGAGATGAAAGTTTAGTAAACAGAACCAGTAGCTGAAGCCTGACCTTCTGTGTCCCCAGGGCTCAGAAGCAATTCCTCACCAGACAGAGAGCACCTGGCCAGACCCCTGTTTTCATTTTGGTACCCACCCCCCTGCCCCCACTCCTCTCCTCAAGTGGGTGCCAGGTAAATGCCCGCTGAATTAAAGCTCTGGGAATGTATGCAGGAAAAGGATGGGAAAGACTGGGTCTTCTTCATTCCAGGGGCTGTTCTACTGCATTAACAAGGACATCTTTTTGCTAAGTTGCTCCAGAATAATCTGCCTTGAGTCATCTGGCAAACCAGCAGCGAGGGCACGGCCGTTGGCCAGTGTCCCCAGGGGCTGGCCTGCCCTGGAGAGGCCGACTGGTTTCCTGGGGGACTCGGCTCTCTCCTGGGTGATTTCTTCAGGGTATTGTGAGGGACTTGGCATGAAGGGCTCCAGGCAGAACAGCGCCCCAGGCCAGCTGCAGATCCCTTTGAGGAGAGCACAGACTGCTGGGGGCCCTCTGGAGTCAGTGATTCAAAGCCCCGAGTTTGTTCCTGGCCTAGAAAGCAAGAGAGACTGGCTTGGCCCCAAGCCCGTGACTGTGTGTGGCTGTGTGCACAAACGGGAAGGGTTTGTGTGTGCCGTGGGGCCGCTTGTGAGCATACGGGACTTGCGTGCTCTTGGAGCACGAGTGTATATTGGGTGCGTGCATGCGTTCATGCGCCAGTGTGTGCCTGGGTCGGGGGCTGGGTAAGCCTCCCCCTTGTGGGACAGGAAAAGGTGGTTAATTGGATCGCTCTAAGGGCTTGCAGTGGGTGGGTGAGGGAGAAAGCCCAAATTCCCCGGTCTGCAGGGACCTGCCCAGACCTTGCCCCAGGCTCTGGGTGGAGGACATCAAAGTGGAAGCTGGTCTTTCTCTGCCCCTTGCTGACTTCTCACCTCCTCCCCCAGCCCTGCTCCAGCCTCCTCACTTCACAGGTCTGCTTTGAACTTACCCAGGGCGACCAGGCCCCTCTCTCCCCTTCCCAAGAGAAAGCACAGCTGTGTCCTGAACAGCTGGTGGTGTTATCTGAGGGGAAAGGGGGGAGGACAGGGGAAGAGGATGAAACTGGGCTGTCCGGCCCACTCTGGGATTCCTCTCCCATTTCTTCTGGCACACAACACCCCCTTCCCCATCCCAGCCCTGCACACACACACACACACACACACAGCCCTGCCTTAGCAGCTTATCTGACCAGAACCAAATGGCCAGCTGCTCCTGACAATGAAAGCAGACCCCCCCAACCCCCGCCCCTCGGCAGCCGCTCTTCTCCCCCTGGCCATTTGGTGCCACTTCAAACTCCCAGGCGTACTTCAAACACCTAGGAGACCCTGGGCTCTGGAGACCCTGGGCTCTGGGGACAGCAAAGGCAGGAAAATCAACAGGCCCGAGAACCAGGAAATATAAGCTCCAGTCCCATCTTGGCTATTACTTCATTCCCTCAGCAAAGGTTTATTGAGCACCTACTATCGGCCAGACTCTACTCCAGGCACTGGGCTCACACTGAATTGTGTGAACAGTTCAAAGCATGTCCCTGGCCTCCTGCACATGCATCCTCCAGGTGGAGGAGAGACAAAACAGCTGAACCGTAAATAGATCAATGAACTCAGATAGTGATAAGAGCAGCAGAGAAAGCTCGGCCGGGTAAGGACACAGGATAAATAGGAAGGGGGCAGTTTTAGAGGGTGGACCACCAGAAGAGGGCCTTCTTGCAGTGGCTGCCATTCTAGCTAAAATCTGAATGTCTAGGTTCCTGTGGGAGCCTGGACGAGGCTCTTCCCTCTCTGGGCCTCAGTTTCCCCATCTGTACGTGAGGACGGTGAAGCAGCTGGTGATTCTGGAACAGTGGCAGTGGCTCACAGAAGAGGCTGGAAAAGTGGATATCTTGCTAAAGAAGTCAAAAGAGGGAGGCAACCTGACTCCGTGTAGCAGGTCGACGATGGACAAAATCAGACCAGAATCCGTTCTCCTGGCCACGGGCCCCACCTTATGGGGTGTTTGTTAGGCTGTCGGTAACCAGGGTCTGAAAGCCTTTCCTAATTTCCTCACCCGCCCCCTCACCCCTCCCCTGACACTACCCACCCCCATTATTTAGCACACTTCCCTAAACAAAGTGGGTCTCTAGTAAGTGTGTGGGGACCGTTTCTCTGCAGCCACGAGGACTAGAATTTCTACAACCTTGGGAGCAGTTAGGGCTTTCTTTAGGACCTCCTAGACGGGGAGCTAGATGGTTTCTACGACTTGACATAGGAAAGACTCCTAAAATTCACCCAGGCCATTGACTGCCCCCCACCCAAGCTAGAAGACAGTAAGAGGGTGGGCGGCAAGGAGGGTCCACAGAGGCAGCATCAGCATTTCATGAAACCTTTTGGAAATGGCACACACCCACACACACACACACACACACACACACGCACCCTTAATAAGACAACCCTCTCTAAAGGTCAAGTCGCGGCCCCTCAGGCTTAGATTTGTACAGCTCGATATGGTGGCTCTGGTTACTCCCTGGTGCTCAAGATGGCTTTGATGAATAAGAACTGAGAAAATGAATTAATTATTATTTAACAAACAGAGTGGGTTAGGTAAACAGAATCCTTCCAAAACGACAACGCACTGGTAGGGGAGAATGGAGAGCAAGCCAGGTCGCCTGTGCTGGTGAAAAGTCTGCAGCCAGTAATCCATTCCACACACTTGACTCCACTGATCAGGAAAGGGAGGCCCAAGGGGAGAAAGGGAATTCATCCAGGTGTCCCCACCAGGTCAGGCCCACTGTCCCCTGTGCCACTGCGCCTACCCCTCCCATCCCTAAAGATCAAGTCCGGAGGAAGCCTTTCTCCTTGGAGCTCACTCGCCTTTGTTAGCCTAACAGGAGGGCTGGGGCAGGAGGCAGCTAGGACAGGAAACAGAGCAGAGGCCGGAAGGAGGTCAGGAAGAGGTGGACAGGACCCTGACCCTGCTCACGCCCAGCCCTACCAGTCTTCAGGAGAGCAACAGGGTGTTTCCAAAAATATTTACAGTGAGTCTAAATTAATGAGGTACTGTATCAGCTCTAACAATAGGAGGATGTGGGGCCGGGCCCTCCAGGGGAGAAGACCAACGCCAGCAGCAGCCCATAGGCCAGACGAGGGCCCAGGAGGTTGGGGAAGGCCCGCTGTGCACACCGCCAAAGGAGGAAATTAAGCCCTCCACCCCCGGGGGCCAGAGCAGGCACTGCAGACAACGGCCCCCCCATCCCGGCTGCCCCGGGAACAGGAAGATTTCCTAGACCCTCACAACTGCCAAGAGCATCATCAACCCGCCTCCCTGCTCCAATCCAGCGTGGACATCTCCTGTAGTGCCCCCAGGCTCAGGGCCATCCGGGGGCCTCTTGAATGCTTCTGCTAACCAGATGCTCACTCCTGCCCCTAGAAGCCCATTTCGGCCCCAACAGTGGGCAGAGCTGCTCATCTGACAGGGTTATCTTCAGGAGAGCACAGGGTGCTGCTCACAAGTCACGTTGCCGTAGGCGAAGGAGCCATCATTTCAAGCCTCGGTTTGCCCCTCTGTAAAATGGGAGCCATTATAGCATCTGCCTTATGGGGGCTGGTGTGAGGAATTCCTCAAGTGGGAAGGTGCCCAACATGGGAGGGAAGCCACGGAGGCAGAAAGATGTGGCAAAGGTGCAGAGATGCAAAATGAAGAGCTTAAGATGTCTTGGGGCTAAAGTTACATATGGCTGGAGAAAGCCAACCACCATTTTGTGGCGATTAAGGTGACCCAGAAAAGCTAGACTCGCGCTGCCCGGTAGGTCACCTGCTCAGCACAAGTGGCTATCGGGCACTTGAAACGCGGTGAGAGAGAGCGGAGAAGAGCCACAGGCACGCAGTGCGCACCAGGTTGCAAAGACAAGATGTAAGGCATCCCATTAGTAATTTTTTATATTGATTACACGTCCAAATGATATTATTTTGAATATATTGGGGTAAATAAAATATATTATTAAAATGAATTTTATCTTTTTTTTTTTAATGTTACTAATGCGGCTATTGGAAAAAACTTAATTGCCTATGCAGTTCCCATCATATTCCTATTGGACCACACTGAGCTAAAGGATCACCTGGAAGCTGTATGATGTTCACTCTGTGGGTGCCTGGGCGGCTCTGTCCGAAGCATCCGACTTCGACTCAGGTCATGATCTCGTGGATCGTGAGTTCGAGCCTCGCGTCCGGTTCTGTGCTTATAGCTCAGAGCCTGAAGCCTGCTTTGGATTCTGTGTCTCCCTCTCTCTCTGCCCCCCCTCCCCCGCTCATACTCTGTCTGTCTCTCTCTCTCTCTCTCAAAAATAAGTAAACATTTAAAAAAATTAAGATGTTCACTCTGGAGGGGCACCTGGGTGGCTCAGTCAGTTAAGCCTCCGACTTCAGATCAGGTCATGATTTCACGGTTCATGTGTTCAGATCCTCTGTCTCCCTCTGTCTCTACCCCTCCCCGGCGCACACATGCACGCTCTCTCTCTCTCCCAAAAATAAATAAAAACATTAAAAAAATTAGATGTTCACTCTGGAGGCACCTCTGAGGGTAGGTTAGAAAGGGGAAGCTCATCAGGAAATGGATGCAAATTGTCCAGACCAAAGTTCTGTTTTAGAGGAAGGACTCAGATTTTTTCTTTTTTTCTTTTTTTCTTTTTTTTTTTTTTTTTTTTTTTTTTTCCCAAGGCACAAACCAATAGGGATGCGATTTATGTTCTTCCTAAACTAGGGTTCCAGATAAACCTACCATCCTGATAGGTAAAAGTTGTCAGGCACTTCATAAGCACCTTTAAATGCCCCCCCCCCCAGTGCAATTTTCATCAAAGTTTTTTTTACATTCATTAAAAGGTCATAAGATAATTTTTGTTATCATTCCCATTTTACAGATTGGTAAACAAAGGTTTGGAAAGTTACATCACTGGCTCGGGAGCACTTGGCTTACAAGTGACAGAGGGGTGATTTGAACCCTTGACTTTGACTCGAGAAGGCTGCCATCTCTTCAGCCCAGATATACTCTCCCAATGCGGGGCCCTGCTTCTGCACCCAAACAGAACCTGCTGGTGCTTCACCGACAGGGACCTCGGAGGCTCTCCTGCACGGCGTTGCAGCCCTAGCCTGGTTGTAAACAGTCTGCACCATGAGGGTAAGTGAGGAAAAAGTCCCCTCCGGCCGCCATCGAGGGCCCGCAGGAATTCACAGGGCCATGCCAGCGGAAGAATAGTTTGCAAGACAAACATGCTTTGCAATGGTTACGAGAGTAAACTCTGAGGCCAAAACGCCTGGTGCCCAATCCTAGCTCTGCTACTCTAGCCCTCCAAGCCTTGGTTTCATTAACTGTTAAATGGGGGGAATAACGTATCGCAGTCGTCAGAATTATGAGATACTAGACCAAAAGACTAAGTCTGTGCCTGGCCAACTGGCCAAGAACAATTGCCTAGCAAACATTGCTTATTACAGTTTCCTTACTTAATCCACATAATTACCCTAGGGGACCCAGAGAGCCAGTTAAGACAAATAGTAAAAATGATATTCCCAGTTTAAAAATGCAGAAATTGAGGCACAAAGACATTAATTTGTCTAAGTCCCTCGATTTCTAAGTATTGGAAGGAGGAATCAGACCTAGGATGGCTGGTTCCCAGGTCTGTAGTCTTAACACCATGGCATCTAGCTCATGATTTTGGACAATCTGTGAAGTTGTCTTTTTTTTTTTTTTCTTGTTCTTTTTTAAATGACACTACCTCAGCTTCTTGAGGTATGAAAGGGACCTGCTCTACCTTCCCAGTGCTTTGACGGCCGCCAGTGGGACAGTCAACAGCTCAGTGTGAGTGCAGAGAGGCAGCTGCCTCTGGATGCCACAGAGCTCTGCTGATGGGTTACCCATCAGCCCTAGGGCTCCACAGGTGCCACAGGTATCCAGTGACAATGTGCCTTTGCCAAGAAGCCATAACACAGGTCCTGCGGCATCTCTCGCCCTTGTGACTGCTCAGGCACAAGGGGTGTCTGGGGAGATGGAACTAGGCACTGGATACTGATGTCACTACCAGACCCAGAGCACAGAGCTGCCTCCCAAGGTACATCTTGGCCAGCCTGGGATCTACTGTTCTCCTGACCTGGGAGATGCTGACATCTGCTGGGGATGAGCTGGTACTCAGCCTTGACCTCCGCTGATTCCCAGCACTGGCTTCTGGGCCCTGCCTTGGGGGCAGAGATCCTGAAGGGTGAGTCCCCCAGGGGTTCAGGTAAGCCAGACCTCTCCTTCCTCTGGGCTCCCATGGAATCTGGAATTGCCAACCCCAGAATCTTCCAGCTCTGGGGCTATGCTAAGAATCCTTAGAACAGGGGACTTATCCACAGTCCAATCAGCTGATGATTCCGAGGCTGAACAGATCTGAGAACCCAGCCTGGGTACCCAGTCTCCTGAAAAATCAGGCACTAGGTCCCTACACCCTGCTCAGTGTTTTGAGCTACATGTTATCTCCTGAAATGTGGTTACATTGCGCTGATATTATCCAATATCACATTATGACACTCACGTAGGAAAAGAAATGTTCTTGTCATTTTCACTTAGGGTGAAAACCAGAGACATTGAATCATCCTCAATGTTATTCATCGCACTTCCTCAAGCATGTCACTCTGTAAAGACATATAAAGGGGGAAAATGTAACTCCTTTATTAAAGAAAATTATGGACTAGAAAAAGACTAAGGAAACTTTTTAAAATAAACTGACAACCGATTTAAAAAGAAAAAAAAGTTGGTCGTCGCGTCCCTGGAGGCAAGAATCTTATTTCTGAGCACCTAGCGCCACCTTGTGGTCCCACGCATAACAACGATCGTAGCCTCCCCCACGGTCACTGCCTACGTGGATCCTGAGAAACTTAACAGAAGGACATGGGGGAAGGGAAGGGGGAAAAATAGTTACAAACAGGGAGGGAGGGAGGCAAACCACAAGAGACTGTTAAATGCAGAGAACAAACGGAGGGTGGATGGGGGCGGAGAGGGGAAAACGGGTGATGAGCACCAAGGAGGGCGCTTGTTGGGATGAGCGCTGGGTGTGTGTTGTATGTAAACAAATTTGACACGAAGTCATATTCATAAAAAATTTAAAAAGTAAGTGAATAAACTGTGATACATGCAGGGAAAAAAAAGACTGAGAGTTTCTTATCTGAACCTTTTATCTCAATGAACTTTGTACTGAAATCTCTCCCGCTACACCCACAAAGTTTAGCATGGAAAACAGGTGGACCCACAGTTGAGTGGGCCCTAACAAGAAGTGTGAATACACAAACAGTCTTCATTCGTAACCCCTCCAAGCTATTGCAGTCTTAGCCCTGGGGCCCTACAGGCTACATAGAAATTTAACTCTTTTTTTTTTTTTTTTTTTCCCTAATGTGTGTGTGCTTTTTCTCTTTTCCTCTTTCTCTTCCTGGAAATATTTTCCTGTGTCTCAGGCAGCAAATGCTCTAGGACAGGTGAACTTGGGTGCGGAGAGGAGGAATGAGCCAATCAGTGGCCGCTCCGGGCTCCTGTGACTCCCCCATGTAACGAATGAGGGTTTCGTTTCTCCTCTGTGGGGCACCTGTGCTAGGCGCGATGGTGAGCCCAAATACTACCTAGGCCTCTACCCTCAAAAAACAGAGACTAGCAGGGAAGCCCAACATCTGCTAAGTAATGACAAAGAAAAAAATAAAAAAGAAAAAGTTACGCTCCAGCAGTGGAAAGCAAGGAATGCAAGTTACATCTACAGCCAGAGTTTTAGAGTCTGACTCTTAGAGGTTCTCCACAATCAATTCAAAATTTAAAGGCAAACAATCAAACAATCAAAAAGGCAAGTGTAATGAAATCCCCAAAAAGTCTTGTCTTTCCCACAATGATGTCTTTGATACTATTTTTTTGAAAAATCAAACAGCATGCCAAAAACATTAGAAATGACTCGGTTTCACTAAAACCTGAAACGCAGAACACATACTTAGTCTGCCTATTGAAGAATCCAGAACTGAATACATATGTAACAGGGGTTTGACCGAGTCAGGAAAAACAAGAAATATTCTCCTGAGAAAATGATCACGGTGCTGACAGCTTCAAGATGAGAAGGCAGGTAGAAGAAAAGGATGACAAACCATTACAGCAAACATGGGGCAGCGCATATGCAAAGGTCCTGAGGCAGCCTAGAGCTTGGGAGGCCGAAAGTAAGTAGGTGCAGACACTGGAGACTGAGTCCCAAGAGGAGGCTAAGGGCCGGGCCACATGGGGCTTTGTAGACCACCTTGAGGAGTTTGCCCTTATCCGCCCAGCAATGGAGAACTGTACAAAGGTTTTAATTAGCAGGGCATAGTGACAAGATCCAACTGGCATTACAGACTATGACTGTGTGTAGAGACTCTGTGTGGAGAAGGAAGAAGGACAAGAGTTCATTCAGGAGACATTTGTTCTCACAAGAGACGATAGAAGCTTTGATTAAGAGTGTGGTGGTCAAAATGGAGAGAAGTGAAGAGATTTCAGAGATATTTTGGATTGGATATGGGGATAAGGAAAAGGGAGACATCAGGGTGTCTCTTATGCGTCTCACTTGCTGGAGCTAAATGAATGGGGTGTCATTCACGGAAACAGGGTGTGGCAGAAAGTGGTAAGTGAACCCCAGGATCTACTTTCTCCTTCTCTGTTGAGGGATTATACTGGAGTCCTCTCACAGGCCACTTCAGATCTTCTCAGGCTCCCCTGCCCTTGTCCCAGCTCTGCAAGGACTTCTCTTATTTCATAAAATAAGAGCACACAAGCCTCCTGCTTCAGATTCTGTCCCGGAGGGAACACAGTCTAGACAATAAAATAACCCCCCTCCCATGTATTAACTGGGGTCACGGCTATGTGACTAGAGACTGGCATGTTCAGCCTCCCTCACAACACCTTACTCTCTAATTGTCCACAGGGTATGGATAGAAGTGATAGGTAGTTTACCTGGGTCACATCCTTCAAAAAGGACACTGCTTCCCCTTCACTTCCTGGAACAGGGGCATGGGGCTAGTGAGTCAGCAGTGACCATGTAGATGAAGACAACAGGTGGAGGAATGATAGAACAGCTGGACACCTCGTGGAGGAGAGCTGAGCCACACCTCTGCCTGTGGCTCACAGCTTCGCTGTACCATAACCAACTCGTAGGAAATCATGGGGAAAGGCCAGGTTTGGGGAAAACCCACAAGTCCAATTCTGAACGCTTTGTATTTGAGCAGCCTTTGAGACATCCAAGAGAAATGGTGATTGAGATGTGAGCCTAGAAGTCAGAGAGGAGCCTTGGTCTGAAAACATAAGCTTATGAATCGCCTTCCTCTTCTGCGTGGCTGGTAATTAATGTCTAAAAGTGTCTGAGGGGGTCTAGGGAGAAGGTAGAGTGTGAGAAGAGAAGGGAGCCTGTGGGAGGGAACATCTAAGATGGCCCCAGTCATCCCCACCTTCTGTATTTATGCCCTTGTGCAACCCCCTGGAATGTGGGCTGGACCTAATGACTCACTTCTAAAAAGTAGAATTTGGTAAAAGTGATGGCATGTCACTTCCAAATTAAGTCACAAAAAGTCTGGCTTCCGTCTTGGATGCCCTCTCTCTCAATTACTTGCTCTGAGGGAAGTCGACCACCATAAGCTTCCCTATGGATAGATCCACATGACAAGGACCTGAAGGAGGCCTCTGGCCAACAGCCAGTGAGGGACTGAGGCCCTTAATCCAACATCCTGTGAAAAAAATGAATCCTGCCAATAGCCATATGAGGGAGATTGAAAGCAGATTCTACAGTCCTGGTCGAGCTTTCAGATAAACTAATCAGCCCTGGCCAACACCTGAACTGCAGCTTTGGGAGATTTTACTCCAGAGACACGTGGCTAAGCCACAGACAGATTCCTGACCCAGAGAAACCATGGGATAATAAATGTTTGTTATTTAAGCTGTGAGATTTGGGGGTAATTTGCTTCTGAGAAATTGGTAACTAAGACAGAACTCGTGCCAGAGCCTTAAGGATCTCTATTCCTTTAACAGCTGGCAACAGAGACCAAGCCTATAAAGGAGGCCAAGAGCAAGCAGTCATGGACATAGGAGGCAATCCAGGTGGGTGCCAAGTCACAGAACCTAGAAGAAGGTAAGGAGGGAATAGTCAGCAGTGTTGGGATGCTGCTGATAGATCAAATAAGATGAGAGACAAGTACTTGATGGACGTCAAGATGTGGAGGCACCATTGACCTTGGGCTATAAGCAGCTCTCTCAGGACCCATGGGCCTGGAAAGTCTGTTTGGAATGATTGAGGAGAAGGCTGGAAAGGAGGAAATATAGAACTTTTACTAGAACTTTGACAGTGAAACCAAAAAGAAATAGAGCAGGACAAAAAGAAGTTAGAGCAGGACAGAACTTTTTTAATGGCAAAGATTTGAGCTTCTGCAGAAGCCAATGGAGGCCTCTGGGATGGCAGGGTGAGGAGTGCCACAGACCCACTCCCCAGGAAAGAACCATCACTGGTGACAATGATTACACTCAACCACTTAAAGTCTCTAGAAATTGTCGTAAGGGAGTATAGCACATGAATAAAGATTTATTTCAGAACTAAATCTCAGTAGGTACAGTGAAAGTTTGTGAAACTTGGGTCTCCTTCACCCACTCTTCATCTCAACAAGACAATGGAAGCTCCAATTTGGGCAGGTTGTCTGAATAAAATGGGCCTCCCTCTCCCCTAAGTTCCCAGTCAAGGGATAGAGTATTTCATGGATAAAGGCAGACCACTAGCATTTCTCATTTCCTCAAACTCTAAGGTGCAGAGGCTAACCTCCTGGCAAAGGTGGTCAAACTATCAGGGGCTCACTCCGTCCACTTAGTCCTCACTCATAGATCAGGGGCTTAACTTCAGGCATAGCATACTGAGAATATGGAGGCTCTGATTGCCCTTACCCCAGTTTAGTCGTAGGGTGGAGGTTCCATACAAGGAGAAGGAAGCCAAGAAAACTACAGGCTACCATCATCATTCAGTGCTCTGCTCGTTGTCACTCCTAAAGTAACACTGTCCCAGCCTTCATCTCTGAAGAAATGGTTCAAAGATTTTGTCCAGGAGGGGAAGCAGTTAATACAAATGGAAACCTCCAAAGTTCTTCCCCAGAGAGACTGAATATATTTGAAATGGAATGTGGGGAATTTCAAACCTAAGAGTGTTCACAAAAACAATGAGGATTTTGGTGGTAAGTAATTAAGAAGCTAGTAGACCCATTAAAGCAACAAGCTAAACCATAGGCCAACTAGCTTACCAGAAAGAATCAGGGTAAGAGACAGCCAAGAAGGGCTCTCCTGGGTCAGAACAAACCTCAAAGACTTGCCTTTAAATCTACCTCTGCAAAGATGCCCAAACCTAATTGGATCAGACTGGAGAGCAATGTATGCCCCAAGGCATTGTCAGCAACAATAGAGCAATCAGAAGAAAATGAGTGGAGGCTAAGAGTGGGATGTGATAATAACAGAGGCAAGCAGCTTAATAGAGATACCAGAGAAAGAGACCAGAGAAGAGAATCCTGCTAAAACTAGTCATCCTAGGGCAACTATGTGCACGCCCAAAGCGACACTCTGTGAGGAGCAACATAAGAAGCTTCATATTAAGGGTGAAATATAATTTGCTAAAATAGTTCAACCATGTCACTAAACAAACACATGAACAACAACAGAAATAAACCAGGGAGGGAGAGGGTTTCAGTCTCCAGAGTTTCTACAATATATTACCTAAAATGTCCAGATTTCAAGAAAAAATTACAAGATATGCAAAGTAACTAAAAAGTGTAGTCCATGCAATGGGGGAAGGGAAAGAAGCAGCAACAGAAACCATCTGTGAGACAGCCCAGATGTCAGATGTAACAGACTCCAAAGCAGGAAGCAAATGTTCAAGGAAGTAAAAAGAATCATTCTTAAAGAAGTAAAAGAGATATGATGACAATGTTCCATCAAAAAGAGACTATCAAGGGGCAGCTGGGTGGCTCAGTCGGTTAAGTGTCCAACTTCAGCTCAGGTCATGATCTCGCAGTCCGTGAGTTTGAGCCCTGTGTCGGGCCTTGTGCTGACAGCTCAGAGCCTGGAGCCTGCTTCCGATTCTGTGTCTCCCTCTCTCTTGGCCTCTCCTGAGCTCGCACTCTGTCCCTCTCTTTCTCAAAAATAAATAAACATTTTTAAAAATTTTAATATTGCATAATGGAATTACTAGAAGAGGATATAAAGAAGAAAAAAATGCAAAGACATAATGCCTGAAAACTTCCCAAATTTGATGAAAACCCTCCAGGAATCTCAACAAACTCTAAGTAAGGTAAATGCAAGGAGTTCTACACCCAGACACATCATAATAAAAATGTTGAAAGCCAGAGGTAAAGAGAAAAAATGAAAAACAGCAAAAGAAAAACAAATAATACTAATTCTCCATAGAAATTTCAAAAAGAAAGAAAGAAAGAAAGAAAGAAAGAAAAGAAGAAGAAGAAAAAAGACAGTCCCAACTCTAGGAGGTCATTATTACTCTGATACCAAAACCAAACAAAAACATTACAAGAAAAGAAAACCACAAGCCAGTATCTCTTACAAATACAGACAACAAAACCCTCGCAAAAAAAACAGCAAACAAAATACAACAACATACAAACATTAGCCAAAACTGGGATTTATCCCAGGAATGCAAGGTCAGTTTAACTTCAATTAATGTAATGCACTATTTCAATAGAGTGAAGAAGCAATACTACACAATCATTCCAATATATGCAGAGAGACCATCAGACAAAATTCAACACCTCAGCATGATCAAAACATTTCAAAAACTAGTAATAGAAGGGAACTTCCTTAACCTGAACAAGCATCTACAAAATAAAATCCACAGTTAACATCATATTTAATGGTAAGACTGAATGTTTTTCCCCTAAGATCAGGAACAAGACAAAGATGTCCAGTTTTGCTATTTCTACTCCAAATTACACTATAGACTCTATACAGAGCAATTAGTCAAGAAAATGAAATTTTAAAAGAAAGAAAATGAAATAAAAAGCACCTATATTGTAAAGGTAGAATAAAACTATCCTTGTTTGCAGATGGCATGATCTTTTATTTAAAACATCCAGTGGCTCAATCGGTTAAGCCTCTGACTTCAGCTCAGGTCATGATCTCACTGGGTTTGTGAGTTCGAGCCCCGCGTCAGGCCCTGTGCTAACAGCTCGAGCCTGGAACCTCCTTCAGATTCTGTGTCTCCTCCTCTCTCTGCCCCTTCCATGCTCGTGCTCTGTCTCTCTCTGTCTCTCAATAATAAATAAACATTAAAAAAATAAATTAAATAAAAAATCCTAAGGAATCCATTTTAAAACTATTAGTCCTAACAAAAGACTTTAGCAAAGTTGTGGGATACAAGATCAATATACAAAAATCAATTATATTTTCCAAATGCTAACAATTAACAATCTGAAAATAAAATTAAGAAAACCATTTACAATAGCATCAAAAGGAATAAACACTTGGGAACAAATTTAACAAAGACATACAAAACTTACACTCTGAAAATGATAATACATTGTTGAAAGAAATTAAAGAATATCTAAATAAATGGAAAAGCATCCCATGTTCATGAATTGGAAGACTTCATATTGTTAACACAGCACTACTCTCCAAACTGATCTACAGATTCACTACAATCATAATCAAAATTCCAGTTGGCTTCTTTTCAGTAATTGGCAAGATGATCCCAAAATTCTTATGGAAATTCCAGAATTATCAAAACAATCTTGAAAAAAAATAACAAAGTTGAACAACTCACACTTCTTGACTTCAAAACTTACTACAAAACCACACTAATAAAGACTGCATGGTACTAACATAAAGACAGGATGGATATACATCTCAGTGGATTAGAATAGAGTCTCTAAAAATAAACCCTCACATTTATGGCTAATTGGTTTTTGGCAAGAGTGCTAAGACAATTCAATGGGGGAAGAAAAATCTTTTCAACAAATGCAAAGACAACTGAATATCCATATGCAAAGGAATGATGTTGAATCCCTACCTCATACCATAGAGAAAAATTAACTCACAGTGGACAAAACTTAAATGTAAGAGCTAAAACTATGAAACTGTTCAAAGAAAACATAGGTATAAGTCTTCATGACCTTGGATTAAGCAATAGTCTCCTGAGTATGACACCAAAAACCACAAGCAGCAACAACAAAAAATAGATCATTTGGACTTCATTAAAATTGAAAACTGTGCTGCAAAGAACACCATCAAAAAGGTATGAATACAACCCATAGAACAGGAGAAAATGTTTGCAACCATATACCTGATAAGATACTTTTATCTAGAATATATAAAGATTATAACTTAATAATAAAAAGATAGCCCAATTAAAAATTGGCAAAGGATCTTAATGGACGTTTTTCCAAAGAAGATATACAAACGGCCAATAAGCTTGGGAAAAGATGATAATCATTAGCCATCAGGGAAATGCAAAGCAAAATCACAGTGAGATACCATTTCACACCCACAAGGAGGGCTGTAATAAAAAAAGCCGATAACAAGTGTTGGTGAGGATGTGGAGAAATCAGAAAACTCACACACTGCTGGTGGGATGTAAAATGGTGCGGCCACCTTGGAAAACAGTCTGGCAATTCCTCAAAAGATTAAACATAGAATTACCATATAACCAGGCAATTCCACTGCTAGGTATATACCCAACAGAAATGGAGATGCATCCATACAAAACACTTGCACATGAATGTTCATATAAACATTATTCCTAATAGCCAAAAAGTGGTAACAACCCAAAGTCTATCAAGTAAAATGACGTGTCGCCAGAATATTATTTGGCAATAAAAAAGAATGAAGTGCTGATATATGCTACAATCCGGATGATTCTTGAAAACACGATGCTAAATGAAAACAGTAACAAAGAATCACATATTGTATGATTCCACTTAGTTTAAACATGTAGTATAGGAAAATCTATAGAGATAGAAAGTGTATTAGGGCTGGGAGGGGAGGTGGGAAGGGGTACAATTATTGAGCAGGGGGAGTTGGCCAGAGAGTTTTAACTATGTTCTAAAATTGGGAGCACCTGGGTGGCTCAGTCCGTTGAGCGTCTGACTCTTGATTTCACCTCAGGTCATGATCTCACAGTTCATGGGATCAAGCCCCAAGTCAGGCTCTGTGCTGACAGCACGGAGCCTGCTTGGGATTCTCTCTCTCTCCTCGCTCTCTGCCCCTCCCCCCGCTCATGTGCACATGCTCTCTAGCTCCCTCTCAAAATAAATAAACATTTAAAGACTCTGAAAATAAGCATTTAAAAGACACAAATATATATTATGTTTTAAAACTGATTGTAGTGATGACTGCATAACTCTGGATACATTCAGAACCATTAAATTGCACACTTACGTAGGTAGGTGAATTGTATGTGTGGGATGGGATGTACATCTCAATAGAGCTGTTATCCAAAAAATAGAAGCCAACAGAAAGGATCCTGTTGAAAGAAGGAGTGAAACGGATGAAGGCAGAAAGGGATAAATGACAGTGTAGGGCAAGGGAGGGATCCTAAGCAGAGGTGGGAGGACTCGCTTTCTGCAGCAGGACAGCAGCCCTGTCTCCCTGGGGGGTTTGGGGTCAGTCCCGGTGTTGGAAGGTCTGAAGACCTGGGTTTGGGAAGATGTATCTTCTCATCTGATGGACAAACAGGAAGACAGAGGGGAGCAGGTCGGGGGTTTGAAGGGAATGGAGAAGGTACGAAGCAGTTGCAGTGGAGAGCAAGGGTGAAGGCTGTTGGAAATGCCATAGCCCTGATGTCGCCTCACCGTCTTGCCCCTAGCTCCCCTGTTTCCTGCTTCTCCCTTTGGTCCTGCACCCAATTCATGGAGGACTTCTCAAGCATAAGCGTTTATGGGGGGTGGGAGGGAGATGGTCGTCAAGCCGATGAGAAATGGACGGCCTTGCACAACAGAGAAGAGAAAGGCTGAGTGAAAGGCAGAAGAGAGGGAAGCTCAAGCCAGCCGGGACTTGATGGAACCAGAGGTCACCTATATGCAGGGCCAGCTTCACGAGTGTGCAACTGGTACAGTGGCCCAGTGCCTACACTTAAAAATTCTCCACGCGTGATTTTCTGCTTTGCTGTCACTGTCTTGAAATTCTTAATCATTTCCAAACAAGGGGCCCCACATTTTCATTTGGCTCTGGGTCCCACAAATGAGGTAACCTGTCCCACCCTACAAAGAACCATCCAGAACATGGCTACGAATGGCTACACAAGCAAAAGTGGTTTCTGTACTGCTGGGGTTGGGGGCAGGATTACAAAGCTCAGACTTAGATTAACCCAAGAATGTCTCCCCAGACCGTCTCTCTCCCTACTGTCTATCTCCCCGGTCTGCTGCGTCTTACTTTACACAGAATTTCAGTAAGACACTGTGGTAGTTCTATCGTTCGAATAAATTTACTGGGAAGGGGGAATTATGCTGCCCCACCCCACTGACATCTGGCTTGGCCGTGTGATTTGCTTTAGCCAGGAAATGTGTCATTTCTAAGCAGAAGCTGTGAGTCCCAGCATGTACTTTACCAGGCTTTTTTTTTTTTTCCCCTCTGTTCCAAAAGCAGTCATGCCCCAGATATAGGCTGCCCTATCAGCCAGATCCTGGGGCGAAGATACCACGGGGTCATGCTACAGCCAAGCTGGGATGGGGCTGCAGTGTGAGCAACAGACAGATCTCCATTGCTTTAAGCCCCTGGAATCCAGCGCTGTTTGTGACTGCAACGTAATCTAACCTATGCCGACTAATCAGAGGGGCCTCTGCTTTCCACGACCACGTCAACTTAAAATCAGCAACTTAGGAGATCTCCCAGGGCTTTTCTCTCACCTCTAGAACTCACTTGACATGTGATATGTATTTGTCGAATTCATAGTAGGGAACCCCTGTGTCCTCTGAGTGATATCCAAACTCCTCTGTGTTCAGAACTCCCCACAACCAAACTTTACTGCTTCATCTCCCACTGACCCCCCCCCCCCCCAGATAACATCTGTTTGCTCATCTTCACACACATTTCATCTACTCATTCATTCATCCCGTTATCGCATATATACTGGTACCCACTCTGTGTTAGGTGCAGAAGTGTTTACCAGACCTGGTCTCCCTGCCCCGGTGAGTCCCCAGGCCTTGGTCATGCTGTTTCTCTCTGCCAGTCTGACCCCTCTCTACCTCCTCTACTGAGGAGCCTCAGTCTGACCCCTGTCTACCTCCTGAAGCTGCTAACCAACCTTCCAGACACAACTGAAACTCCACCTGCCCGTCACCCCATTCACTGGGGAAGAGCCTCTCCCTCTTCTCAAATCCTGCACTAATAGTTTTCTGATAAATAACTTGGCAATCAGTTATATCCTGCCTGACGGCCTCTCTCCTGTTGTGCTTTGAAGGGCTATTTAAATCTCATTAGTAAAACATTTATACTTTCCCCCCCCTCAGGTCCTTAAATAGGTGCATAGAAACCGCACATTGCTTAACGCAGACTTAATTAACTGAAGTCGAGGGAAATGGCCTAATTTATTTCGCGAGTCTTGCTTACATTCGGCCAACTTGTGACCTAGAAAAATGGCCATTTCCTCTTGTCCAAGCTGATAGTTCCAGGGAAAGTAACCTGTTATCTTTGGAGGACTTTCCTTCACTTGGGTTCCAGGGAAGAACACGCATGGCGGGTCCTCGAAAGAGGCTTCCTCGCTGCCTCTTCGGCTCTCCTAAACCTCAAAGGCCCCAGCGCCCCTGAACTCTACACCACTCAGAAGAGTCCTGGTAGGTATTAGGGGAGAGAGCTGTTTCAGGAACATCAGCTCCTTCCAACCTCCCAACCAAGTCCTTCCCTCTCCTCCCAAACTAGGAATGTCTCCAAAGATCCAGCAGAAAGATGAGAGAAAACCAAAAACAGGAAAGTGCTATTTGCTCAGTGCCTGCTGTGCGCCGGGCACTTGGATGAAGCACTGTTGCACAGTGCTCATTCCGTCCTCCCGGACGACCTTCAGAGGTGGGTGGTCTCCACCTTCCAGAGAAGGAAACCGGCTTACGGACATGAAGTGCCATGTCCCAGGTCACTCAGCAGCAGGTGCCAGTGTCCCCGTCATCCACGCTCTAGTTCCTTGGGAGTATTTTCTGGTTTGCAAAGCCCCTTGTTGACTCCTCGCAACCGTCTTGCTCAGTGAGTATGGTCTCCATCCCACAGATGCGGAACCAGGCCCCCCCAAAGACCTTGAACCTCATCTCTCCCATCACGCAGAGGCAGAGAGCGCCTCAACGGGGCACGCTGGAGTCATCCTGCTCAGCCTGGCCAACTTGTCACAGCCGAGCTGGCAACAAGATGCTCATGCCGGGCCACTGAATGATCAGAAGCAGTGTGGCCTGGGCTTTCCCGCTATCGTTTTAAAGATTATTATTCAGTTATTTCAGCTAATTAAGCCTTGAGTGCCAGCCAGCTGGGCTTCCAGCTCAGAGAGGAAATGCAGGAGCTTGGGCTCTGCTTCCGCCTCCAGCTTCCCACCCCCTCTCTTTCTCTCTCTCACCGGGGCAGCTCAGGGCCTGGAAAGGTGAGAGGTAAGGAGATCCAGGAAGGGTGTTCAGCCTCCCCTGCCACCACCCACCAGGGACATGGGAGGCCTGGTCTCTGTTGCAGAAAAATCCTCTGACCATTTCTCAGGGAGGGGCAGTCTGTTCTCTACAGGACCAGCAGGGAAGAGCCAGGACTGGCTTGAAGCCTGGGTTCAAGGCCAGGAGCAGTGCATTGCAACATGGCTCAGTAGCTGTGGGGTCTGGAGAATCCCCTGTTTACTCACTTGCATGCCATCTGAAATATAGAGTTAGCACCTCAATCAGGAAGCAGTATAGCCTAGTGCTGCGTCCGTCTAATACGAGAGCCCGGAGCCACGTGCAGCTATCGAAATTCTCGTTTTAATTAGTTGAAAGCTCATTAGATTACAAATTCAGTTCCTCTGTCACACTAGCCACATGTAAGGGTTCTAGGGCTCTAGGTATCGGATAGGCAGCTATGGAACATCTCCATCACCGCAGAAGGTTCTACTGGACAGCACTGCCCTGTGGTTAAGGGGTGTGACACCCATGTTCGACGCACGGAGGCAAATCCCAGTTTATGGGTAGTCTTAAGCAAATTACTGAATGTCCTTCTCCTCGGTTCTCCCATCTATAAAACGGGGAATTATAGGGCCAAGTTCACAGACTTCTTCAGACTAAATGCGAAATATACACCAGACACGCAGAAGAATGCCAGATAATGGTAGAGCCCCAAACACTGGCTCTTATCATGTTGGCATGAGGCTTCAGTCTTACCAAGCGATTTCACACCTGCTACTTTATTTGCATTTCACCATGAGTATGAGACAGGCGGGGACATGAGTCAGCTGAGCCATTTTATAGAGAGGCAAATTGAGACCCAGACAGGACGTGACTTCTCCCAGGGGTGACAGAGCCAGGACTCGAGCTGAGTGACTAATTCAACAACTAACGCTTGTGGATTCTCTCATGTCCAACATCTTGAAACATCTCGGGACGTCCTATTTCAGCTTTAGCTTAATGTCAAGAGGCCAGGAATGTTCCTCTCATTTTAAGAGTGAGGTTCTAAGAAGGGAGTAATCCCAGAGCTCTCTAGCCCTTAGTCTGTGCCCAGCACTGTGCTAAATATTCATTTAATCTTAACAACCCAGTGGGGTAGATATGCTTATTATTCCCATTTCAGTGATGAGAAAGATGAAGCACAGAGAAGGTCAGCAGCTTTCCCAAAGTCACACAGCCAGGAAGTAGTGGAGTCAGGACACGAGAACCCAGGATGTCTGACTCCAGCCCACTTCGAGAGATGTCCCACTTTACTGACGCACGCCCCGGCACAGGTGAACGAAGCAGGAGCAGGACAAAGCCCCTTTGTTCCCGAGGCCTCTGTCTCTTTCTCTCTCCTGCTCTATCACTGTGTCCCAGGGGAGGAGCGTGCCGGCTCCTCTCCCAGCCTCAGGTGGAAGGTGGGAGGTGAAGCATTTAGGAGGTGGCCGCTAGGTGTGCGGCCGTGACCCGTGGGCCCAGCTGCCTTTCTGTGCCTCTCCCTCCGCCTCCATCTCAGTCTGCTCAGGCAGCCGTGACAAACGGCTCAAACAACAGACATTTCTTTTCTCAGCCTTGAAGGCTAGGAGTCGGTGAAAATCAAGGCATCGGTTGGCTCGGCTCTTTCTGGGGCCTTTGTCCTTGGCTTGTACGCGCCTGTACGTGTCTGTGTCCCAATCCCTTCTGCTCATGAGGACAGACATCCTGGGTTAGAGCCCACCCTAGTGACCTCGTTTCAAGTTAATTACCTCTTGCAGGCCCCTGTCTCCTCACATGCAGAGGTCTGGGGCGATATGGATTTGGAAGTGAGGAGACGCAGTGCAGCCTGTAACACACCCTGCCTGACCCATTTCTTGGTCCCCAAAGGGCCCCGGGGCGCAAGGGCCCCTGGGGGCAGAGCTGCAGGGAGCTGGTGAATGGGAAGAAGGGCCCCCAGAAGGAAAGTAAAAACTCTGGGAACCCAAAGACCGCCTAAACCAACCTCCACCACGGTGATCTGGTCGGGCCTGAGCGGGAGGAGGACACTGGTGATCGTCCCTGTTTGGTGACTGCCTTCCCTCTGCCGGGCCCTTTAAACACTTCTCCTCAGTGAGCCCCCGCAACAAGCCTGAAAAGCGGGTGTTGTTATCCCGTGTCACAGATGAGACAAGTGGTATTCAGCTTGATTTAAAAACCACCTGGCATGAAGGGACGCCTGGGTGGTTCAGTCGGTTAAGCGTCCGACTTCAGCCCAGGTCATGATCTCATGGTTGGCGAGTTCAAGCCCCGCATCTGGCTCTTTGCTGACAGCTTGGAGCCTGCTTCAGATTGTGTGTGTCTCTGTCTCTGCCCCTCCCCCACTTGCTCTCTCTCTCTCTCCCCCCCCCAAAAAAATAAATATTAAATACATTTTTAAATAAATTAAAAAAATAATAAAAAATAAAAAAAAACTACCTGGCATGAGAAAGCCATTGGAGTTTAGAACCATGGGTCTTAACTTCCCAGTTACACAGCCCAACAATCTGTCGTGTTTGGTTGGTGGCCTCGCCCCTTTCCCACCACAGACCTTCGCATATGTTCTTCCCTTCTGCCAAGGATGCCTCCCCCGCCCCACTTGTCCCCCTTAATTCCTGCTCCCCCTTCCTCTTCGGAGAAGCCTCCCCTATGCCCCAAAGTCAAGTCTAGTTTCTTGGTTATTTGTTCTAACAGCTCCATGATCCTGCACGGTACCCACAGGTTATTCTGAGAAGTCAGGTACCCCCGCTGTCACCAGACTGTCGGCTCTTTGAGGTTAGGCACCATGTCCTTACATCCCCAGTGCCTGGCAGAGTATATGGCACACAGCAGATAGCCTATAAATGCCTGTTGAACAGAATGAATATTCTCAACAGCCTTACTTAACACGCCTCTCCCGCCAGGAGTCCGGTTTCCTTTCTCCTCTTAGTTCCCCCAACAGCACATCTTGCACTGAACCATTCTAGCTACATTTGTCACCCTCTCCCGACTATGACTCTCTGGAGATGAGGCCCAAGTCCTATTCATGTGTCAATCCCAAGAGCCCAGCTCACAAGCAGGTGCAGAGTAAGCAGTCCACTGTGAACTGAGAGTGAGAGTGGAGAGCGGAAATGCACCCTGGTGGTGAGACACACCCCCCCCCCCCCCACCTGACAGTGTTCAGACAGCCAGAGATGCTTTTTGGAGAACCAGTGTAACAATCACGACTCTCAAATAACTGAAAAGTTCCATCAGCCTTCAGGTATGACCGGATCCGGGGGCTCACACACAATGGCATCAGGATACAGCACTTTGCTTTGCTATATTAGCCTTAGGCAGATTTTCTCCCTGGCCTGAGTAGCTTCCAAAAGGTCCAGGCCCATATCCTTCCCCACTGTGAGTCCAGTGAAAAGGGACAGTCTAGTCCCCAAGAGTTCAAAAGAAAGTTCACAAATGGAATCCCACTGGACAAGTTTGGTCACATGCCCACCCCTGAACCAATCACAGCAGCCTGGAAGAATTAATATGGAGTGGGTGGTCAGGCCTAGACCGCTTGCCCTGCCCTGGAGCTGGACAGGGAGGCGGCCCCGCTGAACCCAGGGATTTAGAGCTGACTCCGTAACCAGGAGACAGGAAAATGGATGCTGAGCAGACAAGACCCACCATGTCTGCTGTGACCAGCCTTTCCAGTACAACTGAGTTCACCCGTGCTCCTACGAGGCTGCCAGAAATATGGTTTCAGACTCACAGTACTTATCCCCACCCCCTGTGGCTCTGAGATTGAACTTCAGTAAAGCACCGCCTGGTTTCCCACCACCCTGCTCTCCTGCTCACCCAGGCCTGTGGACTTCGAGCCCGAGAGCCCTGGACCAGAATTCCCCAGGGACAGAGATTCCACCACCCTCCCCACCAAGCTCCTCACACAGCAGGGAGCCGGCCCCAAGGACAGGCACTTCGCCTTGATGTAGTTTCCTGTGGCTGCCCTTCCTACCAAGATGTCACTGGCCTTGGCTCCCTTCCTGACTTTGCTATTTTTTTTCAACAAAAAAAGGAGGCAGCGGGACTAGAAAAGGGTTTCCCCAATAACCCCAGCATTTCAGGCTCTATATTGTGCCGTTGGTTAGAGACTCCTTGACAGATTCAGAGAATGATGTGTTTTTTTTTTTTAATTTTTTAGTTTGTTGGAGGTACGGAACGCAGGGTGATGAATCACTTCTAGGTGCCCGCAGGACTCCCTATGTCCCTGTCTCCTACTTTTCACCATCTTAGGCTCCAGATTACTGTAAGAACAGAAAAAACATTTGTCTTTGCCCTGCAATCAGCTTCCCAGTGGTTCCTTGGCATAACAGTGACTGAGATTTACCATAGCTAATTTTTATCAGGCACTTACCCTAATCCAGGCACTGAGCTAAGCACTCACTCAATCTTCACAGCAGCCCCACGGCTGGTCTGGGTGCTGCTATTGTCTGCAATTTATAGTTAAGAAACCAAGCCTCAGTAGTAATTTGCCCAAAGCACACAGCCAGTCAATGGCAGAGCCAGAACTCAAAGGGTGTGACCCTAACCGCTATGTTAGGAACCTCAACTCCATCCACACCAATGTTCTCCTTCTCCCATACACGGTATATCTTTACTCATGCTGCTCTCCCAGAATAGGGTCCTTCCTCCTCCTCTCTGTGTAGACCCATAGCAGGAAATATATTGGTGGTGGCACTGCTAGGTTACAATTAACCCCCAAATCTCAGTGGCTTTATTACAACAACGATTCATTTCTTCTTGTTCATGTCATGTGGGTCAAGTGGCCTTCCTCTGCCTTATAGATGGCCTCCAACAGGGGACAGGAGACACAAAAGGGGAACACTGGCTCTTAACCATCTCTGCCTAGGGGAAAACACACACACACACACACACACACACACACACACACGTCATTTCTGCCTACATTTCACTACCCCAACCAAGAGTATGTGGACATTTGGTGAACATATCCTGTCTCTGCCACAAATTGACCACACAGCTCCTGCCAAGGGACAAGCAAAAGGTAAAGAGAGCCAGCCAATACAGATGGGAGTGGGGGTGAGGGCAAAAGGGCCAAGATCCAGGCTGGGGCTTGGGAAGTGGGGACGGGTGGGTAGGATTTGGGGACTGACCAAGTACCACCAACTCCAGACTCCAGCTCGGGGCGGGCGGTGCCATATTTCTATCATCTTGAGGATTGCCCAGAAGAATTAGCCACCACTGAACTTGGCTAAGACTTGGAACTCTCCTTATCTAGGTCTGAGGCTGCTAATTACAGGATTTGACCTGAATCAAGGGAACAATGAAATAAGAATAACAATCCCTGACTTTCTAAGCCTTAGAGTTTACAAATCATACTCACAGCCAAAATCTCATTTGACCTTCACAATAACCCTGTGACGTGGGTATTTCATCTCCATTGTCTGGTAAGGAAACACAGAGAAAAGATGATGTAATGAACCTAAGTCACACAAAGCCTGTGCGTGCTAGAGTACTTCTCACTGCCAGCTTTCTGAGCCCACGCTCAGGGCTCTTTCTTCTGCAACTCAGCTGCCTCCCATGCAAATTTCCAAGGGAACTGACCACATGGAAGTGAACATTAACAGAATTTGGACTCAAGAGCTCAGGTGCTCCGGGCGTGGAGAAATACAGGTGCTGGAGGCAGACAGCCTGGGTGTGAATCCCAGCTCTGTCACCTGCTAGCTCTGGGCTCACTGTCCTCGCCTGGAAAATGAGGATGAACGGTACCTAACCCATAAGGTTGTGGTGGAGATTTAATGAAATAAGGAATATCAAATGCTCAGCACAATGCCTCACTCAACATTAGAGCTTAATAAACATTGAATGATGCCGTCGTCCTTCTTAGAGACGAAAGGATGCCAGTATCCTTTCCTTCCTCCCTGGGGCATGATCGTGTGTCACTACATTACACTCTTGGCTTCAGCCAGAGAACAATCTGACCCCCTAACCCAGCTTCACATGTAGCTTCCTACAAAAAGAGAATATTCCTTTTAAAACAAACAAAAAAAAAACTCTTTATTTAGGTGTGATTGGCATACAAAATGCTGTACATATTCAAGGTATACAATGTGATGAGTGTGGGGTAAGTATGTACCCATGAGACCATCGCTCCAACCTGTGTAAGCCATAAACACATCCATCTAGTCCAAAAGCTTTCTCCTGCCCTCGTTTTGTGTGTGTGTGTGTCCCCGTGTAATGAGGACACTTAACACAAGATCTACCCTCTTAGCAAGTTTTAAGGATACAATAGAGTGTTACTAACTAGAGGCACTCTGACATACAATAGATCTCTAGTACCTACTAATCTCGTATCATCTTAACTCTGTACCCCTTAATTAACACTTCCCCATTTTCCCTTCTCTCCAGCCCCTGACACACACCATTCCACTCTCCACCTCCATGTGTCTGACTACTTCGGATTCCTCTTATAAGGGATATCATGTAGCATTGCCCTTCTGTATCTAACTTGACTCACTTAGCATAATGTCTTCCAGGTTCATCCCTGCTGTTGCAAATGGCAGGATCTCCTTCTTTTGTAAGGCTGAATATTCCATTATGCATATATACCATATTTTCTTTATCCATTCATCTATGAGTGGACATTTAAGTTGATTGCATGTCTTGGCTATGATGACTAAGGCTGCAGTGAACATAGGAGTTCTGATATCTCTTTGAGATCCTGATGTCCAGCCCTTTGGTTGCAAGCCCAGATGTGGGATGGCTGAATCAAGAAAAAGTTCTCTTTTTAACTTTTTGAGGAACCTCCATGCTGCTTTCTTTGTCTGGGGACCAGCACTGGCCATCGCCACCAACCCCCTGGGTCTTCATCTCAGTTTTGCTGCCACCCAGGGGCCATTTCACGCCATGCCAGGGCTACCATCCAAGAGTCCCTTTTAGGACAGTGGTTCTTGAAAAGGAAGTGGGGGTGGAGGAAAGAGGAAAGCACATCTGACTCTCGGGGAGCCAGGAGACTGTAAGGGTTGCAAAAGTCCCGCAGGTGATTCTGACATTTCCCTCCACGCTGTGCCGTTAGAGACCCATGGACCGAGGCAAAGCTCCAGAAACAAGAAATGAGGGGAAAAGAGAATCGGGGTGATCCCGTTTTCACCAACACCAGGAATGCATGTAAGCTGTTGCTTCCAAGGCTTTTCTGCTCTACCTTGTGGGTGAGCTAATATTTTGCTTCTGGAGCAATTCTGTAGCCAGTAAACAGGGAAGCTAAGAAATGACCTTTCCTAAAGATTCTTAAAAGTAAACCATGATAAGGGAATTGAATCAATTGAATCAAGAATATATAAAGAACTCTGACAACTCAAAATAAAAGACAAACCCGAAAAGGGTCTAAAGAGACATTCCTCCAAAGAGGATATTCAGGAGACCAATGTGTAAATAAAAAGATGTTCGGGGCACCTGGGTGACTCAGTCAGTTAAGCGTCCGACTTCGGCTCAGGTCATGGTCTCACAGTTCGTGAGTTCGAGCCCCACATCAGGCTCTGGGCTGACAGCTCAGATCCTGTAGCCTGCTTCGGATTCTGTGTCTCCCTCTCTCTCTGCCCCTCCTCCTCTCTCTTTCTCTCTCTCTCTCTCTCTCAAAAATAAATAAACACTAAAAAAGAAAAAAAAAAAAAAGATGTTCAACGCCGGGTGCCTGGGTGGCTCGGTCGGTTAACGCATTGACTCTTGATCTTGGCTCAGGTCTTGAACCATGAGATCAAGCCCTGCATTGGGCTTTGAGCTGACAGTGTGGAGCCTGCTTGGGTTTCTCTCTCTGCCTCTCTCTCTGCCTCTCTCTCTCTCAAAATAAATACACTTAAAAAAGAAAAAAAGATGTTCAACATCATTAGCCATCAGGGAAATGCCAAGGAAAACCGCAAAGATATATACCATTGCAAACCTACTAGGATGGCTAGAATCAAGAAAACAGGTGTTGGTGAGGATGCAAAGAAATCAAAACCCTCACGACACCACTGGAAAAGGGTGCGACTGCCCAGAAAACAATCTGGAAGTTTCTCAAAAGATTAAACATCGAGTCAACATATGACCCAACAATTCCACTCTTTGACATAAACACAGCAGAAATGAAACCTATGTCCACACAAAAACATACACACGTGTTCATATAAGCATTATGGGTAACAACCAAAAAGTGAAGGCAGTCCACATGTCTATCTAATAAAATGTAGTAAAGCCACACAAAGAGTATTATTTGATAATAAAAAGGAATGGAGCGCTGGCATATGCTATAACGTGGATGAATCTTGGAAAGATTATGCTGAGCAAAAGAAGTCAATTCCTTGGTTTGTCTTTCTCTCTTTTTTTTCCTTTACTCATTTGTTTTGATTCTTAAACTCCACATATGAGTGAAATCACATGGTATTTGTCTTTCTCTGACTTATTTCACTTAGCATGATACTCTCTAGCTCCATCCATGTCATCGCAAATGGCAAGATTTCATTCTTTTTTATGGCTGGGGAATATTCCATTTCCACATAGACATATACATCTTCATTCGTTCATCTGTTAGTGAGCACTTGGGCTGCCTCCATGATTTGACTATTGTAAATAATACTGTTATACACAGAGGAGTGCATGTATCCCCTTGATTTAGTATTTTTGTATTCTTTGGGCAAATACCCAGTAGTGCAATTGCTGGATCATAGAGTAGTTCTAATTTTAACTTTTTGAGAAACCCCCATACTGTTTTCCACCGTGGCTGCACCAGTTTGCATTCCCACCAACTATGCCCGAGGGTTCCTTTGTCTCCACATCCTCGGCAACATTTGTTGTTTCTTGTGTTTTTTATTTTAGCCATTCTGACGGGCGTCAGGTGGTGTATCATTGTCGTTGTGATTTGCATTTCCCTGATGACGAATGATACTGAGCATCTTTTCATGTGTCTGTTGATCATCGGGATGTCTTCTTTGGAGAAATGTCTGTTCATGTCTTCTGCCTATTGTTTAATTGGATTATTTGTTTATGGGGTGTTGAGTTGTATCAGTTCTTTATGTATTTTAGATACTAACCTTTGATCAGATCTGTCATTTGCAAATACCGTCTCCCATGGTATAGGTTGCCTTGTAGTTTTTTGATTGTTTCCTTCACTGCGCAGAAACCCTTTATTTTGATGTCTTAATACTTTCTTTTTGCTTTTGTTTCCCTTGCCTCAGCAGACATATCTAGAAAAATGTTGCTATGGCTTATGTCAAAGAAATTCCTGCCTGTGCTCTCTTCTAGGATTTTTATGGTTTCAGGTCTCACCTTTAGGTCTTTCATCATTTTTGTGGATGGTGTAAGAAAGTGGTCCAATTTCATTCTTTTGCATGTGACTGTCCAGTTTCCCCAACACCATCGGTTGCAGAGACTGAGTGACAGCGTTTTGTTACGAACATCTCTTGAGTGTGCTGGGGGCCAGGCTATACGTTTTTCTTGCACATACAAGACTGTACTTGAAGATAGTCCATGTGCTTCCCTCTTCAGGAAGCTCTGATAGGGAGGCAAAGATGTGTGGGAGGAATCACACCCTTACAGGAGATGCCTTTTGTTTTGGGGGCGATGCGGAAGCAGAGAATTAATTAGTTGACAACTGGCCTAAAACAGATCAGAGCAGGTCTGAAGAAAGGAGCAAGGATGAGGTCACGCCAGGGCCGGCGCCCCCGCCCCCCCAGCAGTGAGCTCAGGAAAGGAGATTCTCTTGCCATCTCCCAACCAGTGAGAAGGCTTAACTCTGCCTTCCCAGGTCCAGGCACTTCTCACTAGTTATTATCAGGGTAACAAACGATCCCCAAACTTAGCAGCTTGCAACAGTCATTTTATTATGCACCTGTACTCCATGGGTCAGGGATTTGGAAAGGGCGCAGAGTGCACAGGTGACCCGAGGGGATGACTTGTCTCTGTCCCATGATGTCGGGGCTTCAACTGGGTAGATCTGGAGGTCAGGCGTGATTGGACAGCTGGAGGCTGGAATCTTCTAGGAACCATTCCCTTGCACGTCAGGTGCCCTGCCTGGGTAGGCTCAGGATGGACTAACAACAGAGTGCCTACGTGTAGTCTCCCCACGCGGCTTGGCTTCCTCAGAACATGGCAGCCTCAGGGTAGGAAGCAGTCTTCTGAGGTGGCCCAATGCCCCAAGCCCCAGTGCTCCAGCACAGGAAGTAGAAGCAACACCACCATTTGTGTCTCAGCCTAGGAAGTCCCAAGTAGCCTCCTCGCATGCTCTATTGATCAATACAGCCACAAGCCCACCCAGATTAAAGGGCACGGATGTCCTGATGGGAGGAATATCAAGGAATTTGGGCATCATGTTTTAGGGAAAAGGCAAGTTCAGGGGCATATGTGGAACAGACTCTCTGAGGAGGATCTTCCCTGTTTCCCGAAGGATCCTCTCACCCCGTGAGGTCCTCTCCTCTCCTCCCATGGGAGAACCTCTCAGGTGTTGTTAACAGTGAGCAAAAGAAGCAAGACACGAAAGAGTGCATACTGGGACCTGAATGGACATTTCTCCAAAGAAGATATCCAGATGGCCAACAGACACATGAAAAGATGCTCAACATCACTCATCATCAGGGAAATGCAAATCAAAACCACAATGAGATATCACCTCACACCTGTCAGAAGGGCTAAAATGAACAACTCAGGCAACAACAGATGTTGGCAAGGATGCAGAGAAAGTGGAACCCTTTTGCACTGTTGGTAGGAATGCAAACTGGTGCAGCCACTCTGGAAAACAGCATGGAGATTCCTCAAAAAATAAAATTAAAAATAGAATTACCATATGATCAGTAATTCCACTTCTGGGGATTTACCTGAAGAAAACGAGAATACTAATTTGAAAAGATAACGTACCCCCTCCATTTATAGCGGCATTATTTATAATAGCCAAGATATGGAAGCAACCCAAGTGCCCATTCCTAGATGAATGGAGAAAAAGGATTTGGCGTAAGGATACCTGGCTGGCTCAGTCAGTAGAGCATGTGACTCTTGAGCTCAGGGTTGTGAGTTCAAGCCCCATGTTGGGCGTGAAACTTCCTTTTAAAAAAAGATGTGGTGTATATGTGCAAAATGGAATACTACCCACACAAAAAAAGAATGAAACCTTGCCGTTCACAACGTGGATGGGTCTACAGGGTATTATACTAAGTGAAATAAATCCAACAGAGAAAGACAAATACCATATGATTTCACCTATAGGTGGAATCTGAAAAAACAAATGAACAAAACAACAACCAAATAGAAACAGACTCATAAGTATTGAGAACAAACAGGTGGTTACCAGAGGGGAGGGAGGGTGGGTGGAATAGGTGAAGGGGGGAGGGTCAAGAGGTACAGACTTCCAGTTACGAAATAAGTCACAGGGATGAAAAACATAGCACAAGAACTATAGTTAACAATATTGTAATACCTTTGCATGGTGACAGGTGGTTAAGTACAGTTCTCATGGGGAGCATTTCATAATGTGTATAATTGTTGAATCACTATGTTGTACCCCTGAAACTAATGTAATAAGTCATACTTCAATTTAACATTTTTTTAATAAGCGCACACGGTGTGATTCTATGTACGTAACAGTCAAGGACAAAACTAATTGAGGGTCAGAATAGCGGCTGCCTGGAATTGGGGTGCGAAGGGATACAGGAAGGAAGCCTTCTGAGCTCTGGTATGTTCTATATCTTGATGTGACGGGTGGTTTCACAAATGTATTCCTACCTAAAACACCATCAAGCTACACACTTCGAATTCATGCCCCAGACACACGAGGTCCATAAAGGATTTTAAAAAGAATTATCCAGCAGGAGCACCCGCGCTCCATCGCGCCCCAGCCAGCTTTACACGCCCTAGAAAAGTAGATTCCCAGGCCTCCTCATCCAGGCTGCTGGGTGGAGCGAGGAGGCTCTCCCCAGGGGCCAGTCTGTTCCACCCCAGGCCCCAGACCTTCTGCCCCCTCTTCCTTCTCAGTTTCAGGATCCCCAAGTCAGTGCTGGAAGGGCCAGACCCTTAGGGAGTTTATTCCCCGGTATTTTATGGAGGAGGAAAGCAGGAAGCAGAAGGGTGGTGGGGCTTGCATGTGCACCCGGAGAGGCATCTAGGCCACAGACCTCTTGGACTCCAGCCGAGGGCGGCCACACCGGGAAAGGCCAGATAGCAGAACTCTGCTTCCTTCCCTCCCAGTGTGGAGGGTGGGGGGCGGGGGGAGGGGGAGGAGGGAGGGAGGGGGAGGGGTATGGTGCTGAGCTCTCCGTGGCCCATCAGACTCGGATTAGTGGGGTCTTTGAACAACCACGCCCACCCACATGGGAGTTTCTGGAAAGCAGGAAGGTTTACTACTTACTAGATATGATGCTGGAACCCACCCGGCTGGGCGGGGCTCCCACGGGGCGGGGCAGAGAGCCCCTCCTGGCCCCTCCTTGGGGCGTGGCCCCAGTGACCAGCCCTGAGGGAAGTGGGCCTGTGCAATCTCACCAATCCCAGCATTTCCTTAGGGGACAGGAAGAGGAGATGCTTTCGCTTTCCAGCTGGCCTCCGAGGCCAGAGCAGGTGCGGGCATCTTCAAGTTCTGACCTGTGAAGCCCAACCCTGAAGGTCTAGGCCTTTCCTGATCTGACTCCGCCCACCCCCACCTCCCCTGCCACCTGGGCCCATTTCTCCGCGTTCCACCGCCAACTCCTGTTACCGGCTGAATTGCGTTCCGCTCCAAAATTCATTTGTCCAAGTCCTAACCTCAATACCTCAAATTCAACTACCCATGTTTGGAGACAGGGTCTCTAAAGAGGTGATTCAGATAAAATGAGGCCATATGGTGGGTCCTCACCCAGTAAGACTGCGGTCTTCATAAAGAAGAGTCAAGGACACACAGACTCTCACAGAGAGATCACGCAAAGACACCAGGAGATGGTGGCCATGTGCAAGCCAAGGCGAAAAGCCTCAGCGGAAACCAACCAGCCAGCGCCTTGACCTCAGACCTCTAGCCTCCAGAACAGTGAGAAGCTGTTTAAGCCACCAGCGTGTTGTAATGGCGGCCTGAGCAGACGAAGACAGTGCCCATCAGCAAGACTGTCACATAATCACACGTGGCCTTTCGCCCACGCTGGCCCCCGACCCTGCCTGGGGTGCCGTTCCTTCCCTCTTCCTCCCACGCTCGGACAGACTCCACCTTCCAGACCTCCATAGACGGTCAGTGCATTTCATTTCCCTTCCAGAGCCCACATGTCAGCAAGCTGCCCTGCGCAGCCTAGCTCTGTGCATATGTCATCATCATAATCTCTCTGACACCATATTTTGGGTTCACCTCTGTAGTCATTGCCTTTGCCAGACTTTTACCCCGAGACAGGGGCTGTACCTGACTCATCTCCACCTGCCCAAGGTGAGTAACAGATGGCTTCGTAAAATGCCTGTTGGATTGACCCGAATCAGGGAGTTTGCTGAATGTCTTAGCACAGCTCTGGCAGGGTCTCCGGCAGTCAGACCCCGTGGCCTCCCCTTCAGGGCCTCTGCCCTGCTCCCTGCACAAACTCTAAGAAAGGCTTTAAGGTCAGAAGAATTAACACTTCCTTAGAGATCAGAAGACAAAAACCCGGGTGGGGGCCGGGGGGGCAATGCTTAACCCCCAGATATGGGTTGTTAATGATGACAATACAGGCTGCCAGAAGCTGAAAATTGGAGACTTTCAGGAAGGGAAGCCCTTTGCCACCTTCCCAGCACCCCAAAACTTGAGTCTATGGCTCCTTCTCATGCTGGGTGAGACCAGCCCTAACCGGTATGTGAATCTGAAGGAGGGTGTGTGTGTGTGTGTGTGTGTGTGTGTGTGAGAGAGAGAGAGAGAGGGAAGATGGGGAACGGGGATGGTTATGTATGGATCTTGGGGTCGAAACGTCCCCAAACCCACCTGTGCTGTGAAGCAGGGATACAGGCTTCTGGTCCTCTGAAGAGAACACAGCATTTGAAGTCCAGACGGGCCCGAGGCTCGAAGTCTAGCTCCTTTGCTGCCGGCTGACGCGGTGAGCCAAACCTTGAGATGAGAGGACCCAGCATAGCCGCTGGCTTTTGGTGGGTGCCCTTCATCCACGGGGTGCCACCCTCCTCCTGACATCCGCCTGGACCTAGTGCCGAGCCCGGAGCACATCCTGCCTGGGGCCAGACTAGCAGGGGTTAACAAGAGAAAGGCGGGTTGCTTCTTGAACACAAAGGGCTGGGTCAATAGATCTGCAGCAGCAGCCGCTGAGCTGATCGATGAGGGCAAAGGCTCCGTGGGTTCTGCCAGCCAGAGTCTCTGAAACATCTAAAACAGAGCAATTCAGGAAAGCCAGGCTGAGGCTGGAAAGGCCTTGCGGCATGTCTGTCCTGGGGCCAACAGCCTCAGAGCCCAGCCCTCTCCCCACCCACCGGACCCCCGGGGATCACACTCACACTTGTGAGAGCTGGAAGGAACCCCAGGCATCCTCCAATCCTCCAACTCTGTTCTTAATCTGGGGTCCGTGTTAACAATTCAGCCATCTGTGAACTTGGACTGAAGGAAAAAAATGTTCACACATCTATAACCGAAATTTAGCGTTTTTTTCCCTATCTTGAACGCAGGCATCAAACCACAGTAGAATGCGGAGTACCTAAGGCTTTGTCACTAAAAATGATGACAGGTTTTCTCATCACTCATTAGTCATTGCAGCACTAATCTAGTGTGTGATGTGTGTGTGTGTGTGTGTGTGTGTGTGAACACTAGCACATCAAAATTGTAGTAGATCTTGTTTTATGTGTCACTAAATAAACACATATACCACAAATTTGTTTTAATATTTAGATAGCTTTATTTCAGTATAGTTTCCTTTGTGATCCTATGTTTTGTCTTGTTTTACCAGTTTGCCAGAAGGGTCCCTAGTGGTTCAACACCCACTATAGATGGGAAACTGGGGCCCAGAGCAGGCAGGGTTTTTCCAGGATGGATGGATGGATGGATGGATGGACAAATGAAAAAAATACCACAGTGATAGCGATAATAATAGCCCTCACTGACTGCCTACCCTGGGCCAAGCTTTTTTTTTTTTTTTTTTTTTTTTTTAAGTAATCTAATCCTCACAACAGTCCCATCTGGAAGATGTCGTTGTCCCCACTGAACAGATAAGAAAACTGAGGCACGAAGAGACTTACCCAAGGCCACACAGCTAGTAAATGGAAAGCTATGATAGAGACTCCTGAGCCTGCACCTGGAACCCCCCTTCTCTGTGACTGCCCGTAACCAGCTGTGCATGGTTTAGTGCTGAGTCCTGAGGTCACAGACCAAGGTCTAAATTCCAGCTCTGCCATTTGCAAGCCGTGTGACCCCGGGCAGCTTGCTTCACTTCCGCACGTCAGAGTTTTCTCATCCATAACATGAAGACAGTAACATCATCCCTGTCACGGGGTCATCTGCGGATTAATAAGGCGTGGAATGCATTTAGCACCGGGACTGGCACATAGGAAGTACTCAACAGTTTGGTTTTCATTGATGAAACTAAGGCACAGACACGTGCAAAATGGTCATACGTGGCTACGTCTAAGATTTCCAGAAATTACGAAAATAAAAGTGTCAAGGCTAGAACCCAGATTCCAGCTTCTGACAAGACCGATAGGGGTCAGGAATTCACAAGTGCCCGTTGGGATTTTGCTTTCATGTCGTGGGAGAGGGGAAAGGCTGAGACTGGAAGGCCATCTGTGAAAATGCCAGAGCTAGGGTCTTCCTTCCAAATACAGTATGGAAAGGGGATTGAGTAACTTTACAGCAGAGACTAACACTGCTTCGGCCAACGGACAAGGATAAAATGAACAAACACTAGGTCATGATGAGAGCGTGTATCTTCAAAAGGATGAGAATGATACTTTACCTCAACGTCCCCAAAACCTTAATCCCTGTCGAATCACAGGAAAAACATCAGACCCTCTCAAAACGAAGGACACGCTACAAAATACCAGACCAGGACTCCTTGACACCATCAAGGTCACAAAAACAAGGAAAGTCTGAGAAACTGACAGTCTAAAGGAGTCTAAGGAGAAATGACAACTAAATGTAAGGTGGTGTCCTAGATGGGATCCCGGAACAGAAAGGGGGACATTAGGCAAAAACAAAGGAATGTGAATAAAGTGTGGCTTTTCATAAACAATAATGTATACTATTGCTTTCATTGTTTGTAACAAATGGACCATACAAATGTAAGCTATTAAAATTAGGATAAACTGGATGTGGATTTAGAGGAACTCTCTGTACCATTTTTGCAACTTGCCTGTAAATACAAATCTAAAATAAAAAGTATTCTTTTTAAAAAATGTCAGCAGTATATCTGGGTGGTGACATTCTAGGAAAATTTCTGAATTTTACATCTCTGTGTTTTCTAGGTGATCTACCATGAATGTTCTGCTTTTTGCCACCAGAAGAAGATTCAATAAACTTTGTTTAAAAAAAAAATGAATGGGGGCCACTTGGGTGGTTCAGTCAGTTGAGTGTCCGACTTCAGCTCAGGTCACGATCTCACAGTTCATGAGTTCGAGTCCCATGTCGGGCTCTGTGCTGACAGCAGGGAGCCTGCTTCAGATCCTCTGTCTCCTCTCCCTCTGCTTCTCCCCAGCTTGTACACTCTCTCTCTCAAAAATAAATAAACATTAAAAATAAATAAATAAATGAATGGGGAGCCCTCTTGCACTACTGGTGGGAATGCAAACTGGTGTAGCCACTCTGGAAAACGGTATGAAGCCTCCTCAAAAAGTTAAAAATAGAACTACCCTATGATCCAATTGTACTACTAGGTATTTACCCGAAGGATACAAAAATACAGATTCGTGCCCTGATAGCACAATCAAAGATAGCCAAACTATGGAAAGAAACCAAATGTCCATCAACTGATGAAGGGATAAAGATGTAGTGTGTATACACACACTGGAATATTACTTAGCCATCAGAAAGAATGAAATCCTGCCATTTGCAATGACATGGATGGAGCTAGAGTGTATTATGCTAAGCAAGTCAGTCAGAGAAAGACAAATATCATATGATTTCACTCATATGTGGAATTTAAGAAATAAAACAGATGAACATATGGGAGGGTGAGATAAGGGGGGGGGGGAATAAACCATAAGAGACTCTTAACGATAGAGAACTGAGTGTTGATGGAGGGAGGTGGGCAGGGAATGGGCTAGATGGGTGATGGGTACTTGTTATGATGAGCACCGGGTGTTTTAAGTGATGAATCACTGAATTCTACTCCTGAAACCAATATTGCACTGTATGTTAACTGACTAGAATTTAAATAAAAATTTGAAAAGAAAAAAAAAAATGCACTACCCTCGGGTCGAGAAGCAACAACACCCCAGTGACCAGCACAGCTAGCACCCAGACCTTGGTTTCTAATACCCTTCACCAATACAAAGAACCAAGACTACTTAGAAAATGGTTGATTCTTTAACTGGAGCTGGAAATACACAGGAGGAGCCTGGAGCGTTTTACAGTGCCAACAAGTAAGGAAGTACTCAAAAAAAAAAACCATGATGATGACAGCACATCAAAGAAACGCAGGGGCCAGGGCGCCTGGGTTGCTCAGTCAGCTAAGCATCCAACTCTTGACTTCAGCTCAGGTCATGTTCTCACGGTTCTCATGTGATGGAGCCCCACATCCAACTCTGTGCAGATAGCACAGAGCCTGCCGGGGATTCTCTCTCTCTCTTCCTTTCTTTCTGCCCTTCCCCTGCTCACACTCTTTCTCTTTCTCTCTCTCTCGAAATAAATAAACATTAAAAAAAAAAAAAATTTAAAGGGCCAACTAAAACATCTCCCAATGGCCAAAGCTAGGATATTTGCACAATAAAATAAATACATTGAATTATAATCCAAAGTATAAAATAAATATCCATGAAGAAGTGTAAAATAACTCCCTACCACTGAAGTGTGGGCTGCTCATAGGGAAAAAGAGTAACTTTACATGGGAGAAACCCAACAAACACTACCAGGTGATCAAGACTAACTTCAACAGGAATGTCAGGCTGATGATATGCACATATTCTTGGCATGATGAGAATGGCACTTCGCCTCTGCAGCCTTCTCAAAAAACCATAACCTCAATCTAATCATGAGAAAAACATCACACACATCCTGACTGACGTCCCACAGGACAGCTAACCAATATTCTTCAAAATGCCCAAGTCCTCAAAAAGAAGGCAAGTCTGAGAAACTGTTACTTCTGAAGGAGCATGAGGAGAGCTAAGAACTCATTACAGTGTGGTATCTTGATGGAGTCCTGGAACAGAAAGAAAGAGCATTAGGCAGGGGCGCCTGAGTGGCTCAGTCGGTTAAGTGTCTAACTCTTGATTTGGGCTCCGGTCATGATCTCAGTTTGTAGGTTCATGGTCTCGTCGGGCTCTGCACTGGTAGTTCAGAGCCTGCTTGGGATTCTCTCTCACTCTCTCTGCCCCTCCTCTGTTCTCACTCTGTCTCACAACAACAACAACAAAAAAAACCTTAAAGAAAAAAAATAGAGGACTCTCATTTTAAGAAAAGAAAGAAAAAAGGGCACCTGGGTGGCTGTCGGTTAAGCATCTGACTTTGGCTTGGGTCATGATCTCAGTTTGTGAGTTCGAGCCCTGCATTGGGCTCTGTGTTGACAGCTCAGAGCCTGGAGCCTGCTTCGGATTCTGTGGCTCCCTCTCTCTCTCTCTGCCCCTCCCCCGCTCATACTCTGTCTCTCTCTCTCTCTCAAAAATAAACACTACAGGGGCGCCTGGGTGGCGCAGTCGGTTAAGCGTCCGACTTCAGCCAGGTCACGATCTCGCGGTCCGTGAGTTCGAGCCCCGCGTCGGGCTCTGGGCTGATGGCTCAGAGCCTGGAGCCTGTTTCCGATTCTGTGTCTCCCTCTCTCTCTCTGCCCCTCCCCTGTTCATGCTCTGTCTCTCTCTGTCCCAAAAATAAATAAACGTTGAAAAAAAAAATTTTTTTAATAAATAAATAAATAAGCACTACAAATAAAAGAAAAAAAGGAAGAATATTAGACAAAAACTAAGACAATATGAATAAAGTATGGAGTCAGTCCAGAGTGTCTAATGTCTAAATAGGAGTATTCCATAAAGAGAAAAGCGGGAAAATAAAAGGGAAGATATTATCAATAATTCAACAAAATTTCCCAGAAATGAAGGGCATGAATTCCCAAAACGAAAGTGGTCTCCAAAGTCCTTGGCACAGTGAATGAAAATAGACTCGTACTTTAATTAATAATAATAATGTATCAATATTGATTCAGTCTTTATGATGAATGCACCATATACTGTAAGATCTTACTATTAGAAGAAGCTGGGCATGGGGGTATACATGGGAACTCGCCGTACTATCTTGACAACTTTTCTGTAAGCCTAAAAGTACTCTAAAATAAAAAGTTCACTGCAAAGTTCTTAAAAACTAAAATAAAACAAAGTTTTAAAATAAATAAATAAAAAGGAATGAATGGGTGTTTGGCCCTTTGGAGGCAGAGTGCGATATAAATAAAAGTATAATTAGAACCGTTTCTTGGGCAGCGATTAAGACCCACTTGATCACTCTGCGCCCAGGAGGCTCTAGCCGCAAGGGCCTGGCGCTCTCCCCAGGGCAGGGTGTTGTGCCTCTGAAACCTGCCAGCACTTTTCCTGTCTGTGATCAATCAGCACTTTCTGGCAGAGGAAGGGAGGGAGCCAGAGCGGCTGCTGCAGAGGCCAAAGGGCTTGTCCCAGGTGAACCTATGCTTCTGGGAGAATCAGCCCCCAGGAAGTCCTGTCCACCAGCTTCAGCCTTCTCTGAGCCATCGGCAAGGGAGTTACTGCTCCATCCGAACTGGCCTGTCTCCAACCCTCTCAGGACAGGCAGTGACCTCGGCAGAGGGCTGGACCACATTTGGAAGGAGGAAGCGCTAAGTGGGCAGCAAAACCCTTCAGAAGACCACCGCCCAATACCCACCGCTATCACCCAGATCCCAAGGGCACTATGGGCAAAGGCCAGCTTGTTCTCAGGCTCAGTGCCATCCCAAACGCCAATTCCAGCTTCTGGATCATAGGGAAATGTGGGACACCTCCCTGGGCTCGGCTCCTGTTCAGTTTCCAAAGGCTTCCCCCCGTCATCTGGTATCCAATTCCATCCATCCATCTGGATGGGCTCTTGGTGAGGGTCCCGGAACCAAGGAATAGGGGAGAGACGGTATTGAGACATTTCTACCTGTAATGGGATTGAGACAAGGTTCTCTGAGAAGGGACACCTCAGCTTTCTATTATGTAGGAATAGGGTTGAAAAAGGTTTGAGTCCTTGGTAAACACATTGAGCTGTTGCCTTCAGCCTGAAAGGCTGTACACAGATTCTAGTAACTCTTCCAGAGCTTACTCAACTCTTCAGAAAATGCCTTCAGAGCCACCTTTGATCAAAATTGATCAGCTCTCTTGATTGCCCAAAGTATTCCCCAATCCAAGCCTCCAAGTGACTTTCAGCTGTTTCCAAAAGCCAAACCCAGGTTCAAAGACCTGTCCCCCTGAGGCCACTCCCAAAGAACCCCAGGCACAGTCTGGAAACTGGCAGCATCTCAAGAATGTTACTGCCCCTGTTGTGGTGTTTATCAGACACCTGCCTTTATGGTCAAAGCTTGCGTGGGCTGCCCTCTCTCCTGGCCTCCCAACAAAGGCCCTGAACTGTCCCCCAGACAGAGAGAGAGCGTGGGACACCCGCACCCACACACCAGATCTGGCTTGGCTTCCCTGGGAGCGGGCCCACCTCTTCTCCCGCCCAGCAGAGCCCGGGCACTGGGACAGCCCAGGCTCCATTTGTCCCACTAATGAGTCTTAAGTGTTTGGCTTGGGCTCCTGCCAGTCCTACTCCTACAGGGAAAAGAGAATGGGAGAGAACAGGACAAAGCTCATGCCAGCTCGGCTCTGCTGGGCCCTGGGAGGGCTGGCACAGGGGTTGTCCGGCATAGACCCACCCAGGGGTGCAGCCGGGCACCAACGTGAGGCCCCCTGCCTTTCTTTTTATGTCCACTTCAGGGGTTTCTCGAAATGCAGATTCCTGGGCACAACCACTGGATTGGCAGCCTGGAGGTGGGCCCAGGAATGTGCATTTTAATAAGCACCCCAAGGAGATTGCGATGCGTGGTCAAGGTTAAGAACCACTGCTCTGGGAAGTCTACAATGGGAATTCAGGGCTGGTGTGTGAAACTGTGTACCCATGCATTTATCTAGACAGTCCACAGCTTTGGTCAAATTCTCAAATTGGGTCAACAGCCCCCAGACACCTTAAAATAAAATAAAATAAAATAAAATAAAATAAAATAAAATAAAATA
>NW_024412418.1:3746451-3751801 GCF_014898765.1 Herpailurus yagouaroundi | reverse complement strand
TAAAATAAAATAAAATAAAATAAAATAAAATAAAATAAAATAAAATAAAAAACTACGGCAGTGAGTGGGATGATTTCTAAATTCAGGTGTAGCTCTGACCTCAGTGACTCAGTCCAGGCCCCATCAAGGCAAGCCTCTCCTCTCACCAAGCCACAGAGAAAGAGGCTGGCAAGTCTGGGGAACCCAGGATGACAGAGAACTAGGCCGAGGGACAGTAGGATGCCGGTGGCCAGGGCCCAGTGGACATTCCAGAATGCATGGCCTGAAAGGGCCCTTAGGGATCACAGAAGTCAAAGCCCTAGCAAGAAGGCCGAATCTTCACCAACATCCAGTCTTCTCTGGCCACACAGCTGAACTACACTTCCCAGTATCCCGTGCAGTTAGCGGAGGCTGTGAGCTGAATTCTGGCCATTGGTCTTGTGGTCCTGTGGGAAGGGTCTCCCACAAGACCCTCCCCGCTCCACTGTGTGCCTCAGGGAACGCCGAGCCCCTATAGATAGCTGAGCCACAACAGCGAAGAAGCCTGGGCTCTAAATGACGATGGTGGCCCCCCGACCACCAGCCCACCTCAGACTGTGCCATGAATGGAAAAGAACCCTTTAAGGGTTGAGTTACTGAGATTTGGGGGTTGCCTGAATCAGCAGTCAGCCTACTGGAAAGCAACCCGCCCTCCTCAGGGACACTGAGCCTACGAGCCAAGGGAAGCAAGCACCAGTATCATGGTGAGCTCCCGGTACAGGGCCGGGACCAGAACTTCCCAACTATGGCCTTGGATGGGGGACAGGGCACCATAACCACACACCACAACCTGGGCAGCACCAATTCCCAAAAAACTTTATTGTTTCAAGTGGCAAAATGTTATTGGTCTCTGTGGGGCACCTGGCAGGACGGAGGGAGACCTGGGGTGGGGCTGGGGCAGGGCTCCGCCCATTACAAAAATCAAAGGCTTTTATAAAAAATGCTATAAATTGGTATCAAAAGAAAACCCAAGGGAGGCTGGAGGAGGAAGCAGAGAGGGAGGTGTGAAGAGAGCAAGGCGGGAAGGGGGGACCAAAACCTTCAACCACTAATGCCTGAATCTGGTCAGTTGGGGGGGGGGGGGGGCGGTGTCAGGAAGGGGATACAAAGTGCATAAATGTGCCTCCCCAGACGCTCCTCAGAGGTGGAGGAGGACAGAGGCTGCAGCCTGGGGCATGGTGGGGCTCCAGTCATCTCCTCGCCGGGGACCCCACAGGAATGGGCACTGCCTGAGACTGCCAGATGGGAAGGACCTGCAAAGGGGGAGGGGGGAGAGATCAGAGCGGGTGGGACGCAAGTGGCTGGCAGAGGGGCCTCTTCAGCCTTGGCTTCCTCTCCCCGCATCCATCCTGGCTCTCCCAGCCAATAGGCCCAGTTGTGAGGAGGGTCCCAGCTGGGGACTTTGAGCCTGGTGAGTGCCCCCAGGAGTCCCAGACCAGAAGGGCTGGCTGACCCCACTCGGGCCAGCCGCTGGGAGGAGGAAAGACTGTCCTTGGGCCCAGGGAGGAAGGCAGGATGGGCGCCCTCCTCCCAGTCCCTCCCAGGCCAGACAACACCCTGCTCTGTGGGCAAGATCTAGGGGAAGCCAAGAGGCCCACCAGGTCCTGGAGCTTGGCTCCAACTGCCTGCTGCCAGCCTCACAGAGAAAGCCCTAGAACAAGGTACAGGGCCTCCTGGGCCATCCAGGGCAAGCCCTACTCACCCCCAGGTCCCAGACAGGCCCCAAGCCTAGGAATCCGCCCTCACCTCGAGGACTTCTCAGACCTTCTTCTTCTTCAGCTTCAGGGCTTGTAACCAGTTGGGCGATGATCCTTCGGACCTAGACGGTACAGGGCAAAGGTCACAGGCAAACCTCAGGAAAGGTGAGCAGAGGGAGGAGTGGTAGGGAGAGCAATCCTCCGGAAGAGGCGGGCTGAGGCCTCACCGAGGAACCGGAACTCTCGTGCCAACTTAACAGTGAATTTAGGGCTTATCGACCCCTTCTAGAGCCTCAGCTTTCCTCTTCCATAAAGCGGGGTTTCCCTTTTCAGGCCAACCCAGTGAGGCCAGTCGAGGTCACCTACCCTGAGGATTTCTCTGGCTTGGGAGGTAACGCAAGGGGCTTCCCCAGCCCTGGGACCTTGCAGGACTTGGATCGCTGCACTGCGGACTCCTTCTGGCTCGGCTTGCTCTCCGCAGGCTCCCCCTCTTCAGCTGAGCGGTTCCGGGGGCGCAGCTTGGCCTATGAGATGAGCCCGAATGCAGAGACATCAGAGGAACAAGCAGGGGGGTTCACGGAGGACAAGGCCTGCTCCCAAGCGGACGCAGTCCCCAGAAACGGGCACGGACCCCTCTGCAGTGCTTTCACCCAGATCGATGGGAAATCGTTTAAAGACAAGTTTCCAAGAAGGGAGCTGTGCCTTGCGCCAAGTAGGTCCTCGAGAAGATACTGCTACACTCGATTCAGACTCACCGGGCTGGACAAAGCCAGTGGTGACTTCTCACCCCTGTGCCTTTGCTCATTCTGTTCCCTCTGCCTAGAACACCTCCCATCACCCCACCCTCCACAACCAGCTCCTATACATGCCTCAAAGCTCAAATACTTATGTGAGGCCTTCCCCAACATACCCTCTCATCCCACACAGTGTGGCCGCAGGAAGTAACTCCTCTGTCTCTGAACAGGCCCAGCCCCTTATCTGTGCCTCCCCAGTCACACGTCTCCCCCTCCCTCTCCCTTCACCAGAGCTAATCAGGGCCAAGGCTTGTGTCTCCCACACCCCAGGAAGTTCTGTAACACGAATGCCCTGTGCTTCCTTCCACCACACTCAGCCCGCAGCACAGGGGCCAGCAGGGAGAGCAGGATGGCAGGAGGAACGGGAAGAAGGGGCCAGGGGAGGGATGGATGGACGGATGAACGGACGGACAGAAGACAGGCTGGACACAAGGTGGCTAGCTGGCTGGACGTGCCGGCTGAATGATCAGATGGTACCTTCAGGGCTGACGGACTCAGGCCAGGAAAGAGGTTGACTTTCAACCCCTTGGTGCCCAAGGACATCCGTGTCCGGCGGTTCTGTGGCTCCTCTGCCACCTCCTCGTCTGAAGACGGCACCCGAGAAGCTCGTGGCTCTGCGAGGGCCCAGAGGGGGAACTCAGCACAGACATTAAGCCCACAACACCCCTCCCTCGCACGGCTCCCGGACGGCGACACGGACATCAGGAAACAAGACAGGGACCTACCCGTGGAGTCCTGGAACAGGCGTGCCTCCGAGTCTGCCGCCTCTGACAGGCCCAGGGTGCCCCCAGGCCGGATGGCCGGGGCCCGGTGCCCACGCTTGCGCCCCAGGTTGGCACGGCTCCGGTACATGGCGCTGTCCAGGACCTCGGTGTCCTGCTCGGGACAAGGGCAACAGCACTGGCACCGCTGTCCTGTCCCCAAGACACCTCAGCAACAGCTGCCTATGAGCTGCTCCCCCCCAGCGGCCTAGAGCCCCCTGTTCACTTGATTCACCTGCTAACCCCTTCCTGCCTCCCAGGCTGACAGCGCTCAGGTCTCTGCACGGCTCAGGCTCCAGAGACGAGGCTCCAGCTGCATCACCCACCTGCCCCCCAACAGCCCAACCACTGCCCTGGGCTCAGCCTACACTGACCTCAATGAAGGAGAAGTCCTGACTGGGAGAACGGGGAGGAGGGCCTGGGGGGGGCCGCCGAGGGGGCCGCGTCGGGCCCTGCTCGCCCTGCCCGACCCCTGAAGGGCTCCAGGTGCCGTCCACCTCTTCTGTCTGGCTGGCTTCACCGTCAGGCTGCGGCCTCCAGGAGGGCAGAGGGTCCCCACCAGGCTCCAGGGGCTCCCCTTGGTCAGCACCTGCTGTGGCTCCTTCCTCCTCCAACGGGCCCCGGGGGCCCGAGGCTGCCGACTCCCTACGGGCTGCCGCCCTGGAGCTGCTGGCAGTCAGCATCCCCTCCAGCAGGCCCTGGGAGCCAGAGGGTGGGGAGCGAGCCGGGCACCTGCCAGGACTGCAAAGGAGACAGACCAGAGGACAAGGTCACCCATGAGGTCACACCTCTCTCCCCCAAAGCTCACTTCACAGTATCTGTGCCCCCTACCTGCACCTCTCTTTCTCCCTCCTTTCCACGCTTTCCCAGCCTCCTCCCAGAAGGACACGGTCAGAGCCTTGTACAGCACAGCACAGAGGGGACAAGCTGGGCAGCCCGGCAGGTTCAAATCCCGGGTCTGCCACTTACTCAGGCTTTCTTTCTTTCTTTTCACCATTTTATTTTTTGAGAGTCGGTAAGAATCAGAGCATGTGCAGGGGAGGGGCAGAGAGAGAGGGAGACACAGGATCCGAAGCAGGCTCCAGGCTCTGAGCCGTCAGCACAGAGCCCGACGCGGGGCCCGAACCCAGGAACACAAGCCGAAGTTCACGAGCCGAAGCCCGAATGAGCCACCCAGGTGCCCCACTGAGGCTTCAGATGAGTCCCTCCACCCACAAAAGTCTCGGGGTCCTCTACCTCTGTAGTCGCTGGGGCGTGAAATGGGAACCACAGCACAAAGTGCAGCACCTGGCACCCAGCGTGCACCCATCAAACAAAGCCAGCCGTCGTTACTGCTGCCGCAGCTACTGTTCATGCTGTCAATGTGCCCCTCCTGGGGGCGCCTGCCTGGGCAGCCAACTCTCCTTGGGATGAGCCAGGCACTGGCTGGTCTGGCTGTGCAACATCTTCAGCCCTCAGCCCCCACTTGCTCCCTTCCTGTGCCCCAGTCTCAAGGAACAGCCAGGGACTCCCAGAACACGCCGGGCCTTCCTGGACCGCTGTGTGTGTGCGTGGACAAGCCGTTCCTCTGCCCGGAGAGCTCCCCCACTGCCTCTCCACTCGGTCTCCCTGCAGTTCCTCTTCTGAAGCTGGCTCGCTCCCCTCCCCCACGCCTCTACCCTTCCTCAGCCCTGTGAGCCCCCCAAGCTCCCACCAGGTCTGTGACCAACTAGAGGACAAGAAGGGCCCCTCGTGGGCCCGGGCCTGGCCAGGAGGAGCAGGACAAGGCAGATGTTTGCCCAGTGATGAAGAGGCTGGGCCACCTTGCCTCTCAACTCAGCCTGTGCATCTTCCGCCTGCCGCTCCTTCAAAACACAGCAGCACCAACACACGGGCACATCACACACGCTCACCAGCTCGAGGAGCTGGTGTGTGGGCCAGCCGCCACCCCCTAAAATATGGACACACCCCACGCACGCAACGCCCCTCCCTCAAGGTACATCTAGGGCCCAGCCCCCATAAGCACAGCCAAGCCACACCCCAACATACACACATACACACACACACACACACACACACACACACACACACACACACACAC
>NW_024412418.1:3718361-3746441 GCF_014898765.1 Herpailurus yagouaroundi | reverse complement strand
ACACACACACACACACACACACACACACACACACACACACACACACGGCGGGGGGTGGGGGGAGGGAGTGGGGGCCGGGCGTGGGAAAGGCTGGCAGGGGCAGTCCTCGGAGAGTTCCCCAAGGGGAGGGGAGTGGGGCAGGTGAGTCAGAAGTGAGCCGGAAGAGGGGAGGGCAGGAGAGAGAACGTGTGTCAGTCTGTCTTTCCACAAGCTGCTGACAGATGGAAATTAAAGCGGTCTGGGCAGGAGGGAGGAGGCGGGGGTGGTGGCAGAACGGAGCAGCCCTGGACGGGGGCCAAAGCCAGCTCACCCTGCAGCTCCGAATCAGGGAGGCTGGAAGGGAGGGGGGCAGCGGCGGCACCCCACCCAGCCTGAGGAGGCCCTGCCCAGAGCCTCTCCCTGGGGTGAGGCCGAGACAAGGCTGAGGGCAGGCCCTGAGTGAAGAGGATGTGAAACGGATGGGTGGATGGAAAGATCCATATCCAGAGCAAGATCTGGCCCTAAGTCCCGTGGGCAGAGGGCAGGGGATGAGCTCAGTGGGTTCTGGGGGTGGCCACGAGGAGGGGAGGGTGGGAAGAGCACTGGGGAATGTGGTATGCCTCATCCCTGTGTAAACCCCCATCTCAGGAGAAGCTTTCCTGCCTCTGAGCACCCGGAACACCTATAACCTCAGCTCCTCCCTGGCAGGGAATCAGGAGAGAGCGGTCAGGAGCCTGTGCTGAGCGCTTACACTGGCACAGATCCGGGCTCATCCCCCACTACGCCCGCAGTTACCTGTCCACTCTGAGCCTCGGCATCTTCATCTGCAAAATGGGGAGATTAAAAGTAGCTACACAGGGACACCTGCGGGGGGGCTCAGTCCATTAAGCATCTGACTCTCGATCCTGGCTCAAGTCGTGATCTCTCAGTTCGCGAATTCGAGCCCTGAGTAGGGCTCTGCCCTGATAGCACAGAGCCTGCTTGGGATTCTCTCTCTCCCTCTCCCTCTGCCCCTCCCCTGCTCCTACTCTCTTTCCACCCCACCCCCACCCCCCATCTCTCAAAATAAATAAACTTAAAAAAAAAACGTAGCTATACTTCACTGGGTCTGCAGGCAGTATGTTGGAAATGTGTGCTCAATTTTGACGAATTTTTACGATAATCATCCTTCAACACGGGCTCCTGGCCTGAGGACTTATCTCATTTTGCACCATCTATAACCCTCACCCCATCTGGACTTAGGGTCTCCTGACTGCTGCTCCAGGTGCAAACCCAGGGGATGGCATGTGGTAGATGTGCACAAAATCAGCTTCCCAGGGAGCGCGTGGGGAGCGAGGTCAGTTAAGCCTCTGACTTCGGCTCAGGTCATGATCTCTTGGTTCACGGGTTCCAGCCCCGCATCAGGCTCTGTGCTGACAGCTCAGAGCCTAGAGCCCGTTTTGGATTCTGTGTCTCCCTCTCTCTCTCTGTCCCTCCCCCTCTTGCTCTGTCTCTCTCTCAAAAATAAATAAAACATTAGGAAATTTATTTAAAAAATAATAAAAATAAATAAAAACTAAAAAAAAAAAAAAAATCAGCTTCCCAGTATTCAAGGCTCTAAGGCCCAAAATGAGGGAGGCTTAAGCCTGGAGCTAGAATGATGTGTCTAAATGGGCAGCAGCTGGCTTGGACCCGCGAGAGACAGGAAAAGTGCCCAGAGAGGACGACAAGGCTGGGGCCCGAGGGAATACAAGGGGGCCATAATCACCAGCTGTGAACCTTGTACGTGTCATGCTGCCTCCCTGGGCCTCAGTTTCCCCACCCATGAAATGAGGGGGCTGGCCTCAATGATCTCTCAGGATCATCTCAGATTCTATGAAGACCCCAAAATGACAAAGAGGTCTCTGTACCACTTGGGGCCCCAGGGAGGGAGAGCAGGTGACCAGGAGGCCACAGAGAAGAGAGGACAGTGCATGAGCTCTTGGGGGACCTAAGAGAGCCACTCCCACCAGGAAACGGTGGCCCTACACACAGAGGAGAGGCCTGGGAGCTCCCCGTGACTCTCACCCCCATGCTGGTCTTGTCACAGCTGTGCTGGACAGGACCACCTGCCATCAGGGGTACCTTTTCCCCACACAGAGACGATGACAAAAATGTCCCCAAGGGCCTCACTTTACGGACAGCTCAAATTTACAATCCAAATTTGCACATCAGATACAATTACAAGTAGCAAGCATTTTTTTTTTTCAGTGTTCACCCACATGTCAGGCAGGTTTCTATCACTTTACATGTGTCTTCAACTCTTAACCCTGAGAGTCTGCGGAGAAAAGCACTCCCAACATACAGACAAGAAATGGGAGGCCCTGAGGAAGAGAAGGAACGTGTCCAAGGTCACAGAGGCGGTGGCAGAATCAGTACCCAAGCCTGGCACATGGTGCCAAACCCAGACTACTCGGAACTGTCCTCAAAGACTTCCCAGGGGAACCTCCAAAATTGCCTTCCAAGAGCAATTTTCCAGGGTGGAGAATTTCCCTAAGTCAGATGCCCGGAACACAAGTTCTTTGGATATTAGTCAAATAAGCTTGGGAAACCTTGCACTAGAGAAAGGCGAACAGGTTTCCTTGTGGCTGTGTTTTCACGTGCTACCACGTGCCCATACACAAACACTCGAGGTCGCCGACATGGCCACAGAGTGCACAGCATTCCCCAAACATGCAACACAGACAGAAAACCAGAGCATCTTAAAGGTGTGATAGAGGCTAGGCTACCTGAGTGTTAAGGACTCCCTTCCTCCTCGGCTCCTACCTTCCTCTTCCCCAACCCAGATATTCCCGCTCTCCCCTTCTCAACAGCCACCCAACCGGAGGGGAAAGGTGGAGGGCTGTGGGTCCTGCTCCTTGGTAATCTGAGAGTCTTGAACATAACCACACCTGACAGCATTTACAATGTGCAAATCAGAAGGAAGCCCTGCTGTGCGGCTGTAAGCAGGTCACACCCAGTTGGAGATGATAAAAATCCCTTTCCCCGTCTTAGGGCAGCTGTGAAGGTCAACGAGGTAAGATGTGCAGTTGACATTAAGCCCTGTAGAGTGGAGTCTCGGGAAGAGAAACCAGGAGCAACCACAGGGCGTAGGAATGGTAAGGTTTCCCGAAGCTAACCTTCGAAAGCCAGGTTCAGAGACGTCCAGGAACTCATCCTGGATCCCAGGGGCCTCCACACTCCCCACCCTGTGCACCTACCCCTTCCTGCAGCCTTCATCACCAACCCATGCTCTGCCACCTTTCTCTCTCTCTCTCTCCTTAGCCGCAATGCCTCTCTAAACCTGTCCACACCCCATGATTCCCTCTGGACCCTCCCCTGTCCCCTCCACTACCATCAGCCCCTTCCACTTACAACACAGCCCCCACCCGACTGCCCAGTGAGAAGATCCAGCTTCTTCTGAAATGTAGAACTTTCTACTCGGTCAAGAGAATAAAACCAAATCTCAATAAACAGAAATGTTAAGGAAATAAACACGATGGCTTTTTAGTACCCTTTCTAGGGGTGAAATCACCTCCACTGGTTTCAGAACGTAAAAATCCCTGAGACAGACTGCAGCTGGCTCGTCAACAACTACCAGTCTGTTCCTCTGGAAAGCTCCCTTTCAGAAACTCCATGCATGGAGACCAAGATCATGGGGTCAGGAGCCAGGTCCGTACGACCTTCAGGTTCTTAAATTGTTTGCTCTTCTGGGCCTTATGACAGGGCAGGCAAGATGCCCCTAATCTCTGCAAGAAACAAGCGCCACTGTGCACTCCAGTCCTGCCCTGCAGTGGCCCAGGCCACAGGGACACGCAGAATCCTTCCGACACCCATAAAAGCATCCATATCCCCCAGCCTGGGAAAACCCGCGGCTTTGGGCCAAGAGGCCTGGGGAATAGGTGCTGGGCACAACCTGGGCACCAGAACACAAGACACACCCCCTGTCTTCCAGGATAGTCGCGATACGAAGCACCGAGGAAGCCTAAAGCATGGGCAGCAAATGAACACCACCTCAAAAATTAAAACTTCACAGTCCAAACCATCTCCATTTTCCAAACCCTAAATGTCCTCAGGGGAAAGCGGTTTCTTCCCTCCTCAAAAACACTTGCAGGGTTTCATACAGCGGCTGCACCTTCCCTCCCACACAAGGATGGGGCTCCCTTACCTGGTTTCAAAGCCAGGGGTTTCTCCCATCTCCATCCCGGGTTCTTCAGGGCAGCTCTCCAGGGAAAGCGGGGAGTGGTCTTCACCCTGGGTCTCTGGCCCACTGGTCCCGCCAGGTCCCAGCTCTCGGGCCTCCAGGCCCGGGGACGAGACACCATTGTCCCTCAGCCCCAGCTCTAGGCACTGGCTGACTTCTCCTACCCCATGCTCCCTGGCTTCACTTGGGGCCCCCGAGAGCTCTGCGTTCCGGAGTCCCAAGTCCTGGGTCCAGTCCATCCGGCCCACTCCACACCCCCGTGAGTCCGGAGAACCTCCAGACTCTAGGTCACATGGCACCTCCAAATTCTTCAGGCCCAGACTGCTGCCCCAGTCTACCTGGCCCGCCCCAAGCTCTCTGGGGCTGCAGCCTGCCCCCGGGGCCATGCTCCTCAGCCCAAGGTCGGGGGTCCAGTCTGCCTGTCCCACCCCACGCTCCCTGGATTTAAGGAACTCTCCGGCCTCCACACCTGACCAGTCGGTCTGCCCCACGCCACTCTCTCTGGCCTGGCTGGGGCCCCCTACATCCCCGACACCAGCCAGATCCCTGCTCCTCAGGCTGACATCGGAGGTCCAGTCCTTCTCCCCGACCCCAATGCCCCTGGGCTCCTCGGATCCCCCAGCCTCCAAACGGCTGGCCAGGTCCACGTCTCTCAGGCCCAGCTCATCTGACCAGCCCATGTGTCCCACGGCTTCCTCCCTGGCCTCACTTGAGCCCCCGGAAACCACACAGCTGGACACCTCCAAGTTCCTGAGGCCCAGCTGGTCGGTCCAGTCCACAGGCCCGGTCGGGGTCTTCTCTGGAGGCACAAAGGGGCCACCTGCCATCTGGCCAGAAGGGCTCAGGCCAACACCTCCCGCCCGATCGTCACCGATGATGCCAAACTGATGGCCCCTCTCGGCAGCCTCCACGCAGAAGTCGCCTCGCCAGTCTCGCTGCCCCGGGCTGAAGGTAGCCTCCGGCTGGGGTACGACACCAAGGCTGAAGTCGCCCGCCCAGCCTCGCAGGCCCACCTCCCTGTCATTCCGGCCAGCATCGCTCAGGCTCTGGCCCCCTGCCTGCTGCGCCCCCTGCAGCCCTCCAGCATCCTGGCCAGCCCCGCCACCGTGCCAGCTGCCCTGGTCTCTCTGTCCCAGTGGCCCGTCCTGGGACTGAGGGGTGCTGGGGCTGAACAGGCCCCCTGATTCTCTCTCTTCGGGCGGGCTTGCATCCCTGCTGGTCTGGCCTGGGCCGTCTCTGCCACTCGGAACCTTCTTTTCAAACTCCTCATCCTGCTGTTGGGCTTCCTCAGGGCTGAAGCCAGCGCTCAGGGCTCTCATTCCGAAGCCTCTGTCCTGGGGGCCAGGGGCTGTGGAGCTGCCGCGGCCACTATAGTCCCTCATCCAGGCGCTCTTCCCGAAATCCTGATCTGGCTGCTCTGCAGAATCTCTCTTCCCAAACTCCTTGTCCTGCCCGTCTGCCAGGTGGTCCTTCTTCCCCAGTTTCTGGTTCTGCTCGTCTATATCCCGGCTGGCATAAGCACCCAGTGAATCTCTCTTCCCAAATTCCCAGTCTTGAAGGCTTACATCCCGACTGCAGTAAGTACCCAGCGAATCTCTCTTCCCAAACTCCTGGTCTTGGAGTTCTGCATCCCGGCTGGAGTAGGTGCCCTGGGAATCCCTCTTCCTGAACTCCCAGTCCTGAACATCTGCCTCCTGGCTCTGCTGAGTGCCAAGCTGGGGTGGCTTTCCAATCACCCAGTCCTGGGCCCCGGGCCCCCCTGGGGCAGACACTCCACTCCCATCCTGGCTGGAAGCCTCGATCTCCTCCTGGCCGATGCCACACCTGCTGGCCCAATCCCTGGAACTCGCTTCCCCAGCTCCTTGCCCACGCTTGCTGGTCCAGTCCCCCTCTCCAAGGCCTGCGTCCCCTCTAGGGCTTGCACCACCAAGGCCATAGTCCTGAGAAGTGTCTTGAGACCAGCGGGAAGGACTAAAACTGCTGGGAGAGGGGTCTGCTGTAATTCCAAATTCACTCTGCAGATCTTTCTGGGCCCAGCCAAGGAGTCCCTAGGAATCAGAAAAAGAGAGAGACACAAAGAAACAATGCTTAGAGTCAATCAGGGTGGGAGTCCAGAATGAGAATCAGCATTGCCTAGTCCAGAGAGCCCCACGTTAGCAAGAGAAACCCTGGGTCTAGATCCGAGCTGTGTGACCTTGACCGAATCACTTAACCACTCTGGGCCCCAGGGTCCTCACCCTTAAATGGGAAGAATTCCTACTGCCTGGGGTGGTTTGGGAGAATTAAGCAAGATCATTTTAAGCCAAATCTCAGCACAGTGGCTGGCATGCAAGGGGCACTCAATATGGACACTCAATCAATGATCCCATGGTCATGTTTACAGGCCCTTGGGTAACACTTGGCCAAGCGCCAAGAGAAAAGCTGCCCGCAGAGTGGTCTTCACAGGGGTGTGGAAGGAGTGACGTTTCCATGAAGGGTGGTCAAGACTCAAAGCCCCTCCACAACCTGCTTTCCAGGTGGAGAGTCTGACCCTGCCCCTGCCCCTACTCGACCCTGTAAGTTCCCAGGCCCTTCTTCCCTAAGGAAAGCGCCCTTCTGCCTGGCTCCTCCCAGGAAGACCTCACAGCCCTCGCCTTGTCCCTGGAGGAGACAGGAGGGACAGGAGCTGCCACAGGCAGAAAAAGCCGGCCCAGGGCTCCCTGCACCACCCCCCCCCCAACCCCATACTCCCTGACTCACTCCTTCAGGCGGGTCAGCCCTGGGCTCAGGGCTGCGGAGCCGGCCCGCCTCGTCCCGCAGCGCCGCGTTGGCTAAAAGCCTCTCCAAGACAGACACGCTGGGCTCCTGGTCCCCGAGCCGGGCCATGGCCCCTGCCCCCAGCCCGCCCCGGGCTGCTGGGTGCGGCTGAGCCGAGTGCAGGGACGGGACTGGGCCGCTCCCCTCGCCTGGACCTGTCCAACGACTCTGGCTCCCGCTTGCCCTGGCCCGGCTCCCTCCACGGCAGCTGCAGCTCTGGCAGCCCCGCCCAGAAGCCAGTTGAGTCACCCAGCGCTGGACAGACACACCTACCAGGAGCCAGCCCGGTCTTAACTCCTTCCTGCTCCTCCTTCTCTACCCCTCCACCCCCTGCCCCCAGAGGCCTCCTGGCTCCTCCTTCCTTCTAGCCCCGCCCCTACCAGCCCAGGCTGGCCTCGAAAACTACGTTTCAAAAGCCACCTGGACCCCAGCCCTTAAATTCAGAGGCAGCCTGGTAGGAGAAAGGGCACTGGCCAGGGAGCTGGCGCTCTGATCAAGGCCCAGCCACCAACTTGCTGGGCAACCCTGCACAAGGCTCTGCCCTCTCTGGGCCCCGAGCTTCCTATCTGCAAGGCAAGTCTTGAGCTCAAGGGTAACAACGGTCATAAAGCCAACACTCAGGAAACACTCTTGATGAGCCAGGTGCTATTCTTAGTACTTTACAGGTATTACAACTTATTTAATCTTTGCCATCACACCGTGAGGGAGAGTTCATCATTGTTACCCCCATTTTACAGAGGCAGAATCCAAGGCACAGGAAAGTAACTTGTTCAAGGTCACATCTGGGCCAACCGCAGAGAGCCCAAGCTCTAAACAGCTGCACTGCGTTGCCTTCCTTGATACTGTTTGTAAGGACGCACTTTGAACGCTCAGTATATGTCAAGCACTGCGCTCAGCACACTTCATATTCCCTACGGTACCATCCTAAGAGGCAAATGTTCTTATGGTGAAAGGTTTCTGCAGCTTAGAGGTTAGGGTTAGCAAGACGACTCAGCCGGCGGAAGCGCGACTTGGATACGAACTCACTCTAAAGCTGAAGCATCAATCCCATACCCTCTGCTCTGTCAGCTCTGCCAGACCGTCCAGCCATGAGGAGCACATCCACAGGTGCCTTGCTCACGGCGGCATCCCGGGCTCTGGACACCGAAGCCCTGGCTTCCATCCCCTGAGGCCCCCACCCTCCCTGCGGCCCTGTCCTCACCTCGGAGCAGGCACTTGGGGCCTGCGTGTCCTTCAGCTCAGACCCGGCTCCCCGCCTTGCACTGCCGGCACTAGGTGGTGGCGAGGCCAGGAGGTCATCCAGCCAGCGGGAGCTGCTTTCAGGGCCTGCAGGCTCGGGGGACGCACTACAGGGATCTTGAGCTTCTGTCCTGGGTTGCGTGGCCTCAGCCTGGGCCAAGGTCATGGCCTCCTCCTCAGCAGGCAACGCCTGCTGGGGGTCAGGGGTGCCAGCAAAGAGGACGCAGGGCTGGTCGGGGGGTGCTGGCTGCTGCTGCCCCAGGACCGGCTCCAGGATGGGCAGAGCAGCCTCCCTGGTGGCCAGAGGGAGCAGGGACTCCTGTCCAGCCACGGGCTCCCGCTCCTCATATCTCTCCTCTGCCTGCAGCAAGGCCACTCCAGGTGGGTCCCCTGGTGTCGGTAAGGGCTTGAGAGGAACAACTGGGGACTGAGGTTGACTCTCGCCATCACCCTTCTGGGCTGGGGAGATGCCTGGATCATCCACCTGCACCCAGGAACCAGGAATTCCTGGCCCCTCTGGAGCCGACTGGGTCTCTCGCCCCTGCTGGGACACTCCTTTCTCTCTGCTGGATGCAGCCCAGTCACCAGCCTCAGCAGCCTCGGCGGCCTCGGTGGCTTCGGTGATGGGGGAGGGAGGTGGGGAGTCCAGCCGCCACACCCCAAGACCTGAAGGCCGAGTGGGGAAGGTCCATTCAAAGGACTGTGACAAGCTCCAGTTGGACTCTGTCCCACTCCCAAAGGGACGATCCAAGGCAGACTGGCTCCCCTGGGTTTGGGGCAGGGCAGCCAGCGAGCCCCCCAGCTTCTCCTGGTCTTGGCCAGGCGGCCGGAGCACACCCTCAGAAAATCGGCGCTGAGCCAGGCTGATGGGACGGAGATCTATGTCACCCTTGGCTGCCACATCCCCAGATGGAAACGTCCGAGGAAGATCTGGCAACTCACCCCCCTCAGTCAGGGGCTGGGCAGAGGTAGCCGGGGGCTGCCCCAGGCTGTGGTGCCCTGAGACCTTCTCAAGGGCCGGGCTGCCAGCTGCAGGGGCCTCTGGGGCTTCCTCAGCAGGGAGCCCTAAGCTCAGGGCGCAGTCGGAGCTCTGACCCTCATCGGGAAGGGCTACAGTTGGGGCTGCTGGGGTCACAGGGGGGCAGGGAGAGGGCCCAGAAACTGCAGGACTCTGGGCTTCTGGAAGCTGAGAGTGGCGGGGAGAGGTCTCATCAAGTGAGTGATGTCTGGGAGACCCCTCAGCAGGTGAGTGAAGTCGGGGAGACTCTGGGGCTAGGCCTGAGACTTCAGTGGGGAGGCTTGGGCTGGCGGAGCCTCCATTCTCTGAGGCGGAGCCTGGACTCGAGGGGCCCCAGGGCTTGGAGACCTGCAAGAGAAAGGTCAAGAGCCATTACTCCCCTCCCACAGAGACCCCAGGTCGGCTGCTTCCTCACACTCTCAACTCCACAGACCAGAGGAGGAAACAGGAATTCAGAAGGCGGCCTCTCAGGGCAGCTAAGGGAAGCCCCGAGAATTATTTTGGGGCATCTTATGCTTCTTAGGGTCTGCAGACCCCACCCCCCCAGGCCCTCTCCCCAGAAAATGCACACAGCCTCACTCACAGCATCTCCAGTGGTTCAGATCTTCCCTACCCCCCCCAACTCCCAGAGCTCACCTAAGGATGTAAGAATCTGTGGTGCATCGGTCAAGAACCCCGGCTTGACAAACAGAGAAGGAAAATGGGGAATCTGCCATCTGGGCAGGTCTGTAAGCCCAGGGTGGAGCCAGACCACCCACAGGAGCAGCTACAGGGGGCGCTGTGGCGCTCCCCACCCCGTTCTGTGTATCCACACATCCCAGCGCTACCCAAGGAAGCAGGCAGGTCCTGCCTCGGGATCCAGGCAAAAGGCACCAAGGGACATGAAAGCACATGGCTTGGAGTCATCGGCACTGTCTCCTATGAGCCGTATGCCCTCCCATATGGTGGTGAGGTGGTATCTCTGAGCCTCCGCTTTCCCATCTGTACACTGGGGCTAACGGCAACAACATCCATCTCAAAGTTAGGGGAGGATTAAATAAGATCTGTGCACAGGGCCTCTCGGGATAGGACTTATGGAAAAAATAGACGCTATGGGATAGGGGTCTGGGAGAGGAGGAAGGGGCAGAGCGCCTGGCATCCTGGCATTCCACTGCAACCCTTGGCCTGTCCCCAGACACTGAAGGAAGCCTTGCTCCCCAGGGGTCACGCTTCCCCTGCCACCCCCTCCAACGGGGCGGTTTCTCCCGCATCATCGCCCACTGGGTCTGGGAGAGAGAAGGTCCCACTTGCTTCTCAAGTCCCTTTCCTTTGCCCCCATCCTCCCTCCTCTCCATACAACTCCAGTGTTCAACCGCACGCCCTAAACTACACCACCCACCACCCCTCCTGTCTGAGCCCCTACAGAGCCCTCCAGCATCCTGGTTCTCCGTTCCTTGACCCCTTCTTGCATGGTCACTTTGTGAGCCACCTCTCCCAGGTCATACTCTACTCCTTGTCCTCACTGGTAACTGCAGCCCCTCTATAATCTCCACTCAAGTGTCCGCTCCCCACTCCCACCTCCTATGGGTCCCGCTACCTCTTTCCACCTCGCTGATCCTTCAAACGCCACTGCCTCCAGGAAGCACAGCCTACTAACCCTCCTCCTTCTCATGGTCCCTGTTCCCCTCCTGCCCTCACTTCTCGGTGGTGTTTAAGTCGCTTCTTTCCACAATTCCCCCCACCAACCTCCATGCAATGTTTCTACCCAGCTCTCCACCTCCCCGCAGCTGTACCTGGGGCTGGACGTGGCAGCAGGACAGGAAACAAGCCAGATGCCCGATCTCCCTACCGCCTGATCAGCTCTCAAACCTCCAGGACCTCAAACGGGCCCTGAGCCCCCGGCCGTCCCCTAACACTTCCCCTTACGTGCCCACATTCCCAGGGGATGCTTCTGCGTCTGGTGTTCTCAAACCCCAACATCACCTGCCACCCCCATCAGCCACCAGCCCTCACACCCTACTGCCTGTGTGTGAGCCCAAGCACCATGCTCCCCTCCTATGCTTGTGAGCGGTCCTGGCTCAGAGCTCTCTCTCTCTCCCCTGCATCATTGATTTTTCCTTCTCTACTGGCTCATTTCCACCAGCACACAAACTGCTCTTATGTCTTCTGTCTTAAAAAAAAAAAAAAAAAAAACTCTTGACCTCACCTCTCTCTAAAGCTTACCACCAGGTTTCTTGAATGCGTTGCCTACATTCACTCTCTATCCATGGAGTTCCTCTTGTCTCGTTCTCTCCTGAACCTCCTCCAGACAGGCTTCTCCCTTCACCCGGCCAGCGAATGCTACCGTCAAGGTCACCAATGACCTCCCTGTAGCTGAATCCCATTCCCAGGGCTCACCTGCCTTGACCTGATAGCAGCATCTGACCGTGGGTCATGCCCTCCTCAAGCCCCAAAGGTGGCTGCTAGCTCTGTGTGGCCTCTAGCACTCCAACCTCCCCAATCTCCTCCTGGTCTCCCCTGCTACACATGGGGCCTGGGCCCCCTGCCCTCCTGTGCCTCCCCGGCTCCTCTGGTGACCTTAACCCCCCTGGTGACCTGCCCATCTTAACTGCCGCGTTGTATGCTGACAACTGTCCAGCTGTCCCCTCAGTATTTCCACTGGGGCATCGAAGAGACATCTCAAACTCAGCAAATCTAGAAACAAACTCCTCATATCCCCCCGATCCTGCTTCACCCTTCCAGGTGCCCACCTGAATGAATGGTAACCTCGCCACCCTTCCACTGCACAGGCCAAAGGCCCTGCCGTCATCTGTGACTCTGCACTGGCTCGCTCTCCTATCAAGCCACCTGCAAACCCTGCCCGCCTCACCTTTAAACCCTATCCAGAGCCGACCTCCAGGGTCCAGCCACCAGGCTTATGCCCCCACTGGTCCCCGCTGCCGCTCTTGGCTCCTTGCAACCAAGATGACGCTTCACGACCAGGCCAACACCAGGTCGCTGGTCTCCTCCAAACCCCTCAGTGGCTTCTTCCCCTCACTTAAGGCCAAGTGCTTCCAGCGGCCTGTGAGGCTCCACACCATCCAACCCTGCACCCGACCCACCAGCTGTCAGACCTCGCTGGCAGGCAACTCCTCCTCTCTCACTGCAATCCAGGCATCCTGGCTTCCTTGCCAGGAAGGTACTAAGTCTCCTGTACTTAGTTCTTTCTGCTCAAAACGCTGTTCCCCAAATGCCTATGCAGCTCACTCCCTCACCTTCGCAGCAAGGCCTCTCTCATTGCCTTGGGCCCAGAGCTCCCTGCCTCGACGGGACTCCCGCACTTGTGACACACTGCAGTCTGCGGGCTCAAGGGATGCCTGTGCTTGTGTCTGCCTCCCTGCACTGGGTGAGCTCCCTGGGAGCAGGAGGCCGTGCGCTTTGTTCTCTGCTGTGTCCCCGGCACTCGACTCACGGTAAGTGCTCAGTGAGTATCTGTCGGATGGACGAGGGAATGTGGTCGGGTCTCCATCGATGGGGAGACAGGACAGCCCTTGGCCAGAAGGGCTCTATGAGCTAGAAGGGGTTTCAGTTACTTGGGAGAGCAGGCTGACCATCCTCTGAGCACGTTGTGGGGAGCAGTGGGGAAGAAATAGGGAACACCTGCTTCTGCCCCCTTGTCCTCCAGGCTGCCTCCAGCCACTCACCTCTCCTCGGGGGTCTTGCTCTACTCTTCCTGGCACTCGTTGGGAGACATTGCTGGCCCCTCCTGGGACCATCCCCTAGAGAGGGTCCCACTGTCCTCATCTGAACCCCGAGAAGACAGCCCAACCAGGGAGAACACTGGAATCAGGCACTTCAGATCCTGCGTCAGCCCCTGGGTGCCAAACCTGGGTGAGCCGTGGCGTCCCCACACCTCACACGGGACCAGGAGGGCCTAGCAGCCAGAGTTCTCATAAGGACTAAGTTAGTCACCGTTCCTGGGACGTGCCCAACACGCCACAGATACCTGATCAGGGCTGGTTGTTATAAATATTATAATTACTGCTTGTAACGAGTAGTTTCACAGCTTGAACCACACTTAACCACCTGAAGGACTGAAAACAGTGGCCTGGGAGTCAAGAAATCAGAGTCTTGGGGCCAGACCTGGGTGGGGCAAGCCACCTCCTCCACAGGCCTCAGTTTCCCCATCTACACCACAAGGAGGTCACACAAATGATCTCAGAGATGACCCCTCCAGCTCTAAAATACTACGATTCTGATTCATAACAGGAGGCTGACTCACATCGGCAGGTGGGTCCAAGCTGGCTGGCTGAGCCAGGTCCCCGTTGAAGGCCAGGTCCAAAGGGGCATTCCTGTGAGGGAACAAGAAATGGAGGCAGAGAATAGAGCAGTCTGCCACTGATGACCAGGGGGAGACTGGATGGAGAGTCTGCCAAAGTGACTTCAACAGCCCCCAAAGTCAAACCCCCCAGGCATCTACTACTGAGCCCCACCTGGAATCACTGAGGACAGAGAAACAGTGTCGTTTCCAGAGAGAAAGTGCCCCGGGAGACAGTGCCCATTCCCTACCTGCACATCAAGGGTTAAATGCCCCCCCACCCACTCCTCTAGGAGAAGCACCCTGCATGCCCAGGCCCCTCAGTGGTTCCCAAAAAGCTAACTCCTCCTTCCCCTAGCCCATAAGGGGTTAACGTTCTCCTCCAGCCAGGAAGAGTGCAGCTGGTCCCGGCTGCCCTGCCAATACTTCTTGAAGGATTGCAGGGGGAGGAAGAGGGGGAAGAGTGATTTTCCAAAGTTGAAGTTGCTCCTCTTGAGTTCTGCTTAGAGCAAGGAAGGGGAGGAAGTCTGAGAGCAGACGGGCCTGGGCAGCGTGTGACCTCCTGGACCCCTGGGACGAAGAAGGATGAGCTAGGGCCCCTGCCCTCCAGGCAAGTTCAGGTGAGAATGGGGCCAGGCTGGGGGGCAGGGTAGGGCAGGGGCCTTCAGCTTGGGACTCAGCCCAGACCACAGGAGCCCTGCCCTTCACAGCAGTAGGAACGGGAGGGGAGCCTGTGCCCACCACTCCCAGGGGCACCTCCTGGCCAGCCCTCCTTTACACTGGCACCAACCCCAGACAACTGACCCCAGACGTCCCACAGTCTCCAACCTGGCCGTGACCTCTGTGCACGGATGCTGGCCGGACTGGCATCGAGGCGTGCTCGTGTCATAGCTGTTCTATCAGACTCCTCCTTGTGGGCAGACTGCACCCTGCTGATCCTATCCTCGCCCCCCGCCCCCCCACCCCCAACACACACCAGCACCTGCACGCTGTCCCAACCTCAGTAGGAGCTAGCACTAAAGAGAACAAGCTTTGGAATCAAACAGACCTGAATTCAAATCCTAGCTCTGTCCCTTATTTGCTGAGGAACCACGGGAAGTCGTTTAGAACCTCAGTTTCTGCATCTCTAAAACAGGTCTAATATTCTCTCCATCAAATAGCATGGCGGTCAATCACATGAGGCAAACTCAACTCTCCGGATAAAAAGAACTAAAAATAAACTTCCATACAGTACATTTGAATTCCACCGTTAACATACATCAGCTCTGTAAAAGAACACAGCAGCACTGACACCATCTACCAGGGCAGTGTTTTGTGACTTAGACCAGGGTCCGCCTGCACTCACAGCACACTGACCCCAAACTAACCTAACCGTGAAGGTCACAGTCCCAGATAAAGCCACCCCCTTGTCCTCCAGGATGCCTCCCTCCGCTCACCTCTCCTCAGGGGTCTTGCTCTGCTCTTCCTGGCACTCGCTGGGAGACTTTGCTGGCACCTCCTGGGAGCATCCCCTGGAGAGGGTCCCGCTGTCCTCATCCCTGGGACCGGTGGCCACACCATACGTCCGGGGGCCATATCTTGAGCTGCCATCATGGTTAAAGGTGAGGCGGGAGCCCCAGAGGCGATCAGGGCTGGCAGGGACCTCCTTCCGAGGCTGCTCCATCTTGGCCAGGATCTCTTCCACTGTGGTGGCTGCAAAGCGCTCTGAGGCCGGACGGAAGGGGGCAGGGGCCTTCCGCACGCCTCCTGGGGCAGCACATCGAGCTGGGGGTGTCAAAGGTGGCATCTCCTCTTTCCCGGCCTCCTCTTTCCCAGTCTCTCGAGTGGCTTCTCCTCCAGTAGAGGTCTCAGGCGTACGCCTTGGTGCAAAGGGAAGGGGACGCTTGCTGCCACCATAGGGCTGGGGTCCTGCGAGCATGTTCATCTTCCGGGCAGAAGGCAGCTCAGCCAGGGGGCCCCGGGGGGGCCGAGGCCCAACAGGCACCAGCAGGCTGGGCTTGGCAGGCAGGGCTGGCTTGGCAGGCAGGGCCCGAGGTTTGGGCTTGACGGGGGGTTTGGCCCGAGGGTCACCTACCGAAAGGAAAGGATTGGTTGGGGGTCTGTGAGAAGATCCAGGAAGCAGAACTTCATCTCCCACCCTGTACAAACTCCGAAAGTTCACATCCTTCTAGGTACAGGGCAAATGTCACCTCTTCCATGAAGCCTTCCTTGATCATCCATATACATCTCAGAAGCACCTTCTCCCATCTCCAAATTTCAAAAACATTACTCAATCTCCCTTACAAGCTAAAGCTACTTAAGGGCCCAGCTGGCATGTAATTTCTCCTTATAGCCCCCTTTGCACCCTAGCAAATGTTCTTATCAAACGAACACACTAATGAATGAACAAAAGAGCCAATAAATGGATGCCTGCCTGCCCACATCAAGCAGTCAGGCCACCATGTCCCCAGTCCTGTCCCTTCCTCTTACATGACACTGTACTGCTCCACCACCCATAGTAAACCTAGCTCAGCTTCTCCACTCTGGCTCCCTACTCCACCCCCCTCCCAGAGTACACGCCCAGGCCACCTTCCCACTGTCATCCGGTGTGTGATCAGGAATGAAACTTACTATTGACCTAAGCCAAACAGAAGTAAACCTGCTACAGGAAAAAAACAAGACCAGAAACCTACCTTCTACATAAGGCATTCCACTGCCAAATAAAAGACTTGGAATTACTCATGGCCATGGCCCTGCTAATAGAATCCTGTATCACCCACTCATTGGACCCAGCCCAAGAAAGGAGTCTAGACACAGAGCCAGGAGGTCTGGGTTCAAACCCCCCTAGGTGCACACCATTTCTCCTCTAGGCCTCAGTTTCCTCCTCTGCAGAACACATGGTTTAATCTGCACCACACCTCGAAGGGCAGTCTGCTCTCATCTGCTGGGGACCTAGGTTCTCAAACCTGGTCTGAAAGGGCTCGACGGGAGCGAACGACCTCGCAAACTCATCCTGCGTAGCCTCAGTGTGCCTCCCACTCTCGCTCCCCCGCCCCCTCCAAGACAGAGCAGGGGTTCCGCTGCTGCGCCCCCACCCTCCTCCGGGCCACCCTGCTCCGCCCAGCACCCATGGGTACCTGGCTCCGAGCCAGCAGACACCGGCTCCTCCTGCATTTCCCGGGGCGGTGGGGAAGCCATGGCTGCGCCTTCCCGGAGAGCCGACACTTTCATCACATGCGGCAGAACCTGCGTGAGAATTGGGGAGCCGAGGGGTGTGAGCGGGGTGGCTGGAGACCCAGGAAATGAGAGCAAGAGACTGAGAAGGCACAGGGGCTGCGAGCTTGGCAGCAGGCTTGGCTGAGGGAAGCGTCCTTCCAGCAGGGGCAGAGTGTGGGACCGGAAGCGGGAACTTCAGAGGGGGCTGGGGGAGGTCAAGGGAGGTCCCCGGCAGCCGGCAGCCGTATCCTCCACTCGTCCCAGACGGCTCTCTCAACTCCGGTCTCCTAACCCCGGAGTCCTGGAGCTTCAGGGACACGCCCACTGCTCCCTCTGGCAAGCTCTCCAAGACACCCCACTTACCGTTGCCAAGGCACCCCTTGGGTCCGGCAGCCCTGCCTGAGGTATCCACTCAGGGCCGGAGCAAGAGGGCCGCGAAGTCTGAGGTCTCTCCGTGAATCACCTCATGGGAGACGGGAAAAACCCGCTCCTCCCCAACCTGGGGCTCCGCCCCACCGCCTGCCTCCCCCCCTTCCCGCTCACCCTGTCCCCCCCCCTCCTGCAGCTGGGAGTGGTTCCCTCTCCCCCCTCTCTCCCCTCCTCCTTCCACATCCCTGCCCCACGCCCGCCCGCCTGCCTCGGGAGCTGTCTCATCCAAACACGGAAAAATAAGGAATAAAAAGTAAACATCTGGAATACATTTTTTTTTCTTTAATTTCTCAATCGCTTTGGCTTCAGCTTGGAATTTGATGAGGTAAAGCCAGGGCCTAGTCCTGTTGCCATAGCAATGGCCTCCCACTGGATTTCCAGAGCCTCGCCAAGAGGAAGGAGGAGCCGGCCCAGGCCTGGGCTGGGAGAATGGGACAGGACTTGAGAACATCCGGGGGGTGGGGTGGCTTGGGGGAGAAACTCCCTGGGGTTCCCCTCTGGGCAGTCAGGGCGGGATAACCAAGGCAGATGAAAAGGGGATATTGGGCATCACTCACCAGCCCAGGGTTGGCCTGAAGGGTATTAAGGGGGACAGAAGAAGAATTTTTAAACCAAGAGACACAGCCCTATGGCAGGGACCAAATGATGCCCTTCCTCTAAGCCGGTAGCAGGAGCTTGGGGGTCTGATATACCAGGATTCAGACGCTGGGTGGGTCTACCACTCTCCAGCTGTGTGACCTGGGGCACACTGCTTACTTCTCTAAGCCTGTTTCCCTCTGTAAAAACAGGAGTTAATGAGACAGGTGGGAGGCCCAGGTGAGAAGGTACATGCAAACTTAGCACAATGCCTAACCCGGAAAAAGTATCCAATAAAGGTCGGCCACTGTTAGCATGGGTGATACCTCCATTGGGTATCACCAAGGAGGGAAGATCCTTGGTAACTACCTCCTCCCTTCCCCAGGCCACAAGCTGCCAGCATTCCAGACCATTCTTTCACTCCCAAGGGCCCCAGTCTGGTCACCTGCTCCTCAGACACTCCACTACCTCCTCAGTTCCCATTCTGACTCCTGGAGCACCATCCCACCCACAAGAACCCACCGCCACCACCACCACCGGGCTCCAGAGCCCCCTGCCTGTCTCATTCCAAAGGAAGGAAGAGGTTTCCTATCACCTGGTATTCACACAGCCCTGAGGACCACCCAACAGTCTCCCACCTGCAAGGGGCACTGCCTTCCTCAGCACTCACTCCAGCTGGCCTGGGAAGGCAGCGCCAGATGCCAAGAAGGGACCTCTGTGGCCCAGCCTTTGCACAATTCACCCACCCCTCACATGTGACCCTGCCCCGGCTTGTTTCTAAGACAGGGGAGAACACGAAGAGCGTAAAGAGAAACCCAGTACCGTCCATCCTCGGTCAGCCAACTACAAGGGAGGGTTGCACACCAGGGGTGGATGAGAACCGTGCAGAGCCAGTCCCAATGTGCATGGGGGAGGGGCACACGGCAAGGAAAAAAAAATTAAAAAAACACAAGATTGTTTCCTTGTCCTTGAACACTATTACAAGGGACATGGTGTGGGTGGTTAGAAATAGGAGCAAACTGACCAAGAAATGTAAAACCCTTTTACATTGCCCTGATGGACACCTCTACAGTATGAGGGGCTGCAGCAATGAAGTGGGGCCCTGGGCTTCCCCAAATGCGAGGGCCAGAGAAGCTCAGAGGCCCCGGCCAGGAAACCCAGGTGACCAAGGCCATAGCCAAAAGCTGAAGAATCACAGCGGCACTGAGCACTCCCGCCCCCAGCAGTCAGGGGAGACTAGCTGACCCCCGGGAGCAAAGGCCGCCAGAGGGGCTAGAGAGAGAGGCTGGGCAGCTCCAGCCGGATGACAAGGGCCCAGACAGCCATCGGCGCAAGCGGGGTCGCCTCTAAAGACCCTGGGATCTCCGGCCAGATCCGGGACAGAGAGGTCGACAGGGACAGCACGTAAACTGCTGGAGGAGGGAGGGCCAACGAGAAGACGGAACAGCCCGGGGCTAGGGGCCGTCTGGAGGGGCCCAGTGGGGAGCTCTGGACACAGAGGGGACGCCGGCAGCCGAAGAGGAGGAGAAGCGGGTGGAGGAGCAGAAGGAGGAGGAGGGGGCGGCGGCGGCGGCAGAAGCGGAGGACTGTGCGCTGGATATGAAGCAGCCGGCGAACAGACGAGGGACTGGGGACGCGGGCCGGGTGGGGGCGGAATGGGGTGGCTGGGGGCGTGCCGAGGGAGCCGGGAGAGGGGGCGAGCACAGGCCCGGGGAGGGAGAGGCGGGGGTCCCTCCAAGCAGCTCCGCCCGCCCCCGGCCCCGCCTCAAGCCCTCGCCCCCTCCCCCCTTTCTTCTAGCTCGGGCAGCACGAGCTCCAGACCGTGCACCCTCCGCCCCCGCGCACACGCGCCAGCTCCCCAGCGACCCCCGCTTCCCCTGCACCCCCGGCCCCTGCAAACTTTCCTGATGACCCCCCCCACCTTTACCTCAAACCCGAGGTCCCGGCAGGAAAGCGACCACTCCTTCCATGCCTCTCCTCCGCCCCTATCCCGGACCCCGCCCCCTCCTTCGCCCTCCTGCCCGCCCCCGCGCACTCACGCGCTCCCCCCGGGATCCGGCTCCGCTCGGCTCGGGCTCGGCGCCCCGACGCCAGTCCCCGCCGCCGCTGCCGCCGCCGCCGCCGCCGCCGCTGCCGCCGTCACCGCGGGACCAAGCCAGAGCGAGCCCCGGCGGGGCCCCGCCCCCAGCTCCGCCCAGGCCCACGCCCCCAGAGCGCCTCATGAATATCCATGAGCCGGTGGAAACCGGGAGTGGGAAGCCCGGGCAGAAAGCACCGGGCCGTAAGCACCGGGCCGTATGCAAATAGGCGCAGCCCCGGCACCCAATTATTTACGAGTCTTGCAAATAAGGGGCCTGCCCCAGGCTCAGACCCCGGAGAAACTGACGCAACTAGGCTGCTAGGAACAGTCAGGCAAAATGCAACCGAGACGGCTGCCTAGAGAGGCTGCCTGGGGACGAACCACTGGGGCCCGGCGGCCGGCACTGATTGCAGCACCATAGAGTCACGGCGAGACAGAAGGGAACCGTTGGCGGACTGGAGAGGCTTCCTGTGGCAAACACCTGAGAACGTACCAACGTGGCCGCTCCACGTGTATCAGTTCGGAGGTAGAGCCGCGGTGAGGACGACTGCAAGCTCTATTTTCCTAGCGGGTCTTCGTTTATCTTCTGATTTGCCCCCTTAGCGGATGGAAGTTCCTCTCGACCTCAAAATCTGGTATACCCCTTGCCTCCCATAAGAACAAAAGCTTCACACATACTGCACAGCTTTCCTGCACCCCTACCCACACCCCCCTCAACACACACGCACACACACGCACGCACGCACGCACCACTCTCCAGGCTCAGGTTTCCATTCTCCCCGCTGCAAGGGGGCCAGTCACTCCTGATTCCATTATCTAAAGCCCTGGAAGACCGTTGACTCCTAGGTGATTGAGGACTGCGCCAGAAGCTGCCTCCCCTCAGCTTGGCTAATGGAGTGAACTGTGAAAGTGACTTCCTAATCAGATCAGCTCTCATTTCTAGACTCTCAGGTGGCCCATACCGGCAGAAGAGAGTGAAAACCAATGCTTGTCCAACCGGGAACAGAACAGGATGTACCTGGAGACTTGCTTCCCGGCTGGCCAGCAGAGCCCTGCCCAGTCACAACAGCATGGGAAACACCACCAAAAACAATGGGGACAATACAACAGGGCTAGAGAGGAGGCATAAGGACATGGTTTCCAAAGTCAGTTCCCTTTATTAAATGTTGAATTTTCACAGACCAGAAATACAAAATAAAAGTAGAAATAGACCCCAGTTAGGAGCTACAGGCCTGATCGCACATGACCCCTGCTGCAGCAACTTGAACAGGAGAAGCAGCGGCTACATCCCTAAGGTCGGGAGAGCAGGCCAAGTGTTTCACCCTGCACTGCCCTGCCCCCCACCCAATCTCTCCCCAAATTATAAAGAGCCATCCTCGGAAAGCAGTAGAGGGAAAACGCCTCCCCTGCTGCCCCAGTTGAAGTGCACATCCCACCAGAAGAGCTTGTCCACATGGCACAAAATCCAAGGACTACATTTCATAGGAGAAACTGGTACCAAAACACGGGTGGAGAGACTGCAGGTGTGACAGGGCAACCTCCAGAAGAGAGAATTTCCCCCTGCTCTACTCATCAGATCCTGATGCTGAGTCTTCTGAGCTGGGGGGAGTACTGGCCAGCTCCTCCTCTTCAGAGTCCTGAAAATCAAAGTCTCTTAAGGAGAAAGGTTGAGTCCTGGTTGCCCTCCCAGGGAGCCACTTTTCAGTGATGGAAGGACCCCTAATTCCCTACTCCCTCTCCCTGAGCTGCAGCACTGGCCTTCAGACCTCCAATCTGCACTCCCTTCCCCCCTCATTACTCTCACAGACCTACCACGGCCCCTGGCCCCCAGCCAACCACCCCTCAGGGGCCCCTCATCCCAAACTCCTGCCTCACCTCGCTCCGCCTTCTCTTCTTTTTGCTCTTGTTCTCTCCAGAAGAGCTCTCATCACTGGACACAAACTCTTTGCTCTTAAAGCTCTCACTCAGCTGCCTTGACGACGACTTGGATGATGAACCCCTCGAGGGCGTTGATTTCTTTTCCACCTTCACCTTTACTTTCTTCTTCTTCTTTGACTTGTCCCTATAACAGCAAGAGGGAGAAGGGTCTGGGCCTTCAGGCTCACCCACCAAAGCCAATCCACCCTAACTTTTAACAGAACTTTTCTCACTCACGGCCGCACTGCTATCTCACTATGAACACGAACAGCCAGCCAGGTCAGCCCCAAGAGCCCCAAGGGAGGGCATCCTAAGCAAATAACCAGAAAAATCACAGGCCGGAGCCTGAAGCAGTTGCACTCACAGACTTAACTGGCATCTCTTGCTTTGTCTTTAAAAGTTCATGTGAATGATGTTCCATCGTAATTTTTTGCTAATTCCCCCATACCTTTGAATAAAACTGACCCTCATGAAAAGGGCCCCCTTTATCCTGTGACTTCAGCAATTCCCTAGCAAACTGCCCATACTTGGGTAATTGCCTACCCAGACTTGAGGAGCACTGCCCTATTGCGGTCAGAGCATACCTATTATCTTCAGCACCCTGATTCTCAACCTAGACCTACAAAAATAGATGTCGAAAAAGCAATCACTGGGCCATTTTGTTCCCAACACTCACCTCTTAGAAGACTCACCCCGGCCCCCTTCATATTCTTTCATGGCTTTTTCATATTCCCTCCTGGCATCCTCAGCCTTGCGATCCCACTCCTGTCTCTCACGCAAACACACACACACACACACACACACACACACACACACACATACATACATGAAAAAAAAAAAAAGAGATAAGAATGAGGCCTCTTCCCTAACACAGGCAAAATCTATACAGAAAAGTTTCACCAAAGGCCCATCCCTGCCCCCTCTATCTCTGCTACCGCTCACCTCTTTCTTCTCTTTGGACATTCCCTTCCAGATCTCGCCTGCCTTCTTGGAAAGATCTGTGATACTGATGCCGGGATGGTCTGACTTGATCTTCTCTCGGCTGGCGTTGAGCCACAGCATGTAGGCAGACATTGGCCTCTTGGGGGCATTGGGGTCTTTGCCCTTCTTCACCTACATAAGAACCCAAATGCCTTCAACCATCTATTTCTCACAGACACCCCCATGTTCTCCGAAAGAAATTACTGACAACACCTACTTGGAGGAAAAACAGGGAGAAGGACTAAATAGGCATAGAGCTAAACTAAGGGCTCCCAATGACAGGAACCCTGTTTTCCTACCCCCAGTACCCAGTGCCTAGCTCACCAGGGGCCCCTTGCCTGGGGCTGCTGGGACAGAAAAAGCCAGTCTCCTAATTCAGATCTCCCAGAAGCTAATTATCTCAAAGGCCAGAGAGAAAACTTCCCAAGAAGATACTCCTCAAGGCCATATTCATTGGCCACAAAAAGCAGCCCCAGGCCCACCTGACAGGCCCCACTGGTGGTGGACAGAAGGCAAAGGGAACGGCTTCCCCAACACCCTCCCAACCCGAGCGTGTACCTCCACAGGCTTCTTGCGGCTCTTGCGGTCCTTGGCCATCTTGGCCTTTTTAAGCTGCTTCCGTTTCTTCTCGTCCCGGTCACTGTCACCCTCATTACTGGAGGAGCTGGCAGAGGCGTTGCTGTCAAACCTGCCGGCGGGGGGGGGGGGGGGGGGGGCCTAGGCCCCGGGGGGGGGACAGCACCCCACAGCCTCTTGCCCCACAGGGCAAGAGGGAAATGAGTCTAAAGCTCCCTGCCCAGAAAAGGGGAGGCGGGACCACAGGACAGCCTCCACCATTGGTCTCCACCCTGCTTCCTCCTCTCCACTGAGGTGGCTTTGGGTCCCCTCCCCACACCGGCCTTGCCTCTTCACACCCAGCATGGCAACAGTCAACCAGTGAGACACAAAGTAACAAAGGCTTCAGCTGCTCTCTTTGGTCAAGGCCTAACCCACGACCTCCTCCACCCCCATACTCTTGGGGACAGACACTTGGTCTCATCTTGCCCGGAACATGCCCCAAGGCCTCTTCACTACCTCCTTTGAGCTACTTGTCTTAATCCACCCTAGAGTCTTTTGTGATGAAGGGACAATCATTATAGAAAAGGGAAAATTTTTTGTAAGTAAATATAACAAAATAAAATCTAGGGCCGCCCAGTGGGCTCAGTCGGGGCTCAGTCGGGAGAGCATACGATTCTTGATTTCAGGGTTGTGAGTTCAAGCCCCACACTGGGTGTAGAGATTACTTTAAAAGAAAAAGAAAAGAAACAGGAAAACTAACTTCAGTCCAAGTCCATCCATACCCATATAATTAGGTTCTTTAAAATACACAGGGAGGAGCACCTGGGTGGCTCAGTTGGTTAACTTCAGCTTGGGTCATGATCTCACAGTTCATGAGTTCAAGCCTGGTGTTGGGCTCTGTGCTGACAGCTCAGAGCCTGGAGCCTGCTTCAGATTCTGTGTCTCCCTCTCTCTCTGCCCCTCCCCTGGTCATGCCCTCTCTCTCAAAAATAAATAAAACATTTTAAGAAATAAAATAAAATACACAGATTCAGCAACCGACCCCAACACTCCCAGCTAGTGAGTGGGCAAGCACTGGCTCTTAGTGCCATTTTCTCCCCACTGCTTTTTTGGCTTTCCGACGTGCCTTGCACTTGCAAAGCCCTGGACGATTTTGAAAGCATTTCCGGGTGTTACCTCATTGGAGGTCACGTTCCCACCCTGGGTCAGTAGCTAATGCTGGGACACGAGAAATGTCCAGATATCTTCTGGTCCCTCAAGCTTACAGGCCTCCACCTCACCCCCGTGAATGGAACCAAAACTCACTCCTCTGCTACGTCTTCCTCCTCTTCACCTGGGTTGAATGACTCATCTGAAGAAGAACACGGGATGCATCAGCATCACCCCATACGGAGACCCCAGCCCCTACCCAGACACCCAGCTCTGGCCCCAGGCAAGAGTCTGACCGCCCCCAGCCCCAGCACCGCCGAGGCTAGCCCACTGGTACCCCCAGCCCCAGCACCGCCAAGGCTAGCCCACCGGTTTCTTCTCCTGAGTCATCGCTGCTGTCGTTGGCATTCTCTTCCCGGATCTTGCCCTCCTCCTTCATCCGCTCCAAGTAGGCATCATGCTGGTCCTCATCAGAGTCGGCATACTCATCGTAGCTTGGGTTCATGCCCTAGCCAGAGAAGAGAGGCGAGTGAGGGCCGGCTCACCCTGGTGCAGAAGCCCTGTACACTCAAAAGCACACCCCCATGCCTGTGAGTAAGACCAGCTCCCAGAAGACCCTGGGGCCGGACTGTCCACACACAGCCAACATGCAGGGCCGATGCCCGAGGACTTCCTGCCAACTGGGTTAGTCCCAGCCCCTCCCACTCCCGGGCCCGCTGGGGGCTCCTGAGGGGCTGCAGAGGCTGCTCTAAGGTCATGCTGAGGAAACCTGCACCAGGAGGGGGGAAGGGTCACACGCACCTCTTTTTTCTATAAGGGTAAGAAGAAAAGAGAGAGTGAAGAAAAAGCCAGGAGAATCCATCCCTGCCCACCCCCGACAGGAGAAGAGGGTCATCCTTTCCACACACACAGATACCTCTTTTAATCCTCGGTTCTTGATGTTGAGTTTTTTTGCGTTGACAAAATCAAACAGTTTCCCATACTCCTCCCTGTGTGGGGAGAGGCACCATGTTACTAGATGGAGGGGCTGACGCAGGGGTGCATCGTGTGCTGGTCCGACACCCGTCGGTCAGGGCAGACCGTGGGGCCTGGAGCTGGTCCGACACCCATCAGCCAGGGCGGACTGTGGGGCCTGCAGCTGGCGAGCACGCTGCCCAACCTAACAGCCCACAGACCCCTGGGGGCAGCGGTGAGGGAGAGTCAGACACTAGTCTTCAAAGGAACCTGCAGCGTCAAGCATCTGGGAAAGAAAGGATGGGGAAGGGTGTGCACCTAGGCACCAGATATGCCCAGGGCAGGGGTAGAACATCAGGGAAAGGGACGTTCTCATCTTTGTACGAGTCTGAATTTCGTACTTCACAGGTTGTTATGAAGACTCAGCCTGAAGATGTTTGTAAGACGCTCAGCCCACAGTGAGCACTCAATAAACATTAGCTACTCTCTTCCCGGGCACAAAGCTCATTCCGGGAAAGGGAGAGATAGCATTTCCATCATAGGGGGAGTGGAGAAGAAGGGCTAGTACCAGACACCTAATATGGGAAACAATCTAAGTACAGAAAGTGATAGGCTTTCCTCCAAGAAGGACCAAATCCCAGGGACGCAAAAGAAAAATTCTGCTCAAGGCTTGAAAAGTTGGGGAAGAGTCACAGGCCCAGAATGCCTAGGAAGTGACTGGCGGAAGCCCTCACCTCTCAATGCTACTGAAGGTGTACTGGGTGCCCTGCTTGGTCTCAATTTCAAAGTCAAAGGAGCGAGTGGTGGTGGTGCCGCGGGCGAAGTTGACAAAGGAGATCTCATCGAAGCGGATGTGCACGGGGGGCTTGTGGACGTAGATGAAGCCCCGCTCCAAGGGGTACAGCAGTCCTGAGCTCGCCTTGTAGGAGCAGGTGATGCACTGGGCCCCTGAGTGCCTGGCGGAGGATGTGGGGAGCCCAGTCAGTGCCTACCTCAGCAGCAGGTGGCACAGAGCCAAAGGCACCTCTCTCAGCAGTGACATGAGTGTCCTCAGGCCCTCGCGTGAGGAAACCTCACTAGGCTGACCCCTAAGGAGACAGCTGACACCCATCATGGTCAGACCCAACCGGACCTCCAAGAGATTAGGTTCCCAGCACGGTGCCCCCTAGGCGGGCCAGAGCCCAGACCAGCACTCTCACCCTTGGAAGTTGCCTGGGACTGTAATCTTGCGGTTGACCAGGGCTTTCATGACCCGGCTGACCATCTCGTACAGGGATCCTGACATGTTCTTAGTGAGCCGCCCCTCAAAGCGCTTCTCCACCTCTTCCCTGCAAACAGAGGAATGCGAGGTCACAAGCACTGCTGCCTTCTAACAGCACGCCGGTCTCCTGCCAGGACAGCGGGGGACAAGAGTTCAGGGATACACTCACTCGTTCATGTTGAGAGTCAAGGAGATGTCCTCATCCTTGGAGAAGAGGAGGATCAGGAAGTGGTAACGGGTTTGGCCCTGCTTGATGGGGGGATCTAGGCTGATCTGGTAAGGAAGAACCGACAAGGTTTAGCACCCCGAGAACTGTTGACGAACTGAACACCGGCAAGATCCATCTCCTAAAGACTCGGGCACAAACCAGGCTGATCCACCCCCACGGGCTTCTGCTTACCACAAAGAACATCTGGCGCTGGTCCTTGTGAGGCAGCAGAAAGAGACGCAGCACGGTGGTATAGGGGATCTTGTAGTCGAAGGTCTTGCCGTGCAGGTGCAGAAAGGTGGGGTAGATCCGAATGTCATAACGGCCTCGGGGAGTCAGACACTGCAGCTCCCGGAAGATGCAGATGGCGTCTCCAGTGGCCTGGATCACATCCGCCTTGGACAGCACGTTCTGGGCAAAGGCCTGCAGAAGTGCACACTGGTAGTCAGGCAGCGGCGACCTGCTCCCAGGCAGGCCAGGGCCTGCTCAGCGCCATATGCTCCCAAGGCAAAGAGGGGAGGCCTCACCTCAACAGGGTCCACGCCATCCTCCTGGGTGGGAGGCACATAGAAGCGCACCTCCATGAGAGAGACCTCTGCATCATCGTTCTGGTGGAATTCTAGTGTCACCTCATTCTTGCCTGTGGTACACTGGGACACGTTGCTCAGGGGGATCTCGAAGACCGGCTGGTCACCGATGTCAAAGGAAAGCAGCTGCCCTGAGGGGTAAGGGCTTATCGACCACAAGCTCCTTCCCACCAGACTGCTGACCTCCTGAGGGTAGGGCCTGGGGCTGTTCACACTGTCCCCCCAAGACGAGGCACACTGCCTCATACCCCCTTCGTCCTTAATAAATATATGACGAACTATAGGGGCACCTGGGTGGCTCAGTCGGTTAAACGTCCAGCTCTTGAATTTGGCTCAGGTCATGATCTCACGGTTCGTGAGTTCGAGCCCTGAGTCGGTCTCTGTGCTGGCAGCACGGAGCCTGATCGGGATTCTTTCTCTCTCTGCCTCTGTCTCTGCCCCTCCCCTGCTCGCGCGCTCTTTGCCTCTCTCTCAAAATAAACAAACATTAAAAAAATTTTTGTTGATGGGGCGCCTGGGTGGCGCAGTCGGTTGAGCGTCCGACTTCAGCCAGGTCACGATCTCGCGGTCCGTGAGTTCGAGCTCCGCGTCGGGCTCTGGGCTGATGGCTCAGAGCCTGGAGCCTGTTTCTGATTCTGTGTCTCCCTCTCTCTCTCTGCCCCTCCCCCGTTCATGC
>NW_024412418.1:3639456-3718261 GCF_014898765.1 Herpailurus yagouaroundi | reverse complement strand
CGTCCGACTTCAGCCAGGTCACGATCTCGCGGTCCGTGAGTTCGAGCTCCGCGTCGGGCTCTGGGCTGATGGCTCAGAGCCTGGAGCCTGTTTCTGATTCTGTGTCTCCCTCTCTCTCTGCCCCTCCCCCGTTCATGCTCTGTCTCTCTCTGTCCCAAAAATAAATAAACGTTGAAAAAAAAAATTTTTTTTTAAATAAAAAAATAAAAAAATAATAAAATAAAATAAAAAATAAAAAAATTTTTGTTGAGTGTATGATTAATTATAAACTGACAAGAAACCAGAAATAGTAGCAGAAAGGAGCAAAACAAGGTAAAGGCTGACATCCTTCATCGGACCTTCTCCTCCAAACCTTAGTCTTCCCAGGACTCACCACCAAACTTCACCGTTCCCCAGTTCCAGCCCTTCACACAGAGGTCCTTCTCCATAAGCTCAAGACGATAGTGAGTTTTGAAGAAATCTGAGAGTTTCTCAAACTCCTGTGGGTAGAGGGGAGAGAGCAATCCCTGTAAACCCCGGTGGCCTTAACACAAACTTAAGCATGCTGGGATTATCTGTGAGAAACTGCTTCAGTATCCTTTCTATCAGAAACCCAGGCTGTTGAAAGAAGTTGTTGCCGAGGACCAGACCCTCAGACCAGGGGAGGAGGAAAGTATATGAATAACATTTCTGGTTATAGGCCTCACAGTGCCCTCTGACTTTATAGAAGTACTGCTTTAACGAGAGAGAAAAAACGGAGTAAGACCTTTGACTCGAGCAGTTCAAAACGGAAAAAGAAAACTCAAACTAAAGCACTAAGACTCTGAATCTGGATAAAGGCAATGAGCAGAAACCACCAAAAATCTATAACGATAGAAAAGCTTCTGGAGTCAAAGCACAAGACACCCAAAGCTGAACACTGCTTAACGGCCTTGAAGGCCCTGCTCAAAGGAGCCCCAACTCTTTCTAGATCAAAAACAAACAAGATGGCATAGTAAAAAGGGTTTATGGCCACAGAACATCTCACCGATTCTCGGAAGCCGTCATACTTGTAGACATGGCCGTTCTTTGTAAGCAGTTTCAGTCCGTGGCCCAGGGCGACACGGCGCCAGATGCCTTCTGTCAACTCCCCAGCCTGGATGTTGTCCACTTTGCCCGTCTTACTATTCTTGAAGATGATACCCTGGCGGCTCAACCTCAGCCGACCATCATTCTGTTGGAAAAACAGGCCCAAATGGAAGGGTACAACACACAGGTGTACCGGGCTCATACAGTCCCACCCAACACCTATCCTGGGCTGGCCAGATACAGATGTGGGACCAATAGCTGCAGGGGCGAGAGTCAGAAAGAAGAGACAAATAACCAGGAAATCTGGATGCTAACACCAAATGCCGGCATCCAAAACCCTTGCGAGTCCTCGGTTTCAGCGCTCGGGACTGAGCAGGACAAGGGGTCCCTCTCAAGCTCAGATCCTGGGATTCCTATACACTCGGTCTTTGAATTACAATGGCTCCGCTTAACAATTTTTCAACTTGACGGCGGTGTGAAAATGATACATGTCCAACAGAAACCGTTATCTGAATTTTGAATTTGTGTCTTCTCCCAAGCGAGCAGCATGTGGTACACTCTCTCATGATGCGGGGCAGTGGCAGCGAGGCATGGCTTCCCAGTCAGCCCCCACGATCACTAGCGTCCACAACCAACACACGCGCTCTGACTGACCGTGCTCTACCCATTGTTTCACTTTCACGACAGTATGCAATAAACCACGTGGGGTGTTCAAACTTTATTATAAGGTAGGCTCTGTGTCTGAGGATTCTGCACAGCTGTACGCCCATGTAAACATTCTGAAACCCTGCGTAAGGTAGGTTAGACTAACCTAGGATGTTCATCAGGTTACACGTATTAAGTGTATTTTTTACTTAAAGGGGATTTTCACTTTACAGTGGGTTTGGAGGGACATAAGGGAAGTCGAGGAAGATCTATACACACTGCTTTCTGTTGGCAAAACACCGACTACGTTATATTCGGACTCCTTTTCCAAAGTAGCAACGTCAGCAAAGCAAGCTCTTGCAAATGGACAAAAAGTCTACTGTCCTTCCCTGTGTTGGCCTGTACTAAAAACCCAAGCTCTTCTTACCATGGAGCCTTTCACCTCCTGATAGATGTCGTTGAACTCCAGTGTTTCCGCCATACTGATGTGCCCCTGGTGGCCTCCACTGGGAGCTGGGCCCCAACTCCCGGCTGAGTGTGCAGATACTCAGCAGGCTGGGAATCTGAATTCAAGAGGGAGACGGAGAAACATCAAAGACGACACCTCACTCCACCCGTGGACGGAGCCAGGGGGCAACCCCTGGCTGAGCCTGGGATGTCTCAGGATCTCCTCTGCCTGGGAACCTACAGGCAGGCCCTGCAGACTTCTCAAGGAGTCAGGCCCCGCAGGGGCTGGAGAACCCGGCCTGGAGGAGCGCTCACACCCGGGCCACAACCCGCTCCGGGCGCTCCGCCGGGAGCCATGGCAACGAGTAGCAGAACCCGGATCCTGCCCGGAGTTTGCACTTGGCCCGCGCCCGGACCCAGCTCCGAGCGCAAGGTTTCTCTCCCAGCGCTCCCACCGCGCCACGGCCAGGGACCCACGGTTCCCCCTCCCCCTAAAATGGATTCGCCCGCTGCCCGTGGATTCGAACGCGGAACGGTCCATCTTGAGCGTCCCGCGGGGGAGCGGGGCCCGCGCCCTCCGGGGACACGGGGCCGGAGACCACCCACCTTCTCAAGATGCAGCCTCGCTACGGCCCAGGTGCGGGCGGTGGGCGCGCTGGGGGACGCGGGAGGGGGGACGGGGACAAGGGGGACTTGGGGGGGGACGCTGGGGAAGCTTTTCCCGCGTGCGCGGCCCCGCGTCCCGCCACCGGAAGCCGTGCACGGACCATAGAGAGGACGAGCTGGCTAGAGAGACGAGAGTCCGGCCCGCCTACGAGGGTGTCGTATAGAGCGTCGGCCGCCCTGGAGGACCTGAGAGAAGGGGATCCGCGAGGAAGCAGCGCGGCGCGAACCTGACAAAAAGATGGGAGCGCTCGGGGCTCTTTCTTTAAAAATTACATCTCTCCAGTGGAGGACTAAGTTCTGGAGGGAAATTGCGTAGTTTTATCTTGTTAGACTTGCCACAGATTGCGTATGCCTGTCTGTCCCTCTGTCTTGCACAGGAGCAGTTTCTGTGGAGTAGAAAGGAGTCTCTGGGTACAAGAAGAAAAATATTTCGAGTTGCGGAGAGAGGTGACCCGCCCGGCTCCTGGTTGGCTCCTGGGTGTCGGTGTCACGGTGACTTGTACCGCTCTCCCCTGACGTCGGGGACTGGATGCTCTGAAAGGAGTTCACGGCGCCCAAAAATTTCACACCCCAGACTGCAGTATAGGGGTCGCCTGGAAGAGACTGGCACGTGGCAGTATCAAGTTCAAGTGCTCGTGTTAGATTCCCCTGAGAGGCGGCGCCGATTCGAAACCCCAGCAGCGTGGGATCTCGGAAGCCGCGCCCCCCCCCCTCCCCAATATAGTCGTAGGGCACATCTGGTAAAATCAGAGGAGGTCTGGCCTCCTGGCAGAGATGTTTGAGTTTGACCACTATGACTTCCCTTTGCAGATGGGAAAACTGAGGCCCAAAGAGGATTTGCCCAGGGTCCCAAATCTCCTTACCCCCGTCCACTTCCCTTCTCTCTTAATCACGGTGACTCTACATCCGGAATGATTGGTAATATGTGTCCTGCACGAAGACGTTAGGACACAATATTTAAATTCAAGACTTCCCCGCTAATCTGACTTAGTTATGCCAGTTTGCTAACTCAATCCTGGGATAAAAGACAGAATGCACTGTTGCTCCCTGAATTCATGACTTTAACCTCTGAGTAAAGGCCATTCCAGCACTATCTAGCGACATACATTCAGTAAATATATATTGAGCTCCAACTCAGTTCTAGGATTTGAGGAGACTAGGAAGCAAGATAGAAACAGCCCCAGCCTTCCAGGAGCATAATATGAAACAAAAGGTTCAGACAAGTAAACTCACAGTAAAACAATGCAAAACAAAATACCCCAAGGTGATAAGGTCAGGCTGCAGATAGACTGTGGGCCACTGCCAGCTTGAGTTAGGAACGTGAACCATGTAACTCTTTACTCACTCCTCCCAGAAGGTCAAGAGGAATATTCAAGAGACCCTTCCCCACTGACCCATGCTATTGGAGGCAACTCAAGAAAGGAGTAGATGGCTGCAAAACCGAGCGACCTTAGGAGGACACTCACAAATGAAGGGGGCACTCAGCCCAGGAAAGGCTGCTGGATGCCTGGGGGATGGGACGTTTCAAGGGGCTTTAAGAAGAGCATGAAGCAGCTGGTGAGCTGGAATAAAGATGCGGCATAAGAGAACGGAACAGAAAGGGTAGACAGTGCAGATAAAACACGAGTCCCAGAGGGCCCTAGCCAGCTGCATCCCAGGCAATCAGGAGCCTGGGACTGGAGACCCCACCCCTGCCGTGACATCACAGGGGAGTGGGGTGGAGACGAACTAAAAGGGGGTCCCCCCTCCCTGGCCTTGGACTCTTGGCAGCCCAGAGTATCAAGAGCAGAGAGAGCCTGGGCACTGAGCTAGGGTTGCCTGACTTAAAGGAACAGGCTCCCCACCCGTTCCTCAAGCCCCTCCAAGCTGTCCCCTCCAGGCTTTGATCTCTGTCTCCCTGTCCTGAGGACCTCTCCCTCCTGAGGCCACCATTGGGTCCCTTCTCAGTGGCCCCTGAGTGCTCTCTCAGCATGAACTGCGTGTCAGATTTCTTCACCTACGAGACCACCAAGTCAGTGGTTGTGAAAAGCTGGACCATTGGGGTCATCAACCGAGCAGTCCAGCTTTTGATCATCTCCTACTTCGTGGGGTGAGTCCTGTGGGCCTTCGGGTCCTGGCAGGGGAGGGCTGCCTGGTGTCCCCTCGGTGTTGTTGCTGTCCAGCGGCCTGGGCTTCTCTGTTGGAGGAAGCAGTCTCTTCTAAGGAGCCGTGTCCCACGGACTGGACTCGGCCACTCCCATCAGGGATCTGGTCCCCAGATGAGTTCTTTTCCCCAGTAAATCCTCGGGAATCAGAGGGTGGTTTCTAGGCACACACCCCAAGGAGTGGGTTCTTGCCCTGGTACCACGCCCTCCACCGGGAGAAGTCCCAGGTGACCATCTCGCTTCTCCCTTCTATCCTGCCCCCACCAGAGAAGAGACCCCCCACACACACACATCTTCCCGTTCTCCTCAACCAGTGCTTTGGGGTCCTAAAAAGACGAGGGAGCACAGGAAAGGGGAAGGGAAGGCACTGAAATAGGGGAGACAGTGCTGGTTTGATCCGGTTGATGGTGGGGTGGGAAGGAGGGAACTGAACCACTTTGGAATGAGGGATTCCCTTCCTGGCTTTGGGGCGATGGTGAAAAAATGGGGCCAGGGGAGAAGCCCTTCCTCCTAGAGGGTAGGACAAAGCAGGGGGTCTGCTCTTTGGTGAGGAGGAGAGACACAGGCACAAATAACACTCAAGGGAAGAGTTGCTCAGGGGAAAGGTGGCCATTTGAACACGATACAGGGGCCCTCCTCATGAATCCAGAAACACTCCCCTTTGTCAGAAAGCGAATGTTCTCTACTGCTACCTGACTTTGTACCATATAACCCGTCCTGGGGGCTGCTTAAGAGCCAGTGGTCAGAAGACCCCCTCCCAGTGCCCACCTTTAAAGGCATGCACTCCCCCCCCACACACACACACGCACACACATATATACACAAAGGGCCATGAAACAGACAATGGCTGGGGAGAAAACACAGGTTCTGTCTTTCTTGTGGTCATTTGTGCGCACCGATGGGGCACCAGAAATGACAGGCAGAAACCTCTCAAGTTTTCTTTCCTGGTGTGCCGGTCTCTAGTCTCATGGTGTTCCTTGAGACAATGCTGTTCCTTGAGACAATGGCTCTGAGTGTGAGAGACAGCTAGCTAGTGACACCTGTCATGAGTGAATTCAAGCAAGTGAAAGGGGACGTCCGGTGCATGTGTGAGCTGGAGCTGTGCGTGCGTGGGCCTCCTTGCCTGAAAGGTCAGAGCAGGGTGTGAGCGTGTGCTCAGAAAAGCAGGCAGACGTGGCTTAAGGGATTTTTTTTTGCTTTTCGTGCTTTGTGGGAGCCAGTAGGCTTCACTTATGTGCCCGTTTGGACCAGGCTATGCATCCAGTGCTCCTCTCCGGGATATGAGAGAAGGGGTAGGATAAGCAGTGTTGAAGTTTACTTGCAACTGGGAGGTTTTGTGAGATACAATGTTTGCCAGTGTTCCATGTCGGCATCTCCAGAGTCTGGCTGGAAGTTGGTTCTTAACTGTTCCATGTTCACATGTATATACGATGCTGTGACTGTTTATAGCCGAGACGAGACGGTATGGTGGTCCAGGTGGATCCCAAAGCTGCCTCAGCACATTCCTGGCTCTGTTGGCTCTGGCAGAAGGTTGATGGAGGGTAGACAGCGCCTCCTGGGCCAGTCTGCTCTGCTCTCCCCCTGCCCCTGTCTCTTCCTCATCGTGATACGATCTGATGCTCTGATCCTCAGTGCTGGAGCTCAGCCTGCAGGAACAAGCAGGAGAGGCTCTTCCGCGTCTTGATATCCAGCCCCATCCATCTCCCAGCCTGACAGCTCCCCATGGAGCAGCTCTTTCCAGTTACATCCGTGCAGTCTGCAGCCCAGCCCCCTGGCCTGAGCCCCATCTCTGTGCACGTGAGCCCATGCACCATTAGGACTTCATGATCCATTGTCATTAATTTAGCAGAAATTTACTGAGCATTTCTTCATGCCAGGCATTGTGCACCAAGGACAGAAAGGTGGACAAAAGCAGACAGGGCCCTCACCCTAATGGAGCTTACAGTGCAAGAGATGAGCATTAATCAAACTATCTCCAAGAACAAATGTAAAATTTCAACCAAGGCCCATGATTTGAAGAAGAGGCACACGGTGCTAAGAGAGCTGCCAGCATGGAGGTATTTGACCTGGTTGGGGAGCTAAGACAAGGTTTTCTGGAGGTGTGGTGCCCAAGGCAAGATCTGAAGGACAAGTAAGAACAACCCAGGGTGGGGGAAAGGGAAGGAAGAGGATTCAAGGCAGAGAAACCCAGCTCTGCAAAGGGAAAGGGCCTGGCAAATGCAGAGAAGAAAAGAAGGTCTCTACGGCTGGAGCAGAAGGAGCAAAGGTGAGTGTGGCGTGAGATGGGGTGGGATCACAGACCCAGCCAGACCTCAGACACCCTCAGAGCTTTCATTCGTACAGAAGGACAATGGATGGGAAGTGTGTGTGTGTGTGTGTGTGTGTGTGTGTGTGTGTGTGTGTGAGAGAGAGAGAGAGAGAGAGAGACAGAGAGACAGAGAGACAGAGAGACAGAGACAGAGAGACAGAGACGGAGGGAGGGAGGGAGGGAGGGAGGGAGGGAGGGAGGGAAGGAGAGGGGGAGAGAGAGAGGAGACGGACAAATGAGATCTGAACTGGGAAGATCATTCTGGCTCATATGCCAAGGGATTGGAGTGGGTAGGAATGGACACAGGATAATCCGTTAAGGGTGGTGCAGTCATAGGGAGAGAGAGGAGGATGGCTTGGACACAGTAGAATTTGGAAGGATTTTTAATGCTGTGATAGTAACATGTAACTAACACTTGAATCTCTGCCATATCATCCCTGCGAGGTAGACCAGATGCACAACCTTACTAGGACCCGTGTAACATGAGCCAGCCATTCCTCTCATGCATTTGCAGTAACACACCAGCTCATCGTCTGCACGTATGCTCTCACCCCTGCTCCAACCTCGGCTGCTTGTCTGGGGTTCACACCACTTCATCCCTGGTTTCCTTTACCCAGCCAGGTGCACAGAGAGGCCAAGACTTTCCTGGTGTTTCTCATGTGGCCTTCCTGGGCCCCAGTGGCAATCCCCTGTCTCCTCTGTGGGGTGGGACTTCCTAAGAGCCAGTCTCTCTTTGGGATACTCTGGGGAGCTGAGGAGGAAATAGGAGATCCCTGGGGACTGAGTTTACAGAAGTGCTGGTGGTTCCATGGCTGGTTTGCAGGACCTCCTTGAAGGAAGTGCCTTCCTGCAAACTGACAGAGGGGCACCCCCCGCCCTTTGGTGCTTCATCATCAGAAGGACCTGCGGTGGCTGATGGTGTCTCGGACCCCTCACAGCCCTGCTCTCCCCATCCCTCTCTCCCCCTGCGCGGCCCAATCCGTAGACTCACTATTTGCACAGCTGCCCCATTTGGTTCATAATATCCAGCCTCATTTTGAATCTTATAAAGAAGCTCAATACATACAGCAGTTAAAAGGGAAGCTGCTCTCATTTAGAGAGAAGGGCCTGAAATTCCACCTTCTTGGCCCACCACCCCATCCTCCCCCGCTGGAGGCACCCTAGGCACCCGTGGGACAATAGGTGGCAAGTATGGTGGGAAGACCTTCTGGAACTTCCCACGTTACAGGTGCAGAGAGGGGAGTGGTTTTCACTCTGGTCTCCTTCTCCCCTCTCCACACCCCATGAAGGGGAGGCCATGGAAGGAAGAGCCTCTGGTTAGAAGCCTCGCTCTGACACAACTATGAGTGGGGCTTGGACGGGTCACCCTATGTCTCTAAGTCTCCGGCCTCATATCTGGAAAATGGGTTTAGGAATGTCCGCCCCAGGGAGGTATGGCGAGGCGAGCTGCTATGTCAAGTGCTTTGCCTGAAATGGGAGAGTCAGTGATAGATGGCAGCTATGATCATTTCATGGACTCCCCAGCACACCTTCCCCTTCCCCCCGGCTCACACATTCCTTAGAGACCCCTCTCCTCCAGACACACACACCCTCCACGCCCACTCCCCAGCCTCCTCCCTGACTCCTTGGGGGTGGACAGAAGGGGCTGGGATGCTGCTCTGGCCTCCATCCCATACATCCCACCTGCCAAGGAGCTGACACCCGCTTTCCGCTCTATAAATAATAAACCAGGAACACAAGAAAAAAATAAGTCAGAGTAGCAGAGTAAATGCCAAGAATCGAAGGCCCAGTCCTGCCCTATCTCCTCAGCCCTGGCCTCTGGAGACAGACTCAGTCCCTCTGTTCTGGAAATGAAGCATCCCCTTATTTTGAGCTGCCCTGATGACGTCCTTGGGCCCCAAGGGGACACTGAAATTCTCCCACTTATTATTTAACTCAGAGAGAGAATTCTGATGTGGAGTCTCCTACCCACTGGGCACAAGAAGGAGCTTTAGAGGAGAAGGAGGAGGAAAGAGATTGGTTAATTACTCTTCCAAGCCCTAGGGGCCCTTCCTCCTGCGACTTTGCCAAGCCTAGAGTGGTTGCCCCGGTGACCGGGAGCCAGCAGCCCCAAGACCAGCCGTGCAGGGTGTGAGGTGTGAGGGGGTTCCGAGCAGTCTGTCCAGGTTGGAGCCCACCTCTCAGCTTGGCAAGTCAGTACACCTCTGTGCCTCTGGTTCCTTATGTGTGACCTAAGGGCCGCCTGGGTGGCTCAGTCGGTTGGGCTTCTGACTACGGCCCAGGTCGTGATCTCATGGTTCATGAGTTCAAGCCCCATAACGGGCTCTCTGCTGTCGGCGCGGAGCCCGCTTCTGATCCTCTGTCCTCTTCTCTCTCAGCCCCTCCCCGACTCGTTCTCTCCCCCGAAAATAAACAAGCATAAAAAAATAATAGTACTGACAAAAATGTCTCTCTGGGTTGTGGTAAGGACTCAGGGAACCCTTACTGCACGGAGCACTCAGCGGGCTGTGTTGGTTAGGTGATGATCTGAACCCCGCTTCTCATCAGCAGATGTTCCTGGGCTTTATGGACAGGGCAAGGGGTCTTAAGAAACCTTGTCATTAGATCACCACTCAGAGATGTGGCCATTCCGTGGCCAGGCACACTGAGGTTCCAGACGGTGTATTGTGACTGTGGCTCCTACTTGGGGCAGTGGTGAGCTCAGCTGGGAGCAGGGAGACCTGGGCCCTTGGCCTCACTCCTTCCACTGGGCAGGGCCCCAGCCATGAGCTGATAATACTCATTTGGACGTCAGGTGGTGGATGAGATTTGTGTGTGAGATTTCCTTACGAGACCTTGATGAAACCCCTCCCGTTGCAAAAAAGAAAAAAAAAGAAAAAAGAAAAAGAAAGTAAAGCATACAACACCACGGATGTCCCTACAGGCAGGGTGTTCGAGCCCTGTACAAGCATATGAACAACTGCTAAGGCTGCATTAATCAGGATGTTGCCTGCTATAAGGCGGCAACAATAAAACAGGTGGCAGGTTGGGAGCCACCGGCCAGTGCTGGCTGTGACCCCACCCCCTCTGTCCCACTCAGGAGAGCATTTGGAATTCAGGCCCATGAGGGAAGCCCCGTTATGGGGTAACTCCCAGCCCCCTCACTGAAAACTGCACAAAGAGTCTCTTGCAAACGTCATCCTGTGTTCACATAAACAGGACGGGTCGGTGCCCATCCTACAAGTGACGGTGACCCCCAGCATGACCCCGGAGCTGTTCCCCACTATGGGGACTCCAGAGGTCATCCAGTCCAATACCCCCTCTCAACTGAAAACATCTCCTTGAGTCTTCCCAGGCACGTGGAGCTCACCACCTCCCATAGCAGCCCATGCTTAGACAACCTTCTGGGGTTGGAGAACTCCCGGGCCTGAAATCCTAACTCCCTGCTTATAAAGTCCTCAGGTCAGCTTCCCAGCCTGACCCTTCCCCAGCTTTGTGCTTTCCACAACACACAGCCTCCGGTTCCTTCCTTCTGTTCATCCTCATCTGATGGGCCACCCCAACCTTGTGCCGTCCTCGGTTAGCATGCAGAAAGTGACCCTAATCCAGCAATTCCCAAAGTGCATTCCTGGATTCCACGAGACGTCACCAGTGTTTCTCCAAAACTAGGAGTGTGAAGCATTTTCCAAATGCGTGTGATGACCCTTCCTCATCTGTATAATGGGGACAGTGACGGCATCTGCCTCCGCGTGTGCTGTCCGGAGCTAATAGGACTGGTTACAGACTGGGAGTGTGCTATTGAGGCCAAGAGTGGCTCGCGCCTTGAGGGCTCTCGCAGGAGTGCAGAGGGAAGAGTGGCCTGCAGGCCCTTCTTGCTGCTGGGGAAGGCTGCGAGGGTCCGGGAGTCCGGGGAGAGAGGCGGAGGTGGAAGAGTGGGAGCCCGCCCTGATCCTGGCCCAAGTTAATGGCTTGAAGCGGCAAGAAGAAGGCAGTACAGGTAAACTTCCACTGGGTGGCAGCACCGTCCAAGGAATGAGGTCAGCGGCCGCCGCCTGCTAACCCAACTCCTTCTACCTGCCGGGTAGTGAGCTGTTCCTCCCCTCCTCCTCTAGCCTCATCTGGCGCTTGCACAGGTGGAGACTCTACCAAGTGTCCAGCTCCCGGATGCCTTCACTGACTTGTTTACCGCACACCTACTATGTGCCGGCACTTAGGCTCACCCACGAGCAAAGCCTGGGGTGCTCAGGGTCAGAGGTGTAGGATGCTCAGGGCAGGGGATCCTGCCCCTCCTCTTTCCAGTCGCCTGCCAAAGAGGTGGCCTCTGAGTCAGCGGGAATGACGATGCGTTGGCAAAGGGACGATGTCGCCCTCAAGGGGGCGATGCTGCCCCCAAGGGGGTGAAAACCTATCCTTGAGATTTTTATGTATAAAATACAAATATACATACTGTATACATAAGCTGATATCTGTAGTATTAAAATTTCACGATGGGGGTGCAGGGGAGGGGAAAAAGTCTAAAAGTGGTCCTGAAGCAGTAAACAGGAAAGATGGAAAAACTCTAAGCCAACACAGGGCGAGGTCTCTCCCCTCCAGCACAGGCCTTCCCCCTGCCACAGGGCCAGACCCCGTGCCGTCTAATGTTGGGGAAGGAAGCCTCTCCTGGCCTCTGTCTGATGGGCCTAGACCCTCTTCTCTTGCTCTCCATCCCTGCTCTTCTGCCCAGGTGGGTGTTCTTACACGAGAAGGCTTACCAGGTGCGGGACACAGCCATTGAGTCCTCCGTCGTAACCAAGGTCAAGGGCTTTGGACGCTATGCCAACAGAGTCATGGACGTATCTGATTATGTGACCCCACCCCAGGTACAGTCCCCTACCCCCAGGGCGCTATGTGGATGCCCAGATGCTGGGGCAAGGTAGGGAGAGTGCCGACGGGATCCCCCAACCAGGGTTTGTGGCATCGGTGATCAGAGAAGCCCTTCCCCTGCAGCTGGAGGATGAAGGGGTGGGGCGGGGTGCTTGGGCCTGCCCTCCAGAGTGCAGCACTAGGCATCAGGGAAGCAGGGTCCCCCTCAGGGCCTGCCACACTCATCCTGTGATCAGCACAACACACAGAGGGAGGCAAGAGAGGACGGGTGGATGGTTAGACCTGACTTGGACCCACCTCTGCCCTCTATTAGCCCTGTGACCTTGGCCGAATCTCTTACCCCAAGTATGGGTTTCCTCATCTGTAGAGTGGGGATAACAGTGATACCCAGCTCCTGGATTGTCATTGGTGCATTTTTTTTTTTCTCTCCCTTCTCCTACCAAGGGTACCTCTGTCTTTGTCATCATCACCAAGATGATAGTTACTGAAAACCAGATGCAAGGATTCTGCCCAGAGGTGAGGGGAGGAAGAGAGGTTGGATGAAGCAGGTCAAGGAAGAAAACTTTGCGGGTGGGGAGCAGTGGCAGGGAGGGGCATGGGTGTGAGCAGAGGTCCGAATTCTGGCCTTGGAGCTGTGTCCTGGGACCTCCACCTCCAAAGGCCCCCAGTTATGGGGAAGCATTGGGAGCCGAGAGGCTCATCCAGGCCCAGCACAAGGTCCTACACCCACCTGCAGCCCTGTCTCCCCACAGAGCGAGGAGAAGTACCGCTGTGTATCAGACAGCCAGTGTGGGCCTGAGCGCTTCCCGAGTGGGGGTGAGTGCATCCCTTCCCCTCGCCGCCCCCCTCCCACAACGCCAGAGTGTTAGTGGGACCCTGGAGGGCAGCACCTCCCCCATGGGGGAGAGCCCACCCTAGGAGAGAGCATGGGAATTGGCCTGTTTCTTGGAGTTCTGCCAGCATTTATAGATGCTCACGTGAGCCAGAGCCAGTGGGGGCTGCCCCCAGAGGAGTCCACAGCCCGGGGATGGTGGTGACAGAGAGGTGTGCCATGAGGGGGCAAGTGCCATCAAGGAGGAACTGGAGAAAGGAGAGAGATTGACTCCAGGTAGGTGGCCCCACATGGCTTCCTAGAGGCGGTGACATTTTAGATGGGCCCTGAAGGATGGGAAGGAGTTGGCAGCATAGAAGGGTTTTGAGAAGAACATTCTAGACAGAAGGAACAACTGCAGCAAAGCCTCAGAGGCAAGGAAGAGCACACCGTGACCGGGGAGCAAGGAGACTCATCTCCCTCTGGCTTGGTCTAGGGCTCAGGAGGAGAGGAGGGAGAGAGCTCAGCAGGGCTCCGGTGCCATTGGTCCACCTTCCTTGCCCTCCCTGTGTCTCCCCTCCACCTGTGGGGTCCCTGAGTGTGGGGGCAGGGGTCCCCTGGTGAAAGGTGGGGTGGGGGTGAGGGAGTGGCAAAGACCCCCAGCACTCGTAGCTCCCGTTACAGGGATCCTCACCGGCCGCTGCGTGAACTACAGCTCTGTGCTCCGGACCTGTGAGATCCAGGGCTGGTGCCCCACCGAGGTGGACACGGTGGAAATGTGAGGACCCCACCCCAGCTCTCCGTTGCCAATGTGGGGAGCTCTGTCTGCACCCCTGCGCCTGCAGAGGGTGTCACGGGCACCCCCAGTGGTGTCCAGTCCAGGGCCCGGAAGTGGTCTCAGGATGGCACCTTCCCCCTTTCTCACCTGCCACCCTCCTCTCCCTCTGGCCCTCGGCCCCAGAGAGGCCAAGACCAGGTGCCGGGTGGGAAACGTCCAGCAGTAAAAGTGGTCCCTGCGCGAAAGCACCTTGTTTCCCCTGTCTCTTCCCAAGAAGCTAAGGCCCCCTTGTCCTCACCCACAGGCCTGTCATGATGGAGGCCGAGAACTTCACTATTTTCATCAAGAACAGCATCCGTTTCCCCCTCTTCAACTTTGAGAAGTGAGTCCCAACTCCCTCCCTAAAGCAGGAAGCGGTGCACCCCCCCCCCACCCCACCCCCAGCTCATTTTCAGAGGGGTGGAGAAGCCCATGGCGCGCGGTTCTCCCCATGGTGTCTCCCCATCTCCCTGGGGCTCCTGTTCCCAATCTCCCAGCTGGTTTTGACCACCAAGTAGTAGGGAGGGCTCTGGGGCCAATCTCCGTGCCAGCCTCCCTCCTTGGGGCTCAGAACCCAGATGGGAGTTCTGCTCCAGGCATGTGAGGGACAAGGTCAGCCTGGGCCTGGAACCCAGATCCCACCAGCCTTCGGGGCCTGAGGGGCCCGTTCCCACCTCTTTCCTCCCACATCAAGCCCAAGTGGGTGTGTCCCTTCCCGCTAGCTAGTTAGGAGCTGGTTGACTCCTTCACTCGGCCGGTGCTCGGCGGGCATCGGGCATGTGCAGCACGGTGCCAGTTACCACGGAGGTGCCGAGAGAAACCAGGCGTGACTCCTAGCCCCTGGGAGCCCCAGCCTGGGTGCTGGGGGATGTTGGACGTGGGCACACTCAACTCTGATGCAGAGAGAGGGGCGTCGGAGTTGCAGGGAGGATCCCAGGAACAGAGGTGACGGAGCCTGCGAGTGTCCAAGATGTCAGGTCCCCGTCCCCCCTGCCTGGGCCCGGAGGGTCTCTGAGGAGGCTGTGTATGCCCATCTTCGTGTGAACCCTGGCCCTTGCTTCTCATCTCTCCTCCTCCCTCCCCAGGGGAAACCTCCTTCCCAACCTCACAGCCGCCGACATGAAGACGTGCCGTTTCCACCCTGACAAGGCCCCCTTCTGCCCCATCTTGCGGGTGGGGGACGTGGTCAAGTTCGCAGGGCAGGATTTTGCCAAACTGGCCAGCACGGTGAGCGCCTAGAGGAGGACCCGGGCCCCTTTGGCAGGCGGAGGGTGGAGGTCCCGGGAACCCGGGGCCGTGGCCGGGCAGCGCCACCTGGTGGAGGCATGCCAGGTCTGCAACTGGCTTCGTGCCTCAACAGGGTCTCCCACCCCTGTCCCGGGGGGCCTTGCCTCCCTCACCCTTCCTGCCAAGCCTCAGTCTGCCATCCTCGCCTTCACACTCCACGTTGGAGCTCTGAAAAAGCCCGCATGGATCCTTCCTGCTGCCAAAGGGACGGAAGACAAAAACGGGATTTATGGGCTCAAAGGTCCTCACCCCTGAGTGCGGCACTTTGTTTACGAAGCAGCACGGGCCGAACCACTTTCCCTCCACCTGGAGAATGGGAAGAATCACGTGTCTGTCTGTCATGACCCCCTGCCCCAGGCCGTGGAGACAGCCCTGCCTCCTCACGCCTGGCCCCCTTCCACAGGGCGGAGTCCTCGGCATTAAGATCGGCTGGGTGTGTGACCTCGACAGGGCCTGGGACCAGTGCATCCCCAAATACTCCTTCACCAGGCTCGACAGCGTTTCCGAGAAGAGCAGCGTCTCCCCAGGCTACAACTTCAGGTAATCCCGGGGCTCCTGGGACATCAGGAGGAGGAGGCAGGGGCCGTTCTAGAGTTCCACCCCCAGCAGCAACGCATGTGGAGAAGAAAGGGGGCCACGTGGTTCCCCCCCCCCCCCCGCCCCGGGCTTCAGCTCGACATCAGAGAAGGCTTTCTAAGTGCCACCACCCGGCGATGGCTCGGCCAGGTCAGCAGTGAGACCGCACGACCAAGGCCTCCCAGAGGGTGTGGTCTGTGATTCTGAGCCCTTCTGAGCTCGGGCTCTGAAGCTGGAGTGTGCCTCAAGAAGGCCCGGGCAGCCCTTGTCGGGCACCTGAGTTTTCTCAGGTTTCTCAATCCACAGAGCAAGGGCAACAGTGGTGCCAGGTTACAAGATGGAAAGAAGGTATTTCCGTTCTGTCCATCTTCATCTCGGTCCCAAAGAACAACCACGGTGGCCGTTGGTTCTTTCTTGCCTTTCCAACCAAGGGCTCAAACCAGCCTTTAAGCACCATCTGGTTCATACTCCCAATGTCCTTGAGACATAAGGAACCTCTCCCTGACACCCACCACCACCACCATCACCTCCATTTGGAAGAGGGGGAAAGAGAAGAACCCAGAATTAACTATTTGGAGCCAGCTGAAAGCCCCTGACGAAGCCCTTGACCTTCTCCCTACCTGATTTCCCCATCTGTGAAATGGCCGTAGTGCCATTATCTTGAGGATCCTAGTAAGCAAGGGGTGAAAAGTTTCAGGTCTCTGGTTTTTTTTTTTTTCCCCTTAACTTTTGAAGATCCTGAGGTCTCTGGTAGGGCCTTGATTGCACACAACAGTGTCATACACTAAACGGGTTGACTAGGCAACGATCAGGGAAAATGGTACACGTCAGAATAGGTTTCAGTTACACGTCCAAAGAATGGTTACTCGAACTTTCTTTGTTATAATGGTGTTTTCCAACATAATGGCATAGATAAGCGAAAAAGTAATCATTTCACCTTTTTCTTAACCTTTATTTGTAGTTCTAAAACCACGTCTAAAACTACATCCCATTACCCTTTATATTTAATAGTTTTAAAATATATATGTATATTCTCTGGAAAGAAGAATTTTTTAAAATTGAAAGTGCTTTCATAATCAACTCCAAACTTTAAAAAACCATAGGAAACAACACATATTTTAAAGTAGGTTAAAAATACTGTTCGGCTCCCTGGCAGAAATTGGCATATTTATTCAGTGGGTACATCACACAGAAATCAATACAAAGGATATTTGTATGGTGGCTTAAAATAGCAACGTAATTAATAAAATTCTCAGGATCTAAAATGCAAAGTTTTCATCTTCATAACTTCCCCCTGGCCAGTGGGAACACTTCAGTTTTCCTAGTAACTTACACGGCAGATGAGCCGGTGAAGGATGTGTGTATTATGAAGCCCCCAACTACTGGGGGGGGGGCCCCCCCAGTTTTAGAACAAGTTGTTTCATTTAAAGAAGAAATGGTCTGGCATTCTGGATCTCCAGTTTATTGTGCTATGGCCTCCCTGCCACCCGCACCCCCTTCCCGCCCGGCACAGCAGGACACGAGGTAGAACTGGTCCTGAATCAGCTTAGATTGTATTTGGGCAGACAGATCCAGGATCTCCAAGAACGCTGTGAGCCTAACCCCTGCAGGGGCCTACGGGGAGCTGTGTGAGAGGTGTGGACCCCAGGTAACTAACCGCCTCTCCGAAGGCTCCTAGGCCAGAGTATGAAGGGGCGAAGCTGCTCAATTCAACCCCTGTAGTTTAGAAGAGTTTCCAAGGGGGCCCAAAGAATAGCTCTGGCGTGGGGGAATATCTGGGGACTGTGACAGACACAGGGCTCCGCCCAAGATCCCCCAAGCCCCTCCCCCCCGGGTGCCCACCCACTGCCCTCATGTTCCCTTCAAGCTACTGGCACCACATGGACCCCCAAGGCTAAGCTAAGCAAGCGCCCACATCGGGGGAGGCCACAGACCGCCCTCTGATAAGAGGCTAAGGGTCACAGCCCAGTTCGGCACAGGCCACACTTGGGTGTCTGACACGGGAAAACTAAGAACCACAAAGCTCCTCATTCCCCAGCACGATACGTTGTTTGGCACAACGCTCTGTGATGTAGGTGCCACCGTATCCCCACTTCACAGGTGAGAAAACAAAGGCTTGCAGCCTGAAATAAGTTTCCCAAGGCCACACAACCAGGAAGCGTGGGAGCCTGGACACAACCCTACTTTCTCAGCTGATTTCCATGCATTCACGAAAGCTACGGACATTCCTATGTGTTAACCCTCCGGAAAACATGCTTGTGTGCTTGACGTTTTCACCCTCACTTAAACAAAGAATCTGAGGTCCACAGAGGCTAAAGGGACTAGGGGCTGCTGGAGGCACAATTCAGGGTCTGGCCTTTTGTCCCCCAAACAAATTCACCTGCTGCTCCGTCTCTAACACAGGCCAGATTTTTTTTTTCAACGTCCTACAGTTGCCATTCGCTCTGGAGGGAATGGAATCATTCAGCCAAGAGTCAGCCTTGTTTTAATCTGCAAACTCAGACGAGAGGCAGCTAGAGATTCACATTTCCATCACTAATTACTTCTGCAGCTCCTTTCCAAATTCCCTCCCCCTCCTTCTTGCCGCTCTTCTTCTGTAGGATCAGAGATTGAGAGAATGTATAGCCAATGAGGACCCCTGGGAGACCCCTAGACTGAGGGGGCCTTTTTACAGATGAGGAAGTGGAAATTTCAGAGGGGAAGTGACTTGCCCAAGGCTACAGGAACACCTTAAGGAGCCTGAGAGGTCATTTGTACCAACTCCACTATCAGTCTCGCTGTAACACGGCCCCAGACGTGGGGCCGCCTCACAAGATGGCCTGTCCCTCATTGACAGCTCCAGTTATTGGAAAGGTGACCTCGTATTGAGCCAGAATGTGTCTCCCTTCGACTTCTACCCAAAGTACGTGGTGCCGTCCATCTAAATTAATCTTTGTTTGTGTGATCTCCTGAGGTTGCCATCTGTCCCTACCTGAAACTTGGTGGAACGATTTTATTTTTACTCCTCTGTCTATTCTGTATGGCTGAACACTCCAGGTGCCTCTTTAATGTGGTATTTTTATGAAGCCTCTTTCCAAGTACATTGAGAGTTGCCATCGGTGGGTCCATCCGGATTCGTAGTGGACGAAGTACAGCATTTCCAAAAATAAGAACTGGCGAGAGTCACCGGTGTAGTGGTGTGCAGGTGACAGGCACCCCAGTGGCAGCGGTGTAGACAAGGGCCAGGTCCCTGCATCCCAGGTGGACCCTCGGTGCACCAGAGCAGGATTTTAACCAGAGTGCTGGGAGCAGGCAGACCGGGTCGCATGTGAATGTGAGTATTGGGTAAGGTTTTGAGGGAGTGGGTGTGTTTGTTCGGGGATGAGTGTGAGTCTGTGGGTGAGTGTGTAAGTGCACTGTGTGCCTGAGCGTGCCCGTGAGTGTGTGTGTGTGTGTGTGTGTGTGTGTGTGTGTGTGTGAACACGCTGTCAGGGAATGTACATGAGTGCGCATGAGTATATGGGCAGAGATGGTTACAAAGACGGATTAAAAATACTATAGCAGTCAGGGTCCCAGCAGGAAACAGATGGCACATGCAAACTGGGTAATTTGAGGAGAGTTTAATAAAGGGACTGTTTCAAAGGTGTGGGCAGGGTGTAGGAAAACCGCAAAGGATAGCGCAGAGCCTGGGGCCAGTACCCGGACGCCGGTGACTGCCCGGGTCTGAAGGGGCGAGGGCAGGAAGCAGTGACTGACACCTGGGGACACCGCTGTCAGGACAGGAGTTGTGACCCCGCCAGGCTCCACCCGAAGCCAGAACCCAAACCACGGACTGAGGATGCCCGAGGCAGGAGTGTGGATCAGGGGTGTCCTCCATGAACACAGGGAGGTCTCTAATCCTCATACGCCCCTGAGGAGCCCATGGAGCAAATGCTCCATAAGATGCACCTGTTCATAGACAGGCATTTTCTTTAAAAAAAAAAAAAAAAAAAAAAAAGAACACCTTATTTCCACAAATAAGATAGAAATGCATCCTCAGAATAATACATCCAAGCGATATGTAGACACTCCCTTTCACTCCTCCGGTTTTGCTCCCCTTACAGGAAGTTAATGTCCTGGACAGTTTGGTGAGCTTCCCTCCAGTGCTTTTTCTCTGCGTTTCTGTGCAGAGATTCTAGGACTTTGAAGATCTTTAAAAAGCCCATCCCCAGACCTCAGAAGAAGAGCCCCCCAGAGTTAAGTTTGCAAAGCCTTTTCACACCTATTTTGTCAGGATTCACAGCTCACGCCCACACCCCCCCCCCAACCGGAGACACTTGCCCCCAGGTCACACAGCTTAAAGAAGAGGTGCATCGGGGCCCAAACCCAGGGACCTGATCTACAGCCAGTGCCCCTAGCACACCTGCCACCTTCAAATCGTTTGCAACAAGGAAGCAACCAGAAGAGAGACCCCCAGCAGCGATGGCCCCATGCATTCAGCAGCGTCTGATTCCCATTTCTCCCCCCCCCACCCCCCCACCCCGAGCGCTGCTAAGACAGCTTTGCGACTAAAAGGCAAGGCGGTTTTGGATTTCCTCTCTTGGTGTCTGGGACAAAAAACACGTGTTCAGCTGCGAGATGTTCCTCATGCGGTAGGTGTTTCTAGTGATCGCTTCGTGCTGGAAACGTACCCACGAAGCTCAGAAATCTGGCACCTGCTGTTTCCACGCCGAAACGTGCGGATCAGCAAGATCTTAGGCCAATCGGCAGAGACAGAATCGAAAGTGTGCCCTTGGCTTTGATCATTCTTTCTGCAATCTGGATTTTTCTCCTTCCAAAAGCCATGTGTTAAAAGCAGCCATTTCCGTCATCTCCCCAGAGACACTCGAAGGCCCCTTCGACGGGGGTGTATTTTGCTTGAATTCTCCATGATCCATTTTCCTCTTCCCTTTGTTTAGCTGGAAGTGGGAGAGAGGCCACTGGAGCGATCCTGAATTTTTACAGCCTTGTATAACGTTCCTGTCTACCCTATCCACACAACAACCAACTTTATTGTAGAATATAATGGCTAACCCTCGCTGAGCGCTTACCCAGTGAGCCAGGGACTTAGCAAGTGCTCTTTGTGGATTATCTCATCAACTCTGAAGAATTTTATAGCTGGAAACTGAAAGCTCAGAGGTTTCATTATCTGCCCAAGGCCACACAGCAAATACAGCTGGACTGGATTTCAAATTCTGACAGCCTCCAGAGCCTGTGCTGGTAACCACAAGTATCCCGGTAGGACCGTACGGTTACCCCCATTTGACAGATGAGGAAACTGAGGCTACAAAGATTACTCCCGGAACAGACGGCTAGCCACCTGGCTCTCGGGTAGGTACTTCTTCCAACTGTGTGTCCGTTGATCTTTCCCTGCCTCATCAAAGATGAATTAATAGTAATGTGTAAAAAGATCAACAACAAACCATTGTTTAAATGTCCGCCCCTGAAGCTGATTAGGCTCCGAGAATATGAGTAAGTAAGTATGGCTTGGGGTCTTCGCTAAGGGAAGGCGTCCCAGCTCCAAGGATGTGGGGGGGGGGCCCCGCCGCCATGCAGTGAGTCTGCCAGGAGATATTTTCCTATCAGTATAAAATCAACTGTAAAAGTGTATTTCAGCTGGCAAAACTGCTTCTCACCAGGCAAAAGCTTTGCTGGGAACACCACTTCCTTCACTTGGAAACTCACATTCCGGGCCCTAGTTTTCCCTTACAAGTCCAACCCGGATCCCGCAAGTTTGCTGCTATTTTTTCTGCGGCTGTGACAGTTACGTGTCCCTGCTTTAGGAAGGAATCTCCATCACTCCATGGGATCGTTTCTAAACAGATGTCTGAGAGCTTCCAAGGGATTTGTACATTGTGATAAAACCCTTCTCCATTCAGCAGACGGTTATTGACTGCCGACTGGTGCAAATGTCAGCCCAGCGTGGAGAAGCGTTTCTAAGAGCTGGAGCCACCCGAGGCTGGAACTGGGCTGCTTCTGAAGGCAGCGAGTTTCGCCTCTCTGGGGGGATCCCGGGAGCGGGCAGCGGTGGCCAGCCTCTTGTGGCTAACGAGGGGAGGGCTCTGAAAATCTCTTCCAATTCCAGATTATATCAGGCTTTGTGGCTCATACAAACGTGAACGAGACCAGTTCCTACGGTCAAGTGGAAATGATACAAACCTGAACCGAAATAACAAAATGTTTTATACGACAAATCTTTTGTGCCGGAGCGAGCCAAGAATAATGAAGGTGAAGCAGAGGTGAAGCAGAGAGAGCCCCCCGGGGGTGGGGGGTGAGGCAGGAGGCCTGCAGGCTGTGGTTGAGGCTCCCTGACCCCCCAGATGCTCAGTGTGATCGTCAGCAAGTCTCAGCCCCTCTGGGGGCCTCAGTTTCTTCTTCTGCGAAATGGGCTGTTCAAAGGTGATAAGGCCCCTTCAGGCTCTAGAAGTCTGAACCAGTGCCTGTGGGTGTCTGGGGAGAGGCTTTGGAAGGTCGGGCTGCTGAAGCGTGCACTGTTATTTATGGACCTGTCTCATCGGAACGTACTTTCAACCCTGCCCAGCAGAAGCACATCTGACAAATGATTTATTACGGTAATTGATGTTTCTACTTACTCATTCTTTATCTATCGCTGCTCGCGGCATGAGGGATCACGTGCGCGCGCACACACCCTCCCGACCCCAACAGCTGCAGCCCGGGCCTGGCCGCCCCCCGGGCTCCTTGCCCCTTCCGGGCGCAGTGGCCTCAGGCGTCCAGCTCCATTCTCTCCTTGCCGGCCCCAGCCGCGCTCTCTCTCCCCAGCAGCTGTTTTCACAGGGCACCAGCTTAGCAAGTCCTTGCGCCACCCCAAGGCCGCCACGAAGTCTCCTTTCTGGGCCCTGTCCCGGGGGAGCGGCAAGGGGGAGCATTCGAGCTCAGATCCCGTCTGCGCCCCCGGCAGGCCCAGGAGCAGGAACAGAGCGGCCGTTCTTCTCTCCAGCTCGATGATCACGGGATGATGTTCCCCGAAAGCCCTGTGCCTCACGCCCAGCAGCTCACAGAATCCTCCGTAACAAGCCCATAGCACCTGCCGGCACCTCTGTTTCACATCTGGGGAGACTGAGACGCACCCAGGTGAGGGACTTTCCCTCAGCTGATGAGGGCTAATTGGGAGCCGCGGTGCCAGCCCAGGACGGTGTCGTTTCAAAGCCCTTCCACCGACGGCCAGAGCACCGGGCGGCCGTGAGGTGTCGGGGAGGCAGGTAGTGTGGAAGCCTCGGCCCCAGCGCTCGGCAGGACGAAGCACTCCGCACATATGACGTCTCTGCTGTTGTCCCCACTTCTCCTCCACGGGGGCTGGTTCCCACCGACAGCGCCTACTCTCCCACCCAGCCACCTGCCACATCTAAATGTTTTCTATTTGGGAGACAAACAGCCCGAGGCTGCCACCTTCGAGCAGCTCCACCTAAAGAACGGGAGCGTTCCGAGAGGCCGAGTCAGGAGGGGGAAACCGGAGGCCGACGTGGCTAAACTGAGTCTGTGGGATGCCAGGAATCTGGGGAACCAGCGACAACTGCACTTGGTAGGCCCGCGGGCAACGGCGGAGCGTGGGGTCTGCCTCCGAGTCCTAACTGTCAACCACAGTCTGGGGCAGCAGGTGCTGAGGCAGAGACCCCGGGGCCGGGCAGAGGCAAGACAGGTAGCTCGTCACAGTTACAGCCTCCGCCCCACGCTGACAAAGCAGCTCTGGAGAAAAAGGAGACACCGGGTTCCCCGCGTCTGCCCATCTCTGCGGTGTAAATACGCCTCCCTTGTCAACTCGAAGCTACAAGCGTGAGGTCGCCGAGTGTGGTCTCGGGAAGAGACGCGCGAGAGGGCTTGCGGTTCCCTCAGCCAGGACAGCTGCCTCCGCCTCTGGCCTGCTCACGTCTCACCTCTCCTTCCGGGTCGCAGCTTTAATGTCGCTTCGCACAGAGCCTTCCTTGACTCTCCAGTCTAGCTCTTCACTCGATGAGCTCTCCGAATGGTGCTCTCTCCTTTTCAGCCCCGATGCCGGACTTTAGCTACTTATGGGAATGTGTGGCTGTTAGTATTTCTCTCCCTGTTGTGAGGAGAGCAGAGCTGGCCAAGGTATCAGCAGTGCCTAGCGCAGTGCCTGGCCAAGGGTAGGTGTGCTCTAAATATCTGCTGGGCCCTAGTGGATGAAGAGGAGTTTGCAAGGTGGGAAGGGAGGGGAGGGGAAACAGCATGGGCAGAGGCAAGAAGTCCGTGTCTATGAGGTGGCTCAGGAAGGCAGGCAGGGTGGTATGGCTGTTACTTCTGGTGCCTGGCACCGAGGGAGCATCTGCCAGTAGGTGAGGAAGGCGGACTGGGCCCGGCTGGGTGTTGGTGGCGTCGCTCTCGCCAGCCGCATTTCCCAGCCGAGAAAACCAAAGCTGCAGAGGTAGGAATCGGAGGATTTGGGAGAAATCAGGGCCGGGCACGGTGTAGCTCAGCCCATCCCCTTTACAGACAAGGAAGCTAGGCATCCCTCTCCCAACACTGCATGGCCGGCATGTGCTTCCTGTTCTGCTCCCAGCCAGTGACTCTGGGTCATTGGCTCTGGGTCGAGAGACCCACCTTCCCAACACAGAAGGTCCCCCGCTGGAGAACTGAAAGCAATTGGCCAGGATCTCACAGAAGTCAGGCAGCAAAAAGAACAGTCTAGAATGCTGGCTACGAGTGTGGGCTGTGGCACTGGACTGCCTGAGTTTGAATCCCAGGTTCGCTCACCGACTGGTGGTTTGGGGACCTTACACAAATTGCTCAACCTGTGTGATCCTGGTTCCTCATCTGTAAAATGGGAAGAGCAGCAGTGCACGATTCCACGGGGTTGAGTATTCAATGCGCTAGTAAGTGCATTCACTTGGCACAGTGCCGGGCACATAGTAAGCACTCAGCACATGCTGGCCGTTCTTCCCACTGGTAGGACTCTCTCCAGGATAGATACTGTTTCATGTATCATGATCCTAGGATATGAAAGGCAAGGGACAAGCTTTAGGCACTTTTCCGTCCTCCCCGTGGCTCTTTCTGTTCTCACCGCTCGGTTGAGGAAGAAAGCTCAGAGAGGTTTCCGCTTGTCCAGGGTGGAAAAATTAGTCAAAGGCCACAGAACCACGCCCAGACCTCCAAGACTCTTGGAGGGGAAAATCCTAGCCATGTGGCATCATTGGAATTTGCTCTCTCCCTGGCTACTCTTGAAAACCTCCCCCATTTTTTTTAATGTTTATTTATTTGGGGGTGGGGAGGGAGACAGGATCTGAAGCAGACTCAGCCCTGAGAGTGGAGAGCCCCATGTGGGGCTCGAACTCACCAACCATGAGATCATGATCCGAGTCGAAGTCAGATGCTTAACTGACTGAGCCACCCAGGCACCCCCAAAACTCCCCAGTTTTAACTCACTCTTCGTTCTTTGGTGGGTAACTTCTCCTCCCTGAACCCCAGGTCTCTCAGCTAGAAAATTATGGATGTTTGTAACAGTCAGGGTAAATATTGCTAACTGCCGTAACAAACACCCCCTCAGCTTGGAGGCTTCACACAAATGTTTGTTTACTGCCCATGGCACAGTTCACACTGGGTCAGCGCAGTCGTTCGGGCAGCTGGGCTCCTGTCACCTCTTGAATCAGTCTCCCCTAGGGCCTGAGTTCACCCCTAGTTCCCCAGTGGCCGGCCATGAGGAAAGAGAGGATAAACAAGGTACGATGTTCCAACACACCTCAGCCCACATTTGGCAGACTTCACTTCCATTCACGTTCCATTGGCAAGAAGTAGCCAAGGCCCCCGCCTTAGTTCGTTGCAAGAGGGCGGGCAGTATGGTCCAGCCACGTGCCAAGAGAGAGGACACCCCAGACCCTGGTGCCACAGGGCTGGGCCAGATGCCGTGACACTCACCGGCCACACTCGACAGCAGAAGTCAGGACTCCCGGGCCCTTCCCTGCTTTTAGCCTGGGCCCTCCCTCCCTGAGCACCGTGCTTCCTCCCTCCTACCCAGGAAGAGAACCAGTCCCTGCCAACCCGCCTCCGAGGGTGGGTGGTTGGTGAGATAATGATCTTATCATACGTATTGCCTCTTGGAAGGCAGGTGCTGGAGAAAAACCAAGTCCGCTTTGGTTTTTCTCCCTGTTCCTTCACATTCCTTCCCAAGATAAATTTAGCCAGCCCTCGCTTTGAACGCAGTGCCCAGGATGCTGACTTTTTGTTCTCCGAGTCAATGTGAGAGCATTTTTCATGACGGTAGCCTCAGGCTGGGAATGCAGACTTCAGGAGCGCAGTGCCAGCCTCTGCCCTGCCCCAAACACCTGTGACCCACAGTCCCACCCCGGCCCGGTCCCCGTGGACAGCAGGTGCCTGAGCTCTCCAGGGATGTGAGCAGAACACAGAATACAGATGGGCTTTGAGATCTGGCTCCAGGTCTGCTTCTGTCCTTACTGGCCACCTAGAGCTCGGAGGCAGCACATTCAGGATTAAGGGCAGAGATTGGAATCCCGGCTCAGGCAGGTCGCCTCCTCCTCTGTCTCCCCATCTACAAAATGGGTCCTCACCCCTTCTTCATGAGATTAACTGCGTGAGATACTTGTCTTAAGAGATTTGCATATTTTCTGGTATTCAGTTAACAGGAGTGGAGAAGGTAATGGTCTACACTTTTTCTCAGGCCAACCTGAAAACCACAGTGAGGACTTCCTGGAGCCTCTGTCCATTCCAGATGCTTCTTTTCTGGACTTCTTTAAAATCTCCTGAGAGGCCTCCTTGGACCACTGTATTCTTGGACCTCCTCGTCATCATAAGAGTGACTTCCTTTCTGGGGTCTATTTTGCATCCCCCCTCCTGCTGGTGCGGCCTGGTCCACTCCCTTCTGCCTGGTCTGTGAAGCCCTCCGCCGCCACCCAGACCATATCTTATCATATCTTGGAGGTGGGTCCAGCCCCTCCCCTCTGTCCCCATCCTCCAAGACTGCTTCTTAGGGTTAGGTCTTTGGGCTCCTCTCAGCCTCCTTCCTGGGACCACTCCCATTTTTACTCTGGGTCTCTGTCTCCAGAAGATCATCCTGCCCTCCCCTGCCTCCCCTTTTGGCTGTGGAGTCCACAGGACACACGTTCCCAGGTCAGGCTCCCTGGGGAAGCTTCCCCTCACTGGCTAGGTTTCAGCCTACTTGTCAGTCCGGGGCAACAGGTGCACCATGTGGGGACACACACACACACACACACACACACACACACACACACTGGCTGTTTCCCCATGGGAAACGTGGGGCCCAGATTCCTTCCGGACCCAGTTCACCCCTTCTTCCTCTGATGGCCTGTGGATGCCTCCCACGGCTGCACCCACCTGGAACCAGAGGGTAGGGAGCTTGGCCGAGGCAGTCTCTGCAGACCAGGCTCCCAGGCCCTGCAGAGAAGGGCAGAGTGTCCAACCCAGAGATGGCGACAAGTGTCGAGACAGTGCCTGTCCCAAAGGACGGGTCTCCGTGTTTACCCCTGTCACTAACAGATCTGCAAGGGGGACATGAGCACCCCCTCTTCCTAGACATGAAAAGTGAAACCCTGAGGGCTGGATCACATAAAAGGCCAAGGTGCCAACATGGAGTGGAGCTTCGGACCCCTTTCTGCCTAACTCCAAAATTCCTCACAGCCAGAGCAGACAGTGGCTGACATTTTATAAGTTTAGATGACTCTTCCCCAAGATGATCTTGTTCCCAAACCCGTGATCCCTCTGTTGTCTCAGCACTTGGCTGAGCATTTTACTCTCCCCGCTGTACAGATTCAAATGCAAACAGCCGTGGGAGGGGCGGCACAGCAGTCCGGGAAACCCCTTTGAGGAAGGAGTTTCTCAAGACTCCTCTTTCTGCTGGGAGAGGCCTGGGAACCTGTGGGGATCAGAAACACTGAAGGGGAGGGGTGCCGGGGTGGCTCAGTCTGCTGGGCTTCCCACTTGGGCTCAGGTCATGATCTCATGGTTCGTGGGTTCAAGCCCCGCGTCGGGCTGTGTGCTGACAGCTCAGAGCCTGGAGGCTGCTTTGGGTTCTGTGTCTCCCTCCCTCTCTGCCCCCTCCCCTGCTCATGCTCTGTCTCTCTCTCTCTTTCTTTCAAAAATAAAATAAAAATATTAAAAGATAAAAGAAGGAAAGAAAGAAAGAGAAAAAGAAACACTGACGGGGACACAGCTGCTGCACCAAATCGGACCCGTGTCAGGCCCACACACCTATGGGTTTTCTGAGCCCCTTCACTCCATCATCTCACTTGACCCTCACCGTTTTCCTGGGACACCGGTATCAGGAACCCATTTTACTGCCATGGGTTAAGAGATTACACTTTGCTGACACTGGGGTTTTGCCTAGCATGGGCAGGGCGTGGGGAGGGGGCCAGGGGGCGGGGGGGAGGATTGACTGGCTTTAAACAAATGCAGTTCACCTGCTTACTGGCTGTGAAGCCACAGGCAGTCCCTTCACCTCCCGAGGCATCTTCACAGTGAGGTGCTCGGGGGGCCCCCCGTTTTGAAGGTGATCATTCTTACCTGTCCCCAGCAAGGTTCCTGGCACCCAGCAGCCCGGGAAGAGAAGGTGTAGAGGATATAGTCCTGAACTTGGGCTACTTCACCCCCCTCAGAGCCTCGCTTGAAAAACAGAGCAGTCACGTCCCTACCCAGCAGGTCTGTGACGAGGGTAGAAGGAGACAAGGTGTCTGAAAGGGCTTTTTAAAGCCTCTCTATAAATGCGAATGTATTTCTTCAGCAATAATAACAGCCAACAGCGGCAAATATCTCCTGCCTGCATACTGTGTTCCAGGCACTGTTCTAGACGCCCTGGGTGTGGGGTTCCATTCAATTCTCACAGCACCCCTGGGAAGCAGGACTTCTATATTATGACCAATAATAATGGAGGAACTTGAGTCTCAGAGGGGTTAAGGAACTGGCCCCAGGTTGCACAGCCAATAAGTGGCAGAGCCAGGCTTTGAGCCCAAGGAGGCTGACAAGCCTATGGGAGGGGAGCATCTGCTGCGAGCTGGGCCCTGAGATACCCAAACAAGTAAAACTGAAGACGCGTGGAGTCCAGCACAGCTCAGACTTTCACACACATGAGAATCATCTCTGGATATCATTTAAAAAGGCAGAGTCCCGGGCCCCACCCACAGAGATGCTGATTCCACAGGTTTGGGGGAGGGCTGGGAATCTGCCTTTGTAACAAGCCCCGAAGATGACGTCTGTGCAGAGGGCCAGCTAACCACACAGGGAGGACGGTGGCAGGCGTCCAGCAAAACCATCGATAAAAGTCGCTCAGTAAGCACAGACTGTAGGCTCCAGGGGACTCTGAAGGTTCAGGTAGGAGTCCCCAGGGCGACCCACCTGCCGCCTCTGGCCTCCAGGTTCGCCAAGTACTACAAGCTGGAGAATGGCAGCGAATACCGCACACTGCTGAAGGCTTTTGGCATCCGCTTTGACGTGCTGGTGTACGGGAATGTGAGTCCTCGGGCTGGGGTGACGGCGGGGCACAGGGGAGGAAACCCAGACCGGTCTTGGGCCCCGAAGAGCCTCCTCTGCTGGGGGCGGGGCAGGGGGGGGGTGGCAAGGTCCTGCCACTGACCAGCTCTGAGAGCCTCAGCTAGTCACATCTGTAGTCTCTTTGCCTGGGCTGGGGCGTGAAGGGCTGGGGCCTGCTGGTCCTCCAAGAACCCTCCACCCATGGGCTCTCTCTGGCTGCGAGTCCACGTTCGGTCTCAGGCCTCAGGACCTCGTACCTGACCCTCTGCCCACTCACCTGGATCTTTGTGCATGCAGGCTGGCAAGTTCAACATCATCCCCACCATCATCAGCTCTGTGGCAGCCTTCACCTCTGTGGGAGTGGTGAGTTTAGCCCCTCCAGGCTCAGACAGGAGGCCAGTCAAGGTGGGGCTCCAGCTGGGGGTGGCGGGGGGGGGGGTGGCCCAGGTAAGCCCTGCTTCTGCCTAAATGTAAAGCCTGACCTCTTGCCAGATGCTTCAGTCTGGCAAGGGGACTGTCCCCCACCCCCAGACTGGTTCAGTCCTGAGTGAACATGTCCAGTCACGGAGAGCTCATTACCTCCCCGTTTGTGGGAGGGACAGACTTGGTTCAGAGCTCCTGTTCCCCACCGTGAAGGTGAGGGAGGAGACTCCAGGAGTCCACAGACCTCAGGAACAGAGCCCTGCTCCCAGGGACTCCTACCCCCTCACCCTCCGCTTCTCCCATCAAGTCCTCTCCCTGCATTTTGGTCTGGGGTCACTGCCAGGAACTGGAGATTCGGGTGATGAAGACATTCTGCCAAGCCCCTGGACATTTTTCCAAGTGGAAACATCAGTCAGGTGTCTTTGGAGGACTCCTCCCGGCCCCTGGCCTGCTGTCTGCCTGAGGGCAATCGTGCCCACTGCTGCTTCCTGCCAGCCCGCTCCTCCCCTCGCGGGGCAGCCCCACTGAATCCGCCCTGCCTCTTCCTCCAGGGGACCGTCCTCTGTGACATCATCCTGCTGAACTTCCTCAAGGGGGCCGACCAGTACAAAGCCAAGAAGTTTGAGGAGGTGAGCTGGAGAGGGTGGGGGCAGGCGCATGAGAGGTGGAGGGACAGGGCAGGGAGTGGCACTAGGCCCCAGAGACTCTCAATCGCTCCCCCTTTTGGGGACTTCTTCAGGGGAGCTCATTGGGCCTCGGTGCAAGTTGGGGGTCCAGAAAAGAGGGATTTGGCCAAGAATGGGCTCTGTGGAGACCCTTGGGGGCTCTGTGGGTCATCACGGCCGACACCCCCTTCTACTCATTGCCCCTCTCCGTTTCTGGTTAGCTCAGGTTCCTGTCTGCCCTTGGGGTGCACGGAAAGACTGTTGGGATCACGCAGACTTGCTCGAGCTCCTGGATAAGGAGGCCGCGAGCCCCACCTGCTGTGTCTGCCAAGTGGGGTCCCCACAGGAGGACCTTCCCCGTAGTTAGAGCACGATAACGCCAGCCTTTCTATCTGCAGGTGGACGAGACGACGCTGAAGGTCACCGCCTCGGCCAACACAGTGTACCCCAGCGACCAGACCACCGAAGAGAAGCGGTCCACAGATTCGGGGGCCTACTCCATCGGCCACTAGGGCCCCTTCCCGGGGCTCCATCTGCTCACCCTTGGGCTCCAGGCCTCCCACTAGGGCACCCACCTAGGCAAGGGGGGGAGGCAGAGAGGGGGGGGCCTCCGTTTCTACTGTTCACCCCAGGAAGCCACACTGGACCCAGGTGTCTGGGCCTCGCAGCGCTCTGGCAGACAGGTAGCCCTCCCTGCTAAGACCTCACTCTCCCCTTCACCCCTTGCCTCGCCTCTGTCTGCTTCCCTGCACCCCTAGGGCAGTAGCACCTGAGCTGCCCCCCTTCCCAAGAGTAGAGAGAACAACAGTGACAATGAGTGGCCACAAGGCACTACTAAGTGCCCGCCAGTGTCACTCACATTATCTCATTTAACCCGTAGAATAATCCTATGAGGTAGATGTTAGTTTCCCTGTTTTGAAGATAAACTGAGGCTCAGAAAGACTGAGTCATTTGCCCAAGGCCACACAGCCAGGAAGCATGAGAGCTGGGATTTAAACCCACATCTAACCCCATCACCCACAACCCCACAAGGGAAGCGTGAACTCCCCGGGGGCATCTGTCCCCTCCCCGCCCCCCTCCCAAGCTGCTTCAGCCTTCCCCACAGCTACCAGGGTCAGGTTCAGCTTAATAAAGAGTAAGCCCCATGCTTTCAACAGGAACTCGGGACCCATTTTAGGGGAGATCAGTTAGACAGGGACGTGGGGTCTCTTTCTCTGCCTCGAGTGGATCCCCAATTCAGAGGGAAAGAGGAAGCATGACTGTCAGCGAAGTTTCCCGTTGCTCCGTCCCCAACCAGGAGAGGACCATTCTCTTCTCTCTCTGGGACCCCCACATACTCACACGCATCGGGCCCCCTCACTCCAGGAGTGGAACTAGCCCCCCACCCCCTTAGGCTGGGGTGTGATTCCCAGACCCCGGGGCCCTTTTCTAGCTGGGTGGTGCTTCTTTGCAACACCAGTGAACAGGCTCCAGTGAGGCCCAGTGCCCCGTGAGCTGCTGGCCAGCCAGGCCACCCCCCACATGGCCCTAACCAGTGGTCAGTCTTCTACTGCTAGAAACCCTCTCATCCCACTCTCCCGTGTACAGATGAGCCAACTGAGGCCAGAGAGGGGAAATGACTTGTGTCACACAGTCAGTGACCAAGGGAGAACCCAGCTGTCCGGGCGCTGAGGGAAGGAAGCAAGAGCAAGGAGCCAGAGAGGTCGCTGGAGAAGCATCTGGTCCCCCCACACCTCCATCAGCCTGACACCCCCTCCTCCCCTCTGGGCTCGCCTCCCGTGAGACGCCCGGGCATCTCCCCAGGGCAGAGTTCCGGAGCAGATTTAGGTCTTTAGGAAGCCTGAAGGATATACAATTTGGGGTATCTTTTTAAAATAATACTAAATTAGGTAACAGAAGGGGCTCCTGCAAGAGGGAGGCCCCAAAGTAATCAGTTTCATCACCTCCCAGTAAAACCACGTCTGGAAAAACTGGAGCGGAGACATGACTCTGTGGTCTCAGCTGCAGTGAGCTTGCCTAGGGATGGAGGGCTCGGCCCTCTACAGAAGGCGCAGGGAGACGGGGAGGGGGCAGCTTTGGGGGTCACTCGGGAGGGACCAGTGTGGGAGCAGCGGGCACTCGCAAAGGCCTGAATCCAGTGATTCCCCCCCTCCCCCACCAGGGGAGAAGGCATCAGGCCCATCACCCCCCACACACACCTCATCCTCAAGCTGGTGGGGTAACACCTCCCCGGGGGTGCCCTCCGGCTTCAGGCCACGTCCAGAGATCTGACCAGCAGAGACTGCGGTGGAGGCAGTGGTTCTGGAGCGGGGAGACTCACAGGCATCCCCAGCTGGGCTCACAGGGGGGCTCCCTGCAGAGCAGCCTGAAGCAACCTTGTCCTCCCTTTCCTCGGTGCGGCAGCCGCCCCTGGGCCCACCCGCAAGCGTGTGAACTCGCGAGGGTGAGCCGGACGGGCGAGCCACGCTGCGCTAAGTCACGGCTTCGGTGCGCCAGGGCGAAGGCTGCTGTCTGTAGTGATAACGCTGCCGGCTGGGCTCTGCCGCATCGTGGCGAGATCCATCCACCCTGGAGGGGTCGCGTGGCTGTCGGATGGAGAAAGAAATCTGGGATCCATGGAAGTTTGAACTGGAGCCCACGCTCCCTCCTAGCGGGTCCCTTGCGTCTTGAATGACTCCGCGTAGAAGCTAACTGCCCAACGGGCCCAGGGCGCGACACATGTCCTCTACTGCAACCCTCATCGTACAGAAGGGGGGCTGAGGCTAGTAAGGAGGAGGGACTAGACTGGCAGAGCCAGGCCTCGAAGCCCGAGCATTAGGACTCCAGGGTCTGCAAGGTTGACTTCCGTGCCACAGCTGAGAAAACCCAGGAAATCTGTTGGCGCCTTCTATGTGTCAGGCTAAACTAGGCGTCTAGGCCGCAGGAACCCGAAAACCTCAAAACCTCATGATTTAATAGAACCGAGTGGGTCAGACAGCCCCCTCCCTCCACCTGGTGGGTGTGCCCAGACACATGGGCGCCCAGGTCAAGAGCGGCAGGGAAGGGGGACCTGGAGGCTCATGGACCATCGAAAGGCCAGGCCCGGAAGAGGCTTATGTCACTTCCAACCACACTGCCTTGGCCAGGCTCACTAGCATGACTAAGACCCCAACTTCACCGCAAGGAATACTGGGGAACAGCCTTCCTGGGTCCTCAGGAAGAGGAAACAGTGAAGACACCACCTCTGCCTCATTATCCCCACTTTTAATGGCCTCTCTTCTCCACAACCCTCCCAGCCCATGGCCGCTGACAGTTACACACCTCCTTCCCTTCTGTGTTCCTTCTCACAAAACCTTGTTTTCTGCAAGCTACCCATCAACCTCCCAGACGGATTAATAGATAATAACACTCTCGGGAGTTTCTTCTCCCGACAGTATTTGCTTTTTCAATCAAGGGCTTTTCAAGACGGAAAGGCCTTAAACATCCAAAGATATGAATATATAATTGTTGAAGTTAAGGCCCACTAACTGACAGTGTTGGACCTTTGAGGGGTAGCTTATCTACCCTATCATGCCTCAAGCAAGCTTCAGTCTGCAAGGATCTGAGCTCCTCTCCATTCCCCTCCCTCCCTCTATCTCTCGTATTGCCTGGCAACATGTTGGGCAATTGGCATTGGCTACAGCTCATTCCCCATCAAGGAGAGAAGTGGAGGCTGATAAGAGGGAGCTTGCCATTCAGCCAAAATAGTGGACCCAGAGCTCCCTATGCAAAGCTTCTCTTGCTGACCATCCTTCCCACCACCCACAGCCAGATTCCATGGTTCTTTTAGAAGCTGAGCATCAAGAATTAGCTTGTTGAAGTATGCAAGGCAGGGATTTGGGTGGGGATCTGGCCCCCAGGCAGCCCCCTTTCTCTGCCCTTGGGAAGACCAACAATGCTGTGATTAGGAGCTTCCTACCTGATGTCCATCTAAGGTAGACGGGTACCTACAGGTAGTCCCTGGGTCCAGCATCGGTGACGTTCATCGCAATGCCCAGACTCATTATCCGGTTGCCAGGGACCTGCTGATATTCAGGGGAGGGGACCCACCTTCTGCTTTTCCACTTCTCCTGTGGTTCTCCATTCCTGTCCTATGCCATTAACTCCAGCACCTTCAGAACCAAAGCACATCTGAGAATACTGTGCTTTTGGTTCCTGAAGCTCTGCATCCCATCACGTGCCTAAACAGATACACACGGACACACACAAACATAGACTTGTACACGGGTATGGCAGACATGCACATACACACTCACAAACATATGGGTCGAAGACGTACAAGTACCCACATACACATGCACGCGCAGAATCGGGCATGTAAGGGTGCAAAGCTATACAGAGATACACAAACATCCAGACATATCCATAAATATACAGAGACGTTGAAAATATACCCACACTCCACACACAAATATACACCGACTCATACAGATTTATGCATATATTTACAAATACAGATTCACGTATACACAGATAAAGACAGATATACAAAGACTGACTCATGTACACACCAAGATACGTATACACACGTGTAGCTGGGCACTTACAAAAATACTTGTACATTCTCCCTGCACCCCATGTAGAGCTATACCCCAAGAAGCATATAAGTGGATCCTCTATCTATCTCCCTCAATCTCTCTCTGTCTCCATTCTCTCCTCTCCCTCTCTCTCTCTCTCTCTCTCTCTCTCTCTGTCTCTCTCCACCACACCCCTCCAACAACCCTGGGCTCTCTGCCCTCTTAATGCCCAGTCCCAGGTCGAGCTTCCTGCTTCTCAAGGCCAGATCCTTCCCGGAGCCCAGCATCATGCCTGGAGATGCAACATGTTCTGGCTAGGTGTCCCCAGGGGCTGAGGAAGTGAGGTGAGGGAAAGAAGCTGGGCCCCCGGGCTGTGCAATCAGGATGGGAGCCGCATGGCCACCAGACTCTCTAACTTTTGCCCCCAAGGCCCTCCTGGTGGAAGCAGCTCCCTCCTAAGAATGTGTTCCCTCTCCAGAGGTAAGCTGGGAATGGGGAGGAGGGAGAGGGAATTGCAGTGGGGGAGGGGACACACCTGGGAATAGAGAGGAGAACACATCTCAGAAGTTGGGGACTGTGAACTCACATGCTGGTGGCTGGGAGAATACAAAGTAGGGGCCAGTATCTGAGGCCAGGAAGACCCGGGTCTAGAGGAGCAGGGGGCCTAGGTGAGACTTCCTCCCTCTCACGTGGTTACCCCGGTGGACTCTCACCACACCCCACGTGCACCTCAATTCTTCAATGGGCGACATCGCCTCCACCTTGGAAAGCCACCCCCCTCCCACCCCACCCTGCTCCCCACCCCGGATCCAAACAAAGCAGGAGGGCCCGTCTCCCACCGCACCAATGAGGCCAACCCCCAGAGCCTGGGGGAGCGGGGGGGGGGGGGGGGGGGGGGGGGGGGGGGGGCCCCCGCGGAGGGGGGGGGGAATCCGGGCCCGGCCGAGAAGGGTGGTGGAAAGCCCACCGCCCAGTCAGGCCTTGGCCACCGGCCACCGCCACCCACCCCCACCGGCGCCCGGCCGCCTTTCCTCCTGGCCACCCCGCGCCCACCCGGGGCCCTCCAGCGTGGGCAATAAAGAGACGGAGTCAGGAGATGCTGTGGGAAGTCTGGGTTTATGGCCAGAAGAGGCTGGGGGACAGAGCTGGGGCGCAGGGGCCGGGCTGGGGGTGCGAAGGGCGGGGGATCCGAGGCAGGGGCTCCGCAGCCACGGGCTCAGTAGGAGCAGACAAAGGGCAGACGCCTTTGGCCTGAAGCGCGCCGCCAGTGACCACCTAGCAACGGAAAGCACAGTGAGGTCAGCCGCTCGTGGCCATCCTCCCCTCATCAGGCACCACATACGGGTCCGGATCCAGGTTCCCGCCGGGGTTATGATCTGGCTGCTGTGGTTCCCACGTGTCCCCACCAGCTAACGTGATTCTTCTCCCCCGGGGCGGGGGGGCGGGGGGAGGGGGCGGGGAGAGTGCTGCTAACGGCTTTATTCCGTTTCATCTTCACGGTGACTCCAGCAGGTGGGTGCTACCCTCACCCCCATTTCACAGATCGGGAAGCTGAGGCTTAGTGGGGATCATAACCTGCCTGGGTCTCAGAGCTGGAGGCGGATGGCTACCGTCTTACTCCGGCACGTGCGGTCTCAGCCCTGGTGCCAGCTCTCTCACATCTGGCATCCGTGCTGTTCCGAGCTGGCGAATTATCTGTCAGCCAGCCCGCATTCCCACATCTCTCTTTGGTCCCTCGTCCGCATCTTACATTCACATCTGCTACTCTCATCTGTCACATTAGTCACTCCGCCTATCAGAACAAGGAAAGCAGTCCCTGGGCCCTGAGCCTAGCTCTGCCAGTGAAGGTGGAAAGCCTCCAGCTAGCTCCCAGACAGGGCTCCCCATCACCTGGGTTTGCTCTGAGGAATCCCTACATTCCGGCCCTTCTCACAGAGGACGTGTCCCCCCAGCCGGGGGAAGGTGTGAGTTTGGGGAGGTGTGTTGGGGTAACTCAAAGGGACAGTGTGTAAGAGTCTACCTCTCCACCCCCACCCCCTCCCCCTCCCCTTCCCGTGGCCCCGGTCCCCCTCACCTGTGGTGCACAGGGTCACACAGTTGCCTTGCCCTTGGAAAGGCTGCCCTGAGGCCCAGTATCCAAAATGCCAGCAGCTCCCATCGGTCCATTGAAAGCTCTGGCTCTTGAACTAAAGTGATAGACTGGGTAAGAGTACAGATGTCCAGAGAGACAGACCCAGGGGCTCCAGAAAATGCTGAGTATTCCTTTCTCCTCTCACTGCCCACCCAGCGGGGAGCCAGATACCCTAGAGACCCATCCTTGAGGGTTTGCAGGCCATGACAAGGCAAGAGCAACCAGGACTCCCAACTGTCACACAGAGCAGGCTTGTCAAGCCTTACTGTGCATACGAATCTCCCGGGAATCTTGTTAAAATGCCAATTCTGATCCAGGAGGTCTGGGGTAGGGCCCAAGATTGGGCATTTTTAACAAGCTACCTGGTTTGCTGCCCCTGCTGGTCCACGGACCACACCTGAGCAGCGAGCATCATGGTACTCATTTATCCACGACCCCAGACCCGCCTTGAGAGAAGAAGGACCCCATTCTAGAGATAAAGAAACTGAGGCCCCGAGGAAGTCATTCGGCTAGTAAGTGACTAAGCAGAGCATGGAGCCTGACTCCTGACTCCAGTGATGCGCTGGTAAATGTTCAACAGCCAGCCCTGGGGGAAGGTGAGAACACAGAGGGAGGGAGGAACCCCGATTTACAACAACTGCCAAGTTCTTTGGTGTATATATGTCCACTGGGGGCACGTTTCAGGCTACAAGCACACAGTCACTGAGCAAGGAGCTGAGACCAGATGCCCACCATCATCGGTTCTCACTTCACGGCCTGCTGCCTCAAGGTCATCTCAGCTGCTGAGGTGAGGCTAGACGCCAGCAGAGGCTCCTTTGAGGCAATCAGAAAGAAGTTCCTGTCCCCCGAAGTTGGTGCCCCACTTACCCAGCCCCGGTTGATGGCTCCAATCCAGACCTCATTTTCGTTGAGTCCTCTGGCTGAGCAGAAGATGCGATAATCTAAGTTGTAGCTGTGTATGGAGATGAGGTTGCCTTGGTAGCACCTCCTGCAGATACTCTGCAGAAAGAAGAAAATGGAGGGTAGAGAATTCTCTGGCTTTTCTCAAGTCTCTGGGTCTCCAGGACAGAGCCTCTCATCCCTTTTCAGGTCAGAAATCAGAGACCTGTCTGCCCCTCTCAATCCCATGTTTGGCTCCCTTTTGTGTTGTGAGGAACTTTTTGCAACGACTACGAATATTCAGAATAGTCATAGCTACCGTTTGTGGAGAGTTTTAGTGACCCCGAGACTATTCCCAATACTCCCCACGTATTATCTCATTTAATCCCCACCACAACCCCAATGGGTTGGTACTGTTTATCTCCATTTTACAAATGAAGGTTCTGAAGCTCTGAAAGGTGGAGTGGCTCGCCCAGTAACACGGCCCATGAGAGTCAGAGCCAGGCTCGAACGCAGGCGTCTCTGATACCAAAGCCTTCCTTCCAGATCAGTGGTTCTCAAAGTGCCGCCCCCCAGACAAACAATACCATCATTACCTGGGAATTTGTTATAAATGCAAACTCTCAAGCCCCGCCCTAGACTTGCTCACCCAGAAGTGTGCTTTAACAAGACCTCTAGGGGATTCTGACGCACACTAGGTTTTGAGAACCACTCATCTAAAAGGGAACAGAATTGGGGCGCCTGGGTGGCGCAGTCGGTTAAGCGTCCGACTTCAGCCAGGTCACGATCTCGCGGTCCGTGAGTTCGAGCCCCGCGTCAGGCTCTGGGCTGATGGCTCGGAGACTGGAGCCTGTTTCCGATTCTGTGTCTCCCTCTCTCTCCGCCCCTCCCCCGTTCATGCTCTGTCTCTCTCTGTCCCAAAAATAAATAAACATTGAAAAAAAAAATTTAAAAAAAATTAAAAAAAAAAATAAATAAATAAATAAAAGGGAACAGAAGGTTGAATCGAGTCTCTTCTCCCCCCATCCCCACCCCAGTCCTCCACAGTAGCTTCCCTGCCACTTACCTGAGCACATTGAAATTGCTGGGCCTGCCGCACCATCAGGAAGTTGCAGGTTTTGCACCCAGGACTGCTCGGAATTCGAATTACGTCTTCTTCCTTGGGGCACTGAAAGTCCTTGTCTAGAGCAGCTAGGTTCGAATCCATGGCCTCCCCATCCTCAGATGTGACCTGACAGCTGGAAGCCTTGGCCTCCTCTCCCTCTGACTGAATCATCTCATCAGTCAGAGCCAGGTCTCCTCCCTGCTCCCCTGAACCTTCCAGATTCTGACTCAGATCTACTTGTATCTCATGGCTGTCCGGACTGCGGGCAGAATTCTCTGGGAAGGAGAGGTAACCTGCTGTCATTTCTGGGTCTCCTTTCTTCCAGGACCATGGACAATGCCAAAGGCCCTACTTGAACCTTCCTAGAGCCATCTGGAGCTAATCCTGGATCTCCTGGGTGTTGGGTGAGGAGAGAACATTTGGGTCATAGGCACAAATGGATGAGATGCTAACTTCTGGCTGGCACCGAGATGCGTATTGTGGGGGTGGGTGGAGGCACCTGTGAAAAGCCCTTCATCTTCACAGGTGGGTGGATTTTAAGTTGAGGAGATGGCTAATCAGAGATGGGCTGGGTCAACTGGAGAGGGGTGACCGTGGCCCTGGCCCCATGAGGCAAAAAAAAAAAAAAACATACAGGAAATAGGAGAAAAGGGAAAGATTGGTAAGACAAGAAGGAGATGCTTACCCAGATGGAAAGCAGCAACTGTCCCCAGCAGGAGAAGGGGCAGGAGCAGTGGGCCTTTCATATCCACTCAGGTTTGGGATGGGGACACAACTCCAACCTCCTTCCTTGTGGGTGTCCTGTGTGTCTGCACAGCTCTTGGCACTTAGAAGAGACAAAATTCTTGTTAACTGGCTGATTAAGGGACAAACTAGAGCATTCCTTCCCTTCCCCCAACCCCTGGGGAACAGACCCTGAGCTGGAGAATTAGGAAAAGGACATGGGGTGTCAGCTCAAGTACAAAAGTCCCTTTTGCTGAAAGTGCCATCACTGCTTCCCTGGAACGGCCCTTAGCTCAGACCCTTGCCCCTGCAGGAATAAGCCTGCTCAGAGTCAGGGCCACTGTCATTCATGCTGGGGAATGAGGGGAGAGGATGGTGGCCTGAGGACAGGCTTCCAAGGTGCATGCCATATTGGGTCAAGTACTCACTTCCAGGAGTCTGAGGCTTCCACTCTCAGTGCTCGTAGCTGCTGGGACCCAGAGGCAGCGCTTATACTGGGCATCTGGGGAAGTGGGAAGAGGCCAGGATGATTGCTTCAGGCTGGGGTGGGGAGCAGTGGAGCTGATAAGACTAAGTCTTGCTCAGTCCTCTCACCCTTGAGCCCTGATGCCTGCTGGGACTCCAGAGACCTATCTCCCAAGGCCTGCTCCATATGTGGGCACCCAGATGCCCCAGTGTGTTCCAAAACACCCCAGCTGACTACTGTCCAGGCATTATTACCACCCCTAAAGTGCCCCAGTCTGAACAATACCCCTTAATCCCAGGAGCAGCCTTCCTCTGGTGAATATCCCAGCTAATGAGGTAGGGAATCCCAGGAATCTGGGAGAGCATGTGGGGAAGAGGTGGTTGGCCAAGGGAGCCTCCGCCCTCCTGATCACTTATCTGGACCAGGTACTTTAAATGCATCACATCCACGAATCCTCACCCTCACCTTATGTATGGTTATCCTTACTTCACGGATGTGAAAAATGAGATTCAGAGAGAGAAAGCAACTTGTCGAGGTTGCACACGTAACAGGAGAACTGGGATTTGCAAGTCTTTTTGGCTCAAAACCCTTCTCTGTCTCTCTGTCTCTCCATCTCTGTGTCTCTGCCTTTGTCGCTTTCTGTCTGTGTCTCTCCTTCTCTTTCTTTCTTTCTCCCCCCCCTCTTCCTCTCTCTCTTTCCATCTTTAATGTGTGAAAAATTTATGCTCATTCTTTTATGCTGTGGATCTAGATCAAGGTTCTCAACCTTTGCTCTATCACTATATAGAGCCAAATCTTTGTTGTGGGGGGCTGTCCTGTGCATCATAATAAGTTTAACAGCATCCCTGGCTTCTACCTACTAGATGTCAGTAGCACCTTCCCCAGTCATGATGATCAAAAATGTCTCCCCATATTCCCAGATGTCCTCTGGGGAACTAACTTGCCCCAGTTGAGGTTCATTGATCTAGAACATGCCATGTTGTCCAATCTCAAGGCTCATCTTCCAGCAAGGGGGCAGCAGTTAGAATGGAAAGTTTCATGCAGAGTCATTCAGACGCCCTGGGCCACCCTCCTCCCCACCCCCACTCCCCATCTCCCACCAGCTCTCTATCACCACTAGGGTCTCGACTAGGGGAAGTGAACAAGGCACTTGCCTCAGATGTGGAATTTAAGAGGGCACTAAAGAATTCAGTGGCCAAGAGAAACAATATTTTAATATAATCTTCTGTGAACATCGAAATAAATGCCAAAAAATCCATGATGAACAAAATGTCAAATGTTTAATCAATCAAGCCTAGCCAAATTCAGTGCAACACAGGGAAAGGCCAACAAGTGCTGAGCCCTGACTTAGCTGGATATCACTGCCAAGAGCTAGAAGACTTGTCAGGGTGGGTGTCTCAACTCTGTGACATCCTAGCTGGGCCATGCCTTTTTGTTTCTTGGATTCCATTCCAGCCTTCCAGTACTCAAAGCACTAGGGGCAGGTAACCCAGAAGGTGAAGAGGCCTGGGTCCTTCTCCTCCTCCACTCCCTCAGGGTACCTACAAATGGAGAAGAATCTGAAAGCTCGTTTCTGCACCCAATTGCAGAGTAACGGTCTTGGCCATTATCTCCCCGGCCCAACGGACTTGACTCTCAGCTTCTCTTCCTGTCTTGGAGGCTGGGGGTTGGACCAATTCCAGGCCCCCAAAAACCTGGTCTCCAGATTTTGAGCTTGAGGCCTCCCTAGTAGGAGGGCTAGACCCTCTCTCCATTTTTCTTACTCATCCGGGGCCCAGGCCAGGGATATCATTTCATTTGTGTTTGGGATGACCACTAAAGTCAGCTAGTTCCATGAGCCAGCACCATGATAAGCTTTATGTGTGTCATTTAATTTGAACATCCATTTCATAGATGAGGGAACGGCATCTCAGAGAGCTTAAGACACAGCAAGTCAGAGACAGGCCTAAACCCAGGCCTTCCAGCCTCTTAGCCACCCCAAAGCTGCCTTCCTAAAAAAAAAGAAAAAAAAAAAAAAAAAAAAAAAAAGCTGCCTTCCTTCTGCCTCCTCTCACTGACCTCCCTTCTCTATGACTTACCCCTCTCCCTGTTGACCCTATTTTCTTTGCACACAAACCCTGGGCAAAGACATTCCATTGACTTCAATGACCTCCTTCTTCACTGACCACAGTGAAGCTTGTCTGATTTAAAACTGGAAATAATATTTTTGAAGGTTCACCACGGACCAAAGACTACGTTTCATTAAGGATTTTATATCTATGGTCCTACTTAATTAATTTTACAATCATCCTGCAAATTAGGTATTGCCTTCTCTAGTCTACATATCTACTGCACGAGCTCAGAGAGGTTAAATTACTCGCCCAAATTCACACAACTATTAAGAAGTGACCCTCATCTGTTTGACTCCCACATCCTCGCTTTCTTCGATATGCCCAACTGTGTTAGCCCCAGTGTGGCCAACATGTTCATCATCCATGAGACTTCAATGCTCTGGCTTGCTGTTTGCATTTACATTCATAGGGATTTCAAACTCTGTCTCAAGATTCAGCCCAGCCCCACACTACGCAGAGGGTGGGTCTCTCTATCTTGAGGGGCAGTGTAGTGTGACGTGTCTTGGAATCATGAGTTAATGTCAGCTTCTCTGTGGCTTGGTCTTCTCATCCTCATGAGTGGAGGCTCATGACAGGACACTACATCTAATAAGACCACCTCTAATAAAGCTCCCAGAACATTGCCTGGCACGTGGGGTTGGGAGGTGGCCCTTGTCAGGAAACCAGGACTAGAAATGTGACCCTAATCAACAAATAAGCACCGAGTGTTGATTGAGCTCCTGCCCTGGGCTTTGCATGGTGTACGGAACTCCAGGGATTCTGTTGTAAGCAAGTTGGCTTTACAGAACTTAGTCAACATCCTGTTGGAGATGAGAAATGACACACAAACCCATATTTGGTGATGTAAGCCCTCTTATTTCATTAATTTTGCTTTTTAAAAAAGTTTCTTGTGGACATATAGCATGCATCCTATAAAGTATACTGTATGGTGGGCAGCTCAGGGGATTTTTACAGTGAATGCACCCTCAGAACCATGCCCAGATCAAGAACAGAATGTTACCCAATGTTACCCGGTACCCACATGCCTCCTTCGTGGCTTCCTCTTGACATTAATCCCACACAGAGGATCTCCATAGGCTGGAGGGCCCACTTCTGCCACGACACACGGTTCCAACAGACTTACGAAGAATAAGACAAAGTCCACTTATCACTTAGCATTGAACCTGGTACCTAGTAAATGCTTAATAAATGGGAAATAGTGTTACTCTTTATTATTAATATTGGAATAAAGGGAAGCCGTGTCTTCCCACGGCAGAATACAGTCTGTGAGGGCAAAGAGTGAAAGTTCTTCTTCAGTGGCATCCTCCCCAGCACCCAGCCCAAGGCTGAACCCGGAATAGCGTTCCAGAGTTCCACCATCTTTGAATTCAGCAGACTGTCCTAGAAGGGCAGCTACAATGGACCTCGGTTTGATTTCCATCTTTCTCAACTAACTGTGAGAACTTGAGCAAGTGGCTTCCCCAATCTGGACCACACTCAAAAAATTAAAGCTCTTGATTCACCTCTAAGACTCTGGAGCCATCTGTAATTGTATGTGTTTGAGGAGTCCAGGAAGAAAGGGGCTTCAGGGCATTGACTCCTTACTTTCTGTTCACTTCCCTGGCGGAGCAAGGATTCCTTCCCCACCTCTGATTGAGATTCCCTCCTGTCCAGCTGGGCTGGAGTCCTATGGCCCCAAGATGAACCCAAGAGTAAGGGAGTGTGCCCTGCCTCTCCACTGTGCCCCATCCCTACATGACCATGTCCTGGAAGCGGCCACAGGATCCTAAGGGTAGAAAGAACATGCTGTGGAGCAGACAGCCAAATCGCAACGTTGGCCACATTTAGGTGGTCTGCCTTGGGCAAGTCTTTGAACAGGGCCATAACTTCTCTGAGCCTGGTTTTATAAAATGGGGTAATAATTACTGCTCACACAAGGTCATCTTTGTAAGGTGCTTGCCACAGTAAGGGGTACATTGTGGGTGTGTAATAGGCAGCAACAATTAGTAGAGATTGTGCTTCTGTTGTAAACAACCATATGTTCCAGAATGGGAGGAGGCTAGGTCTTGTATTCCCAGGCCTTATATAGAGTTGGACATATAGCATGTTGTCCTATATTGGGTTTCCCCAGAAACAGGCCCTGAGACAGGATTTGAGTGCACGTAGCTTATTTGGGAGGTGCAAGGACATTTGTAGGGAAAAGAGAATTCAGATGGACAAGAGACAGCAGTCAATAACATGTGTGCTACAAAGCCAGCTGCCTCAGTGGATAATGGGAAGTTAACCCCATTGGAAAACCCTGGGAGACAGTGCCCAGTACATGCCTTAGAATTAGTCCACTTGAAGGGCAAGGGACTAGGACACTCATACTCCCACTCCTATGAGTTACAGACTGTTCCCAGGGACATGTTAATTTCCTGGCACATTAAGACAACCACACTCTTGGGCATGCGGATGCAGGCACAGGACATGGAGAGTCCACCTGGAATGGTTGAAGACACAGGGGGGTTCTGACAGCATCTGCTCTGCTGGGGCTAGGAACTGGGTGTTGTGCGAAAAGAGCTACTGGACCCATTCTTCTGTCTCCAGGGAGAGTCCACAGTCCCCAGCCCATACTCCAGCCTCCCTGAAAGTGATCACTTCTGGCTTCTTTTATGAGAGACAGTGGAGTGGGGAGGGGCCGTCATTGTAGGGCAGAAAGTTCCTTAGGCGGGGCTAAGCAGAGAGGATCAATGATCAGAGGGGAAAAGTCAGTTTCAGGAAAGCAATTTTATTGCTGGGATCTGGAAGCAGGGGCAGCAGGCAGGGAGGGGAGGCAGCTATGGGGGAGGTGCTCTGGACTCTTGGCTGGGTCCAGCTCAGTAGGAACAGATGAAGGAGAGGCACCCGCAGCAATGAGATCGACACCAGTGGCCTCCTGGGAAGGCAGAACAGAAAGAGGCCTTCAGCCTCTAGTGCCCCCTGACTCAGCCCCAGACAGGCCTTTCCTCCCCTCCGCTCCACGTCTCCATGGCCACGGAGTCTCAAGACCCAGAAGGCCCCGCCCAGCATCTCCTCCGGGAGGCCCTCCTACTTTCCTAGGCCCTCCCATCTGTCATCCCCACTCCCCAGGCACCTGAGGTACACATGAAAACACATCCGCCACCACAGGCCCGCAGCCCAGTATGTAAAGTTCCAGCAACTGCCCATCAACCCAGTGAAAGCGTTTGCAGCAATCCTAGAGGAGGCAGGAAGAGAAGATGTGGGCGGGGGGGGGGGGGGGCGGCAAAGAGAAAGCAGATAGGCAGAGCTCAAACTGTCCCACCAGGCATTTGCCCTTGATTGCTGGACCATGACGGACACTGTCCTGGTCAACTGAAATGCTGATCCGCAGTGATCACCATCAGCACATTCTATGCATCATAGTGATAAGCTCATCCTCTGGCCCCAGCAAGAGGTAAGCAGGAGTTGCAAGCCCATCGCAGAGAGGAGGAACCAGCCTCACAGTCTTGCCCACATCCTACATGCAGACCGTGGCCCCAAACCTCCTTGCTCTGAATTCTTGGCTCTTCCCAGGACCTAGGCAGCCTCCTCGGTGTCCCACCAAAGTCGTCTATCTGTCCCCAGTTCTTTCGAGGATTGGAGGGGAAGCACAGACAGATCTGCAGCATTGTGAGGCACTGGCCGGGGTCAGGAGTGCACCCCACTTGGAGCTGGGACCCTGCTTACCCTGTCTACGACCTTGCCTCTGATCCAGACCTGGCGCTGGTTGAGCCCGCTGACTGAACACTGGATCTCGTCATTGAAGCTGAAGCTGAGGACAGAGGCGAGGTTGTCCTGGCAGCACCTCTGGCAAACTGACTGCCGGACAGGATAAAAGAGGAAGAGTGGAGTGCCCCCCCCCAAGGAATTCATGTCACCTTAGTCTTGGGTCTCTAAATCTCCAAAATTCATCTTCCTCACCCCCATGCTCGCCTCCACAGCCATCTGAAGGTTGGAGATCAAACTGCAGTTCCTGTTTCCACATGACCCTCACCTCTCACCCTGGCACCTCAGCAGGCCCCAGCCCCTGCTGACACCCCCAGGGTCTTCAATGAGGAAAATAATTAACGATGCAGAGGCTGCAGACATCTATCCCCACCCCCCACTCCAAGTCTCAGTCTCAGCTCCAAGCCACTCACCCGAGCTTGGTTCAATTTCCTGACCTTCCTTACCGGCCAGAAGCGGGGGCAGGTCTTGCATCCAGAAATGCCCTCCAGTTTCACTGTGTCCTCTTCCTTAGGGCACTGAAAGCCCTTGTCCACCTCATCCAAGGCAGAGGCCAACTCTACAGCACCCTCCTCCTCAGGGGCATCTTCACCTCCAGAGCACCCCTCCTCCTCCTCCAGCAGTGTCAGCTGCCCCATAGGGGCTTCCATGGCCTCATTTTCTGGTATCTCCCCAAGCCTAGGCAGGGTCTCACCTCCATAAAGCTCTCAGAGTTAGACGTTACAGTCCCTGGCAGGGAGAAAGGCCAAAGGCCCCCTTCACATCTACGCCTGCTCCTTCCCAGCACCATGGACAGCGCCCACCACGCCCCAGGCATCCGAGAGGGTTCAGTCCTGGAAAGAGAGGTACCTGGAACCAAATCAACACAAGGAGAACCCAACGTCCCATAAGAGGTCGTGGTGTTAAGAGCGAGGACTTAGATTCAGGCAGCTGTGGGTTTGGGTACTGGTGCCATCACCTACCAGCTTTATTTTCTTGTTTGTGATATGGGTACGCAATACTATGTACCGTGTGGGGATGCTCTGATGTTTAAAGGAGATAATGCAGGGGCACCTGGGTGGCTCAGTCGGTTAAGCATCTGACTCTTGATTTCAGCTCAAGTCATGGTCTCACGGTTGGTGAGTTACAGCCCCATGTTGGGCTCTGTGCTGACAGCATGGAGCCTGCTTGAGGTCCTCTCTCTCCTTCTCTCTCTGCCCCTCCCCTGCTCGTGCTCTCTCTCTCTCTCTCTCACACACACACACACACACACACCCCTTGGGAGTGGGGTGGAGAAAGAGAAGACATGACAGTAAGTCCCTGAGGCTCCAAGAAGCTGGGGCCCTTTCTAAATAGAAGTGAAAACCATGACAGGCAGCCGAGGCTGGCTCTCCTGTGGGGCTGCAAGAAGGGAATATTACCAGTATTGGTTTATACTTAATGGGCCCCTCAGAGTCTGTGGAACGAGAGAGAACTGAGAATCAATGATTGCTGGCCTTCCCAGGAATGCACAGCACTTAGGTAGTGGGGTCTCTCCTCAAAGCTCTGGAAACCACACACACACCCAGGTCCTCCGGGCTCTGCCTCCCCCGGCCAAGGAGAGCCTTCACATGCCTCAGGAGCATGAAAGGCAGGAATGAGAAGTCTCACCCCTGCTGACCCCCGAAAGACACCCACGGTCCCAGCCAGCCCTCAGAACCTCCCAGTCTGGGTCAGACACCTCCCCAGAGACTGAACATTTACCTGAAATCCACTCCACCACGACAGGGAAAGCACTTACCTGCCCAGAAGTCTTCCTGGGTCCTGAGGAATTCACAAAGCTCAGGTTCTCTTTCGCTCCATCCCGCAACAACGCTTTACAGTGGGGTCTTGGAGGGAGTGCCCCAGAGAAAGGAGGATTTGCCCCAACCTGAGGGTCATGGGAGGGCTGATAAAAACCATTCTCTCAGAGTGCATAGGTGGCTCAGTGGGTTGAGTATCTGACTTCAGTTGGTGAGTTTGAGCTCCACATCGGGCTCTCTGCTGTCAGCACAGAGCCTGCTTCAGATCCTCTGTCCCCTTTCTCTGTCCCTCCCCTGCTTGCTCTCTCTCTCTCTCTCTCAAAAGTAAACATTAAAAAAAGTTTCCTCACTTCCCTGGGGAGCCCAGTCATGACTTCCAGATTGTCTCCTGACACCCCTTTCAGGAACCTAGGGGTCATTCTGGGACTGCCCTGAACCACTGGTTCCTCTCCCGGGCTGCACTTTAGAATCTCCCAGGGAGTCTTTCCAAAATACACAGCTCTCTGCTTCTCTAGTGGGAATGTAAACTGCCACAGATATTTTGGAAACAAATCTGTCAATATCTATTAAGATTAAAGGTGCACATAGTGCTTGATCAATTTCGCTCTTTGGAGACTATCCTTTGGAAATAAAAGCACCTATAAGCAAGAACGCTTTTACAAAGTTGTATATCGCTTTACGGTGTGTAAAACGAAATTCTCCATGAAAACAAGGAGCTGACTGTCCTGTGGATGGATAGGTGGTGAACAGAAGGAAAAGGAACAGGGCGTTCCAGGCATGAGCAAACGTGTGGTGGTGACGTGACCTTGGCATAAGCACAGGACAGTGTCTTTTCTTGCAAAACTAAAGTTAAGAGTATACACATCGGAGGGGCGCCTGGGTGGGTGAGTTGGTTGAGCGTCTGACTCTTGATTTCGGCTCAGGTCATAATCTCACGGTTGGTGAGTTCGAGCCCCACATCGGACTCTGCACTAACAGCACGGAGCCTGCTTGGGAGTCTCTGTCTCCCTCTCTCTCCCCCCCCACCCCCACTCTCAAAATAAGTAAATAAACTTTAAAATAAAACAGCACACACATTGGAAAGGGGTGGAGAAAACAAGGAAGAGTACATCCCATCCTGAGTCAAGGAATGGAGACAGCCTTCCCTGGCATCCACTGACTTGAGACAGAACGCAGGAATCAAAGAAATGACTCCAAACCAGCATGCACAAGCAGAATGCAGCTCGTCTCCACCCCCAGCCCCCCTGCAGGGCCACTTTGCATGTTCCACGAAACTGTCACAGCCAGACAGTGACAGGATAGAGCCATTTCTTGAAGGACTGTTGCTGCTCAGGGACCCCAATCCCCAAGGGAAGGCTCTGCTTTAGGCCACACAATCCAGGATCTGAAATCCACAGCTTAAAGACCCTAGAAATTCCATTTTGTCAACGTCCAGTGGGGGGGCTCGAGCAGGGGCTGAGAATGTGGGTTCCGGAGTCACACGGTCCAAGTTCGAATCGAGGGCTACCACCTCACAGCTGTGTGACCCTGGACCACGTTCCTTAACCTCTCCGTACTTCATTATCATTGTTTAAAAAGTGGGGATAATTATACAGACCTCCCTGGGTGATCAAAAGGAACAAATGAGATGACGTGTGTGAGCTGCCCAGCCCCCCAGCTGCCTTCGGGTTTTCAGAATTCCACTTCCCGTGGACCTTGGGAGAGGGCAGGCCTCTCATTCTTGACAAGAAAGTGCCAAATAGATTCTCAGCCTCTGTTGCAGCTAAGGCATGTGACTAGGCTCTCTCAAATGGGAGCATCCAGGCAAGACTTTGAATCTGGAGCTAGGGACCAAGAAGTGGGGGCCATGAAGTCCTCTCCCTGGCAGTGCAATGGTGACATCCAGTTCCTGGGGCAGAAGTGTCCACAGCGCTAGAGAAGGGATCCAGGGCCCAGGCCCCACACTGCTGGCCACAGGGTCTGAATCACAGCAGCAGCAGCAACTGGGCGGCGCCCCCCCCCCCCCCCACACACACACACACACGCCCCTTCTGTGGCCTGGTTTTGGCTCCCTGGTTCTCTAGTCCTTCCTGCAATTTTACGAGCTACCTCATTTCCTTTTAATAAATTCGTTTTCCTACTCAGATCCGCCAGGGAGAGGTTCATCTGCCTGGCGCTAAGAGCCCTGACTGATGCAGCATTTAGCACAGGAACTGGCATTTAGTTACTGCTCAATAAATGACAGCTTCTCGTGTTAATAGGCCTAGAAGTGATCAAGGTCTTGGGGACTGACCCACATTAATCAAACTCTCAAGAGACTGATGTCTACATCTGGTGCCAATGACATACTTTAGGTTGACCTGTACCCACATAGGGCCCACTTAGGGCCTTCAGACCAGCACATTCCCTCCCTGCATCACAAGCTACAAATGTTGCTAAATTTGTGCCAATTTGTCACACAGCACAGAAGACTAATAAGATGTTACAGAGCTCCGAGGCCCATTCCTTCCCAAGACGAAGTTTATCGTAGGGGATTGGCACAGGGGAGTATCCGAAAAGAATGGTCTTGAGGACCTCCTGGAGAAGAATCCCGGGTCAGCAATCAGGAAATATGGACAGAGAAAGAGAGGAGCCAGAGGTCCCCCCACCCCACCCCTCAGACCATAGCAGGCTGGGGAAGTCCCTTCTGGTCTCAAGCTCTGCCCTCAGAGGAGTGATGTCCCCCCACCCCCCAGGAGCTAGACCTCTGGGACTGACCAACTGCCTGATAACTGGGCTTGGCCAACACCCCTGTGGGGCAGATAAAAGGTGGTGAAAGGGCTAACATCATCCCAGGGCTAAGCAACCAGGAGATGGGGCCCCGGGCCATTGCTCTGTGAAATCGGCCTCAACAGCAGCTGCTGTGACACTTCCCTGTTTGGATGCCCCAGTGACTGACCTTGACCAAGAATGCTAGAGCTGAAAGTGACCTTGGAGATGACCCAGTCCAGTCTCCGTGTCTCAGCCACGGAAAGCACCCCAGACGGGACTCAGAAGTCCCCATTCCCAGATCCATTGTTCTTTCTGCTCTCACTGTGAGATTACCCTTGGTCCCCTCCAGGCACCTCCCCTCCCGGACACTGTGGACTCACAGCAGAGTGAGCAACATTAAGCCTCCACAGTCCGTGCCTCCCCTGCCCACATGCCGCCTTCACAATCTCCCCGGTCCATCTATTTCTGTCCATGTCTGCTCCCACCCCTCCAGCCCAGGCCACCGTGTTTGATGATGTACGTCAGAACCTGCCATCCCCATGCTCCTCGTTCAGTGTCTTCCTTCTGCACTCACAACTAATCCAAACTCATTCCCACGGCCTACAACTGGTAGTCTGGCTCTTGTCTGCTTGTCCGACCTCACTGGTATGTGTGACCCTTGTCATGCTGGTTTTAGCTCCATTGGCCAAGCTGAAGCCTTCACGCTGGCTCCTTCAATCAGATCTTGGCTCAAAGGTCACCTCTCCAGAGAAGCCTTAAGAACTCTTTCTAAAGAAATCTCCTCCTGGGGGGCGCCTGGGTGGTGCAGTCGGTTAAGCGTCCGACTTCAGCCAGGTCACGATCTCGCGGTCCGTGAGTTCGAGCCCCGCGTCGGGCTCTGGGCTGATGGCTCAGAGCCTGGAGCCTGTTTCCGATTCTGTGTCTCCCTCTCTCTCTGCCCCTCCCCTGTTCATGCTCTGTCTCTCTCTGTCCCAAAATAAATAAACGTTGAAAAAAAAATTTAAAAAAATAAAAAAAAATTAAAAAAAAAAGAAATCTCCTCCTGGGACGCCTGGGTGGCTCAGTCAGTTGAGCATCTGACTTCAGGTCAGGTCATGATCTCACAGTTTATGGGTTCGAGCCCCACATCAGGCTCTAGGCCAACAGCTCAAAGCCTGGAACCTGCTTTGGATTCTGTGTATCCTTCTCTCTCTGCCCCTCCCCTGCTTGTACTCGCTCTCAAAATAAATAAATAAACATTTAAAAATTAAAAATAAAGAAAACTTCTCCCTTCCCATTCTGATATCAAGTTACTTTGTTTCACATTGTTCCATTTATTTCCATCTGAGCATTTACCAAAATCATACATCTCACTTATTTATTGGTTTTTTGTTTATGGTCTGTCTCCCCCAGTAGGAAGTAAGAACAGGGACTTTGCCTTTCTCATTTACTGCCTAGAACTCTACCCAGATCATAGAAGGAGTTTTCCAATTATATGATGAGTTGATTAATCAACTTGAACTCTGCACCTGGAGAAAGTCCAGCGGAGTTTAGATCAAGGTATAAATCCATCAGTGTTCTGAGCTCTACCTACCATGGACACAATCCTGAGCCAGGCTCTGTGTTCTGCAACATTCATTCGTTCGTTCGTTCACTCATTCATTCATTCGCCTAAAATACTCATAGATAGTCTCTGGCTTGATATAGCTAAAACAGCAAGACAAAGAGAATGAACTTAGTAAAACAAGGAGGTTTTGCTTTAAATGGGCTTTAAAGGATTGAGAGGAGAGGAGAGGAGAGGAGAGGCAGGGGAGAAGTGGGAGGCGCTTCCAGAGACCAAGCCATGGTGTGATGCTGCTGGAATTTGAGTCAGGATATGAACAGTTTGGTGTTTCCTAGAGGTTAAGTCAAATCACGAGGGGCTTCTCTGCTCTGCCCTGAAGCCCAGGTCCTCCCACAAGCAGTGTAGATGGGGGGGAGGGGGGCTGGTTCCTCAACCCCCTCTTACTCTTCACACCACAGTGATCTGGCTTCTGCCCGCCCACTGCTCCACAGAAACTACTCTTGCCAAACTCCCCACCCAACTGCCAACGTTGCAAACCTCAGCCCTTCTTCAGTTCTTAGCAGACTTGACCTCTGCATTGCATGACACCCCCTCACGTCCTCCTTCTTAAAAACTGTCTTGGCAACCTTTGTAATCATCCCTGCTGGTGGGCTCCTTTTCCTCCTCCAGAAAGTTAAACATTGGCAGTCACCTGGCTTTCTGGTGCCTTCTTTCCTAACGCTGCACACTTACCATGGATTATCTCATCTACATCCCTGTCTCAAGCTACCAAATACGTGCCGAGCACTCCAGCCCCAGCCCTGCTCATCAGGTCTGGCTGCCACTGCAGACTCACATATACGGCCACCTAGTAAGTTCCCGACTTGAATGTCCCACAAGCATTGAGAATTCAACACATGCCAGGCTGAATTCACCCTTACACACACACACACACACACACACACACACACACACACCTGCTCCTCTCCTCGTGGCCACTTTCTCAGGAGGAAGCATCCCCTTGCACCCTAACCCCCACGCCAGGACCCTGGGGCCACCTCTTTCTTGAGCATCTCGTCAACTGCTGCTCTCCCAATCAACTGCTGGCCATCTTCCGCTTGGATCATTTCAATGGCTCCCAAATTTCTTTCCCTGCCCCCAGCCTTACCACCTCTCCCCGCCTCTGGTACATTGTCCAGAGGCTGCCAAAATGAGCTGTCTAAAACCCTGCTGTTTCCCGGTTGCACACGATCTCTCTAGCCTCGTGCTTTTGCATCCAAGAATGCCCTTTCCTCCCTAACCGCTGTGCTACCCCTCCTCTTTGTCTACCTTTCAACCAAGGATTGCCTCCTCCAGGAAGCCTGCCCTGATTCCCCAAGGAAGCGGTAGAAAGGAGCCTAATCGGGGCTCATCTCTCTCTATCCCAGCCCCACCCCATCTCCTTGCCATGGGCTACCCACGTGTGCTACATGCTCCCTGTCACGTAATGTTCCAAACAACCTGGTGAGGCAGGCACCACTGTCGTCCATAAATTACAGACCAAAAGCCTGAGGCTCAGAATGGGTACTTGTCGGGTAAGCGTCAAAACTGGGACTTGAATCCAGAGCCTGCACTCTGCCCTCCATACCTCAGCCCCCCACAGCGGTCAACCGCTAACACAAAGCGCCCCCCACTTGTTTCCCAATATGCAAGGCATGCACAGCAACTCTGTAAATTCGTGTGCGGGGCAGGTGACGCAACGAGAAGCAGGAAATGTGCTCCCTGGAACTGAAAAGACCCTGGCCCACCTCAGCAGGTTCCTTATCCCCCAGTCTCCGTTTGCTCATCCCTGAGTTGAGTTAGAGATGCCACCCTCACGGGGTTGGGGGACGCCTAACAGGAAGGTGGTTATGGAAGAATCCAGGAAGTGCCCAGCCCCTGCTAGGTCCCCGACAAACACCAATCCTGAATAGTAGCCCCATCTTAGAAATATAGAGAGCGCGGCTTGGAAAGGTGACGTGACGGTCCGAATTTCACGTAGCAGCAACCAATGGCGCTTGAAAAGGAACTGACTCTTCCGCCTTCCGCGAGGAGAGGTGCCCCAGCATTTTTCACATACTCATCACTGCACGGGACAAAGTCACAGTCCACCAGGAGGGGCCAAGCAGGAGCACCTGGAGCCCTGAGCAGTCGCTGCGCTGTCCCCACCTGGGGGCTCAGAAGCGAGACAGAGATCACGATGGGAAGTTCAGTCGGTGGGAGATGCTGGGGGTGGGAGGCGGGTGCCTTCCCAGACACAGCAAGGGAGGGAGGTTTGTGTCCAGAGCGCCCACCCGGCAGGTGGACACTGAATGGCAAAGGCAGGCTGGCCGTGGTCACTGATGTGTCTTGTGGACTTTCAGGTTTGCTGGTCCCAGCCCCAGGCCGGCCACGCACACACCACCCCAGCAGCCAGCTCCTGTCCACCAACTCTCCTTCCCTCCCCTGACATGACAGCCCCAGAAATACCCCACGCTTCTCCAAGGCCTCCTGGCTCACGTTACCCTGCAGCTTCTGCAAGCAAGTCCCTGCAAGCAGGGAAAGAATCTCAGAGTGGTGGAAGATTGAAACTGCCCTTTCCATCCTTCCTCCCTTCCCTCCTTCCTTTCTTCTTGCTCTCCCTGTGTGTGAGTGTGTGCATATGTGTGTGTGTGCCTTTCTATCTCTGTCTTGTGTGTATGTCTCTGTCTGTCTGACTTTCCCTGTCTCTGTCTCTCTATATCTGTCTCTCTTTGTCTCTCTCTCCATCTGCCTGTCTCTCTCGCTCCCTCTCTCATACATATCCAGTGTTTCTTGAGCCTCCGTCCTATGCCAGGCAGGGGGCAAAGCCCTGGAGATACAGTGAGTCGTACAAGATACAGTTACTGCCCACACGGAGCTCTCAGCCAGTGGAAGACACACGTTAATTTTTTTGTGACCGTATGTTACACTGCGGCTGTGACGGGCTCTGTGCAGCCGGACGCCTGGTCCTCTGAAGCCCTGTCCCAGGTCACAGGCTGGAGAGGAAGGAAGGCAGAGCTGAACTGAGAGCTGACGGAGCTACCCTTAGCTATGGAGATAACGATGGCTGGGTAGGACTTGTTCCAAACAAAGAAAACTAAACCATTTCACTTTTAAATAGGGTACTTGGCTTTTAACATGACTTTGCATTTATACTAAAAATTGGTAGCTGCTGCCTGGGTGGCTCAGTCGGTTGAGCGTCCAACTTCGGCTCAGGTCACAGTCTCATAGGTCGTGAGTTCGAGCCCCCACATTGGGCTCTCTGCAGAACCTGTTTGGGATCTCCTGTCCCCCCTCTTTCTGACTCTGCCCTGCTTGCGCTCTCCCCAAAATATATAAACATTAAACAAATTAATAGCTGCTGTTGAGAAAGACCCACTGTGTGCTGAGGCCAAGGACTTTTAATCTGCAGCCTCACTGGTCCTCACTGCTCTCTGGGGTAGGCACCAGACCCCCGTTTCCGGTGAGGACACAGGCACCGCGAGGCTGTGGCTGATTCAGGGGCGCCCAGCCTGAGAGCAGGTGGGAAGGAGCTGTCCGGGCTCCCCCCTGGCCCCGAACACCGCCCCTGGCGGTTGACATTCTTGGGCTCCCCGGTCCCCGGCACGGACTGCTGGAGAAACAAAGAGGAGCACCAAAGTTGAACATGAAGACTGATCTTTTTCATGGACTCTGGCTTAAGATTTAAGGTGATTAGAAAGTCACTGTTTTGTCTTTGAAGCTTTCCCCTTCTACACAATACAAGGGAATCGGTGTTGCTTTGTTAGGCAGAAACAAGCCGGGGCAGACGCTTGCAAGGTGTTTTCATCCCGAACAAAGGCAGTGACATGCGGACCCCACCGGGAATAAATTGTGGACACTCGTCATTCTGCCCTCCCCGCTCCCCACCCCCACCAGCAACCACAGGTGTTACTGACGACCCCCGCAGCCATCACCCCTGCAGCCAGCACAGCAACCTGCTTCATGCCAGGGGAGGGTTGCATTCATGAACTCACATAATCCTTACGACCCCAGGATGTATTCCTACTGTTACCCCATTTTTCAGATGAAGAAACAAAGGCTTCATGAGTCTAAGTCCCAGAGCTTGTGTGGGGAGAAGCTGGAAGCTGGTTGTGGACAGTCCAAACAGCAGAGCTCAAGCTGCCTTTGCTGTTTATTCCTTGTGGCCCCCCCAGTTCCCCCCACAAGCCCCCCAGTACTTATCTCCACCACAGGTGAGGAACCGAGGGTACCCATGATTTAGGGCCTCTTCAAGGTCACAGGGCTGGCCAGTGCCTGGAAGGCCCAGAGCCTTTCCCATATGCCTCCTACATGAGTCCACCTGGGACCCGGGAGGGCCCCTGGACCCAGGAAACAGATCACTGAGGGGCCCAGGAGCACATGTTTGGAATTAGGGAAAAAATCTAAGCCAGGGAGATGGGCTGGTGTCACTAAAAGCTTCCATCCTGGGTTTAATCACCCTGCGCAGCCAGCCCTGCAGTGACTCCTGGTGGCCAGTGCGACTCAGGCAGCAGCATGTCCAGGAGCAACCAGACGTGTCCCCCCACTTTGGAACTCCTCATCGCCCAACGAAGCCTGAAGCCTGTGCCTCGAAACCAGATGCAGGTGTCCTCCCACAGGTGTTTGAGGAAGGACTCTGTCCCCCAGTGTCACACCTAGTGCATTTAGGAATCATCTCTCCCTTGGGGGCTGGCAGGAAAAGGCGCTCCGGGAATAACCGCTGGGCTCACTGCTCCAAGCTTCGAACTCAGAGGAGAGGGTCCACCGGCGGCCAACGCCTTTAGCTGGGGAAGAGTTGGCACCGCGTCAAGGGACAATGATTAATGGACGCGATCTCACTCCTTAGAAAGTCCCAAGGTGGCTCTTTTGGTTCTATTATTACCTACTTCTCCATCTGCTGACCTAGGCTGCTACCGTGGTTCACCATCATCTGGGACGCCCTTGCTCAGGCTGCAGAGGGGGACAGAAAGAGAGTTGGGTACAACATACCAAGATGTGCCCGAGGGGACACCCCAGAACAGGGTGGGGGGGGGTAACTAAGGTGGGGCTGACATTTTTGACAACTATTTGATGGCAAAGAAGAGCTTATTTTAGTGATCGCACATACACAGTCACATGCCGGGGAGAAAACATGCCGGCAGGTTAACCGTGGCCGTTTCTGAGGGGTGCAATTAACAAGGATACCCCTTTCTCACGCCCTTTGTACTCCGACCGGTTTCACAACCACCGTACGTTTCCTATGTAAGAGCGAATGCAAAGAAAAGGCAACGCCTAAAATGCACATGACCTTAGGAGTCAGGTCTGATTGAAATACCCACGCCACAACGTGCCGCGTGCCCGTCTGAATGAGCTGGGACATGACACCACGCGGAGCCTGACGTACCTGGTTCTTCATTTGTCAGATGGGGCCGATGGAAGGGGACTGACATGGTCACACTCTTCCTGAGGCCGTGGGCCGTTCCTTACACAGCGGGTGTTCTCTGCCCCAGGCACACGCGACATGACCTAAGGGTAGTGAGGACGGATTTGCCCCCGCCCCTCTCCCCCGAGGCTGGAGGCCAGACAGGTTGCACTGGGAGCCTGTCGCTGAGCAAAATCAAAACTTGTGAAACCCCTGAGTTGCTCACTTTGTTTGAAAGAGCCATTGGGTCCGTGTGAGGAGGAAGTTGCAGGAAGAGGGCCCTCGTGACAGAAATAGGAGTCTGCGCCCATGGGCTGCTTCTCTTAGCTTACTCATTGTCCCCAGAAATCATCTCTACTCTCTCCGGAAAGAAGTGTTCTCTCCACTTCCTGGCCATCCAGATACTTCTTTTTTTTTTAATAACAGCTCTATTGAGATATAATGCACATACCATGTAATTCGCCCGTTTAAAGTGTATAATTCAGGGGCACCCGGGTGGCTCAGTCAGCTGAGCGTCCGACTTCGGCCCAGGTCACGGTCTCACGGTTCGTGAGTTCGAGCCCAGCGTCGGGTTCTGTGCTGATAGCTTGGAGCCTGGAGCCTGCTTCAGATTCTGTGTCTCCCTCTCTCTCTGTCCCTTCCCAGCTCATGCTCGCACTCTGTCTCTGTCAAAAATAAGTAAACTTAAAAACAATTAAAAATATAAAGTGTACAATTCAGTGGCATTTCGTATATTCTGAGGTGTATAATCATCACCGCTATCAATTTTAGAAAGCTGTCATCTCCCTAGAAAGAAAGCCCTCAGCCATTAGCAGTCACTACCTCTTGCCCCAGCCCTAGGCAATCACCAGTCCACTTCCTGCCTGTATAAATGTGCCTATTCTTGGACATGTCACATATGAATGGAGTCATGCTCTATTCAGTCTCCTGTGACTGACGTTTTCATTGCCACAATGTTTTCAAGGTTGCAGCATACATTGGCTTCATTCTCTTTTATTGACAAGCAATATTCCATTGTATGCATATACCACATTAAAAAAAATTTTTTAATGTTTATTTATTTTTGAGAGAGAGAGAGCAGGGGAGGGGCAGAGAGAGAGGGAGACACAGAATCCAAAACAGGGTCCAGGCTCTGAGCGGTCAGCACAGAGCCCAACGCGGGGCTTAAACTCTCGAACCGTGAACTCATGACCTGAGCCAAAGGCAGATGCTTAACTGACTGAGCCACCCAGGTGCCCCACATATGCCACATCGTATTTGTCCATTCACCAGTGACGGACACCAGGCATCCTTTCTGAATTTAATATATTACCATTAATGATAGCCGTGATCATGGAGCACCTGCCATACGCAAGGCATTTGACCTAATTTCTAATCCTTGCAACTGCTCAGGGAGATGGGCTATTTCGCCCATCCTACAGATAAAGAAACGGAGATGTAGGGGTGAAGTGGCCCATCCGAGGTCCCACTAGTGACACAGCAAGAATCAAAGATGGGCTGGTCCAGGCCCCAGGTCCATGCTCCTCCCATTGCCCCATGCTGTCCCCACCCCCATGTGCTCTGCTCTCACCTTCCAGTTGGCTGTGAGGCCAGAAAAAGAATCCTCTCATTCACCCTAACTGGGTGGCCAGCACGCATGAGTCAACGAGCCAGGTGACATCCAGAGGCCACCCCATGGGGGTCACTGCCCGGGTGATGAGACGTTGTCATGCAAGGAGACAGGTGCTGATCACCAGGAAGGGTACCGAGTGCTGGTAACTCATTGCTGCTAGATACCCCGAGGAAAGACTTTTAGAGGAGATGATGTTTTTAATATATTTTTTAATGTTTATTTATTTTGAGAGAGAGACAGAGAGACAGAGAGACAGAGAGAGTGCGAGCAGGGGAGGGGCAGAGAAAGAGAGACACAGAATCCAAAGCAGGCTCCAGACTCTGAGCTGTCAGCACAGAGCCCGAAGCAGGGCTCAAACTCACAAGCTGTGAGATCATAACCTGAGCCGAAGTCAGACGCCCAACTCACTGAGCCACCCAGGCACCCCCAGCGGAGAGGATATTTTGAGCAGAACCCGAGGGGACCAGGCAGACTGTCCAGGCAGCAGAGACAAGGCAAGCCTGTGCAGAGGAGCTGATGTGCTCCCAGACCCAGAGACCAGGAAGCTTGGTCCACGGGGATGTGTTCTGTCCTCCTAAAGGTGTGAGGTGAAGAGTACGGGGAGAAGTCGGAATCACACTGGGGGAGCCTGCGTGCCAGGCTGGAGTCCGAGCTGTGTCCCGTGGACAGCAGGAAGCCACTGAAAGTTCTGAGCAAGATAACAAATTAAAAGCCTTCCATTAGCTGTCTGTTTTCTCTGCTGTCTGTTTTCAGACCCAGGTTCCCAGGCCCCTGGAAATTCTCCTGCAGTTTCACAGAAGAGCTGGCTTCAGACTCTTGGGCATCTTCGTGCCTCCAGAACCTAGGACAGTGCCTGATGCCCTGTAGCAGCTCAATAAACAGTAGTTGAATGAATGAATGAATGAATGAACAAATCAGTCCGCCTGACAGCCTCTCCCCCTCACCATCCTCTCCTAGTGCCTCTGCTTGCGTGTTCCAAATTCTCCATCTCACCCACCTACCCTCTCTCCCTCCCAGCCCCTCACCTTCTCCCCCCTGGCTACCCCTCTCCTTTCTGGTTATGAGTAAATAAAGGAACAAAACGCTCATGCCCTCCTGCCGTGTGCTAGGCAGCAGCAATGACTTTACTTTTTATTCTTCTTTTTTTTTTTTTTAGCAGCAATTACTTTAAATTCTCACAACAGCTCTCGGGGATAGAAATGATTAACTACACTTTGCAGGTGAGGAAATTGTGATTCACGGTGGTTACGGGACCTGCCCGGCGGCTGAGTGCCGGAACTGAGACTCACAGGGACCTTCTGATTCCATCTAGGGCTCTCGGCTGGGGGTGTGGAGTGTTGGGGGAGGGTGGGGAGGAAGAGGAGGCAAAGGAAGGAAGCATCAGGCCCATGTCCCAGGACCAGGAGAGTGGGTCCCAGTCTGAGGTTCCACCTCCGGGTCCAGCTGCTACACTGGGGATGCTGCACCCAGGTTCCTCTGCCCCCACTCCCGCAGCCACTCCCCAGGCTGGAGCACCCCCCGGCGGAAGCACAAGCAAGCACACACATGCACACACACGTGCACACAGACACACAGCAGCCCAAAGCCGTGAGAGCCACTCCAGTAGTTGCCTCGGCAGAGAGATTTTATTTTTCTATAAGATTACCCCCCAGAGAAATGTTTTCTGTTATGCCCAACGTAAATAATAGAGGGAGCCCCCTCCAAGGGCCGGGCCCTGTCGCCCAGGTCACCACAACCGTACTCCTCACCTGGAAGCTTACCTGGCACAAAGGGCTCGACACACAGAGGCCTCACAGCCAAAGAGGTCTGAACAAGTAGGTGAAAAACCTCCTCCCCATCACATCACCTCCCCTTAGACCGGGTGTCTACGAAGGTCATGTGCTTCCTGCTCCGAAACTAAGAACTTCCATGGGCCTTTGCTCTGGGTCCGTCTGACAGCAATCAGCGTGGCAACGGGGCCTCTTCTCTTGTTAATCCGGGTGTCAGCTGGCCGTGAAACGTCTTTTATTTTTTTAAAGAAACAGCAATGGCCAATTAATACCGGTAGCCTGGGCAGGCAGAGTGCGCCTGGACAGGAGGTCCTCCAAGGTGGGGAAAGATTAGCAAAGCGTCCTCAGCGTGAAAAGCAAGAGCTGCGGAGCTAGGCAGTCGCAGGAGACTTCCGTTCCCGCCGGCACTCCCAGTACACCATAAAGGGGTGGACAAACGTCAAGACAGTGGCCAGCACCAGCATCACGTTCACCTGGCGGGGAGAGAGGGGAGGAGTGAGGTCCAGAACTCTAAGCAGCAGCCACCACCAACAAAGGAACAGCCTCGACTTTCTCCTGAGACACTACGGTGCCCGGGGGGGGGGGGGGGGAGACTTCTTTTTCCTCTCTGCCCGGAAGAGCAGAGTCAGGGAGGGATATCGTGCCCATTTCACAGATGAAGAAACAGAGGTCTTGAGAGCGCTCAACGACCTGCTCAAGGTCACACGGGAAGTTGGGGACAGTGGCTGGAACACACGTCTTCTGAATACGGTCAGACTCGCTGGAGGTCACAATCGAGGCACTCTCCTCAGTTCTGAAGTTCAGTCCCTTTTTTTTTTTTTTAATTTTTATTTATTTCTGAGACAGAGAGAGACAGAGCATGAGTGAGAGAGGGGCAGAGAGAGAGGGAGACACAGAATCAGAAGCAGGCTCCAGGCTCTGAGCTGTCAGCACAGTGCCCGACGCGGGGCTCGAACTCACAAACCGTGAGATCGCGACCTGAGCCGAAGTCGGTCTCTCAACCAACTGAGCCACCCAGGAGCCCCTTGCTACCCTTTTTTAAACGAGGCTAACAGAGCTGTGCGGTGGTCGGAATATGAAATTCAAAGTCAAACGATTTCTGCTCCTTGGCTTTGTGCTTCTGAATGTCTAAAGTCACGGAACCCAAATCCCTGAACTGATGTCTTCAATCTGCAGAGAGGTGAACCACCACACCAGCAGGGCTGGGCCTATGAGTACCCCTCCAGTGTGGGGACGCAGGGGTGAGGGTACAGAGCTCCCAGCCCTCGGAATAACCGTGGAAGCCGATGCGTGTTGTAGTCCCAGGGCCGAGGCCAGGGCACCGCAAGCAGGAAATGTCTTTCAAGTCGTCGGTTTTCATTTGAAATGTTGTGAGCATTTTACATTCTCTGCCAGAGTATGTCTGCTTGTTTCCACACACACAAAGACTATATTCTCCCTAAATCTCTTGGCAACCCCGCAGGTGAGTCTTGTGGTTTCAGGTACCCCTGCCTTGTGGCAGGGGTCCCCTGCTACCCCAGTTTGAGAAATAAGACCAAGGATGCCCCCATGTGCAGAAACATTCCTAAAGGAACCATCTCAGCCAGATGTGGGGCGCCCCCTGCGGGGGCCCCGCTGAGGCACCCCAATCTAGATGTCCTTGCTGGCCTAAGGCCAGGGCCACGCCCCTCCCCACAGTACTCACGTAGAGCGGGTCGTTCTGGAGGGGGCCTTTGATGAAGGTGAAAATGGGGAACTGGAGCAGAGACACAATGGCTGACAAGGCCATCACCAGCCCAAAGAGCTTCCCGAAGTGCTCCGCAGGGAAACTGGGGAGAGAGACAAACAGGGTTCCCGTGAGCTCCAGGAGCCCTCTTTCCAAGGAGGGGCCTGACCGTGGTGGGTCTGTGGAGGCCACTTCTCCCAAGTCCCCCAGTCCTAGGCCTGGCTTCACTCACCCACACCCAACACCCACACAGCTCTTCCCCCCTCACCTTTGCTCAAACACAGAACACAGAGGAGGTATTGTGCAGGGCCCCGGGGAAACAGCAGGGACCCAGACACAGGCTGTGCCCACAGAGGTCTCAAGGAAAAGACAGACACATGAACAGGTCAGTATTTGCTGGGTGATGGGTGCACTCTCAGAGGAAGCAGGACCAGAGTGCCAAGGGCACAAAGAAGGAAGACACTCTCTTTCTGACTCTGGGACAGTTGAACCGGAAGCGGGCCTTGGAGGGTGTACAGGTAGATAAGAGAGGCAGAGAGGAGAGCTGATATGAAGGCTCCAGTTCGTGAATGTTCTATCCCTCCCACCAGCTTCTCCCGCTACCCCACCCTCTACACCGGCTCCCAGACCCTGCCTCCCTCACTGGACCAGCCCCAGGTCCATCCAGCACACTTCCCTTTGCGCCCGCACGTCCCCGGTGGTGTTACGCACCCCAAGCCCACTTACGCGAGGGTGAGGAAGGCTGCGTTGCCCCCGTAGAGGAAGGAGCGGCTGATCACTTGCAGGATGAAAGTGACATACTGGAGGGGCAGGATGGGGACCGAGGCACAGAGGGCGAAGCCCAGGCACAGCAGAGACGTCAGAGCCAGAGAAGGCACCGCCGAGCGGAGGGCCACCGTCATGGCCGAGGACCCTGGTCCAAAGGAAAAAGAGGTTGCGCATGGAGGTGAGCACGGTGGAGGATGGGGAAGGGACACAAAGACGCGAGAGGAAGTCGAGCCACCGTCCCCGGCCCGCCAGCCGTCCGGGCAGAAACCTCTTCCTCCCACATGCTCATCTCCAATCCATCCCCCAGTTGCCATTCAAGTGCACCCACTGCTCTCTACCCCCACTGACTCCGCCTGGTCCGTGGGTCACGTGCTCTGCCCCCTCCAAGCCACAGCCATCTATTCCGTGTGGCTCTCGGGCGATGGCAACATCAGTGCCGCAGCCACAGGACGGATGGGCAGCAGCTGACGGGGCCAGAGGAGGCCGTGTCCCGGAGCCCCCTCGGGAGGGAGAGAGCTACGGGCCACGGCGTGCAGTGGGCACCTTCACCCAAGAGAGGGTGAGACAAAATATAATGTGGGTGTGCGTTACAATATCCTGTAATCATCTGCAACGGCACAATAATACTTCAGAGAATGCAGACTAGATATATATCTTCTGCATTTCTTTAAAAAGCCATAAAAATAATTACCTAAAGAAAGAGGGAATGAATGGGGGTCCAGGGAACAGGAAGGGAAACAAAACTTCCTCAAATATATGGTTTCACAGCTTGGAAAAATAGAACTGTTTGCTAGTTAATGACTAAAAATACAATTAGGTGTGCCTGGGTGGCTCAGTGGGTTAAGCATCCGACTCCTGATTTCGGCTCAGGTCATGATCTCGCAGTTCATGAGTTCGGGCCCCGTGTCAGGCTCTGGGCTGACAGCCCGGAGCCTGCTTGGGATTCTCTCTCCCCCTCTCTCTCTGCCCCTCCCCTGCTTGCACTCTCTTTCTCTCTCCCAAAATAAATCAGCTTTAAAAAGAAGTTAAATTAAAAGAATAGGACGAAAACAAAGCAATCGCAAAAACTCAGAAACCAATGGACATGTATATATGTCAAGATGGTGACTCTTAAAACACAGTAATTTGACTGTACATCTCTTTGGGATATATCTTAAGGAGAAGGAAGGAAGGAAGGAAGGAAGGAAGGAAGGGCAACAGTACTCAGCAATCATTATTAATAGTACTGATATTGCGAAGCCAGGCATTATGTATAAGTTATATTTTTAAAATACTAGGGGCGCCTGGGTGGCGCAGTCGGTTAAGCGTCCGACTTCAGCCAGGTCACGATCTCGCGGTCCAGGAGTTCGAGCCCCGCGTCGGGCTCTGGGCTGATGGCTTGGAGCCTGTTTCCGATTCTGTGTCTCCCTCTCTCTCTGCCCCTCCCCCGTTCATGCTCTGTCTCTGTCTGTCCCAAAAATAAATAAACGTTGAAAAAAAAAATTTTTTTTAAATAAAATAAAATAAAATACTATACATGTGTATATGTATACAGTGCACAGCATATAGAGAAAGTGTATACAGTATACGTAAATAGCATTATTTAGGAACTACGATTTTCAGAGGAAGAGAAAATAGACACATATAAAGTCAAGAAAGTAAACTTTGTTTCTTGGGGTTTTTTTTTTAATGTTTACTTATTTATTTTGAGACAGAGACAGAGAGCACAAGAGTGCAAGCGGAGGAGAATCCCAAAGATTCTCCCAAGAATTTAGAAATTCTCATTTCTCCCAAGAAATTAGAAATCAGAACAGAGCCGGATGCAGGGTTCGATCTAACAAATGGTGAGATTGTGGCCTGAGCCGAAATCAAGAGTCAGACGCTCAACCGACTGAGCCACCCAGGTGCCCCAAGAAAGTAAACTTGGAATTAAAACGTCACCTCTCTCCAAGGCCTCGAAGCACAGACAACCCAGGAGAACCGGAAGTTCTAGCCTCCAGACTGCAGTCTTTAAATACCATTTCCCACTTAAAGGGACCCAGGACTACTTGGGGAAATGAACGCTTCAGGTCCGGGGCAGGAAACTTACCCCGGGACACGGATCTGAACATGTCGCTGTGTTCGGGAGTAAGACAGTCTCTAAACCCACTGGGGCTGTGTGAAAGGACACAGACTCTGACCTGGTGGTTCCCAGTGGCCAAAGAAGATGGACCGATTCGAGCATAAAGAAGAATCGTGACAGACATGGATGGAAACGTGTCAAATATATTTAAATTGGTCTTTTTTTTCTAATGTTTATTTGTTTTTGAGAGAGGGAGAGAGGCGGAGTAGGAGCAGGGGAGGGGCAGGGAGAGAGGCAGACAGAGAATCCCAAGCAGGCTCCGCAGTGTCAGCACAGAACCCGATGCGGGGCTCGAACTCAGCAGCTGTGAGATCATGACCTGAGCCAGAGTCGGACGCTTACCCGACTGAGCCACCCCGGCGCCCCTGTCAAATATATTTAAAATGAGACTTTAAAAGAGAAATGACGTTAAGAAATAAAGTAACGAACGAAACAACGGAGAAGTGACAGCTCATCACCTCTGGAGGTTGCTAGGGCACCAAGTCAGTACTCTGAAACTGGTAAACAGAGGAAAAGCCAAGCACTTATTTCAGGGTGCAAAGCCACCAATGAGGGAAAGCTTTTCTTTCGGGAGGAACTCTAGCAAGTAAAAGCAGAAGGAAAGACAGAAATAGAAAATCTCCATTTTGCAATCCTAATAAGATAATGGATCCCAGCAGTGATCACCAGGAGCTACTAAAATCATTAGCCAAAAGGCTGATGGGAAACTCGGTAATGGGTGCATCAGACTGGCAATGTCTGGACCCACTGATCAATCCTAACATCGTAAGAACAGACACAGCGAGTACCAGGGGCTGATAGGAACCAGAGGAAGCCCGAGGCTCCACCTCCGAAGCATGCTCCCAAAAAAATATTAAACTGCGTCTCCTCAAGCCTCCAATCTGCCTGTTTACAGGAAATACCCAATCAAAGAAACATTTTTAAATGATACCAAAGGATGCCAAATCCAATCTGGGGGAAATCTGACAGAGCAAATGACCCAGTTTCTTCAACAAATAAACAACAAGAAGAAACAAAAGGTGGGGGGAGGGGAGGGGACATACAAATGTAAAAAGATACGGAAGGCTCATCAACCAAATACACAGCGCAGACCCCGTGTGCATCCTAATTTGAATGAACCAACTGTAAAAAAAAAAAAGGCATATCTGAGGCAATTTGGGAAATCTGAACGGGACTGCATGTTAGATGGTATTAAGAAATTATTGGGTTTTGTACGTGACCACGACATGACGGTACCGCTTACATAAAAAGGACCTTGTTTTTAGAGACCCAGACTGAAGTATTTACAGAGGAAAGGATCTGATGCCTGAGATCTATCTCAAAACACACCAGCAGGGGTAGGAGGCACAGTGCGGGGGACGAGGGTACCTCAGAGGCCCCCTGTTCCTCTGGTCTCGGAATCCAAGGTCTCATCCACGCTCCTTGGCTCAGCACCGCCTGCCCCTTGTTACCTCTCCCCCTTCAGCACCTTCTCTGTGCCCTGGGTCAGCCGGACATCCCCTCTGGGATTCCCCAGATTCCCCCACTATTTTGCTAGCTCCTTCACCTTCCTGACCTCAGCGTATTCCTGGGCTGCTCTCCCAGGGCCCTCCTCTTCCTCTCCTCACTTCTTGCTCGTCCTTCAGGCCTCAGCTCAGAAGCCACTTCCTCCAGGAAGCCTTCCCTGACATCATCCGCAACCTCACCCAGCACAGGCTTTGTGCCTGTGTGTCCCCATCGCCCCCACCCCGGGAGCTGACTGCATGGACGGCAACGCCTGATCGCCTGCCCTTCTCCATTCTCTCCGCGGAGAACAGCTTGAGAACAAGGGCATCCCCGTCCCGTCCGCTGTGGAATCTGGAAGGATGGCTGGCACACAATTCACACTCCGTGACCAGTGGATGGACTAATACGGATGGATGCAAGCAGAGAAGGATTAAGAACAAAAGAGAAGGGGACTCTGGCCGCGCATGAAGACTCCTCCTCTTCCGGTTCTCCAGGCCTCACCTGTGCTTTTCGCTTCCTTCTGGTACTTCTGCTTGAGCCGGTCCATGAGCAGGCCGTTCCAGGGGGCACACAGCACTCCGAAGAACTGAGTGATGGCGAAGGCGTTTGTGTAGGCGCTGACTGCAGAGGGCAGACAGGGGGTGGCTGGTAAGAAACTTCCAGCACTGCCTTACGGGACAGGACTCTCCCCACCTGCCTTTGCCCTGCCTGTCCCTCCTCCCCACACCCCTGCTCAGACCTTCCTCCAGACCACATAGCCCCACCGAGCTCAGTACGCCCCCCACCCCCCCAACCCCGCCTCAAGGTTCCAAGTCCCCGGCAGGGACACAGAGGCGGGCTGCACCACCACCCCACCCCCAGCCCTGCCACATACCTAGCGCCCTGTCACCCTTGGCCAGGCTGGTGAGCAGAGAGTTGAGGGTGCCGATGAAGAGGTAATGCCACAGCTGTATCACAGACAGCCACACCAGGTGCCAGGCGAAGCGCTGAGAGAGAACATAGCTCCAGAAAGAGCGGGGCTCCTGCTGCTTCCCTGGTCCCAGCGCCTCTGATGGAGAGGAAGGATCTGGGCATAAATTACAAGGTAGGGGAGTGGGATGGGCAGGAGTGTAGGGGCCTCACGGGGCAGTCTAAGGAGTGAGCTCACCTTCTCTTGGCTTCCAGGCCTCATCTGGCGTGTTCTCCGAGCTGCCAGTAAACAGCACGTCCCCACCCCTATACCTTTGTTATCCCGGCCCCACCACCATGAATGACCCACCCACGTCCCCGCTCCGTCTGCTGAAACCCCATCTGTCTTTCGCAGCTCGGATCCAATGACACTTCTTGCACCAACACTCTCCCAGCCAGCACGGGGAAGAGAAAGACAAGGAGAACAGAACGTTCGCTGGAGACGAGGTGAGGGTCAGTAGGCGGACAGCCACTGTCTCAGCAGCAACTCGCGCCCCTTCCCTTGCTTTCAGTGCCAGGATCCCGAGTCTGTTCTGGAAATCGTCCCCTGCCTGAGTCCTCGTGGTCCAGGCGGGGCTGTGAATGACGTGTCCTGTTCCTCACCCAGGGTTGACCAATTCGATCGCTCTCCCTGGCGAGGCCGACTGGCTGTGATTTTAGTCCCCAGGGATCCCCAGGGGCATCCTGGTTCTCCTCTTCCCGGGGCCTGGCAAGTTCACGTTCCCCTTAATTTTGTGAGCTTTCCCAGAATCCTGTTCTTGCTTCTACCTTGCCGGCAGTGCTTTGGGATGTTTGTAACCGAAGCCCCAAAACAGAGGAAGGAAGGGAGGCGGCAAGGGGATGAGAGAGGGCGAAGGGGGTGGGGGGGGGTTGGGCGGGACATCTACAGGCAACGGGACAAAAACAAGGCAGACTCAGGGACTGAGGGGTGGGAGGAGGGGAAGGCAAATGACCTGGGGGTTGGGAGGACGTCTAATGAGACTAGGAGAGAGAAGAGGGGCAGAAAGAGAAAGCACAGAGGTCTACGCCCTTCCACGGACCCTCTGTAAAAGGGAGGTGAGGTGGGGTGGAGAAGACCCCCCCACATCCTCTTCTGGATGGACCGTTCCTTTTTTTTTTTTTTTTAATTTTTTTAATGTTTATTTATTTTTTTTTTCAACATTTATTTATTTTTCGGACAGAGAGAGACAGAGCATGAATGGGGGAGGGGCAGAGAGAGAGGGAAACACAGAATCGGAAACAGGCTCCAGGCTCTGAGCCACCAGCCCAGAGCCTGACGCGGGGCTCGAACTCACGGACCGCGAGATCGTGACCTGGCTGAAGTCGGACGCTCAACCGACTGCGCCACCCAGGCGCCCCAAATGTTTATTTATTTTTGAGAGAGAGAGAGAGACTGAGCATGAACGGGGAGGGGCAAAAAGAGAGGGAGACACAGAATCTGAAGCAAGATCCAGGCTCTGAGCCGTCAGCACGGAGGCTGACTCAGGAGTCGAACTCACGAATCATGAGATCATGACCTGAGCCGAAGTCAGACGCATAACGGACTGAGCCACCCAGGTGCTCCTGGACGGACCTTCCGTGACTCTGAGTCCCCAGGGCAGCTCTGGAGGCAGAGCACCAGGTCGGCCTTGGGGCTGAACCCTCAGGACTCACCTTCCTTTGCTGGAAGGGACTCCTTGGACTGCAGCTCCAGCTTTTCAGACTCTGCCGTTTTCTTGTCTTCCTCCCTGGCGTCGTTCCCAGAGCACAGGCTATGGACACAGAAGCCCCCAGCCCAAGCCCAGGACCGAGAGCTGAGCCTGAGATTCAGGCTGCAGGGACTCCCAGATTTCACTGCACAGGCCACAGCCCAGACCAATCACAGCAGAATGTCTGGGCACAGGAGCCAGGCTTCCGTAACTTTTTTACATGTTTATTTTTTATTCATTTTTGAGAGAGAGCGCGAGTGGGGCAGGGGCAGACAGGGAGGGAGACAAAGGATCCTCAGCAGGCTCCCAGATGACAGCAGAGCCCAACACGGGGCTCGAACTCACGAACCGTGAGATCATGACCTGAGCTGAAATCAAAAGTCGCTTAACCGACAGAGCTGCTTAAAGACGCTTAACCGACAGAGCCACCCAGGCGCCCCAGGCTTCCTTTATCAAACCATATCATTGTCATTATCATTATCAAACCATAATATGATTCTATTATGCAGCAAAGTTTGGGAACCACTGGAAGTGTGGGCAAAGCGGGCGAGGCCTGGGTTCAAATCCCAGTTCTGCCTCCTCCCAGCTATGGAAACTTGGCTCAGACTTAGCCCCCCTGAGCCTCATTTTTCTCACTTGGAAAGCGGAGATAAGGATATCTATCTGAGAGGATTATCATTCAGTGAAATCAGAGGGCACAAGGGGCGTGGCAAATAGTAAATGAGCACCAATGAATGCCCCCCCCCCCCCACTACCTGTGGTGCTAACTGGAAAAATGGTCACATTTCTGCACCTGCTCTGTTTTCTAACCTTTGCAATGGGACTTTACGGCTCTGTTTCCGCAGCCCCTGTATCGGGGCTGGCCTTGTGACCTGCTTCCACCGAGGGAATGCAACAGAAGTGATATTGGGCCAATTCCAAGAAACCCTGTGCACGTCTGCACGGGTTTCTTGGAACCCCGGAACCAGCCTAATGGAGGATGAGAGCCACGTGACCCAGACATCTTTGTCACCTTGAATGACTGCCAGACAAACCCCATGAGGGAGGCCATCTTCACTAGCCAGCCCCCAGCTAGCCCACCAGATGACCGGAGGCATAAGTGAGCCTGTCAACACCGTCCAGGCCTGTCTCTGATTAGTAGAACTAGCCAGCGACCCACAGACTCATGAAAAATAAGAAATGCTTAATGTTACTGAGTTTTGGAATGAGTTTTGTTACACAGCAATAGCTAGCTGATACACCCCCAGTCTAGTCCTCCTGTCCTGTGACAGGAGGTCACATCTGTCCCACCCCTGGCTTCCTGCCGCAGGTCAGGTGAAAGGTACTGGCCCACGATCACCAGATCACAGTCCTTACCCGTAGCTGTAGTTCGAGGGCACCGGATAGGGGATGTGCCCTCGGGGCATCAGGAGGAAAGTACGCCCAACATGCCAGGCACTGAAGACGGAAAGGAAGATGAAGGAGGCCTTGAGGCTGATGCCTTGTTCATAAAGGAGCTGCAGAAGGAGAAGGGGAAAAGTCAGCGTAACACCCATATTCGTGGCAATCTTAGTTATAACATCCAAAAGGTCGAAGCAAACCATTTGCAGAGAAGTAGGTAAACGAACGGTGGCACATACGTACAACGGGACCTTATTCACCCTTAAAGAGGAGGGAGGTTCTGACACGCGCTACAACATGGGTGAACTTGAGAACGCTCTCCTACGTGAAATAAGCCAGGCACAAAGGATAAATACTGCATGATTCCACGTGCATGAGATACCTAGAGCAGTTCAATGCACAGAAACAGAAAACAGAAGGGCGGTGGCCTGGGGCTGGGGCAGGAGGGGGGACAGGAAGTCATTGTTTAACGGGTACAGAGTTTCTGTTTTACAAAGTTGAAAGGAGTCCTGGAGAGGGACGGTGGTCACAGTTGCACAACAGTGTGAACGACCTCAATGCCACTAAACTGCACACTTAAAAATAGTAAAGATGGTAAATTTTATGTGATGTGTATGTTAGCCCACAAAAAAAGTCAGTGTAAGCAGCACGGGCTGGAGCCCCAGCCTGTCACCGGCTCTTGCCTTCCACCCTGAACGCTGATCAAAGACGCCTGGCCCACACACAGGCTCACCCTCACCCCATGGCTCAACCAACAGGGGAGCCACCACGTCACCTGTCACCACGGCCTTGTAGAGTCTCCTAAGGTGGCTTCTCAGAGACCTGCCAGCCTCCTGCTTTTTTATCTCATTTAACAGCAGCCAGGTCCTTTCTCTCAAACAAAACTTTACACAAAAATTCAACTTATGAAACACATCGGCGGGAAGAACCCAGTCATCCTCCCCCCTCGTTCTCCTTGGTGACTGACATACTATCAAAGAGAACCCCTCAGTGTTCCTCAACACCCAGTTTGAAAACCGTTGATGTAGCCCAATGTCCTCCTTTCACAGGGGGTGGAAGTGAGGTCCAGAGAGGTGCAATGAACTGCTCTAGGTCAGAGGAAGTGGCAGCAAGGTCAGATCAAATGGAGAACTCAGCTCCTGCTCTGTCATTCTCTCTCCTTCCACCTCTAAGGAGGGAAGAGAGAAAGGAAGGCACACCCAGGGGAAGGAGGGAGAACCAGGAAAGTGACTCTTATACCAGGGGGAGAGAGGCCTGGGTAAGTGCCCCTGGGGCTCAGTCTCTGGGTGCCCCTCCAAGCCAAGGCGCTCATGGGACTAAGCTAGTCTCATGTCTAGTAGTGACTCCCAGAGCTCCTCTTCTCTTTCCCGATGGCCCATGGGCTGTGCCAGCTGCCCCTGGCCTAACACAAAGCCTGGAGGGAAGTCCCAGGTTAGGCAGCTTCGAGTGTCAAAGACCCACACTCTTTCATTCCTTCCACTCAGTCATCCTTAGTGTCCTCCAGCTGGTTGCCTCATAATCACAGCATAGCTGCCACAGCTCCAGCTATCACATCCTGCCATCACAACATTCAAAGAGAAAAAGTGGGAAGGGGGGCCAAGGAGAAAGGCTTTCTGTCTGCTCCGCTCTCACCTTCCATCAGGGAGGGGAAATGTCCCCTAAACTCTTCCAGGACATACACCCTTCATCTCATTAACAAGGACTGGATAATATGACCACCTCTACCCATCACCAGCAAGGGAGACAGGGATTGCCACAATTGGCTTAGATCAATGAGGGTTCATCCTCTGGGTTGGCACCTCACTGCCCAGGTAGAATTGTTAGTAAGGAAGAAGGTGGAGTGGCTGCTGGGTGAGCCACTGATAACACTGGGAACGGCCCCTCCCCTACCCCGAGCCCCCAAATCAGCCTGTAGGAGGGCTAGAGAGGCCTCTGTGTCTGCCCCGCTGCTCCCACCAGCTACCTCTCACCTTTTTTGTCCAAATCAGAAGCTCACAGGTGCAAACACCCCACTCCAAAGGGCTCCCAGCCCCGGCCTAGCACCAGCCGGGGCACATCATAGCCTCTCCCCAAAACTCCTAGGTAGGCATAAAGAGCCTAATCACTACCAGGTGAGGCTCTAGCAGCAGACAGGTCCGGGCTCAAGTTCAAGAGTCACATTTACTGGCTGCAGGAGGGTCGAAGGAAAGAAATCATGCAAAGTTCACAAGACAAGTGCCTGGCACGTGTAAGTGTTCCGTAAATGTTGCTAACGGATATTTTTTACCTTAATGATGAGGAAGACAGCCGAGGAGGAGTCAAATGCTCCATTGTAGAGGGTGATGATGGTCGAGCGGTGTTTACCAAATAGGTTCCCAACCTAGAGAACACATGAATCACGTATTTGTCCGTGAAACAGTATTTCCTGTGCACCCAGCATGCACCAGGCCCTTACTCTACCCAGACCCATCTCCATCCCAGGAGCCGCTGCTCTGGCTTGAGCCAACCCCACAGGAGGTAGCCAATGCGGAAAAGCGCTTGTCCCTCCCTCCACCCTCCCCAACCTCCCGCCAGGTGCCTGGCATTAGGGCAGGCTCACACCTGCAGGTTGGTGATCAGGAACAAGATTCCTCCGACAGTGAGCATGGGCATGGCCAGGAAGAGCAGGAAGGCCGAGTCTGGAACAGTCAAAGACAGAGGTGGGGGTCATGTCACAGTGCAACCCAAACATGGGGCCCCAGACTCTGGCTCCCACCTGCTCCAAATTCCCAACAATCCTGGGGTCAGGGCCCCAATGCCAGCCAGCCTCCTAGCATCCTCTGAGAATCTTAAGATAGTGGTCAGGGCTCCCCCAAATGTCCCTGCAGAGGGACCCTGTGGAGGTCTCCTGAGCCACTTCTTCCCCACAGAAGGTGGTCCTCGGTCTGTAGCAGACCTGCACGCCTACAGGCAGAGGCAAGACTCAAAGCGAAGCCACTGTTCCGTTCCCTCATTAAGCCACAACAGCCCCTCTCTTTATGGTTGATATTGCCGGGGAGAGAAGCCTGGATTCGGCCCCCAAGGCCAGCCTCTAACTTACTGCATGACTTTGAGCTGGATTCCGAATCTGTGACTCAGTCACCTTATCTGTTAAATGGGAATAACCGTCTTTGCTCTTCCTATCTTACGGGGTGCTGTGAAATCCGAGCATGAAATGGCCATGGACTGTGTTTTCCTGGTTCATTAAACTTGGAGCACTTGGCCAGCACAACCAAGACACCAGGAAAGAGCGCTTCCCCCTACAAGTCTTCGCAAGGCGTCTCTCTCCAGCCTCAGTTTTCTCCTCTACACAGTGGGAGAAGAGGAGAATGAACCCGACTGAAATTCCCAGACCGTGGAAATTTTCTAGGTCCGTAAACCAGTAAAATTTGAAACAAAAACTTTTAACTACGATAGGGTTGTTGACTTTTGCCCTACTAAGTAAGGGTATTTTCAAAAAGAACCATCTTCCATACTATCCTTTTGTGAACACATGAGCCTGGGTGGCTCAGTCGGTTAAGTGTCCGACTTCAGCTCAGGTCGTGATCTCAAGGTCTGTGAGTTCGAGCCCCTCGTCAGGCTCTGGGCTGACAGCTCAGAGCCTGGAGCCCGCTTCGGATTCTGTGTCTCCCTCTCCCTCTGCCCCTCCCCCACCTGCACTCTGTGTCTCTCTCTATCTCAAAAGTAAATAAACATTTTAAAAAATAATAAAATAAAAAGAGAACACATTAACACGGACAAGATGAAGGACGGAATCTTTCAAATAAATTCTTCTCTCTGAAGCAATCCCTCCATTGTCCTTATTTTTTTGCATTCTCAGTAGACTAGACTGGTTTCATAGACTGGCAATCACTCCCTCAAAGGTTCTTTCAAGCTCAAAGTCTGTGGATCTCTGATAATTGTGGGGGTCAGTGTTTCCTACCCATCAGCTTCCCATCTACCAAGTGCCCCTGACCTTGTGTCCCTCCCGCCCATCTGGTAGCACTCACCTGCAGAGATGAAGGCTATGGTGAGGGTGGCACTGGTATAGAGAAATCTGAAACATACAATGGGAGATGGGAAATGATGTCAAGAAAAGACAGAGAAGATAGAGCCAAGGTCCTCCCACTTGGGGTCCCGACAGCCAATCCCTTGGAGAAAGGGATTAGGGCCTGGTCTACAAAGCAAAACTTTTGAGTTCTAATTCCTCCTTGCTGTGTGATCTTGGGTAAGGCACTGCCCTTCTCTGGGCCTCTGGAGCCTTTTCTATATGAGGAAATGAATGGACTCTTCTAGAAATTCTAGGTCACTGTGATTTCAGGACCCACAATCCCAAGGTTATGGGGATCTCTTAGCAGTTTGGGGGTCTTGCAAGGCATGGGGTAAGAGAAGCCATGCCTAAGTGGGATGTTTTGATTTACAATAGGAAATGCACATTTGGTCCTTGTCGCCAGTGCCTGACACAGGGCTCCTAAAACACCTGTAAATTCTTCAGGGATAAGAGCATGAAGAGCATCTTTGTTCTAATCAGGTGACTCTGGGTCGGCTCCTGGATGGCTCCGGGTGGGGGGCTGGTCACCAGAAAGACCAAGCCAGAATTAGAAACTTGGTATTTTTAGCCCTGCCCCCCACTTCTGCAAAAGGTGGAAAGGGTCTGGAAATGATGAATAGGGCTGGAAATGATTAATAATTGATCAAGCCTACGTGAGGAGACCTTCTGGGCTGGTATAGACAACCACAGGCTGAGGGGATGTCACAGCCCAGACTTCACCAGAACAAAAGTTCCTGTGCTCAGGACTGTCCCAGACCTCACCCTACATATCTATTCATCTGGCTGTTTATCTGTATCCTTTATCATGTCCTTTAATAAACTGGTAAACATAAGTAAATGTTTCCTTGGGTTCTGCGAGCTATTCTAGAAAGTAATCCAGTCCAAGGGAAAGGCAGTCATGGGAACGTCTGATTTGTAGCCAAGTGAGACCAAAGTTGCGGGTGAGTTGGGGACCTACCACCTGTGATCGGCATCTGAAGTTGGGGGACGGACTCATGGGACCCAGCCCTTAAACTGGGGGATCTGAGGCTCCAGGTTGATGGTGTCAGAGCTGAGTTACATAGTAGGACACCCAGCTGGTGTCACAGAATTGCATGGTTTGGGAAACCCCACACACGTGTGGTGACCGGACGTGTCAGGAGGGCAGTGTTCTGTTGAAAGTCAAGGAGCAATGCAGGAGGCGGTATGTAAGATTTTCCAAACAGTTGGTGTCAGTGAAGCGGGAGTTGCTAGAACGGCCCAGGCTCAAAGAAACATGTGCGTCCAGAAAGCGAAAGGACGAAAGCATGGGGGATGAAGAGCCCCTGGCTCCTGGGTTGTGGAGAAGTGGCTGCAGTATAATCAGTCACTAAAAGGAAAAGTTACCAACCGAATTCAGAAATGGAGCCAACTCCTGGGGAGCGGGTTCACCAAAGTGCAAAGTAATAAGCAAACGCTGAAACGTACAAGCTCTTGGTTACCGGGATCCGTGATAGCAAAGACGAAATTAAAAGGCGAAAGATTTATGCGATCTGAAGAGAAACCAGAGTATAGCAAAGACGAAATTAAAAGAGTGCCGGCTCAGATCCTCATGCTAGACCGAGGTCAGATTTGGGGCACTCTGAGCTTCGGCCATTAGCCTCCAAGTCACCCCCAAGGGAAAAATTATGCAGGAGCAACAGAAAGTTCCTCTAAGACCTCTGGTCCCCAAGAAGGTAGTCCGTGTGGGAGGAGGCAAAGCCACGGACCTGGATGGTGGCGGGGAGGAGTGGCATGGTGCAAAGGAGTTGCTACATTTTGTGGGTGGGTACCCTCAGCTTCCTGGGGATCCTTTACTGAAATGGGCTGGGTCAGTGACTGACCTGGGGGCTGTGTCCTGGGTTTTGAATGCAGCAGACTGGAAGTGCACGGGTCTGGGTTGATGCAGGACCCAGTAGCTTGTTATGGAACAACCCACACACACAGGAGGTTATTCCTGAGGGCACAGCCAGCCCGGTGGACTGGATAGAAACCACTGTAAGGTGGTGTCCCCCTACAAATGGAACAGTCCAGATGGGGCAGCTGATCCCCTTTGTGTGCAAGCTGTGGGGGAGTGGCTTGATGGTGACCTGTGCCCAGATCTCAGAGGTAAATGCTGTGGTGAAGGGGGTCCCTTTCACGTGGGCACCCCATAAAAACCTATTGCTACGAAAGGACAAAAAACAGTTTGGAAAGGCTTATTGAATCGCTGGCTCAGCTTCCCCTCCTGGGTCTTATAGATGCTAATAAATACATCAGGTCAATTAACAGAAGAATGGGGAAAGGGAGAGGGGAGGATCAAGAGACTGGTCTTAGAAGAGTAGAAATTTTGTAAGTTATTAAGGAATAAGGTGAGGAAAGCAAATCCCGATGGGGGTGGAACAGAGAGGAAGCAGAGGAGAGTCATGAGGTCATCCCCGGAGGGTGGAAATCTTCAGAGGGTTATAGAGATGTGCAATAAAGGAAATGGACATTTGATAAGGTTAAAAGGTGTTAATACAACACTGCCTAAGGCGGGGGGCGGGGAGCCAAAGGGACCCCTGATGGCTCCCAGCATTAAAGTGCCTGCACACCAGTCCGTTCTATTCATCCCCATTTACAAAAATGTTAAAAGCCAGAAGACAGGGGCGCCTGGGTGGCTCAGTCGGTTAAGCGTCCAACTTCGGCTCAGGTCACGATCTCACAGTTCGTGGGTTCCAGCCCCGTGTCAGGGTCTGTGCTGACAGCTCAGAGCCTGGAGCCTGCTTCAGATTCTGTGTCTCCCTCTCTCTCTCTGCCCCTCCTCTGCTCTCTCTCTCTCTCTCTCTCTGTCTCTCTCTAAAATAAACGTTAAGGGGCATAAAAACACTATGAAAGTTGGGCTGTTTAAACAAGCGTTCTGTAAAGAAGTTGTGTCTACCTCACCTGATGTCTTATGAGACATGGCCTCTCCTTTACCTGAACTGTATTATGGGGGTGGCCGCTGTGTGTGTCCAGGCAGGGACACGTCTAGCCCTGTAGACGGGAAGGCGTGTGAATCTGCCCTTCGTGTTAACGGAGCATGTTAAATGGGAGCCAGTGAGACTGCCTGAGCCCAGACGGTGTGGAATAGGAGGTGGAGTACTGGTAGAAGACAAAAGCTCTGTGCCATGACCTTATGGGGAGCATAAACTGGGACTCATGGCAAAAGTCTGCGGTTACCTCCCAGCGACAATGACTGGCATCTCGGACGAGGGAACTTCCGTTTGAGGGGCATCTGTTGTCTTGCTCTCAGACATTAACTGAATCCACACAGATAACTGAAGTACATCAAATGATCTTAAAACAGGAAATACCCACAATGTCTAGCACGATGTCGGAGAAATGCTCTAATGGGGACAACAATGCCCAGAAGAATTCCATACTAAAAATAGCAATGGTTAAACAGGATCGTGTTGCCTGGGGACGGCCCGGAGGAGACACCACGGACAGGGAGCCTCTTTTCCCCTAAGGCGGACTCTGGAACCATGTGGGGAACAGATGGAGTCTACCGTCCCCTTGGACGGTGCCCTCTAAAGAACTCTCGATTAACCAACAAAGAGCGACTTGGCTGTGTTCCAAGATGAATGGACAGCATCCTATTTGGAAGGCCCGCACTCTGATCCAAAAAGGTACAGACAGATCAGCTCAGGGGGCTCAATGAACTGCACGCTGCTGTCCTAGCAGAGAGGAAAGACATCTACAATGGAAAAGGCCCCGACCTTCGGGTTCTTACTGACCCAGTGGCCTGGCCATAGGGTCACGTAGGAGGACGCTGGAAGCCTGGCCATACAGGGCACAGCCCTATGGAAATCCCTACGGCATCAGAGGGGTGCACTAAGAGAACAGGCTTTATGTGAAGGGGTTGTCTCTCTTTCACCTGACTGTCTTTTTTTTTTTTTTTAATGTTTTTATTTGTTTATTTTTTTTTTAATGTTTTTTTTCAACGTTTATTTATTTTTGGGACAGAGAGAGACAGAGCATGAACGGGGGAGGGGCAGAGAGAGAGGGAGACACAGAATTGGAAACAGGCTCCAGGCTCTGAGCCATCAGCCCAGAGCCCGACGCAGGGCTTG
>NW_024412418.1:3601247-3639446 GCF_014898765.1 Herpailurus yagouaroundi | reverse complement strand
CAGGGCTTGAACTCACGGACCATGAGATTGTGACCTGAGCTGAAGTCGGACGCTTAACCGACTGCGCCACCCAGGCGCCCCTCACCCGACTGTCTTAAGGGGGGTGGACGCTACGTCTGAACGGGGACCGTTTCCCCTAGCTAGCACGGTGGCTAGGGGAGTTCTCCCTCCCTCACACAGTGGCCACAGGGCCAGGACTGCCGAGACAGGGGCTGGAAGCAGGGATGATTCCTAAGCAAGAAACTGTGTTTTTCACCGTCATGTTAGAATTCCTAAGGGCCTTGTGGGGCAGACCTGCTGTCCCTCTATCTGCCAAATTTGGGACTGACGGTGAATGCCACCACACTGCCTGGTGGGAAAGACAGCCCGCCAGGTTAACCCTGTGTAACCTTGCCCCGTCTGAAAGGGGGTGGGGTGAGAGGGAGGCACTTGCTGGACGGGTGCTTCTGCCTGTGATCCAGATCCGCAGGGCGGTCAAACCGAACACCCCTTCCAAAGGTGGAAGTGTTAGGGTATGGACGGAGAAAGGGAAAGGTAGCCGGTAAGGGCATGAATAAGCGGGCTCTGTGACGAGGGAAATCCAGTGTTGCACGAACGCTTCGAAAGCGGCTCAGGGCAAGAGGGCATGTTGCCTTAGCTCAACACCAGACGCCTGAAGGGTAAAGGTACATAATGCCGAGACCACGCCTGCTTTTGGAACCTGACAAGATCAAATGGAAGCCTGTGCATAAGTGGCCCTGGGAGACACTTTCAGATGCTACAACGAGGGCCTGGGTAGTTATTCATGACTGAATGTGTTTCAGATAATGTGCCGGTATCTTTTGACCTTTATGATCGTTTCTGCTACAAGGGACCCACGTTCAAAGACCAGGAGTGCACTGTGGCATTGTGGTTTATCATAAGAAATACATTATTTGGTCTTTGTCCCGGATCCCTGACACAGGGCTCCTAAAACCCTTGTAAATTCGATGACAAGGGCACTAGGAACATTTTTTCTTCCAATGGGGTGACTCCAGGAGGCTCCCGCACAGCTCCTAAATGGGCACTGGTCACTGGAAAGACTAAGCCATGACTGGAAGTTTGGGAGTCTTCAGCTGCCCTCACTCTACTTCTCTAGAGAGGGGAGGGGGCCTGGAAACGGTTAATACTCAATCAAGCCTACATGAAGAAACCTCCATAAAATCCCGATAGGATGGGGCTCAGAGTGCTTCCGAACCTGTATCTTTCATCTGTATCCTTTATCTGATCCTTTAATAAACTGCTAGAACGTAAGTGTTTCCCTGAGTCCTGTGCACTAGCAAATAATTTTTCTAGTTTTTTCTAATTTTTCTAATAAATTATTCTAGCAAATAATCCAGCCCAGGAGGGAGAAGGTCACGGGAACCTCCGATTTGGGGCCAAGTCGGACCAAAGCTGGGGGTAACCTGAGGGGCCTGCTCCTTGCAATCGGCATGTGAAATGGGGGGCAGTCTTGTGGGACCCGGCCCTGAACCTGCAGGATCTGACGCTTTCTCCAGGTGGACAGCGTCAGAGCCAGCCTAAATGGTAGGACACCAGCTGACGTCACAGAATTGCTTCGTGTGGGGGAAAAACCCCACATGCTTGGTGACCTGATGTGTCCGAAGTAAGTGTTCTCTGTGAAAGCAAAAGGGAAATACAGGAAGGACAGAGTTTTTCCGAACATCCGAAGGCCAGAGGGGAGGGAGGGGACAAAGGAAAGGGTGGGAAGGAGACAGGGAGCCAAGGACCAAGACAGACTGAGATAAAGTCTTTCTATAGACAAAGTCTTAAAGAGCAGGAACTGGCTTTATCAGGCAGCCCTGCAGTCCCTCCATCTGATGGCTCATTTCCCATGCATGTGCCAGGAGGCACCTGCTCTGGGTCCTATCAAGGCCTCAGCAGGCCACTGCTTATCGCTGAAGCTGGCCAGCTGCAGTGCCACCTTGTACGGGCGAGGCGAGGTCCCTTACCCTCCGTGAAACCCCCACGGTCTCCCCTCCAATCAGGGGGTCGGGCACTCCCACCACTGGGGATACCCAGGAGACCTTACTAAGTGTCTGGGGAGTGACAGGGGTAGATGGTGAGGAGGATGACAATGAAGCCTGGGGGACCTGGATGTGAGGTCTTGTTGACATGTAGACAAGGATCCCTGGGGTGAAGGCAGAGTGACCATTTTAGGTTCCGTAATGTTAACCCAGGCACCAGGCCAGCCCTCACCGGAAGTGGGCCCGGGCTCCTGCTCAACTTGAATTTACATTCACATGGAACGAAGGAAGAACAGGGCAGAGGAAAGGGAAGCAGGGGTGCAGGGAAGAGGGCGGATCCACACAGAGTCCACATCCTGGGCTACTTCTGACAGCTGCCAGGATGGGGCCGGGCAGCGCGACCCAATTGCCTGACTGGGTCCCCCTCCAAGCGAGGCCGCTCCCGGAAGAATTCCTCTTGCCTATGTCTGCCCAGGCCGGGCCTTTGGCACTTACATGGCTATGAGGCGAGCCACGGTGGTCTTGAACCTGTCAAAGATGTAGCCGGCAGGGAATGTCATGAAGTTGTTCATGAAGGACCCCAGGGTGAAGATAAGTGAGAACCTCTCATCCTGGGCTTTGCAGTCTAGAGGAGAGAAAGGGGAGATCTCAGGGAATTGACACATGACAGCCCCTAATTACCCCTTGGGGGCTGGTACTTCCCTCCCCAGGTACCTCTTAGACGAAGGTCAGGGAGTTGGTGGGGAGGCGCACACTCCTTTCCGCTCAGCACAGAGAGGCTGGCGATGTGGGCAGGGGGTGGGGTCCCTCCTGCCCCTTCCTACTGCCTGGAAACCAGACTCTGCCTCCCTAAGGACGTCCCTTACCAGGCTGCACCGTGAAGTTGCCCGTGGCCCCGGCATCTGGTTCACACAGCTCGTCAAAGTAATGCTCTGTTTTGAAGACGTACACCAGTGATGCCCAGCCGAAGAGGACGCCTGCGAAGCCGAGGCATTCCAGCAGCCCTGTCAGCAGGGTGGCCACTCGGAGACACAGACCCTGGCCTTGCATGGCCTGAGCTGAAGCCGGTCCCCAAATCTCACGGGGGGCCTCCCGCGCTGACCACAGGAGCTTCGAGGGCTGGCCTTCTGAGCACTTGGAAAATTCCTCTGGCAAGCCCTTCTGTTCAAGGAGGCTGTGGTTCTGGCTGTTTCGGGCCTGAGCAAAAAACCGGCAGTGGGAGACTGTCCGGATCCTGTAAAATAAGGCAGAGGCTGCTTGGCTCCGGGGGGGGGGGACTTAGGGGAAAGGTAGAGGTGGAAGGAGGGTTCCCCGGAGGGGTGGGGAGAGAGGCCAGCTGTTAGAAACAGCTGCAAAAAAGCCTCTCTGCCCCACATTGGCAGCACGTGGGGAAGGAGGAACTGAGCCCAGGTCTGGGAACCGTCCACAGAAATAGTAACAGCGGCAATTCCGGGGGGGCCCCCCCGCGACACTTCGTATATGTCCTCACAAAGTCTCGAACAACCTGGCAAAGTTAGCGTTTTGTTTTCTTCAGTTTACTGACAAGGGAATAACAGGTCCAGGGGATGTTGTCAACTTGCCCAAGGTCACGTGGGCTAGTTAGTCACAGCACAAGCCAGTGGAAAGCCTAAAATATCGCACTCCAGCGGGACCTTCCCTGACCCGGGCTAGGACTCCTCCTGCCTCTCCGCGTGTCACCCTCTGCCGCATGTCACTCTCTGCCCAAAGGGAGCCCCGGGGACCCGGGACCCTTGCGCACCCGCACCCCCACCGGCACCCCCTCCGGCACCTGCACCTCCCTCCCAAGCTCCCTGAGAAGACGCCGCAGGGGTCCGCGGCCTCCGCTCCCCCCCCCCCCCCGGCCCCCCCCTCGCCGCGTGGCCCCAGCGCCCTACCCGGCAGGCCGCCTCGCCTCGCTGGGACTCCCCTGCCACCCCGCGCCCTTCGGCTTTTGGACTCGCGCCTCTCGCCCGCCCCACCCAGCCCCGCCCTCACCCCCACCCCCCACCCCCGCCTTGCTCCAGTCCGGAAGGGCCCTGACCAGCGGGGGGCGGTGTCTGGGGAGGTCCACCCACCACCCCCGCTCTCTGTCACTTCCTTTCTCCCTTGCTCACAGTTTTGGCCCTTGGATCTCCAGTCCGTTATCTCCCGCCAGCCCCAGCGGTGTGTGTTTTCCTCTCTCTATCCTCTTCAGCCGTCTGGCCCCTTTGCCCGTCCGCCCCATCCCTAACTAACCAAATTAGTTTCAAAACGGTTGCTCGCGCAAGCAGACCCACGGAAAGGAGCACAAACACCCCGCGCACATGGAGGAGACAGCTACTGGCAGACACACGGACGCACACAGACCCCCTATTCCAGGCCCTTTGGCTTGACCACTTGGGTGGGCACAGAACACATTTCCGCCCTTTTGCCCACCCGCTCAAACCTCTGTCCTGATCTCAGGCTCCCAGGGCTGCCGACAAATCCCCAGCACAGAGGCAGAGAGCCAAGGACCGGGGCTGAACTGTTTTCCAGAACCCATCTCACCCCACCCCCCACTCCCCTGGGGTGCCCTTGCCTTTTCACCCCCAAGGACCCCTTTGATTACTTCCTGCCTCACCCCCAGCCCAGGTTCTGAAAGATTGTACTCGCCAGACTGCATTATTAAGTATTCATTCATTCCTCCATTTTTTATTAATCAAAGACATATATAATTGCCCATTGGAGCTTGTGATCAGCATGAGAAAGGCAGCTGAGCCAGCTGTGGGGCTATCATTCCGGCCCAGAGCAAGTGGGCTGACAGCTTCCTTGACCTGTGTGGCCGTTTCCCCAGTAAAAGCTGTATTTGCCGGGAGAGCATCTTGCGTATTCCATGCAGTCTGCAGACCCCCACGCCCAGCCTTCTGGATTCCCCCTGAGGCCAGGGACTCGAGCTATTCCAAGCCCACACTTCTTTTTGATGAGACAGAAATAAGAGATTAGAAGAGCGGACGGCCCGGACCAGAGAGTATTTTCCAGATCTCCACCAAAGCACAAAGAATAAAGAAAGTGTGCCCACCAAAGTGACTGCCTGCATGGGTCAGGGGCACTCACCCCAGGTCCTATACCCAGGTACTCACCACAGCGCCGGGGAAGCTCTTGGCTGCCCTACCTGGAAGGTGAGGACCGCACTACCTTAATTACAATATTTGTCACCAAAGAAATATGAGATAAGTTTATGAAATCCTTGCAGGTATGGTAGGCCATCGCCAGACTGCAGATGGCACTGGGTTCTCCAGTTTCCAGATACGTAAACGGCCAGAGAAGCAGCTCTGAGGGGTCTTCGAAGGAATTTGACCAAGGTCGGGTCACCCTACAAAGTCTCAGTGTCTGCCCGACCCCCAAACCTGTGCTCGTAACCCTCCCAGTCTTAACATCGGATATTCGGACATTAGAGAAAACAAATCTTGTCTTAAAAAATTCATTGATGGAAACAACCATAAGGAAATCTAGCCTCCCGGGGACAAACAGGCCTTAAGATGTCAGATTTTTCTATCTTACTGCAAGACACAAAGACACTGAAATTAATTCAAGCCCTCTCTCCTGCTCTGGCTTACATTTTGGTCTCCTGAGGACCTGGGGGGATCAGTGAGTGTGGGAATAGCAAGGGAGGAAGAGAAAAAAGTCAAAGCAAAGAGAGAGATTTTAAAATGTAAATCTGCAGAAGCAGGTCCGAAAGGGCCAGCTCATGGGCTGTCTATGCATCCAGGACTGGAGCTCGGGACTTGGCACAGGTCACTGGGGCTTCGTCCTCCATATCGTGTTATCTCGGGGGGGGGGGGGGGGGCGGGGGGGGGGCTCCCCGTGTCCCCACCCTACACTGCCTCAATGTCTGCAGGAGGCGCTGCCTCTAGCCATGCGACAGACTTGCTGAAATTGTTGGGACAGAATATTAGAATGTTCTCTGAAGCGTTCCCATTTTATCTGGTTCGAGTTCCAGCAGCTAGCTGAGGCAGACACCATTCCCATCACTCGCTGCCTCGCTCCGATGAGGATTGATGTGTAACATCAGAGAGAGGACTGATTATAACAAGGTCTGACGGGGCGCCCGACGTCTTCATTCCTTTGCTCTTTACTTCCTTCCTTCCCCTTCACCCTGCGTCTCTTTTTATTGATTGATTCCCTCAACCAATAGACAGGGTGCACGAGGCTTCGTGGCCGGGCTGGGATTCAGAGAGAAGAGATTCAGCGCCTTCCCTCAAGGAACTCATTCTTTAGTTAGGGAGTCAGACCATGAAACCCAGGCAGAAGCCAGCCCAGCACATCCAAAGGCGTAGAGCCTTGACAGAGGGAGAACATTCAGGAACGAGCTAGAGCAGACACTGGCCATGGTAGTGGCTCAAAGCCGGAGCGGCCAGCTAAGTGAAGGCATTTGGACTTGGGCCCATGTCAGTCACGTCCTATTGATCCTACCCCTTAATACACCTCCTGTCCATCCTTGACCGCTGTCCTGCTCAGACGCTCATCATCTCTCACCCGGACGTTACCTCCTTCCAGACCCACACCGTTCCGCTGCAGGAGTTGATTTCCACGGTCCCCAGTTGGTGACACTACTTAACTGCTCAAAACCGCTCAGAGGCTAGAGTTCCAGTCAGCCGACTGGTGAGGGCCAGTCCGGGCCCTGGGACACCAGCCATGGGACATTACTGCATCGGAAGGATGAGGAAAGCACTGAACTGGATCTCTTGCCTCCCATGCAAGCACCGGGGCTGGGGGGCTTTTCCCTCCCATGATCATGTCTGGATATCCAGGGTCCACCCTGTGGATGTTTTTGTCGCAAGGGGGTGTGTGTATTTAGATCGGGGAAGAATGGTTTGGCAAACAAGGCAGTTCGGATGAGGTGCACCAAGCATCCTGGGTGGGTCACAGGCAAGTGGCCGGTCTTCAGCAGGGCCACCTTCCAGTGCAGGCCCCCTACCCCTTGCCCCCCAACCCCCCCCCCCACACTCCTTACCCTACCTCCACCCCAGCACTGAGCTGTTTCCTCAAACCTCCTCCAGATAACCTCAGCCAGGACCCGCCATCCACACCCTGTCGTCACTTTCCGGGCAAGGTGAACCCACTCTTTCCTGCCCCTCGTCCCCTCCTAAGTTTTGATATGTGGAGACACCGCGAGCCATTCGTGAGCCATTCGTGTAAAGGGCTTTGCTTTCTGATCGGCCAAACGATCAAACAAACAAAACAAAACACAAACTTCTTTGTCCTTTCAGGATCCGGTCTCCTGTAAATCAAAATGTTTGGTTTTCCCGGCTGGGGTCTTGAATGAGGTCTCGAGAGCTTATTTTGGAAGTCAAAAGATAAGCAAACATTTTCTCTTTCATTTCAACTGAGGAGAAGATGCGAATCATCTTGAGGCAATATCAAAACAAAGCCAAATTCCCACACTGATATTGGGCCACTTAGACATCTTACTGATTCCCTCTGAGTTCAGTTTCCTCGTGTATGAAATTGGAAGCAGGCTGTTGGACGGATTCAAGATAACGTAAGGAAATCACCCAACTCATACCCTAGCTAACAAATAGCAACTAGGGGCACCTGGCTGGCTCGGTTGGATGAGCACACGACGCTTGATTTCAAGGTCATGAGTTCGAGCCTCACGTTGGGTGTACAGATTACTTAAAATAAACAAATAAAACATGATGAATAGCAGCTATTGTTGTCACCAAAAATGATTTAATTACTGAAGAGCAAAGAGGAAATCATGAAGTCATTTTGAGGAGGATTGCAAAGTGCTCCTAACCTAAAAGAGAAATAAATAAGGAAGAAAAAAAAAAAACCCAAAATACTGTATAATGGGTGAGTTTGGCCATTTGTCCCAGAAGCCCTACCCCAGAGAACTGATCTCTAGGCGGCGTCCAGATAAATGCACATCAGTGTCAGCCGGGTGTCCTGCCCCGCTTGGCCGGGCTTGTCCAAGCAGGGGCTTGGTTGATTACACTCTGAGCTGTAGGAAGGAAGTGAACCAGAGTAAACAGGGAGGGGAAGGAGTCTTACTGGTGACCCTTCAGGGTATCTCCCACTGCCTTCAGAACAGCTCCGACAAGGGTGGGGAGCTTCTTGGATGAAGCCCTGAATGAAGACGAGTCCTCCTTGCTCTGGGAAGACCTTTCTGTAACCGAGGGTGAATCCTAAAGCCACCCAAGAGGCACCCGGGAGAGGGGGCTGCCCCAGCCCGTCAGGTCAGCCCCTCATCCCTGGTGGATGCTGGGGTCAGAAGCCATTGCCACCAGATCAGCCTCCCTTCCACCATGCAGAGAACAGGGAGCTTCTGAGCCAGTCCCTGTGATAGAAACGGGAGCCCCGGGCCCCACTGCACTCAGCCCTGAAAGCCTCCGGATGCTCCACTCAGCTCTAATTCCATGCTCATGAAGCAATCGTGTATTGGTAACTCGACTTCGGTATAGACTTTGGTAGAAACAGAGTGCCGTGGGTGCACTGACAACCTCTGCATCTCCGAGGCTGAGGACCGGGCTGGGGGATGCTGTTGACACCAAGGGCTGCCCCCCCCCACCCAGAAGAGTAAATATCAATGGTACCCAATGTTCACTGAGCACTGACCACCTTGAGGCACTATTCTAAGTGCCGAGTACTTATTCTCTCATTGAATCTCCTAACAACCCTATGAGAGCAGGCGTTGTGATTAGCATCCATTATCTGGGCCAACTGAGGCCCTGAGGGATTAAACCATTCCCCCAACTTCACATCAGGAGTAAGTGGCAGGGCTGGGATAGAAATCAGAGCCCCGTGCTCTTAACCAGTACCCCACCCAGCCTCCCTGAGGGGGCTCCCCCAAGCTCTAGACACAGCATGAGCTCTGGAATTGGGCTGCATTGAGTATCAACTATCAGTCATAGGAATGGGGGTGGGAACCTCGTTCAGAAGGCATCGTTGATTGAAACAAGAGAGAAGCATCACTTTCCCACTCTGCCATGGGCCTGTGTCTCCCAGCCCTACTCACCCAAACACCCCCACAGGCACGCTCACGAAAGCAACAGGATTTTCCAGATGTCCAGCTCCCCCATGAAAAGAGGAACAAGAAAGAGCTGGGGCCAATGGAACGCTCTATACTTTTGTTGTGGGGAAAGACAAAGAGAAGCAGAGAGAATCTGGAACCGTTTCCTTGGTGCTACAGGGGTAGGGTGCAGGGATATCAGAAATTCACTGGGAGAAGCGAGGGGAAGGGAATTGGAGAAAAGTGGGATCTCCACTTGGCAGGAGAGCCCATGTATGATGGACTCACCCTTCCTTCCTCCCTGCACTGGCTAGAATCAAACCCCGAGGGGAGACTAGAAAAGGCCCCTCAGGATCTGTAGGCAGAACATACTGGACAAAGAAGCAGGAGGCCTGGGCTTCGGAGCCCCCGGCCAGGCAATCTAGAGCATCCTTCCCTCTGGGAAAGCCATGAAGCGAGTGCTGAGGTCTCGCAGCCCTCACTGGCTGCCACACCGGGCCTCAGGCAGGGCCTGAAGGTAAGCCAGGATCCGCTGTGGGTGTAGCAGGCTGCCTCCTGACGCCACCCTCCCCCTCCCCACACAGAGGAGGGCAGCAAAGGCCTAGAGGGTGCGCATGCCCTGGGAGTCTCTGCTTGGAAGCTGAAATGGCCTGACAGTGACTCAGAAACCACGGATGTCCTTGAGGCTGATGGGTTCTTATAGATTGTACAGGCAGCTCCCTTCGTGGGCTGCGAAACCACAGGATGGGGCGTGACCACTCTCAAGGAAGGAGCCTTACACGGCAAAGAGCCCTCTGAATCTTAAAGCAAACACAGACTCCGCTCCCTCCGAGACCAAAGCACCTCTGGGGATACAACAGGCCCCAACGGGGACCCTTGTCCTAGAATTCTCCTCAATGAAAACATCATTTGGGGTAGTAATACAGGCAACAGCAATGACAGCCTTTTACCAAGTGTTGCTTGAGGGCCAGGCATTGTGTTCAGAGCTATATGTGTTATATATATAATCATTTCATCCTTAAAGCCACCCCAGAAGGTAGCTGATCTCATTTTGCCCCCTTTCGAAATAAGGAATCTGAGGCCTAAGGGAGATAAAGTAACTTGGCCACATCGCACGGCCAATAAGTGGGAGAGATAGACATTCAACTCAGGTCGGCGGTCTCCAGGGCCTGTGTTTTTAACTACATTTTTATGCTATAGTGTCCCTCGTCCTGTGCCAATGTCCTCCTCCTCCAGGAAGCCCTCCTTGATGCCCCCTTCCTCTACACAAAAGTCCTCTCTCCATCCTCTTGGGTCTCGCAGCATATCTTTTTATACCATTATTTGGACATCTCCCTTATACTACTTTGTAGTATTTGCCTCCCAGACTCTCCCTGGGAGTTTGGCCGTTGTGATGAGGTGTGGGGGGAACGACCTACACTAAACAAACTCATACGAAACTGATTGATAAACCTGGAAGGCGGTTTATTAATTTACACTGAGAAATGAAACCAGCCGGCAGACGGGAATCCTGAGGTTGACTGGTCAGCACAATCTCTTTCAGGAAGGATAGACTTTTGGGAAAGAAAATCAATACCAGAAGGTTCTTTGTTCACTACAAAGTCAGAGTGAAGGGAGTTGACGGACTGACACTTAGGTAAAGCCTGACACACCCCTATAAAGCCTCCTACCTGCCAAGGAGTCCGAATCCAAGGCAGGGATCCCTATGGGTGTCCTCTTCTCTGGATAGTGCTGGATTGTTCTGGATCCCAGTAAGATCCTGCCTTTCTGGCTGCCTGTATCATGACTGTGCCTCGCCTTTTTGTTAGCTTGTTTGTTTAGATTATTTCTGCATACCTGATAGAACGGAGAGGGAATTTACCATTGAGACCCAGTGAAGAAGAAGAATCAATACTGTGCTGCCCTTTGCAGAGCCTTGACTTCCACGTGGCCATTTCATCTCTGTGCTGCTCTGCAACAGAGGGATGGCAGATGGCAAAAAAAAAAACATGGAAGCCAGACTGCCTAGGTCTGAATCCCGGAGAGTCGGTTTCCCCATCTCTCTGTTGCAGATAATAATAGCACCCTCCTCATCATTTGTCGGGAGAGTGCAACGAGTTAGTACACATAAAATGCTTAGAACAGTGTCTGGCATCTGGTAAGCACTCAATACTTGTTAGTGATGATTAATAATTCATTTTATAGATGGAAAAACTGAAGCCCAGAGAGATAAAAAGTCAACTAAGATCATGCAGCCCGTAAGTGGCGAAGCGATCATTCAAAAGCAAACTGGCTTCCTTCAGGTGCCAAGGGTTTCTCCCAAACCCAGTTTCTTAGCCTTCACCCTTCATGAGAATCCCAAGAGGAGCTTGTTTAAAAATGCAGATTCAGGGGCGCCTGGGTGGCTCAGTCGGTTAGGCGTCCAACTTCAGCTCAGGTCATGATCTTATACTCCGTGGGTTCAAGCCCCGCGTCGGGCTCTGTGCTGACAGCTCCGAGCCTGGAGCCTGCTTCGGATTCTGTGACTCCTTCTCTCTCTGCCCCTCCGCCTCTCACTCTGTCTCTCTTTCAAAAATAAATAAACATCAAAAAAAAATTTTTTTAATAAATAGATAAATAAAAATAAAAATGCAGATTCACCACCCACCAGAAAGGGTAACCTTTAAAAGGATGAAACCATCAAGGTCTGGCAAGGACGCGGGACAACCAGAGGGAGTTAGGTAGGCACCGTCACTTGAGAAAGGTATTTGGCAGTTTCAAATGGAGCGAGAAAACACCTGGCTGGTGTCAGCCAGGGTCAACCAGGGGAGAGAACCACTCTTGGTGAGGTGCTCGGGGATTCAGCCCTACTCACTGTGGGAGCTGGTTAAGCACTCTTGGGAAACTCTGGTCTTTGCTTCTCAAGTTGGAGCTTCGATGCCACAGGTCAGACAGCCAGGAACAGAAGGCGGATCTGGGGGAGATCAAGGAACAGGCTGGACCCCATAAGCTCTAACTGGAACCACCCCCCCACCAAAGGATGAATTTCTGAATCCCAGAAACCCATGTCAGTTTCGGCTGCGTCTGTCACCGACGATGTGGGTATTTTGCAGAAGCCAGTGTTTCGCCACCAACTAAACACAGACACACGTGGCTCAGGAGGAGGAACCAGCTGCTTGTTCCTGTCAGCAAGGGGTGTCAGCGGAGCAGCCACAACATGTGTGAGCTACAGAAGGGCTGCTGATTCCCTTCCACTTTCCAAATCCCCTCAAGAATCCCCCCTCGTGGCCCCACCCCAACCAGAAACATAAGGAAGAGAATCCTGTGTTAGCCACCACACCTACCCTACGATCAGGCAATTCCACTCTAGATATTTACCCAAGAGAACAAGTGCATATGTTCACCAAAAGACATGTGCAAGAATGTTCATAGCAGCTTTATTCATAATAGCCAGAAGCTGGAAACGGCTCAAATGCCCATCGATAGGAATATGGCTAAACAAATTGTCCTATACTCACACAATGGAATACTGCTTTGCAATAAAAGGAACAAAACTATTGGTACACACAACATAGATTAATTTTGCTGACATGATGTTGAGCAGAAGAAACCAGACACAAAAGCATGTATGATGTACAATTCTTTTTGCGTTAAGTTCAAGGACAGGCAACACCAACTAGCAGTGACAAAAATCACAGTGGCTGATCACTGCCGAGGACAGGTGGGTTAACCACTTCGCCACTTGATGGAATCTTGGGGGCCCCTGGGAGTGTTCTCTGTCTTGATCTCGGTAGCAGCTATACAGTTCTAGCCACAAGTCAAAATCCACTGGGTTATACACTTAAGGCGTGTGCCCTTTACTGAATGTATGCTGTGCCTTCGTTTCAATTGGAATGCAGATTCCTGGCCCCGCCCCCAGAGATACCTACCAGCTCTGATGCTCTTTGAGGGACCACCGTAGGGGAAAACGGCCCTGTGTGTGCCTCATTTCTTCAGTTTGCTCCCCACTCTGTATAGACAGTCATCTTTGAATTCATCCGAAAACCAGCCTTTTCGAGGAGAGAGAACATCCGATTTTAATCCTACTTCTCTGGGATTTGGAAAAGCAATTCCTGTTCAAAAAGCATCCCCCACCCACCCACCCCCCTGCCCAAGGTGTGGGACTTAATCAAACAAAGCTCCTTCCTAGAAAGGGCATCAGGAAGGTGTGCTAACAGTCTCTGAAAGTCGAATTGCTCTTGGTTTTAAGATGCCAGGTAGGTTTCACAGACCATTCCTTTGGGGACTTCTAGGAATGGGAGCTACCGTGTTTTCACAACACTTTCCCATATCCTGAACACCGCTCAGCCGCCCTCTCCTGGCAGGATCGGGCCCAGGACAGCTGCCTCTATCTTCAGAGGCTGAATCATTTAGGGACCAGAGGATCCCGCTCCATGACAGGGAGGCACCCTCCCTGGGGAAGCTCTTGAAGGTCATGAGAGTCCCAGACACAATGGCCTGAGCTTCCGCACAACTCAAAATAAGGCTAATTCCCTTTCCTCCCGTTTGAAACCCAGCCGTACCTGTGGAGCAGGTGACGCCGATGTGCGTTCAAGTGCCTGTGTCCCCTCCGAGCCTCCGTTTCCATCCTTCACTGGTGCATGTGGGCTGTGCGATGCTGCATCCTGATGGAGGAAAGGCAAGAGACAGAACAGTCCCAAGTATTCACACAGTTCCCCGCAACTGGCCAAACAAAGCCAAATTCCTCAAGCCCTCCCTGAACACCTGCCTACCACCACGGCCTCTCCCCCGGCCCCCGCCCTCCAGCTGGAAAGGATGCAGAGTCTTCTGGGAAGGGTTTGGTTTCAGGGTCCCCAGTGAGAAGCCGATACCTCCCAGAGGCTGCTCATCAGTGCCAAGCAGATAGGTATCTGGGCTCAGGGGAAGTGACACCAAAGAGGTGCCATTGACAAATCAAGTGAATAGGCTCCAGCCCAGCACCCGAGCAAGTGAGAGAGGCAGCAGTAGCACAGAGATGCCCAGATTCCACTAGGCAGTCAGAGGCCTGAGGCTTCTGGAAGAGCAGATACAGGCTGAGTGTTCCTTCTGTGCGCTGTCACCCTGCCACCAGGTGACAAGTCAGCTGCTGAACTTCCCTTCCATCTACCAAAGCCAGGCAGCCAGGGCAGCCAGAGAGCAGCCTGCTACACTGTGACTTGAGCTACTTGAAGCTGGCCTGCCTCACCCTGCCACTTGCTGATGGGCCCAGTCCCCCACCTCCTAACCCACCCCCCTACCTCCCCCCACTTCCCCACCACCTCCCCAGCCATATTAACAATGCAAAGGAGAGGCCCCAAGTGGACTCTGGAAACAAAGAGGTCCAAAGCAAGTCACGGGATTGGAGGAACACTGACCAATCAGGCTCCAAGAAGCAGGGCTGGCAGATTGATCCAGAAAGGGCAGCAGGAACGAACTGATACCTGCTGAGCTCTGTGCATGGCTCGGTTTATACCTGGTCATGCTGATGGATTCCGTGTGTGGAGGGTCTGGATATCTCAGGGCTCAGGGGTGATGCATATAATCAGCTATGCACCTATAGTTCCCTGGCTTGGGGACCAGAAGGGCCCAGAGCTGGAGTTACGCCAATCAAAAATGAGCCCTGGGACTGAGGCTGCCTCACGCCTGCAGAAAGTGCCCAGGGAAGCTGGAACCTGAGCCTGAGGCAAGACTGCGGGTGCCTGAGACCAGTCCTGGGAGCACTGGCTTAACTGGCTTGGAGAAAGACACATAGTCTGGACTATCTGGGGACCTAGTCCTGAGTCATTTGTACGGATTCCTCGAGAGAGGAGAGTCCAGGAAAATGGCAAGAACAAAACTTCCTGAGGACTTCCACTAAAGAGCTTCAGTATCACTGCGAAGAGAGCTGTTCCCCTCTCAGCTCTGACAGGAGATCTGCCCCCCTGGGAAGGGGCCATGAGCATCAGCAGGAGGCCGGAGAGCAAGCAACAACGGGTATGACACGGGACAACCACTCAGCGGGGCATCTGGGAGGCGTTGGCCCCCAACAAGTCTACAGGATTGAGGCCTGGGCGTCAAAGGTCACTGTGATCTCTGCCTAAGCCTGTGTTGGCCATCCCTGGTCCATAAGCCTCCCTCCAGCTGTAACACACTCTGCCTGCGTGACTATGAATGAGCGCCTTCTCCTCTGAGCCCCCTCCTCAACCAGAAAAGAGGAAGGAAATTGCACGGAGCTTTCTCCCAGAACAGCAGATCTGGAAGCCCTTGCTCTGAATCTGCATGGCACCGTCCCCCACCCCCCGTGCCCTCCGTCATCAACATGGTGGGCAGCGGGCCCAAGAACGCTGGCACTGAGTGAGGGCCTCTGGCTGGGAATGGCTTTGGTGCTGAGATGCTGGGGTGTGTGGAGGGCCAAAAGGCGGCCCAGTCAGGGAGAGAGCCGCGTGTCACCCCTCAGGCAGGCTGCCTGGGCTCTGACACCTCATGGCTGTCTGTCCCTCACCGGGAGGACCCGCCACTCTCCATTTACTAAAGTGATCTGAAACTTTGAACAGGCCACACAGCTCCTGGGCCTGGCTCCACCTCACGGAGCCCTCTGTGCCACCTGGCTCCCGCAGGAAGCCCCCTGCTTTATCCTTTACTGCCTCACCCCCAACCAACTCCTACTCATCCTTCAGAGCTTTGCTCAAATACAACTTCCTGAAGAGCATGGTCACGGAGTCCCAGGGCGGACGCACTGTGGCCAGTACTCTTTCATAGAATCGACCTTTGCTGGTAATTACACATTTGGGTTTGGGGTGACCTGATTCCTGAGTCCTCCCCCTGCCCTTCAGGTGCATAAACACTCACCAGCACACAAGGGGGGTGGCCAGTTTCTGTCATTCAACAACTATTCATTGAGCGATTGCTGGGGGCCAGGGGCTCCAGAGGTATCGGTGGGTACAAAGTCAAGTGGGTACAAAGTCAACCACCCTGCTCTGGTGGAGCTTACGTTCTAGTAAAAAGAGACAGCCAATAAGCAAGAAACCTAATAAATAGATAAGTTACATAGCACGTTGGCAGGTTATGAGTGCTTTGGGAAAGAGGAAAAGTAGAGCAGATGTGGGGGTGCAGGTGGAAGCATGAGGTGCCAGACTAGGTGGGGAGAGCTCATTGAAAAGGGGGGCACAGGCAAAACCTTGAAGGAAGCAAGGACTTGGCAGAGGGCCGCTGGTCACCGTCACATCTCCAGCCCGAGGCCCCGTACTTGGCACCCAGTAGTCATTTGAGAAGTTACTGAACTGAAGAATAGACGTGTGACTGGATGGACGGTCTCTGTGTAGCTATGTTTAATGTCCAGCCAAGTCACTGTTACCTGGGCCTAGGGGACCAGCATGGTCATTATGGTTGGCCCCTCCCCCAAACATCTCTTTCCTCCTCCCACTGTTCAGCAGTCACGTGACTCAGCTCACCTGCTGGGCTGCCCTGATGAGTCCAAGGTCGTTAAGGTGGTATCACGTTCCTCACCCAGGAGACTGATTGGGGATCCTGACTTCAGTCAATCAGTGTATATTACCCTCCGGATGATGATTAGAGGGGATTGACCTAAGATACCCCAGGGAGAAGGGAAAGACTTTTAGCCCATGACTGGCGGAGGCCTGCTTTCTCCTGGATATGGATAAGGAGTTATGTGCTAGCAAATTTGGGTTGAGTTTTCCAAAAACTGAGCAAATATGGGCCCTTCCTTCCACTTCCACGTGTGCTGCCTTGATCCCTCACCAGGAAGCTTTTCCCAATTTGCCAAGGTCGTGGAGGGGTTTCCACACTGTCCTGTCCTCTCTCTGTGTACCACCCAGCATTGGCTCCTTGATTCTCACCACCACCCTGTGAAACACGTATTATCCCCATCTTAGAAGCAAGGAGATACAGTCCTACAGAAGTGAAGAAACTTGAGTTCAGTGAAGCTACTGAAATATACCTTGACCAAAAAGCTGCCTCTGAAGCCATGACCAGCTGCCGGTCACAGAAGGGAGAGGACAGAGGCTCCCGAGGTCCTGCACGTGCTGTGGAAGAGGCCAGGGGTCCAGCCGTCTCAGGGCCTCCCGCCTGGACCCACCAATGCTGGTCCCCTCCACTTGCAGCCTGGCTATCTCTCATTCCTTAGGTGGGTCTTGCCTCAGGCAAGAAATTCCTCTTTTTTTAATTTTAAATTTTAAATTATTAAAGAGATAATATATGCCCCGGGTTTTAAGAAACAAAGAGCACAAAAGGTTACGTAGTAAAAAGTAAGTCTGCCATGATCCAGGGCAGGGTGGCTGTGGTGGGCACGTAGCGGGGGGACACGTCTATTACTCACATCCACAGACCCCTCCAATGACCCTGAGAGGCAAGCACGGGCTCCTGGCTGGACAGACACCACTGCAAACCCAGCACTTCCCTCTCAAGGACTCTCAAGCAGAGTCCTTCCAAGACAAAATTCTGGGCAGCTTCTGTTACTTGCTTTGTTTATGTCCTTCCAGAGGTAGCCGGTGCATGCATCAGTATGTGTGTGTGTGATTACATATATTCCATCCCGCAGGGTTTGAAACAGGTGATAATACACCTCCGCATTGTTCTGCACCTTGCTGTAACTTCGAATCTCTGCTTTTGTTCCATATAAGAACATAGAAACTTCCTTCATTCGTTTCTTCTTTTCTTTTTCTTTTTCTTTTTTTTTTTAAAGTAGGCTCCATGCCCAAAGTAGGGCTTGAACTCTCAACCCTGAGATCAAGAGTCCCATGCTCTACCGACTGAGCTGGCCAGGTGACCCTTCATGCTTTTTGATGACTGTATATGGATGTACTAAAATGTATGTGGCCAATCCCTTTTGATGAATTCAGGTTATGTGTGTTACATCAGATGCTACCACAAACAAGGCAGCATTGACTATCAATCTACAGATGCCTTTGTGTACATTTTAAGAATTACCGAAGGACAATGTCTTAAAGAGTCAATTTTGGAGTCAACAGGATATTATATTCGTTTTCAACATAATAGCTGCTGTCAAACTGTCTTGCAAAATGGTCAGACAAATAATACTCCCTCCCATAACGAATGAATACCTCTTGCTCCTACCATGGAAAGACAAGAAATTCATGGGCCCACTATGCAGGGCATGGAGGAGGGAGCGTCGGCCTGTCACATTCCCCTCGTCATTAATAAGATCAAGGACCAGAATGGTAAGAGGAAGGACTTTGGGGTCAAATAATACAAGACTTGAGTCTGGGCCCTGTTACTTACCTGCTATGTGCCTCAAGTAAATGTCTTAACCTGTGGACCACAGCTTCCCAACATGTAAAGTAGAAATTCAAAATCATATGCATTTCACAGGGTCATTATAAAGAGCCAGTAATAAAGTGGTAGTTACGCAAGGTAAATTAGTTCTGGAGATCTGTACAACATAGGGCCTAGAGATAATAATACTTAGCTGCACCCTTAAAAATCCGTTAAGAAGGTAAATCTCATGTGAAATGCCCTTACCACAATAAAAGAAAAAGAACTGGTTGGGGCGCCTCCCGGGCTCAGTCACTTGAGCATTTCAGCTCAGGTCACGATCTCATGGTTCGTGAGTTCGAGCCCCACATTGGGCTCTCTGCTGTCAGCGCAGAGCCTGCTTTGGATCCTCTGTTCCCTTCTCTGTCCCTCCCCCATTTGTGGTTTTTTTTTCCTCTCTCTCTCTCTCCCTCAAAAATAAAGACTTCAAAAATATATTAAAAAAAAAAAAAAAAAGACGGGGCGCCTGGGTGGCACAGTCGGTTAAGCGTCCGACTTCAGCCAGGTCACAATCTCGCGGTCCATGAGTTCGAGCCCCGAGTCAGGCTCTGGGCTGATGGCTCAGAGCCTGGAGCCTGTTTCCAATTCTGTGTCTCCTCTCTCTCTGCCCCTCCCCCGTTCATGCTCTGTCTCTCTCTGTCCCAAAAATAAATAAATGTTGAAAAAAAATTAAAAAAAAAAAAAAAGAATTCGTTAATGGATATACTTTGACCCCAAGATGGGGAAAAAAAGAGCCAACAGAGATTATGTATACATAAAGCTTCTAGTATAGTGCCTGGCACACAGTGGGAGCTTAATATCTGAGAATTAATTTTTGTAGTCGGCAGCCTTCTGAATCTGAGTGTCCTCTTTGTCCGTTAATGGCTTTGATCTGGATTTGGCTCAAGCAAGCCCTGGAGAAGCCCTGAGCACAGGAGCAGGGAGGGGGCACAGGGTGGGTCTCAGGGCCCCAGGCTGGGAGGGGCTGGTGGACTCCAGAGAGGTGATCTGGCTGGGACCGGTTCAGGCCGTGGGAATGATGGTAGCCAATAGGGCAGATGGTGTGGAGGAAGTTAAATGGAACGGGAAGTCGAGTTAGACTGTGGCATAAGATAGTTCAGTTTTTCCTAAAGGGGGTTGTGTGTACAAGATGATCTTTAGTGATTTTTTTATACTATTAATTTTTCTAAAATTTTTTATTGTACACTGAAAAATATAACCAACACATTTAACAGATGATTCCAAGGGGCTCTAACTTAGGATAATGCTAGAGTAGGCGTTTGAATGTTTAAAAAGTGAGTTGATTTAAATTTAAAGATTCAGTAAATCATAGTACATGATGTGTGAGCCACAGTTATCCCCCAAAGCATGATGGCAATACATTAATGACTGAAGTTCTTTAAACACTGATGCACAAAGCCAGCGATGGAATTTAGTGCAAGTTCTGGAAGCAGACAGCATGAAGATCAAGCCCAGCTCTGCAATTTACCCTGTGGGCACGTGGATCTCAGATTCCTGATCTGTAGAATGGGCATAATATTAGTTTTTGTTCACAGGGTTGTCATGCAGATTCAATGAAATCACATACGTGACTCACCTCCCTGTCTGGAATGGAGTAAGCCCCTAACAAACACGATCACTATAATTATTAGAGTGAGTCTAGGCTAAAGAGTTTTGCTTTTATTACCAATAATTGTGGTTTTGTTCGTATAGCATTAATTCTGTTGTGAAAATAATATTTCTATTTTTCACATTTATTTTTGAGAGAGAGAGAGAGAGAGAGAGAGAGAGAGCATGAGTGGGGGTGGGGCAAAGAGAGAGGGAGACAGAGACTCTGAAGCTCCAGGCTCGGCTGTCAGTGAAAAGCTGGACTTGGGGCTCAAACTCACAAACTGTGAGATCATGACCTGAGCCCAAGTCAGACTCTCAACCGACTGAGCCACTCAGGGCCCCCTGAAAATAATACTGCAAAATTAACATAGAAGATTCTTTTTTTAGTGTTTATTTATTCACTTTTGAGAGAGAGTGTGTTGAGGCAGGGGAGAGGGGGAGGGGCAGAGAGAGAGAATCCCAAGCAGGCTCCACACCATCAGCTCAGAGCCCGACTCAGAGCTTGAACCCAGGAACCGCTGAGATCACGACCTGAATCTAAACCAAGACTCAGATACTTAACCCCCTAGTCCACCCAGGCACCCCGACAAAGAAGATTCTTAAACAAAAAGGAAAAGCACTCATTCTCCCAACCTTAAATAATTTTCAATTTTGCATATTCTCTCCCAGACTTTGTCAACATGAATACTTACTGTTCATAACTGCAATCACAGTGTTCATGCAAATTTCATATCCTGCCTTTTCTCAACAAACATGATGTTATAAACATTTTCCATGCTTCTGCATATTCTTTATAATTATCTGTTTGTGGCTGCCTAATATTGCATTGACGGGATGAGCCTTGGTTTTCTTAACCATCTCGCTGCCTGGAAAAGTGTAGAAGGATAATGCCAGTGGCATTCCATGACCTTTTTTCATCTACTGAATTATGTTCTTAAGATCAATTCCCCGAAGTGAGATTAATGGGTCAAAATGTAATAATGTTTTTGAGGCTCCTGTTACATTTTACTAGATTGTTTTGCAGAGTTTTGCATGCTGCTTCCAGAGATGTAGGAACACAGACTTCATCCAACGTTGCCAGCGCTGGGTGATGGTGTTTATGAATTCTGCTAATTTAATAAGTAGGAAACGCTATCCTGAGACTGCCTTCATTTCCATCTCTTTGATCACAAACAGGTTGAACTATTTCCCAAGTATTTGTTTACTCTCTGCTTATCCTCTTGGGTGAAATCGTTGCCCATATCCTTCACCTGTTTGTCTGTTGAAGTCTTAAGGTTTTCCTTATTAATTTGAGCGCTTTAGAGTTCATAGATATTAATCATTTGCTGGCCAGATTTGGCCATGGGAGGCTTCTGAGCAGGAGGTCATCAGATTACAACTACATTTTGGGGGATTAACCTTGAGATTAACTGAGGTAAGTGGGTTGAGAGACAGAGAAATCTGCCAATGGCTACTGTGCTTGACGCCATAGCAGGAGCATGAACTGCGCAGGGGTGGTGGGAATGGGTAGGCGGGTCCGTGTCCCCCATACAAGAGCTTGTGGCTCTCTGCCCTGTCTCCCACAATGCCCTTCACACATTTGCACTCTCTCGCAAATTCAGTGGCTTCAGCCACAGAATTTAAGGGGAAAGAAATTATCCTGTCCTGTCCATTCACTACGGAAATGAGAAAAAGCACTGCCCACAGGGAATCACACAGGAAAGGGGTTCCATAAGCACCTTCCTTCTCCGGGGTCTCCTGGAGGTAGGGAAGGGGTTGGAGAATTGGTGCAACAGGAAGGGGGCATCATCAGAGTCTTTCAACACATAATGTGGGTTCCCAGTCTAACAGAATCTAAAGCAGCTCATCTAATAGCTCCCCGGCCCCCCAGGCAGGCCTTCCCAATACTTCCCAAAGCCCACTTTCCATCCCAGACTTGCCCCCTCTGCTGGACGTCAATGCAACCAGCAGCACCTTGCATCATGATTATTTACTAGACCATGCGTCCAGGAAGGAGGTCAGCGCTGTTTGCCGAGTGCCTACTCTGTGCCAAGGCTGTGCCCAGCGCATGAAATAAAGTCAAAGAAAACATGGACCCTGTGCTTGGCAAGTTCACACTCTAGTAAGAAAGGGAGGCTCTCTTCAGCAGGAAGGGAACTCCAGCAGACACAATGGGACCCAAATTTCTAACCAACAGACCTTCAGGGAGCCAAAATTCTGACTTTTGGTCAAGACTGGCATGGAGCTTCATGAAACAAGGAAAGATTCACACAGACCTGGATTCAGAGTTTGGTCCACAAATTCCTAGTCATGTCAGCTCTGATGAAGTCACATGACATCTCAGCATGGCTGCCCCTAACATTTGCAGGCTTAACACTGCAGATGGAAGGTAGGTACCATAGGCTGGGAGGTTTCTCCTCACCCCACCAGTCCATGCCAGGCAACCCCTGCCCACAAGTACCCCTAGCCTCTTACCCACACCAGCCTTGTTCCTTTGCATTCTTCAAGGGAATCTGACATTGGAAAACTAGGTTCAAACATAGAATGATCTAACTCCATGGCATTCTACACACAAACTCAGCCACCTCCTCTTGTCTTCCCAAACATAGCTCCATCCCAAACAAGGGCCTTACATACATCCTATGTAGGAATATCCTACCCACATGTCCAAGCTCCAGCTACTCCCCACAAACAGCTCCCCAACGGGAAAAGACACTCCCATAAGCCCTGGAAGTAGATTTGGGCCATTTGAGCAAAAGATTCCAGAATTCTGGATACCCACAGTATGGTCTAGAAGGGGAATACAGGCTCCCAGAGGGCATATCCCCTTGGTTGCAGGGACTTCACGCCCCATGAAGCGATGCTGGCTAGAGGAGGACCCGAACAAAACCCTTTAAAGCATGGGACCCAGGGCAAGAAGGATCTTTTGTTTTTTTAAGTTTATTTATTTACTTTGAGAGCAAGCACAAGCATGCGCAGGGGAGGGGCGGAAAAGAAGGAGAGACAGAATCTCAAGCAGGCTCCAGCTGTCAGTGCAGAGCCCCACATGGGGCTTGAACTGATGAACCGTGACATCGTGACCTGAGCCGAGATCAAGAGTCAGACACTTAACCGACTGAGCCACCCAGGCGCCCCCTGGACAAGACGGATCTAAGAGTAATACTACCTCTCTGAGGAATCTGTATCGGTAAACAGGGGATGTTAATAGACCCTGCCCCATAGAGCTGCTCTGAATGTTAAATGAGCCAGTGCACATAGTTCATGACATGAAGTGGTTAATAAATGCCAGTAACTGTTATAAATAATATAAACGGACAGAGACCCTAGAAACCAAACAGGGAAGGAGAAAACATGTTGTAACACCCTTGCCCTTTAAACTACTTTGGTTTATGTTTTTTTCCTGATTTTGGAAAGCAGCCCTGTCCCCATTAGGCAGGCAGAGTAGGACTTTGGGTGGGAGGGGGGACGGTTCTGGGTGAAAAGTGCAGGCCCCGCCCCCGCCCCAGCACGCAGTCACTGAAAGGCTCAGGGGCCTTAGAGAGTCCCTAGAGTTCTGACCTGCCCGTGGGTCCCTCATCACACCCCCAGAGCTGGGAAGGGAGGGTAGGGCAGCATGGAAAAGGACCTAGCTGGGAGGCTGCCTTCCAGTAGCTTCTGATTCCGGAGGGAGAAATGAGGATGTCACAAAGGCATGGCTCAGGGGACCTTTCCAGTGTGTCCACACTGCTCCTTTCAATGATGGGGAGCCTGACGCCCAGAGAGGAGAGAGGTCTGTCCCAGGATACACAGCCATTTGGAGGCTGGCTCCAGGCTAGAGCCGGACTTGGAGCTCGGGCCTGGATTGTGTTCATCACACCAGGCAGTGCTGGTCCGTGCCAGAGGGAGGGAGAGATGATGTGGAGGCCAGACACACACACGGGGTAGGAGGTTCTAACTCAGCGGCGCCTGGGTGGCTCGGTTGGTTAAGTGTCCGACTCTTGATTTCGGCTCAGGTCATGATCTTACAGTTTGTGGGTTTGAGCCCCGTGTTAGGCCCTGCGCTGACGGCAGCTGGCATGGAGCCTGCCTGGGTTTCTCTGTCTCCCTCTCTCTGCCCCTTCCCCCTTCTCAAAAATAAATAAACTTAAAAAAAAAACAAAACAAAACAGGTTGTAACTCAACACCGACTCCCAGAATCAGCTGAGACCTCGGGTCCCCACCCTACCCTCTGCCACTAGACGGCAATATCTATTTCTGCGGGCTGTTGTGAGGCTGAAAAGGAAAATTAATAGTAATTTTATTAGAGTTTGTTGAGCACAGGGTCAGGTACTCTGTTAGGTTCTTTCATGTTTTATCTCATTTAATCCTCAGACAACCGCGTGCCCTGGGAACTAGTACTGCCCCCCTTCCATTTTCTGGCTGAGAAAACTGGGGCTTAGAACAGGTAAATACCCTGCCCAGCGTCCTGGAGCTAAGTCAGCAGCCGAGCCGCGGTAGGAACCAGCCCTGGACCCCTGAGCCACCCCCACTTCGGCCGCCGCCCGCCAAGTGTCCTACACAATGAAGCTGCCAAATCAGGTGTCAGAAAGAGCCAGGGACGTGCTGTGGACTCACGAGATGGGTTCCCCCAGAGGAAACAGGAGCCCTGGGGGTCACAGCAAGAGTAGGAGTGCTGTTAGTGAGTAGGCACTCGTAGAGGAAGTCGAGACTCGCCTAATGTGTGCCAATGTCTTGTTTCCTGTACCTGACCTCCTTTCCAAAGCCTACCGTTTTCCACACGAGGGACCCTCCCCCTTCTCCGGGAAAATCCATCCATCCCATCAGTCCATTCCTGAAGCTCCTTGGGTTTCCCTTGGGGCTGCAGATCCACATACAGCCACCAGAGGGCAGGCCAGCTCTGTGGCGAGTCCTGAGGACCCAGTACCCCCAGAGACTGGCCAAGTAAGTGTCCAGCCAGGAAGGGATGGACCCAGATGCCCTATGACACAACCATCCTTTGTATCTTGCCATCAGCTTACTCCCTCGGATGTCAAAACATCTAACTGTAGAAGCCAAACTCATGTTCACACGTGGTGCCTGATTCCACTGGGACAAAGATCTTAAGAACCACCACCAAAACAGTAAGGACAATTGGTTATCACCACAGACACGGGTCAGAACTTCATTTTACTAAGCACTTTCTCATATCTTGAGTGGTTAGAGATGTACTGAAGCCTTATGAGTATGTTCCCACTGTACAGATGAGGAAACTGAAGGACCAGAAAAAGGAGTAACTTACTTAGGGTCACCTAGAGAACGCTGGTCTTCAGACTGGAGGGAGAGTGGTTTCCAATTCCCTGACCACCTGGAGGTGGGATTGGGGGGGTGGGAGCGGGGGGGGGGGGGATGCAGGTGTGGACAGGGAGAGGTACAAAGGGTCAGAAGGCTCTACAGGGAAGGCCAAATGCATTGTGGTACTTCCTGTAAAGCAACCATCCACCCACCCTCCCACCCACCATCCATCCATCCATCCATCCATCCAGAAGGGTTCATTGAGCATTTGCTGGGGACACAAAGACGGATGAGAGGAGTTTCCTGCCCTCAAAAAGCTGGCAGTCTAATGCGGGAAAGTGGTGAGTCAGCAGATAATTATAAGAAACTGCACGGCTGTACAATGGGATGTGAGCAGAGGGTCTGCGACCCTCGGAGGGGCGGCCAAGTGGAAGGTGTCTCTGGGGCTCCCAAGCCCTGAAGGAGAGGCACGGAGCCAAGGATTATGGGCAGGAGCACCCCTTTCCAACTGCATCTCACCCCGGGATGGGGGCTCCCCTCCCAGCTTCGCGTGCTGGCCTGTGTTGGGGGCCAGGGGTCCTCCCACCCCTCTCAGAAGAGCGCGGGCCCAGGGAGCCGATGACAGCACACCTGAGTCAGCCCGCCGCCCACCCGCCCCTCAGCGTCTGTCTCCGCATCTTGTGATATTTCGCTCCCCGGGAGCCAGCCCCACTGCGCTCCGGAGGCAGCTCGGCAAACAAACCCAGCGACAGATTGTGCCGCGGCTCATTCCGGGGAAGGACGCCAAATCCCACCCTGCTACCCCCAACACTCCCTCCCCGCCTCCCCCTCCAGGCCCTCCTCCCAGGCGCGGGGCCTCGGTAGGGTGGGTCCCAGGAAACGCTGGGGCCTATTCCTGCCTTCTAGAGATGGGAGGGGGGTTGGAGCCCCAGAGACGCCCCTTTCCGCTCCTGCCTCTCCTGAACCAGAGGCGCGGCAGAGGACATTAGGTGAGGAGAGAGCCCAAGAAGGGCAGGCGACAAACCGGCAGGGGGCGCCCGAGCGTCCAGGTGCAAGACTGCCGAGAGCCTGCCAATGAAATGGGGGTGGGGAGACGGAGGCAGACACCGAGAAACAGACAAGAGACACAGAGATGTAGAGGCAGAGAGGCAGAGGGCCATGGGACAGAAGGGAGGCTACAGAGACACGGAGAGACGGTGGGAGAGACAGAGAAGTTAGTGATAGAGACAGATGCATAAAGATAGGAAATGACAGGGAGAGAGGCAGGAGGGAGAGAGGAAGGAATGGGGGGGGGGGGGGGAAACAGAGAGAGAGACCCCACAAAATATGAAAAAGGGTGGGGGAAGAAAGTGAGAGAAGTCGAATGAGAGCCAGGGAAGAATGAGAGACTATGGGTGGAGCGGGGAATGAATGGGGAAAAGAAACCGGCATTTATAAAGCGCCGACTGTATGCCAGGGGCTGCGTTGGACTCTGGCACCGAGAGGAGAGGAGGAGCCAGAGAGGAGGCAGCGGGGGCGAGGGGTTCTTTTTCTGTGCTCCCGGGAGCGGCTGCCCGGGGCTCTCGCGCTTCCTCGGGTGGGGCTGCGCGCAGATGGCCCTGGCCCGGGCGGCACGCGCCGCTCCCGCAGCGCCTACCCCGCGGGTGCCTCAAGGCCACCGTCCCCGAAGCGCCTTCCCCCATGGCCGCGCGCCTGTCCGGAGCCGGGGCGGCTCCGAGGGCCGGATGCTGGGCGCCCGGGGCGGGGTCGCGGCCGGGGTCATTGTCCTCGCTGTCTTTGTAAGGAGACGCTTAGGTCACGGATCGGATGGTATAGCCTCGAACGCGGGCACACGAGGCGCGAGGGGCTCCGTCGGGATCAGAACGCAACCCTCTTTTAGAGGAAGAAGCAGCTCGTGTAAAATCAGTGGTCTCTTCCCCACGCAGGAGATGAGATATTCCCTTTAGGCCACATCACACTCACACATAAAAATGCACACACTCGCACGCGCACCCAAACTTGCACCCGCTCGCAAACGCATTAAGGGCACATACACCCAGGCCCTATCCCCCTGCCAGCCATCCCAAGTTCGCTCGCGCCAAACTCTAGCACACCTCACGTTTCCCACCAGTGCAGCCCCGCGCGCTGGTGGGCACTCCGCGGCTCACCCATCCGCACACTCACGTGCCCCCCTCTTCCCCGGGCCCGTTTAGAAGGTCGCGCGCAAACACTCCAGAGTCACACCTTCACAAGTGTCCTTGTGCGCGCGTGCACGCTCATATACACTCCATCTTGCACACGCAAACTCTTGCATATGCTATTCTTCTAGTCGCACACACTCCGGGCCTGGGGTCTGCGAACGGAAGGGAAAGTGGAATCTAGGAGCTCTCCCAGGAAAGAGAAATGTGGAGGCCTGGACTTTGGCGCTGGGGACGCGGCAGGAAGGAGAGGTGACCCGGGAGCCCATCTCCTCCGGGAAAGTTGGGAGGGGGGACTGGACAAGTCCACAGGGTTCCCTCACACTACTGCACCGCCGCCGCCCCCCTCCCCCAGGAAAGGATTTCTCTCGAAGCAAGGCTTCGCGAAGGCGATCGAACACCGTCCTCCGGGTTCCCCCAGGGGGGGAGGGGGTCGGGATGGAGGGGGCTGGAGAGCCGCGCCCGCCTCCTAGTGGCCAGGAGAGGGTTAAGTCGGCTGGCTAGGAAGCGAGGGAGGAGCCAGCGAGTGCGGGAAGGAGTGGGGGTGGTTGGGAAGTGCATCCTCGCTGTCCCCACTCTCCCTCGGCGAGCAGCCGGGGCGCACGGACCGACGGACTGACGGACTCGCGCGCCGCTCGCGCTGCTGGGGGGCGCTGGCACCGGGCGTCGACGGCCAGCTCCAGCCCTCCCAGCCCCGTCGCGCCCCGCCCCGTCCCGTCGGGGCCGATGGCTCCTCCCGAGGCCCGCAACCCGGGGGGCGCAGGGTAGAGCCTCGCGGCCCGGCCACACAGCCCGGGGACTCCCGGGCCCTCCCGGAGCCCCGCGGAGTCCCCGCCGTCCGTCCGGCGGGCTCAGGGAGCGAGTGGGAGCGCCCTCCCCCCGCCGCCCCCACCCCCGAGCGTCGAGACAAGATGCTGCCCGGGCTCGGGCGCCTGCTGCAAGGTAGGGACCTCAGCCCGCCGGCGGGCGGAGGGCAACCCGGGGAGGGGAGCCGGGTACCCCCTCCCCCCCCGGGCGTGAGGGTGGGGCAGTCCAGGGAAGGAGCCTGGGGATGCGGGGGGAGAGCTTAGCTGGGGGCCCCGCCCCCGCGCCCAGGGTGGCCGGCTGGAGGAGCGCACCCGGCTCGAGCCTGCTGGGAGGTGCGGGTAGCTCGTGACCGAGGGGGGACGCAGGGGCAGGTGGACCCGGCCCGGGCTCCACCTGCTCCGGGGGACGCTGAGGACTCTGGCCGGCTGGGGAAGCGCCGACTCAGCAACTCCTCGTGCCCCGTGCCTCAGCACTTTCCAGTCACCTGGGAAGACTGGGGGTGTGGGTAGGGGGCTGTCTGGGAGGATGGGAGGCTCGGAGGGAAACCCAAAAGGCCCTGCCTGGTAAGACAGATGGAGGGCGCTAGAAGGAGGGGGGGGGTAGTTTCACGGACTGAGTGACAAACTAGGGTGTGGACCGGAGATTGGGGGTGGGGTGGGGAAGGGGTCAGAGAGAGGGGGAGAGCAAGAGGCAGTCGGTGATGGAGAAAGTGGTTTAGGGGAGAGACGGAGAGAGAGGAGGAGGAATAAAGGTTAGACGGGAAAAACCTGGAGGGAAGTGGGACCCAGGTGAGGCCCGAGGAAGAGAGAAGGAGAGGGGAGACCAGGTCTGGAGGGAGATAGAGAGAAAACGAGGGAATGGGACCCAGAATCGGGAAAGGAGGATGCGTAATGGGAATGAGGGAGGTAGGCTGGGACCCTAGGGACCAGGAAGGAAAGGAGAGTGGGAAGATGGGGAACCTAGAAACCAGAAAGGGGTGGTGGATGGAGATGGGGTGTCAGGAGCCGGGAAGAGGGTCCAGGATGAACACCAGGATCACGCATAGCGAACCATAAATGGGAGAGGGGCTGGGGCTGGGGCTGGGAAGGAAGGAGGGAAGGAAGAGGAGGAAGGGGACTAGAAGGGAGAGAGGTACCAGAGGGGGCTGCCTAGGGATGAAACAAAGAGGCTTCTGGTAACCACTTCCACGTGGGAAGCCCTCCATTCCCAAAGCACCTGCCTGGCACGTCCCTTCTCCCAGGCAGTGGTCGGTGGGCCAGCCTGGGGAGCTCTGAGCTCAGGGCCTTGGAGGCGGCTGTGAGGGGGCAAGGGTGAGGACATTCGAGTGGGGTGGCAGCCTCCAAAGGTGGGCACCTTGGCTGGCTGCGTGCTGCCATTTATATCTCTGGGCCCCGCCGTCGGATCCTGCCACCGCCACCCTGGCGGCTGCTTATTTTGGGGTGTCACATTCTGGCAGAGTGAGAAGCTGTTTGCAGCAGCTCTAACCCTCCGTCACCCGCATCAGTGCTTCCCCAGGCCCCTGCGTCACAGGCATCACTGCCACCTCCATCCTTCTCTGCGCCCCCACCTCCTCAGCCCCTACCCCCCTCAGCATCTGCCTGCCAGGCCGCAGCCCTTTCCCAGCCTTCTGGGTCTGGAACCGTTTGTTGTTCACCTGGGACCCTGTGCCCTTCCCGCAGAGCCAGAGCCCTGGATGCCCCTTCCAGGGGGCATCCTTTCCCGGGGCCACTCTGCCCGCTGGGTTAGCACCCTGGCATCTGCCCCCCAACCCAGAGTCCATCCACCTCCTCCTCCTCAAGCTCCTTCTCTCACCAGAGCCTCGGGACTAAAAGGTGGCTCTTGGGGTGAGAACCTTGTTCCTGAGCCTTGGTACTCCAGGGTGATAGCCCAGAGTCCTTGACAATGGTCTCTCAGTGAATGGATACTTTTTGGCTCCGGGCCCCTCAGCCTTCCGGGATCGATACCATGTACTGGCCTCTCTCCGCTCCCCCGGCAGGTCAATCCTCGCCCTATCTCTTGGACACTAGTCATTCCTTTTTGACTCCAAAATGGGCCGTCCCTTAAAGTAGCCACAAGCTGGAGCCCAGAAGAGGAAATCTGCAGAGAGCCTGGGTCCCTTCTTTGCTCTCACCCGGAAGGGCATCATGGCTGGCCCAGCCCCGTGCACCTGGGTGCAGTTTCTGTCTCCCTTTACCTTAAGGGCAGTGACTGTCACACTCAGGTGTGGGTTCTGTGGATGATATGGGGTCCCCAGCTGCAGGACCTGGGGCAACTCATTTTCTGTGCCTGAGCCTCCCTCCCCTCGCCTGAAAATTGGGGGCAATAATATTGACCTCACGGGGTTATGTTACATTATACTGTATGCGTAAAGACACTATTTCTCTACGTAGAAATACCGTGCCTGGAGCACAGTAGGTGCTTAATGACAGATGGCTTCTGCCCACCCCTGCTCTGCGCTCCCCTGCGGCTCTAGCCATCACCTGCTGACTTTAGAAAAAAGGAAGAGGAGGAAAGAGAGAGGACGGGTGAGCCAAGAGGCTGGGGGAGGCTGTCACCACCAGCTTTCCTCCGTCCCTTATAAGTAGTGAGGGCTTCAGTGAACTGAAGGCTTCAAGAAAGATATTAAAGGCAGACTGTCAGACATTCATGTCAGGAGGCCTGAGCTGCTCACTCAGAAACTGACCCTTCCCCTTTCCGGCCCTCAGTGGCACTGCCTGTGAAATAAGGGTTTTGGCCACTGACGTACCCACTCCCCCTTCCAGCTCCGACGCTGTGTATCTTGCCCTGGCCTTTGCTAGGGAGTCACAAAATGGGAGCTGGGAGCAGACATGTGGTCCTCAGGGAGGGAAAGGAGACAAGGCCTGGAGGGAAGGAGTAATGGTGAGGAGCCGTGGGAAGCAGGGGGTGGGGAAGGGACCGTGTGGCGAGAAGAAAAAGGGCTCACACCACGGGCACAGACCGAGGGCGGAGGAGGGGGAGAGGTGCGGCCCGCCAGCCCCCACTGCCTCTGCCCAGGAGCGCTCCAGCAAGGGCCAGGGGTGGGGGGCAGAGAAACCCAGCGCCCCCCCACCTTCCCCTCCTCCTTGCCTCCAGTGAGAGCCGCAGCCTGAATTATGGATGAGGCTCCTTGGGTTACAGCTGCTTTGCACGGCAGAGAGGGCCAGAAATGGTAACAGAGTCACTGTTACGCAGCAGCTGTCACAGAGGGGCCCCCTGCTCAGGGCCCCTCCTCAAAGACCCTGCAGGGAACACCAGCTCCAACTTGGGGCAGTGGGCCGTGATGGAGGGGCGGATACAGGGGCAGGTGGAGGGGGCGTGGGGAAAGAAGAGAGGAGCCCCCTGATGTGGGCAAGCAGGGGGCCAGGGAGTTGTGAGTCAGCCCCGGCACCCTTGGCCTCTAGGCTGGAGGACACCCTGGGGCCAGTGAGTGGCCCCTGACTCTGGAGAGCGGTGGGATTGCACATCCTTCCCCTGTCTCTCCTGGGATACCGGGCAGCCCTGGAGGCTGAGGGAAGAGCTCCCTAATCCTCTGGAGGGCTGTGGCCTTCAGAGCTCACACTCTCTTGTGAGCTTGTGGATAAGGGGTGGGATTAAGGATCAGAAAAAGGATTTGACTTCCCCTGGTGTCAAGTCCTTGGGGAAGCAAGCTCAGAGGGGGACTGCTAAAAAGAAGAGAAGTGTCCTGGCCAGGCATCAGGAGACTCCTTTTTGGTCCTTGCCCCATCAACCACTTTGCTGTGTGACCTTGGGCAAGTTCCTTGCCCTCTCTGAGCCCCAATGTGCCCTCCATAGAATAAGAACTTGAACCCGATGAGCCTGGAGGACCTTTCCAGCTCTGAGATCTCCTGTTCTAAGCCCCAAACCTCAGTCCTCGTGAAACCCACCCAGGGTTCCCTCCTGCGCTCCCTGCCCCCCCGCCTGGTTCAGATGAGGGGTGAGAGACACGCCCCTCCACCCCACGTGGCTCTGAAAAACTCAGGAGGAGAAAGTAATCGTGAAACGCCGCACGGGGGAGGGGTGAGAAGGGCCGAGAAACGCGGAGGTGGTGTGAAGGAACGGAACAGCAGCCGCTGTGTCACTGAGTATTACATCACACCCAGCCTACACACGCACGGGGCCGCACTCACACACACGCGGAGTGCAGCCGGCACACGCTCGCACGCTCGCACCGCACAGCGCCAGGAGGGGCCCGGTCAGAGTTGGGGTGGCGCCCGAGGTGGGGGAACAGGAACACCGCACACATCAGGCATGGGGTCTCCCGCCCCCGCACCTGTGTGTCCCCCCCCAGGCAAGGAGGCGTGGCAGAGGGTCCACGATACCCACGCCACACCCCTTGCCTACCATCACACACACACACACACACACACACACACACACACACACACACGCCACACGGCAATCTCTAGAGCACAAGGCACCACTTAAACTCACAGACCCTCGGTCTCTCCCCTGGAGTCTCTGAGGCCCAGAAAGCCCAGAAAACCTCGGGTCCTGGGTCCAAGCACCCATCTCCCTCCCCTCGGCCTTCATGGGCCTAATACATTGCTTGAAGCAGAAGGCTCTCAGTCTATGTGTGCCCAGGGAATCAGTGTCCGGGTTGTGGGGTGGAGGCTCCCCTTCACCCCAGGCCAACGTGCCAGCAGAAAATCCCAGGACTCATCTGGAAGTCATGGTAAAGGGCAGAGGTCAAGCTAGGTCCAGTCCACAAGCTTACGAGCTGCAGGGAGGGCAAGAAGACCAGGGGACAGGGATGGACGAGGGGGTCCTGCACAGGGATACAGGGGGCCTAGACTCGGCTCTTCAGCCCCAGGCCCTTAGGCCTGCTTCTCCATCCGTATCATAAGAAGGCTGAGCTATTTCCGGTGTTCAAGTTGCTTGAAAATATATATACACGTATATGCATCTTTAAGTGACTTCGAATGAGAACAGCGTGTGGTATAAAAATGCAGATTCCCAGGCTGCCCCCAGGAATTCCGATGCTGCAATCTTTCCAGGACCACCCGGCTGATTCTGTTGCAGGCGGCCGCTGGCCCCAGATAGAAATGCACTTGCCCCTGGTCCCTAAGGGGCCTTCCAGCTTGGAGAGGCCCTGGTTCTTCCAAGGTGAAAGGTGAAAGCTGCCGGCAGGTGAGGGAGGGGGCTGCAGGCAGCAGTGGATTCTGCAGGGCCAGACCCCAGGTCAGCCAGAGAGGGCCACCATGCACGGGCCTTAGATTCACCAAGGCTCTCAATTTAGTTCCAGCCGATCTCAAATGGGGGCGACTCACTCCCCAAGGGACATCTGGCAATGTCTGGAGACATTTTGGTTATCATAACCAGGGGGCAGGTGTGACTGGCATCTAGCGGGTAGAGGAATACCCGAAATAGGACATCATATAGGACTGCCCCCGGCAGCAAAGAACCATCAGGCGCACCACACCGAGGCGGGGCGGGGGGAGGGAGCCCTGGCAGTCCACATGGCCAAACCTACCACAGTGGAACCAGCTGAGAAAAGACCACCACTCGTCAAACAACGTTAAACCTCGCTGTCTACAGTGCCCTCTTGGCATCTCTTTATTTTTTAACACACCAGGAGCCTCAAAAATCAGAAGTGGCTGGGGCTTCTCGCGACTCTAGGGATGCACCCAGAACCCCTCCCCGAGAAGCCCTGCGGTGAGGTGTCCCCCGCACCCCGCGCTGGCCCGCAGCCCACCCAGACCCGCCTCCCTCTCCCCGCAGGTCCCGCCTCGGCCGGCCTCCTGCTGATGCTCCTGGCCCTGCCCCCAGCGGCCCCCAGCTGCCCCATGCTCTGCACCTGCTACTCGTCCCCGCCCACCGTGAGCTGCCAGGCCAACAACTTCTCCTCGGTGCCGCTGTCCCTGCCGCCCAGCACGCAGCGACTCTTCCTGCAGAACAACCTCATCCGCACGCTGCGGCCCGGCACCTTCGGGCCCAGCCTGCTCACCCTGTGGCTCTTCTCCAACAACCTCTCCACCATCTACCCGGGCACCTTCCGCCACCTGCAGGCCCTGGAGGAGCTGGACCTCGGCGACAACCGGCACCTGCGCTCTCTGGAGCCCGACACCTTCCAGGGCCTGGAGCGGCTGCAGTCGCTGCATCTGTACCGCTGCCAGCTCAGCAGCCTGCCGGGCAACATCTTCCGCGGCCTGGTCAGCCTGCAGTACCTCTACCTCCAGGAGAACAGCCTGCTCCACCTACAGGTGAGCCGGCCCCGCCCGGGGCGCGCGCGCATGCGCAGAGCTCTCCCAGGACCCCGGGCTGCTCCGTCCAGGTGCCCATGGGGACACCCTTCCTGCCAAAGCATCTCTATTTCTCTGCCCCTTCTCTAAGTTTCTGTGTCCCTCTCACTCTCTCCAGGCGGGGTTCTCTTTTGTTTTCTCTCCTCTGTCTTCCTGTCTGTGCCTGTTTGGGTCCCTTGCTGCCTCTCTCACTAACTCTCCAACCCCCCATCTGTCTCCCTCTGCCCGGCTGTCTGTCTGTCTATCCTTTTCTGTCCCTCTCTGCCTCTCTCACCAACTTGCCTCCCCCATCTGTCTTATTCTGCCTCTTCTGTCTGTCTCCCTTCACACGCCCACCCCACACACTCCCCCATGTCTGTCTGGGTGTATGTGTGTGTCTCTTTCTGTGATCCCTCCTTTCCCCTTGGCTGCCTTCGGGGGGCTCTGCCTTTCACCGGGCACCCAGCCCGAAGGCCTTTGTGGCTGATTTTCTCACCTGCCCCCACACCCTCCCACGTCCCGGGGAGGAACAGCAAGAGGGCAGAGCCCCTACCATTATGCCCCATGGGAGGCTCTGCCTCTCTCCAGCTCACTGGGTAATGGGACGAGGGCAAGTCCTCCCCTTTTTGGATTCCTGTCCCCCAGCCTGGCATCCCAGTGCAAGGGAAGAAGGAGAACAAAAGGGTAAAGGGCTGTTAAGTAGCTGGAAAATGGATGCTCTGGAAACGGAAGGAATAACAGTAATTGCTATTTATTGTTATTGTCATTGATCTAAATATTGTTTATTGTTGTTGTTATGCTGACTGTTTGACAGCCAGATCCTCCCGTTCTATTTCCCCAGGAAGCAATCACACACCCTCCAAACCACTCTGGAAGAAATTCCTCCCTTGGCTACATAGCCTCTGGCTGGAAAGGGGGCAAGGACATCCAAACTCTCCCCTCTCCCCACATAAGCCTGGAAGGCTCTTGCTCCTCCCCAGGTCGGTGCCTGCCTGGTCTCACCAGTGTGCCAATTTGAACATCAGGTCAGTGTTGACGTGGACAGAGTTAATGACAATACCCTAACAAACCTGCGTCCAGCACCCATTATGGGCTGGGTGCCGAGAACTCAGCAGGGAACAAAACAGACCAAGCTCCCTGCCTTCAGAGATAGCATTCTAGTGGGGGGAGACAGACCAGAAGAAAAATGCAGAGGATGCTGGAAATCTTGTCATGGCTATTATCACTGCAAAAATAATGATAACAGTAGCATCCACTACTGCTCAGTGGGCACACTGTGCGTCTGGCACAGGCATCGACAGGCATCGACTCTGGTGTCGTTTACAGGCGTGTGACAAATTTTGACCGTCCTGAACCCCAGTTTGCCCATCTGTAAAACGGGGGCAGCAACAGCCCCCATCTCCCAGGGATTTTATAAGCGTTCAGTGCATGAATAATTTGTAAGGCACTTAGAATAGTGCTTGGCATACGGTAAGCACTATATAAATGCTTGTTAAAACACTATTTTAAAAAGAGAAACAAACCTCATTTAACATTGGTCTTGGTGAAATGGCCCATCTTGGACCCAATCCTGGAGATTTGGGTCAACCTCATGGATTATCCTGAGGCCATGAGTGGGTCCCAGAATACTCCCTCCCTTTTCCTGCCTGCCTAAATTCGCCTCGGATCTCAGGGTGTATGAAGTCTATTCGGCCACCTCACCTCATTTCCGTAGCCCCGTTGGAGGCTGCTTCCTCCACAGAGGAGGAAGTGGAGGCCGAGAGTCCCAAAGACTTTGTAGATATAAGGCCTCTTCCCGCGAAGTCTCTTAAACCACTGCACAGAGTCCACGTGACAGGGGGCTAGCGTGTCCCACCATCTCGCTGAGCCTCATGGGAACCTGGCAATAGGGACACAGGATAGAAGCTCCTGAGGCCACTCAACCAGGAAGGGCGGGTGGCATTCGAGCCTGCGTCCACTCAGACTTCTCCACCGGGCTCTGTCCGGGCACAGGAAGTACAGCAGTGTGGGCTCCCCTTTGAGAGCACCCGCCTTGGAGTCTGCTAAACCGAGGTTCAAATCCTGGCTCCCGTAGGACTTAGGACAAATTACTCAACCTCCCGGCCTTCCATTTCCTCGTCTCTAAAATGGCAATCGTGATGGTACTTAACATTTATCTAGGACATTTTGTAAGGTGGAACACTTAGCCCCGAGCCACACTCAATGCGGGTGCTATCATCATTATCCTATTACAGCCAGTAGTTCAACAACTACTCCTACGGAGCCCCTGACCTCCTTAGCAATATAGATCAGTTGGTTCAGAATGACGACTTTGGGGCCTGAGGGCCCGAGTTTGAATCCCCCTGCTCTATTTTCCAACTTACTGAACTTTAGGCAAGGTGCCCCCCCCTCTGAACCTCAGTTTCCTCATCTTTAAAAGGGGGGGGGGGGAATAAAAGTAATACCTGCCACAAAGAACGGCTGCAAAAAGCAAATGCATTTGTGTATATAAAGCACATAGTTCAGTGCAGAATAAATCATGTCGTGATGACATGACCCTCCATTGACCCTCAGGCCACGAATGGCAGCCTGAGGTCAGGAAAGGCCTAGGCAAAGGGGGCCTTGAGTGGACACAGTGAGGGCGGGGGGTCCCCTGAAACAGGACATGTGTGTCAGGCACCCCTTGGTGTGAACGGTGTTGGGGATCATGGGAAGGAAGTGTCTTCGCACCTGGCCCTTCATAGAGGAGAAAGAGCCAGCCTCTGCCCGGGAGATGCCATAGGCAGGTGAGGAGACACGCAGGCGGGGGTGAGATCCACAGAGTGCAGGTGTGACCCAAGATGGCGCCTACCCAGAGAGGGGAGCTTCGGAGGCGGTGAGAGGGCCACAGCTTTTCAGGAAGAGGAAGGTGGAGGTGGGATGGGGTGGAGTTTCTCATGGAGCGTCTGTTGTAGGCCAGGCACTGCACCAGGGGGGTTCGCTCATCAGTGGATATTTACAGAGCACCTGCTATATGCGAGGGATTCTGGCGGCGAACAGAAACAGTGTCCCTGCTCTCCTGGAGCTGATGTCCTACTTGAGGAGAACCAGATGACAGAGACACCAGGTCTCTCCTTTAATCGTTACAGCCCGCACGGTACGCAAGGGCAGTCTCTGCACTCTGGCAGATCCAAATTGGAATCCCAGGTCCACTTCTGATTTGCTGTGTGGCTCTGGGCAAGCTACTTGACCACTCTGAGCCTCACTGGGCCCATCTGTAAGGTGGAGAACATGACCTGCGCCTCAGAGGTTTGTTGTGGGGGCGAAAGCACATGCTGCTTGCAAAAGGCTCCGCACAATGGGCGGCTCAGGGTAGGCGTCATTCCCCCCATTTAGCAGCTGAGGACGCTGACCCTCAGCAATGCTCAGGCACCAGTCCAAGGTCACCCAACTGCTGAGGAGCGTAGCCTAGCATTGGCCCCCGTCCGCCTGACCCCAGAGTCCATATCCACATTCCACCATACACGGCTGGTGGACCCTAGCCAAGTGGCTTGCCTTCGGGGAGCCCCACTCTCCTGTTCTCTGGAAGGGACATAATAATGTTATCGGCCTCGTGGGGTCGCGATGATGGAGTTGCTACATGGGACTGGGCAGCACAGAGCTTGGCACACAGTGAGAGCTCAGCAAGTCAGCTGCTTGACGATGCTGACGCAGACGATGACGGTGACACCTGGCACAGACTGGTGAGCATTGTGAGTGGGGGTGCCTGGCACAGAGTAGACACTCAATACAGTTTTGTTGAATGAATGAGGTACATTCCAGGACTCACTTACTCATAAATATCAGATGAGGTTGGATCTTAATGATCAACCATCTCCAGTCCCTTGTTTCACAGATGAAAACACCTGAGGCCCAGAGAGGTTCGTGGAGCTGCCCAAGGTCACACAGCCCAGCGGCTAGCACGCCAGAGACTGGAGCTGGGAGGGTGGAAGGCAAAGTGAAGAGCAGAATGCTGGGCG
>NW_024412418.1:3573655-3600847 GCF_014898765.1 Herpailurus yagouaroundi | reverse complement strand
GGGCAGGGATGCTGCCTTTCGATTCCAAATGGATGCAGGGAGCTGTGAACTGACCTGGGGGGAGGTGAGGGAAATGTGGTTTTCCGAGATGGATGTGGATGACTTTAGCAACCGCTCTCAGCCCTGAGGGAGGGGGTGATGTGGGGGGGTGGGGTGGTGGTGAGGGTGAGGGCTGTGAAAGTCAAGAGCTTATTAATGCACAGAGAACATCTGAACAGGGAGAGAGGAAGGCCCGGATTTGAGAGCTGCAGCCCAGGAAGTGGCTGTGGGATTTGGCAACAGCTTGGATGAGGGGAGGGGTGCGGACCCCCAGACAGAGGCTCAGCAAGGGAAGGCCAGGACTTTTGCAAGAGGGAAAAGGGGGCAAGGAGAAGAGGTGGGAATTAAGGCATTCTGTAGCCCCCAAGTTGGGACTGTGGGTCAAAGGCGCCTGAATTTCTGGGTTGTCTGAACCTCTGGTGCTCCCTTCCTGACCTCTGGAAGTCCCCAAAGTGCCGATTACCTCTGCTTCTACTCCCGCCCCATACTGATCCTGACCAGGGATCTCTGGGTGGGGCCCACTATAGCTAACACTCCATAAAAAAAACAGAAACCCTAACTAGGTGTCTCAGTGGAAGGGTTTCAGAGCCCACTCCCTGAGGGGGGGCGGGGGGGGGGCGGCCAGGAAGACAAGGACAAGGAAGGCCAGACAGGGACAGGCTGAGGCCACGGCTGTGCAGAGAGCCCACTGGAGACCTGAGCTGGACACACGGGGTGGTGGCAGCAGGGGGCAGAGAACGCTGGTGTCAGAGACAGCCAAGAAGGTTGAGGGGACGGATCTCAATGTGGCCAAGAAGAGGGTTCTTGGCAGGCTCAGTTCCTGTAGCAGAGAGGGCGGAAGGCAGATGGGAGGGGGCGAGCAAATGCGGGAGCTCAGGAAGGTGGAGGCTGTGGGTGTGGGCTAGGAGTCAACGCCCTCCCCCCACCTGAGGGCCAGCGACCAGGCTCCTGAGTGGGATGGGCAGGATCATCCCCCCTGGCAGGAACCGGTGGGAACCACAGCCTGGAAACAGGACCCAGGGGTGAGCTGCCTTGAGCACAGCGTGTGCTCTTATCGCTGGGAACTAGACTTCCTGGGCCTGCTGACCACAACAATGTCCCGCACAGAGGGGTGGATCTCAGTGCTGGGGTCCTAGGCCCTTCATCTCTCTGGGTCTTTGTGCTTTCCTCCATAAAGAGTGGCTGGCCGGTGGACCCCAAAGCACTGACTCCCAAGTCTGGCTGGCCATCACCAAGCTGGTGAGCTGGATAAAATGCAGAATCCACCCCCCTGCCTCCTACCCACCCTCCCCTGTGCAGCATACCTAGACCTATTCCCTCACCCCCATTAATTCTGAATCAGAGCTCAAGATCCTTCCAGCACTAACTTGGCCTGATTCTGGGACACCCCCCCCCCCCAGCCCCAGGCAGGCAGGCAGGCAGGCAGGCGGGGCAGCCCCTCTAAGGGGACCAGTGATGCAGGGCATCAGACAGCAGGTTTCCTTCCCCTTCCCTGCTGCCTCCGGGGGTGGGGGGAGGGGGGCTGATGCTTGGTGCCATTAATTTCCCAGCCAAGTAGAATAGCAGAACTTTTGAGCCCCACGAAGCTCCTCTCTGTTAGAGGAAAAGGGATGGACCTAATTGTAACTGAGACCCTACTGTCGTAATAACCACCGTTTATTGGTGGTGGTCTGTGTGCCCAGCGGGTACTGTATCCTTCCAGCATGATCTCACCTAACCCTCAGGTTGTTCTCTGGGTTATACATGCTGAGGAAACTGAGGCTAGATGAGGCTAAAGAACGTGCCCGATGTAACGCAGCTGGAAAGAGGGCAAGCTGCATCCGAAGCCCTGGGCTGTCACTCCAGAGCCTGTGGGCTTCACTGGACCGAATCCCAATGTGCCAGGCACTGTGCCCAGCACTTCACCCATCTGCTCTTTGTGTGGATCGTCTTCCTTAATCCTCAGAACAAACCCGGGAGGAGGTACACTCATCCCCATTTTATAGATGCGGAAACAGGCTTAGAGAGATTACTGGCACGGCCAAATCAGCAATCATGGCCAACCCACAGAATGCCTACCCCTGTGGAAATCCTGTTCTAAGGAACTGAGTGTATGTTGCTTATCTAATCTCCACATCTCACAGGTGAAGAAACTGAGTCAGAGATCCTGAGACTCGCCCCAAGTGGCACAGTCAGGACTGCTGGATCCAGGGCTTGAAGTCAGGCAGTCTGGCTGCCCCGTCTGCATACTTAAGCAAACCCAGGGTTCTCCTCCTCCAAGTGTGGTCCTCGGACCAGCAGCATCAGCACCACCCGGGAACAGAGCCTCAGGCCGCACCCCAGACCTGCTGAATCAGGAACCCAGGGGGCAGCACGCAGGCCCCTGCAGGAGATTCAAAGCACTAGCGGTCTAAGAACCAGTGCCCTCAACCGTATCGCGTTCCCCACCTTACCCTCTCCGCGGGTGAGGGGAGGCAGGATTCAAACCCAGGACTCCGAATCAAAAGGTCAAACCCTTTCCGGTCTACCGCAGCGCTCCCCCTCCCCTCCCTCCTCTCCACCCGCCTCTAAGGACCGCTCTCTTCTCTCCCTCCGCCCCGTCCTCCCCCCCCCCCCCAGGATGACCTGTTCGCGGACCTGGCCAACCTGAGCCACCTCTTCCTGCACGGGAACCGCCTGCGGCTGCTCACGGAGCACGTGTTCCGCGGCCTGGGCAGCCTGGACCGGCTGCTGCTGCACGGGAACCGGCTGCAGGGCGTGCACCGCGCGGCCTTCCGCGGCCTCAGCCGCCTCACCATCCTCTACCTGTTCAACAACAGCCTGGCCTCGCTGCCCGGCGAGGCGCTCGCCGACCTGCCCGCGCTTGAGTTCCTGCGGCTCAACGCCAACCCCTGGGCGTGCGACTGCCGCGCGCGGCCGCTCTGGGCCTGGTTCCAGCGTGCGCGCGTGTCCAGCTCCGACGTGACCTGCGCCACCCCCCCGGAGCGCCAGGGCCGCGACCTGCGCGCCCTCCGCGACGCCGACTTCCAGGCCTGCCCGCCCGCCGCGCCCACGCGGCCCGGCAGCCGCGCCCGCGGCAACAGCTCGTCCAACCACCTGTACGGGGTGGCCGAGGCCGGGGCGCCCCCCGCCGACCCCTCCACCCTGTACCGAGACCTGCCCGCCGAAGACCCGCGGGGGCGCCAGGGCGGGGACGCGCCCACAGAGGACGACTACTGGGGGGGCTACGGGGGCGAGGACCAGCGGGGGGAGCAGACGTGCCCGGGCGCTGCCTGCCAGGCGCCCCCGGACTCCCGCGGCCCCGCGCTCTCGGCCGGGCTGCCCACCCCTCTGCTTTGCCTCCTGCTCCTGGCGCCCCACCACCTCTGACTGCGGTGCTGAGACTGAAGAGGCCATCGTCACCCCCCTCCCCCCGCCCAGCCCCGCCCCGCCCCCGGCCTTGCTGCCTTCCTGTCCCCTCCCCTCTCCTCTCTTCCCAGGGGACCCGGCCTGGCCAGGCCTCTCCGTGCCTCCTGGGCTGTTGGCTCAGGGCAGCCCCCGGAAGTCAGGACGCGTCTGGTGGCTCAGCCCTGTTCTCCCCAACTCCGGCCATTAACTCTTTCCCACCCCAAGGCTGGGGTGGGACACCCCAGGCAGCAGCTTCCCCTTCTCCCAGTGCCCACCGTGGACGAGAGGGGCTTTCGTCCGCAGAGCATCTTCCACCAGCAGAGCCTTCGGAAGCTCCCGGGAAGGGAGCCCCACCCAGGAGCCCTTTGGAGGGATGCCTCACTTGGGGCCAGGCTAACCCGAGGCCCCTGCTTATCCTAGCCCCCCTCAACCTCCCGACACCGGAGGAATACTTTTCTCCTAAGTCTACCCGGGACATTTTTTAGGGTGCCCAGAGAGAACTTTCCTCTCCACCGTGGCCCCCGTGTGGTGAAGATCAACATAAGTTGTTTGGGGAAAAAAAAAATTTATTAAAAAATTCTATTATTTTACCTTCTTCTGTAAGATTTGTTGGCTCAGGACCTCAAAAGAGGGAAGAGGGCTTAGGACCATTGGGATTTCAGGGCCAGGAGGGTTAGAGAGAGGGAATCCATCCCATGCCATCAAAGCGCTTCTTGCTGGCTGGAGCCCGTGTGTATGCTGCTCCCCGACGATGAGAAGCTCAAGACTGAGGAAGAGGGGTGTTTGCAGAGCCCCAGGCAGGCCAGGTGAAATCTGACAGCCAAGAGTAGGGGCTGACATCACCTCACCTCCCCATTTGTCCCAGAGAGGCAGCTACAGCCCACCCTGGGTTGTCTGGCCCCTGAGGAGCTAACCCTGGGGAAGGCCTGCAGCCTGGTTAACAGCTCCCTCGCAGGCCCTGTTCCTTCAGGAGGGAAGAGCATTTCTCACCTCACCCTGCAAGGAGAAATAACAGACATCCACGGTCACAGCCAGCCCAAACATGGCTTTGGGCAAATCTGAAAAAGGCACCTCTTCCTCAGGGGAACCCAGCCCCACAGCACAGCAAACACCTTAGCAAGCGGAGCCTAAGGCTGAATTTCAGCTCACACTGGCCCCGTTGGCTGAGTGCCTTTGTGCAGTGTGCAGCCTAACCCTACAGGTCAATGTTCTCTTTCCCATGGCTCCTGCAAGGTGGGAGGGACCAGGTCAGAGAAGCAGTCCTGCAAGCAGGTTAGAAGAGAGACTGAGGTCCTAGGGTGACCAGAGGGACAAGAGTCCCAAGTTGGGGTGTCCTGCTGGCTTGAGGTATGACCAGAAGCTTCATCTTTCCAGTGTGTGAAGGGGAGACTGGGGGGAAGGAAAAAGCTCGACTAAGAAGGACTTGGGATGGAGCCTAGGAGTGAGTCTCACCAGAGCAACCTAGGGCGAAGGTGGATGGTTTACATTTAGGATTAAGAAGCTACCTTGGCGGGTGGGAGTGGCAAGAGAGGGGACCCAGATGCCAGCGCTCAGACGGGAGGGGTGCAGAGGTTCTGTGACTCTGGCCGGGCAAATCAGAAGGCTGGCCAGGAGAGGAGGCAGAAACAGGAAGGAGTGGACACTGAAGGCCTGAGGCAGGCCGACTTTGGATAGTGTGTGGGGTGGGTGGGGAGATAGTGAAAACGGCTAGCTAGTCAGGAACCTGGGGAGCTCTGGGTCAGGGGTCTCCCAGGTGCCTGTGTCAGGCTGACTTTGAGGAGGCTAGCTACTGGGACCAGGGGGCCAAGAGCTCTGATGGAGGACGAGCTGCTGGGGGCTGGGCAGGGCAAGGGAGGGTGCTGGGAAATCAGATGCAGGCCGTCCAGGTCACAGAATTATCGTTGTGAAATATTCATGGGCCTTCGGTCCAGATTCTATTTCAGAACAGTGAAAGCAAGAGGAGTGTGTGAGCCTCAGGAAGAAACCTACAGCAAAGCCTCTTTCCACCACCCCACCCCCACCAGCCCAGACAGACCCACGGACGCCCATCACGTGCACACCCACGCTCACACGCTCTCTCACACACACTCACACAACGCAGAGCTACGGAGCACGTGCAGGCAGGCTGACACCCACGGGTCCCACAGACAGGCAGATGTACCCCAAATACCGGCGTGCACGCATAGCCGCACGGCCACCGAAACAGGACTCCGTGCACCTCCAGAGATCTGACTGGCACAGACCCCCAGCGTCTCCCAACAACTCAGAGTCACAGCCTTGAACCCCACACCCTGAAACAGGAGGGGCTGTTAAGACCATCCAGTCCAACCGCCGGTGCTCTGATGGGGAAACTGAGGCCCAGAGAGGGGAAGGGATTTGTCCAAGACTCCCCACCCTGGAAGGAAACAAAGCATCGTTCACCTCTACCCACATTCTTCATTGTCTGCCAGGCCCCCCGGCTGGCTGGCTGTGCTTAACTCCTCTCTCTAATGTCCTGTGTCTGCTCACTTACCCAGTTCTGTCTCAACCCACCCCTTCCTTTCCATCCCCCCACCACCTCCCTGCTTCATCTCCTCATTACCTCATGCCTAGAATACAGAAGAAAATAGCAATAACCTCCTCTCTGGTTTTCCTACATCCAGTCTCTCCCTCCCACCCAGCCTGCCCATGGTGGCCAGATTCATCTGACCAAAATTTGCATTATGTCCTTATGTCACTCAGAAACCTACAATGCGTCGTTACTGCCTACAGGTTACAGATAAAATGCCTTAGCAGAGCATCAAAGACCCTTCAGAGTCTGGTGCCAACTGCCTTTCTAGCCTTTTCTCTCATGGCCTCACCCCAAATCCTCACTCTAAAAAAGCTAGAATGATTGGATCATGCACTTGAAACCCACAAAGCTCAAAGTTCCTCAATCTCCCCCAAAGTAGGACGCTTCTCCCCCGCTCCTCAGATTCCAGACTCCAGACCCCTTCTCCAAGGCCCAGTCTGCACCTCTCTGACCTTCTCAGTGGGAGTTCTTTGACTGTCCTTCAAAGCTGCAGCAGAGAGGCTCGGGCTCAGGCTACCTCGAAGCAGACGGCTGCCCCCCACTGGCCACCTTGGGAATCACAGACAGGCTTCTGTCAACGTGAACTGAACGTGAGCAGCCAGCCGCCTGGGGAGAGGAACAGGAGAAGGACGCCAGATGACGGCCTTTATAAGCCCTTAAGCCTCTAAGGTTCTTACACTCAGTAGGGGGAAGGGTTCTCAGCCCTGCTCTCTGAGCTGCTGGCTCCTGACTTTAGATCCCTGATCCACGAGAGAACCCCTCTCCTCTGAAATACAAAGATTTGCAGGACACTGCTGAAGGGAAGTTTGCCCACCAGCCTCTGAGAGGCCACAAGGCCGGGTACAGTCCAGGTGGCAGACCCAAGGTCCGGCTGGGGTCAGGTTTCTACATGAATTTTTAATACGTCCAGCCAGACCTGTCAGATGTTCCGAAACCTGAGCATCTCTTTTCGTTCCTGTACATGATGCCCTTCCCCATCCCCATTGCCCCTGGGGGGGGGGGGGCAGGGGGGAGGACAGGCCAGGGACGTGTACCAGTGGCATCTGGAGAAACGATTCGGGGGAAGTGGAAGGCGAATGACCTAATTATTCTCCCACTTACTGTGTGACCTGCAACAACTTACTTAACCTCTCTGAATGTCCGTTGTGTTTTTTGTCTTTCGTTTGTGATGTGGGGGCAATACCGGCTGCTTAAATTGAGCTGTTGTGGGGAATAAGTACAATACCCCCCTGGAAAGGTGACCTACATGGTTGCTGTTGTCCCCTTTCCTCAAGTCCGGCTTCCCTCCTCCGTTTCCTTCCAACACCAGAGGTGCCTCTTGCCCCTTTCTTTTGGAGGTGGGGACTCTGGGCTGGGCCTGCCACTCTCCCCCAGTGACTCTTTGGCCTTCCTAGAAACTCCAGATGAAGTGGCAAAAAGGAAAGGAAGTGAGAAGGAGAGGCCAGGCTAGTGGAGTAAGAGAGGAAGATGGTCCAGCTGAGGGGAAGGGGCAGACAGGAAGCAGAAGACCCTACTCAGGGAGAGAAGAGCCAGGTGCAGGCTTCTTTCTTGCTTGCTTGCTTTCTCTCCCTTTCTCCTTCTTTCCTTCCTTCCCTCCTTCTGGCACCTTCTCCACAGCTGGTCGGGTCACGCCAGAAACCAGAATGGCCATTCTGAGCAGAGGTGAGGTCAGGAGCATGGAGACAGGTTTGGAAGTGGGGGGCTGTTGAAGGAAGCTGGCCCAGTCTTTCCAGCACACCAACTCCCTGCCAGTGTTTCTAAAAACGAGGGTCTTTTCCGTCTGATTTAGGTGGGAAGTTGCTAAAATGCAGATTCCAGAGTCCCCCAGACCTGCTGAATCGGATTACTAGGGGGAGGGACCCTAGAACTGTGTGTGTATGGGGGGGTGTCACCAAGCATCCTAAGGGTTGAGAAACACCTGAAAGGGGGGGGGGAGGGGCAGGGGAGAGGCCGCAGACAGGGGAAAGGAAGCAAAGGGAGAAAAGTTAGACACCCCCCACCCCCACCTCAGACACACTTGGTGGAAATAACAGACAACACTCCAGATGGGGCATAAAGGATGGACGAGTCAGAGGGAGGTGGAGGAAACCCACAGGGGAGGGGACACTGCAGCAGTGAGACCCGGAGACCCACAGGGGAGGGGACACTGCAGCAGTGAGACCCGGAGACCCACAGGGGTGGGGACACTGCAGCAGTGAGACCCAAGGTAAGCAGCCACAAGCGGAAACAGACACTTGCAAGGTGTTCCCCACCCTCGTGGCGATTTGAGACCCCGGACCTCTGGACGTGGGATGTGGACACGCCGGAAGAGTCTTCTCGGTTTCTGGGGTGGGGGCTCAGGCAGGAAGCCTCGCCTGCAGGGACGCGCGGCCCTCCCGGGAAGCCACCACACAGACGTGAGGATACTCACCCATCAGTCCCGAGCCAGAGCCCTCCCCGCCCCTCCCCTCCCCTCGGAACTGGGCTCGGGTCCCGCACCCGCCTGACCTTCTCCCTCCCTCCACCCCCCAGCCCCGGGTCCCAGCTCATCTGCATAAAGTTCCAATTAACACGTTTTCCCTCAGCTATTTACGATCCCTGAACTCGCTCCCAGCTCGGGAGCTGGCTTCCCGCCGCCCCCTCGCCCCTCGGAGTGCGGCCCCCGTAACCCTAGCGCCCCGGGCAGCTCGAGGCGGCCTTGACCCCGCCGGCCGGGCCCGCGCCAGAGGGGGGCCAGGGATAAGGGGCGCGCCCTGGGGCGGCGGGCGGCGCAGCCGGGGGCCGCCGCAGGCCAGAGGCCAGGCTCTCCGGGAAAAGGCCGGCGCTACCCCCCTCTTCCTAGGAAGAGATGGGGAGGGGGGCTTCTCCTGGGAGACTCAGGGCGTCGAAATTCCTCGTTCCTCATCCTCCGGCCCCCGCACCCCTCCTTCCCCCCCCCCCCCCCCCCCCCGCCACGTACCCTCTCCCCTCCCCAGCCATCTGTTCCACTCGGCAGCGCCGCGACAAACACGGCTCCAGCTCGCTTCCGCCCCTGCCCAGCCCCCTCCCCAAGCTCTCCACCCCTCCCCCGGGAGGCCGGGATTTCTGCCGGCAACGCCCACCCCGTCCGAAGCCCCAGCTGGGCTTCGGCCGACGTCTGGACCCACTCCTTCCGTCTGGGCATCTGTGGGGGTGCAGATAACGCTTGCAAGGGTGGGGGTCGGGAAGGCATGAGATCTCAAAGGAGGACAGTGCAAGCCAGGGTAGGAGTCTGGGGGTCGAAGCCCGGGAAGGACCGACCCGTGGGGAGGCTGTGTGTGGGGAGGGGTGTGGGGGGCTCCCTTCCAGGCTCGCCGCCCCCTCCCACCTCTTCCATCGCATCCCGGACACAGCCCCGCAGCGCCGCCTGCTGGGCACACCCATCCCCCGGCCCACATACCTTGCTTCCTCTTCCAGCCAGCACCCGGGGCGGGTGGGATCCATCGCTCGCAATCGCTCGCGATCGCCCTCCACCAGATTACTTGGAAAGTCAAGGCGCGGGATGGTGAGCTGTGAGACCCAGGTAGGCCCTCCAGGAACCCGCCCAACCCGTTGGTGGGTGCTGTCCAATTCTGGTTTAGAATGTTGCAAAAAGGGAACTGTGTTAGAAGCCAGGAGTCTGGGCTACAGCAGCCAGGGATCTGCTATGTGACTTTGTCAAGTCTCCAGACCCCTCTGGACGTGTTTTCTCATCTATGAAATGGGTGGATTAGTCTGTTCCATTAACTTCTAAAGATAATTTAGGGCAAAGAGGCAGTTCATCTGTGATACTGTCTTCAGCACTAACATTTCAGGGTTCTCCAAAGTTACACACACACGCACACACACACACCCGCGGGTGGATTGGGGTGGGGGAGATGAGCAAGGCTTTTGAGGTCAGTCTCAGCCCTGTGAGGACAGCTGGGCTGGGCTGAGAAGCTTGGGACCTCCTTTCTGTCCCTAACCGCCCTGGCAGGCCTGTGGTTAGGACTCAGCAGTCAGAGTGTCCAAGTTTCAAGTTCAGTTCCACACCTACCAACCGTGTGCCCTTGGTCTTGTGCTTTAACCTGTCTGGGCTTTCCTCAACCTACAAAAACAGTGTGAAGACACTAACCTCTTGGGCTATAGTTAGGACGAAATGAGATAACCTGTGAAGTACAGGCAGATTCTCAACAAATGTCAGCGCCCCTCCCTGCACACCCCCCCCCCCGCCCCCGCTCCATTCTGTAACTTGCTCTAGCCTCTAAGGCTGCTGTCCCAGGGACATAAAGAGGTGTCGGCCTGAAATAAAAAAGGTGGAAGTTCCTGGAGGGTCTCTCATTCTCAAAGATGGTGTCTTTACCTTTGTGATTTTAAAGCCTCATTTCGATGTTAAAAATAAGTATAAATATAGTAGAAAGTGGAGCTCAAAATTTGCATAAGTTTTAAGATAAAACAGGAGACTATAAAAAAGTGTAAATTTCAACAAACCTCCAGCATTCTAAGGGATTATTTCTAAAGCATCCTGCTCCGATCCCCCTGTACAGACAAAAGCAACCTCCTGGCTGTACCTCAAACCATGGGAAATGGGGGAGCAGGAGCAGAGGGCAGGATGTGGGCTCCCTCCAGACACTAAGGGCAGGGATGCTTAAGCAGAGGGAGGTGAGGCAGACAGCCAGAGGTGGACAGGCTGGCACTTCAGGTGTCCTACTTAATGCCCAGCCAAGCCTGGGTGGGGGAGAGGGATGGGAGTGTGGGAAAACACCCCCCCCCCCAACAAAGATACAGGCACACACCAGCCAGTCTCTCACTTTCCTTTTTATTTCCTCTAAGACCTACAAAAGGCAGCACCAGGGAGGGAACCTGCCCTCCGGCCCTGAAGGGGCTTACCCAACCCCCAATACCCCATCCAGGACACAGCCACCACCTCAGGCCCCTTTCCTCAAGGGGAAGGTTGTTTCGTCCACACACACACATTCACACGCACGTGCACACAAACACGTACACGTGCATGTGTACGCATGCCCGCTCTCTGGGCATCGCTTAGCTAGGACCCTAGGGGTAACCTGTTTGTTGATCCCACAAGCAGCCAGGAAGCACCAGGAGGTGGGCCCCTAGGATGAAGGCCCAGAGGCAAGACAGCCCGCATCCTGGTCTCCTCCAATCTGAGGAGAAAGAAGGCCCAATCCTTCTAGCACAGGGCTGTCTTCAGTCAATGGAGCATTATTGCTTTGGGGAAAATTTTTTTTAGTTCTTTTTTTTCCTTTTAGCAAGTCCCTACAAAAATAGAACTTCTCTTGGTATTTATAAATCCACGGCCCAGCTCTGTGCGTATGTTACAGGTAGAAAAGCCATATGAGGCATTGCTGGAAGCCGAGCTATCCCAGCCTGAGTGGCGGGGCCCGGGCTGTGGACGGACTGGTGACTGCAGGGCGGCCCGACGACAGTGAAGCTTCTTGTCCTCCCGCTTTTAGGTAATTTGGCCTTAAAAGTACCTGGGGTGTTGTCTGTTGGGGAATTGCCCTCGACAGGCCCTCTGGGAAAAGAACCATTAGGGAAGAAAATAAGGTTCTGCAAGAAGTTGAGCGGCTCTACGTTTAGCCCTTGCCGTCCCCTGTGGCCTCTGCATTTGCCAGCAAAGAGGGCCTGTAAAGGAGAGACATATGGATTTGAAAGCCCCACTCGGGCAACTAAGGAGTGTATCTCTGGGCACAGGAGACTTCAACTCCTAGGCCCACCTGGCCCCCCGGAGGCATTCCAGATGGTGACTGAACCTAGTCGGTTCACGTACAGAATGGTTCCTTAGTTCCTAGGTGCATTGTCTCTCTGAGAATGTGTGAGGCATGGGTTTCTAAGGTCCTATCGGCCCCTTCCCGGCACCTCGGACCGAGGCAAACACATTGTTCTTCTGGCCTCACGTGGTTAGGAGGTCATGTCCCCGTAACTGTTCCACTTGAGGCGTCGAGAAATGGAGGGCCTTTCACGAGAACAGCAAAGCAAATGCTTTGTAGATTATAGATAAACGCAGATGCATAATGGAATAAGGTAAGAAATTAATCAATAATCAAAGGGTATGCGGGAACTTTACGAGAAAATCGCCATGTTATTTCTTAAAGGTTGACTACACGTAGGAACATTTTTAAAATTAGGCGATGTTAGGAACACACAGATGACGTATGCTCCAAGGAAATCACTAGCACACATATCATGCCACGTTTGCTACAATAAATCGGCCAGTTCAACGCACTGCTGTTGTCTGTGTCCGTTTTTATTTTAGTTTTTTATTCTAGTTTTGTTTTATTTTCACTTTTTCGCCGACGCCGTTCATCCTTCGGGAACCCCTGGGCCCGCTGGAGCCGGACTCCGGCAAGGCATTCCCTTTGGTAGCTCAGGCCTTGGCCTGTCATCCGGGTCCCTTGGCTGCAGGGATCTAGGCAGTCACCTCGGAGCTTCCAAGCACCTTCTTTGGGCCCTCCCAGTCGGTGGCGTACTCCCTCTGGAGCTGGGCACGGTAGTAGAAGAGGTAAGAAGGCAGCAGGAATCCCAGGAGTGAGAATAACAGGAGGCCCAGATTCACCTTTAGGGCAAGGAGAAAGACAAGAGTCAAACAGGTACCCGCTTCCCCCCATCACCCTCAAGGGCCCTCCCATTTAACCTTCAGCAGAGAGGAGAAGGCAGCCATTTGTACTCAGGTCCTGGGCCACAATGATAAATATAGCTAGTGCTTCCAGTGTTCGGTCACTGTTCCACCAATATCTCATTTAATGTTCAACGAGCTCGTAAAGTTTCTTAGCCTAGTTGGAACTCTGGCTGAGGCTGGTGCCCACACCAGCTGGAGCCCTCTAGGGAGCTACTGAGGCAGTCTGGGCTACTTTCTGACATGGAAGCTTTTGGGCTGGGAACCATGACCTCTGAGGATGCTGACAAGGGGATCCCATTGCGGGTGCTGAGAAGAGACTCGAAGACAGTTAAAGGAGCCAAGGCACGCAGCCGGAGGACAGGAGGCCCAGGGCAGTGGCCCTCACGTGCACTGGGCCTCGGTCCACACCCGGCTCTGCCTTTCTCGCTGTGTGACTTTGGGCAAATCGCCATGACTCTAAGTCCCTCCTCAGGGCTGTCAGTACCTGGTGAGCATTCACTAAAGGGTGGCTACGCTTTCTCCATCATTCTTATGGGAGAAAGGTTACGGGACAGGTGGCCCCACAGGGCAGACAGAAGGTCAGCTTTAGGGAGGCAGATGTCGGTTCTGGGTAAGGAAAAGCCCTTCTGACCATACCAATGGCTGCTGCCCCGTCACTGAGGGTGTTGAGAGGGTTTGTTGGAACCCCTTTCCAGAGGTGCTGGAGAAAGGATCCATGCACTGGGTGAAACTGGACTGCATCAGAGCCAGGCCACTTCACAAGGCACCCGGAGGCTTAGCACAAAGATACTCCTGGGCCCAGGGTGAGGGATGCTGATGTGGCTGGCTGGGGAATCTGTATTTTTAACGCACCGTGACGGGTTGTGATGGACAGCCAGCTGGGGAGCCCCCAGATCAGAGACCTTCAGCCTGAGAGATGAGTGAGGGATTCTGTCACCTCAAGGCCCCTCCCCCTCAGCCCCCTGGAAAGGGGCTCCTGCTCTCCACCCCCACGCCACCCGCAGTTCTCACCCAGAAGGGCTCTCCTTTCAAGGGTCCCACCATGGCCATGAAAAGCGGCTGCTGGAGCAGGGCAAACACAGCACTGATGAGGGACTGCAGACCCGTCAGCGTCCCAAAGTGGTTGGACGGGAACCTGTCAAGAAGAGGTAGCCCAGTTAGGACGGGCACGTGGCCCTCTCCAGTCCAGCCCCCTGTGCCAGACTCCCCCCCCCCCCCCCCGCCCCCAGGTTAGGTGGGCAGGGTGGAACTTAAGAGCCTCTTTGCAGGGCACCTGGGTGGCTCAGTCAATTAAGCACCCGACTCCTGATTTCGGCTCAGGTCGCGATCTCACAGTTTGTGAGTTCGAGCCCCACATCGGGCTCTGTGCAGACAGTGTGGAGCCTACTTGGGATTCTCTCTCTCTCTCACTTGCTCTCTGCCCCTCCCCCACTTGTGCGCACACACGCCCACTCACTCTCCCTCCCTGTCTCCAAATAAATAAATAAATAAACTTTAATTAATTAAAAAAAAAAAAGCCTCTTTGCCTGTGCTTTCTGGACTCTGGCCTCAAAGCTGTGTGCTGCGGCTTCGGGGCCACTAAGCTGGCTTCTGCCAACTACTATCTGTGTGATAACAGCAAGTTATGCAATCTCTCAGAGACCCACTTCCTCCACTAATAACCGAGATAGCACTGACCTCGCTGGGCGGTTCATTTATTCTTTTGACAAGGATTCACTGAGTTCCCACGTGCCGGGTGCCATTCTAAGGCGCAAGCACATTCAGCACTGAACCGAACCCTCGTAGAGGTGGCTTTCTGGTGGGGCCGGTGTCAGTCGGACAACGAGCAAGATACACACACAGATTGTTGGCTGGTGACGAGAGCCAAGGAGAGACATAGGGTGGAGAAAGCAGGTGGGGGCGTCCAGGGGGCTGCCACCATGGACAGGATGGCCAGCAGAGGCCTCACTGACAAGGGGACCCTGGGTACGGACCTGGAGAAGGTGAGGTAACTGTGGGCCTTGCAGCTATCTGGAGGGAGACTGTTCTAGAAAGAGGGAACAGGAAGTGCAAATGGCCTAAGTAGGGGACACACTTGGGGTTTCTGAGAAATGAAGAGGCCGCAGCAGAGTGAGAGAAGGGGGAAGGGGGGTGAAGAGAGCAGACAGGGCCCAGGGTGGGGGAGGGGGGAGCTAGACCTTGTAGGGCCTGTTAAGCCATAACAAAGCCTCTGGCTTTTTCTCAGAAACAAGGCAGGAAGCCATGGAGTGACAGAAAAAGACTTATGTCCCAGCAGGTGTCTCCAGCCCCTGTGTTAAAAATAGACCAAGGGAGGGGGCACCTGGGTGGCTCTGTCGGTTAAGCATCAGACTCTTGGTTTCAGCTCAGGTCATGACTTCATGGTTTGTGAGTTTGAGCCCCGCATCAGGCCCCGTGCTCACAGCACAGAGCCTGCTTGGGATTCTCTCCCTCCCACTCTCTCTGTCCCTCCCCTGCCCGCTCTGTCTCTCTCAAAATAAATAAACTTAAATAGACCGAGGGAGGCAAGAGCAGATGCAGGGACCCGGCCAGGAGCTGCTGCGCCCAGCCAGGGCAGGGGGGTGGCGGTGGAGACAAGGAGAGGGTCGCATTCGGGGTCTGTGGACAGCGGGACCGCAGAGGACTAGACATGGAGTGTGAGGAAGGGAAGAGCCAAGGCTCACTCCAAGGCTCCGGCTTGAGCAGGTGAAGGAGACGGGCTGCCCTCTGCTGACCCTGGCCAGGTGTCCTGCACCACGCCTGCCATTGAAGAAGTCCCTGGTAACGGTGACAAGTGTCACTGCCGTTGCTCATTACACACCCCGGGGAGTCCGTCAGCAGCACTGGCAGTGGAAACCAGAAGGGTGAGAGGAGAGGGAACCGGGGGCTGCTCCAGATGGAGCAGGAGAGTCATAAGGCAGGCTGCAATCTGGAAATTTCTACAGGGCTGACGGGGGAGAGAGAGCAGACATAGGACCAAGGCACACGTGGGGGGGGCGGGCTCAGTTGGTTAAGCGTCCGACTTTGGCTCAGGTCATGATCTCACAGTTCCTGAGATCGAGCGCTGCGTTGGGCTCTCTGCTGTCAGCACAGAGCCGGTTTCGGATCCTCTGTCTCCTTCTCTTTCTGCCCCTCCCCAGCTTGTTCTCTCTTTCTCTCTTTCTCAAAATAAATAAACTTTAAAAAAAAAAAAAAAGAGAAGGAGGAGGAGAAGGAGGAGAAGGAGAAGGAGAAGAATCCTGGCTTCCTCTAAGGGAGGACCCCCTGGCAGCAGGCTACCTTTGAAGAGGCAAGGACCCCACCACCCAAGATGAGATGCCGATGCCGGGAGAGGGCAGCCCCACCAGCAGCCCACCAGGTGGCCTCCCAGCTCCCCACCAACTCCAAGAGGTCAGCACTCCCGGGAGGCAGGGGAGAGGGGCATGATGGGGTGGGCGGGGCCATTTCGACTCTGCTCGGGGATTCTTCGGGTTTGGGGGAGGAAGCGGCTGACTCACACTGCAGCGTAGAGGCTCCCACAGGCTGAGTGGAAGAAACCTCGAACCACGGTGTGCAGGATAAAGGTCACGTACTGAAACCAAGAAGAGAGAGGGAAGAGGTGAGAGCAGGTGTGGAGGCCAGAGGCAGGATGGGGAGGGTGGCAGGCGACACGAAGCCGCGCGGAGCCCTTGCCCACCCGATCCCTGGAATACCCCCCCCCCCCGGGGGACCCAGAGACCCAGAAGACAGACCCAGAGGACAAGAACCTGGCTTCCTGGAAGGCAGGCATGGGTTCGGAGGGGTCCTGGGAGGCAGGGAGAGGGGGGAGGACAGAGGTGGGTACCTGGAGGTGTAAGCTATTGATGAGGCAGGTGACGCCAAACCCCACCAGCAGAAAGTTGGTCAGGGTGAAGGCGTTGATGGCATTGGTGATCTTCTGGATCTTGCGGTAACGCGGTCTGGCCGACTTGGTGGCGACCCCATCCCTGAGGAGAACAGGATGTCACCGGCTGCTGCCTCCACGTCCCCAGCAGCTGCCTGGTTCCCCGCCTGGCCTTCCCCTCTTCTCCCGGGCCTCTACCGCAGGGGCGACAAAGGCAGCAAACCACTTCCCCAGCCCTGTGTTCCTCAAAGCGTGGCTCCCCCACCTTTTACCCCCAGCATCACCTCGGGGCTTTCTTTAAAATGCAGATTCCAGGCTCCCACCCCAGAATCTCAGAGGCTGGGCCCAGGAAGCTGCATTCTGACAAACAGCCCAGGCACGTCTCACACACACTGAAGCCTGAGAATCAAGGATAGGAAAGAAGGTGGCGAACCGGAAGCCCTCACGCCGTCTCCAATTGGACGCCTCTACGGAAGCATCTCTGCCCATCAGCCTGGACAAAAGTAGATGCCACTCCGGTGACAGCAGATTGGCCCCAGACTATCCAGCAGGCCCCTCTCTGGCACACTCCAGGGGAGAGGCCAGCAGGCCGAGATGCTCATCTATCCTAGACAGATGACCCTGCCATCAGGGGCCATGGGCAGGGTGCCCGGGCTGGAGTACCGATGCTGGGGAGGGAAGCCACGAGATTGTTCCTTAGCTGCCTTCTCTCCTGTCCTCTCAGGACAAACAGGAACTATGTGGATTAACACAGAAAGAACCCAGAAGACCCGGGTTCAAGACCCAATTGTGGTCTCCAGCCAACAAGATGGGCCTCATTGGCCCCACCTCCTGCTACCCATGTCCTGTGTAGTCCCGTCATACACTGTACCAGTTACTCGGGACGACCCACAGAATACGACAGAAACAATGGAATGTCACTGGTGAGATTTCGCTGTGAAGGACACAGAAGCTTCTGTCTTTGTCTCCCTCCCTTAGACCCCTTGCTGGGGGAAGCTGTTCTGTGGTGAGCAGCCCTCGGGACAGACCCAGGTGGAGAGGGGCCAAACCTCCTGCCAAGGGCCACCTGAGTGAGCTCAGGAACAGATTCTCTGACCTCGGTCGATATCTCAGGTATCTGTAGGCCTGGCCGACAGCTAGAGAGCCTGCGGTGGTCTGAATGACTGTGTCCCCCCGAAATTCACATGCTAGAATCCTCATGCCCAACATGGTAGTATTAGGCAGTGGGGGTCTTGGCGGGTGATTAAATCACGAGGGGAAAGCCCTCATCATGGGATTCGTGCCTTTATAAAGGAGGCCCCATGGAGCTCCCTATTCCTTAGGCCATGTGAGGACACAGCAAGAAGATAGTCGCCCAGAAGAAGGTCCTCGGTCAACCACTGGCTCCCTGATCTGAGGCTTCCAGGCTCCAGAACGGTAATAAGTGTCTATTGTTTTTAAGCCACCCAGTGTGTGGTATTTTGTTACACCAGCCCAAACAGACTCAGACAGACAGACCCTGAGCCAGAACGCCCAGCTAAGTCATTCCCAGATTCCTGACTCAGAAACTATACGAGACAAGAAACGTTAGCTGTTTAAAGATGCCCAGCTTTGGGGCTAATCTGTGATACAGCAATAGATGTCTGATATTCCAACTCTCTCTGTTTCTAGCCATAAGAAGGCTTTTGAGTATACCCTTTACAACATAGGTTCCGGAACATGCTACTACAAGCTGTGCGATCTTGGGTAAGTTGCTTAACCTTTCTGCGTGTCAGCTTTGTGAAGTGAGGATAACATACCTCCCTCAGAGAGCTGTTGTAGGACTCCGTAAGACAATGCAAGGTGCCTAGTGCATGGTCAGCACTTGACCTCAGCTATCCTTATGATCAAGTGAGCTATGCCCACCTTAGCCTTAGTTTCCTCATCTGTAAAATGGGGAGATATTCCTGCTCTCCCAGGGCTCTCGGGAGAAGGAAATGAGAAGCCGGGTGTGAAAGCACATGAAAAACAAAAAGCTGTCACCATCCCTATACAGGTCACCTGGCGTTTCCGAGGGCACTGCCCTCAGTGGGGGCGTCCACACAGTCCTTGATCCGCCAGTCCATGATGTAGCCAATGAGGGGGCAGGTGAGAAGGCACAACAGCTGCATGGCCCCAAAGATGGAGGAGTAGAACCCAACTGGGCAGGACGGGAAGAGAAGTGGAGTCAGGAGCTGGCACGAGCAATGCCAGCAGCCCGGTGGGCACTGTCACCCACTTCCGGTGTAGGAGAAGCCGTGCCAGAATAGCCCCCCTCTGACCCCCAGATTCTCAGATGCCCCAAATGCCCAGAGTTACAAGGCTGGGCCCAGGCTCCCTGTGGAGTGGGCACCAGTGGGGCGGGTGTGGGCCAGGCCCCCAACTTCTATCCCCCTACCTGTCTCTGCCGCCCGTTTTCTCAGGATGTCCGTCTCTGTTGGGGGGTGGGGAGAGAAGCTAGAGTGAGAGGAGCCCGCCAGGGTGACCCTCCTGTGCCCCCAGCCCCCAGTGGGCTCAGCAGCACCTCACCATGCTCCTGACCACCAGTCACGAGGTACTCCAGCATCTTGTTCATGGCGGCCATGTAGAAGATGACCCTCAGCTGGGTCATGCCCATGGTGAGAAGGCTCCACAGGAAAATGGGGGAACAGAGGCTCTGGCGGAAGGGGACAGACTCTGGAGAGACAGCAGAGGGCGCCCCTGAGCCCCAGATCTTCCATTGCCCTCCAACTGTCCCAGCTGATGCAGTTCTAGAGGGGCTCAGCCACTCACTGTGTGACTCTCAGGGGATTGGTTCCTTCAGAAACGAGGGCTCAGATTCACTGGCCTCCAAGTTCTTGCCCAGTTTAATACTGATCTCAACAGAACGTTTTCAGCTGCCCGCTGGGTGTATACCTTGGTGTGGTAATAACTCTAGCTACTATTTATTAAGCACCTTCCCATTTACCAAAAGTGAACAACAACCCTGTCCTCAGCACGTTCTGCAGATGAGGAAATTGACCCAGTGACTTGCTCAAGCTCACAGGGCTGGAAGCTGCAGGTCGGCTGGACTCAGCTCATGGCTGCCACCACTCTGCCACGGGAGGCTCCACGGGGGTGGGGGTGGGGGGGGGTCATACCCTCACGACTGCACAGCCTGTGCCATTTACAGAGCTGCCATATCCACGTCTCCGTTTAAGCCTCACCGCTAACTTCCCCCTCCACTGCGCATGATGACTGTTAGTTTCAGAGATAAGGAAAGCCAGAACAGGCTTAAGTGATCTGCCCAAGTCACACGGCCTGCAACTGAGGAGCCGGACTCCCCATCTCCTGACTCCAGGGCAGGTGCACCTGCCGATCTTCTGGGAGCTGACACCTTGGGAAGCGGCTCAGGCAGGTGGCTGCAGATCCTCTTCCAGCCAGCAGGGGGAGCCAGCCAGCCGGGCGCTGGAGGGCCTCGCAGCTGGCTCAACCTGGCGGCACCTGATGCAAGGGGCTCAGAGGCTGTAGGGAGCCCTGATGAAACCAACCGTCCCACAGGCCTGGAGATCCTGCCCCATTCTGGAAGCTCCTCCCCCCCTCCTTCACGCAGGAATCCAACAGAGTACCCCCGAGTCTGAACTTGTGGAGTTCTCTGAGCTCTGATTTCCCCTCATTCTGTAAATGGGGATCAAACCTCACCTATTGACATCATGGGGTGTTGGGTATAGAGCACAAGGGGAGAGAACGAGTGCTCACTAATAAGCATGAGGACCCACCCCACCTGTCACCCAAGGCTGGCCCCTTGACCAGACACTCACTCTCAGGAGGGCTTTCTGAGATGCCACGAACATCCTGGGATGAGATGAAGACTTCAGCCCCGTCCTCCAGGCTGGGGGCCTTCTGGCTCAGCCGCTGGCCCACAATGGTCACATGGGTGTAGAAGCGGTCACCTGTCACCTTGTGATCAAGGGCCAGTCCGCTGAGCTTGATCTTCTTCCTGCCAGCAGCCGGGCCAGGGAATGTGGGAACCAGCCACGCAGAGCCCACCCTCGACAGCCTGCCCAAGGGGTCCATCCCAGTCTGCCCTAGGGGTGCTGCACAACCCTTTACCTGGCGCTGGCTGACATGCCCACTGACAAGCTGCCTAGTGCAGGCTCGCATCTGTCACTCGGAGCCTGGGCCAGGGGCCAGCTTTAGCACCCAGTAAGTGAAGGGTGGGTGAGTCCTTTTTCACTTGGGCTGTTACCATGGAGGCAGCATTAAGAATTCAGACTCTGGAGGGGAGCCTGGGTGGCTCAGTTGGTTAAGCATTCCACTTTGGCTGAGGTCACGATCTCACCGTTGGTGAGTTCGAGCCCCATGTCAGGCTTTGTGCTGACAGCTCGGAGCCTGGAGCCTGCTTTGGATTCTCTGTCTCCCTCTCTCTGCGCCACCCCTGCTTGCACTCTGTCTGGGTCTCTCAAAATTGAATAAATGTTAAAAAATTAAAAAAAAAAAAAAAAGAATTCAGACTCTGGAGGGGCGCCTGGATGGCTCTGTTGGTTAAGCGTTCAACTTCGGCTCAGGTCATGATCTCACGGTTTTTGAGTTTGAGCCCCACGTTGAGCTGTGTGCTGACAGCTCAGATTCTGTGTCTCCCTCTCTCCCTGCCCCTCCCCCACTCCGTCCCTCCCTCTCTCTCTCAAAAATAAGCATTAAAAAAACTTTTTTTATTAATGTTTATTTTTGAGAGACACAGAGACGCAGAGTGTGAGCGGGGAAGGGGCAGAGAGAGAGAGAAAGACACAGAATCTGAAGAGGCTCCAGGCTCTGAGCCGTCAGCACAGAGACCAACGCGGGGCTCGAACTCAAGCCGTGAGATCATGACCTGAGCTGAAGTCAGACGCTCAACTGACTGAGCCACCCAGGCACCCCCAAAAAACTTTTTTAATAAAAACAAACAAACAAACAAACAAACAAACAAAAAAACCAAAGAATTCAGACTCTGGAGTCAGAGAGCCTGGTTCCAATCTTTAATTTGCCCCCTTCAATGGTTGGACTTTAGGAAAGTCACTTTGTTCCCTGAACTTTTGTTATGAATGGAGTTAATAAAAGAACCCACTAACAGGACTGTGGAGGGTGGTAGGACTGCTAAGCACAGGGCCTGGCCCACAGCAGACACTCAAATATCAGCTTTTTGACAGGCTTCCTTGTGGAACATCTCCCCTGACCCCACTGAACTGATAGGGGGTGGAGAAAAGTCAGCATTCAGGCTGTCCTACAAAGGGTGGGGTATTTGAGTCTTTGTATCCCCCTCCTGGGACCATATGACACATGGCACTGTTGCTGGGATCCCTCCTACTCTGTTCCCGTCCTCCAAACTCAGAAAAAATAACAGTGGTGGTGTTTTGACCGCCCGTTATGTGCCACTTCTACTCAAACGCTTGTCGGTGGGGAGGATCACGCCCATTGTACAGATGAGAAAGCAGAGGCCAAAGCTGATTCTGTCCATTGTATTACCGCCCCCCACTCCCCACCCACCCCTCCCTCCACAGGGAGGGGAGTCCCCCTCGTCACACAGCCCTCCACAGCCACTCACGTATAGTTGACTTCCTCGGGAGCAGGAAAGGCTTCGCTGGGCCAGTTGAGAGCACAGTTCAGAAAGATGAGGCAGGCCAGGCCCGACCACGTGAACATGATGACCATGAAGGACACGCCAGCGTCATAGATCAGCTGTGGAAGGAGGGGCAGGCCCATGGGCCACCTGGCCTCACCTCTCCCAGCCCAAGGCAGAGCCCAGGCCTCAGAGACCCTAGACAAGGTCTCTTCTACCCTATTCCTTGCACCTGATTTGCAGATGGGAAGTGGAGGCCGGAAGTTAAGAGACCCAGGAGACCACCATCCTCTCCCCCTTTCACCCCAGCCCCCTAACGAGACGTGAAGTAATCCCACCCGCCCACCCCCGGGTGCTGAAGGTCTTTGGAATGTCAATTATTATCGGAAAAGGACACACAAGCCTGCCTGTGACTCCACGCACATGTCGGCTTCCACACAAAAATGCCATTGCATTTTATGTACAAAAGAGAAAAAGTAATGCTCTAGGTTTACCAGGCCTGTGTGTATCTTGCCCCTTCCTGGCACGTGCCCTGAGGGAAAGACAAACCCGACCGAGAGAAGCCTTATCTCACCTTTCACAGGTGTTCCCAGGGAGTACAACTGGGAGCGTGGGCGTGTGCGCATGTGTGCAAAGAGCGCTGCCCAAGGCCTTCCAACCCAGGTGGGCTGGGAACTGGTTGGGATTCTGTGCCAATGCGTCAGCCCTCTACTGGGGAAGCCAGGTACCTAGAGATGGTGTCCCTGGTCTTGTCCTCCCTGCCTGGGATGACTGACATCTGCCCCCTCCTCAGGCTCCTGCCCAGAGCTCCAGTGCTGCCTGGGAAAATTTCTGCTCCTCCTCAGCCTTGGGCCTTGAGGCTCCCTTCTTCTCTGGGGGACAGGACAGAGCTTCAAAGAACCACATCTCCAAGTGAGTGGGTGTTAAGATCTGCCTCCTCAAACCCCTCCCACCCTCCATGCCTGCTGCTACCTGAACAACTGATGGCCACTCCCACCCATGCACTCTCAAACTCTTTTGGGGGCACCCAGCAAGTGCCTCCTAAACAAACTTCACTGCCCATGGTGGAATCTGAAGGGCATCCTATGGCCCAGTTGAAAGCACGCTTTGTTATCATTTGATATCAGAGGAAGGCATGAGGCCCCAAGCTTGCCCCCAGGCTAGAACTCAGGCCTTCCGGTTCTAATTCTGCCAGGCTGATTTGTTCAGGCTGCAGCCTGATATGGACTAACTTCATGACCTTGGACCAAGGCAACAAGCCTCTCCAGGGCAGGTGAAGGAAATGTGACTGGAAAAGTGGTTGAGGCCAGAGAGATCAAGGGCACTGAATGTCTGTAAAGAGGATGGAGGGACTTGATTCTGTCAGTGAAGCAGGGCAGATGTGTGAGCCAGGCCTCCAACTAAAATCATTCTGGAAGTCACGTGAAGGACAGACCAGAGAGGGGAAAGGTGTCTGAGGCAGGGAGACCAGCTGGGAAGGCTTGAGCTAGCCCAGAAGAGAGGACGAAGGCCTGGCCTAGGATGGCAGGACAGGAAAGGAGGCAAGCAGGGAGACCCATCGGCCAGCGGCAATGCCTGGGCCCCTCCCATGACACTTCAGTGCTTGCCCCACGGTGGTGGGGACTGACCTCTGCCTGGCAGGAACAACGGTTCCCAGGCATGCCAGCCACTCACCCAGCCCCACCTAGTTTCTCTAGGCAAAAAGGAAACCCAGGTGACCTCACTGGTCCCCCGCCCCAAACAGGTCCAATACCTTGATTCCCGGGAATGTGATGGCAGAAGAGGCGTAGGAGCCGATCATGAGGGCCATGAACGTAGATCGTAGGTTCCCAAACATGTTGGGCAGCTGAGGGCGGGAAGCAGTACCGGTAAGCTGAAGGACCCTGACACTGCCCGGGGTACCCCTGGCCCAGTCAATGGGACTAAGCCTCGATGCATCCCACCCCGCAGCCCTCAAAGTGAGCTCCAGGAACACCAGCCTCAGGAGAGGCAACAGAAAAGCTCAAAGGCAAAATCACAGGAAACTGGCTAACAGCCTCCCTCCCACAGACTCCCAATGCACTTGAGCATCTCAACGGTTCCCAAAAGTGCCCTCAAAGAACACTTTTGTCAATTCCGCTCGAGCCCAGGGTTTCCCAAGTTAGTTGTTCGTGGAGCCCTTCTATTTTGTGACGCCTCTTAATAACCCACGGAATGGGTGTTTAAGAAAAACTGATCTAGTGCAACTCATTTGACAGATAAGAAAACTGAGGCCCAGTGAGGGAAAGAAATGTACTCAAGTTCACAGAGCTCCTTAATGACTTTCTCCCCTGTTCTGGCAACCCCGGCTCTATCCCGGACCCCAAGGCTGTGACCATGGCTGGCTCTGTAATGAGCCCTCCTGGGTGGCCCCAAAGGCACAAGTCACGGGAGGTGCCAGGGAGGGAAGGACGGATGTAAAGGAGGGGGCAGGGGCAGGCCAGGTGACCAGGAGAAGTGGCTCTGACGCGCACAGCAGGCCAAGAATCGCCACCAGTAGAGAACTGATCATATGTTCTGCTCTCTGGCCTGAGCCAGGCCCTCCGGGGAGGAGAAAGCAAAGTCATGCTGCCCTTTGTGTACATCCCCCTCTGGCCCCACCATCCCCCCCCACCCCAGGTCAACAGAGCCCTTAGCTGGGAAAGGCCTTAGATGCCACGCAACACTTCAACCCTCTCCACAGAGGAGAAAACCCGCAGAGAGTTGAGTCCTCCACCAACTTCCAAGCGGTTGTGAAAAGGGGGTGGGACCAGGCTGACCCCTCCTGGGGTAGAGGTTTCCCAGGCACCTGGTATCTGCAAGGCACGCTGCCAAGGACACCAGGGAAAGTGCCAGGGAGAGCTGCCCGGACCCCTGGCACCCCCGCCCCAGGGTCTCGGGGCGCTTGTCTCGGCCCAGCAGGGAGGCGCCGGGGTGGGGGGGAGGGCGCGAGGCCGGCCGGGCTAACGGGGGGCGAGGGGCTGGGCAGCACTGGAGGTCCTGGCTCCGGTCTGTCTTGGCGGGCGAGGGCAGAGGCCCGGGGCGGGGGCGGGGCAGGCGCCGGGCCCTGCCATTGGCTGGAGATTATTGGCTGCGGGGCAGGGGGAGGAGCGGCGGGCGGGCGGGCGCAGAGCCTAGGCCGGCAGGGGCAGGGTCCGAGGTTGCGCACCGCGCAGCGCGGGACAGGGCACAGAGAAGAGAGGGGATCTAGGGCCCCAGCCAAGCTGCACAGCGTGGAGAAGGGGCTTCGCGGGGGTGGGGGTGGAGGGGGGGGGGAGGAAGGGATCCGCTTCCTTGGAGAGTTGTGAAACGTCCCGGGCTGGAATTAAAGGCGGCTGCTGGGTGAGGTGAAATTCAGCCAAAAACACCCAGTTTGGCGGTCAGGACTGGTCAGGGTGGCCCTCATCCGAGATAAACAGCCCCGAGGCTGGCCCAGCCAGGAACCCCTCCCCCACCACACACTCATCAGCCTTTAACCCTTACACTCACATACAGAAACACACACACTTAGAGCAACACACACACAAAGCCACGCACATTTGCAGGAGGCTGAGTCATGTGGAAAAAGCTGTTTCTGTAGGTCCAGCACGGTCAAGTGTCGGCAATTTGACGTGGCTTAACCTAATACCCTCAGGAACACATTCACCTGTGCACGCCCTTGCCCATCTAGAGCATCACACACACACGCACACACGCACACGCTGCTCCTACCGTGTCACTATCTGCCACACTGCCCAGCTTTCTTTTCTTTCCAGCACTTCCGACTACTGGCAGAATTTATTAGTTTACTTGTTTGGAGAAGGCTGCCTCTTCGCCCAACCCCAGAACGGAAGTTCCAGAAAGGTGAGGAAGTCGGCAGTTCTGTTTGTGCTGTCCCCCCAGCGCCTAGAACCGAGGCCAGCAGACATTGTGTGCTGGGGACACACGCACCCCCCAACACCCACACTCCCACACGGCGTCACATCCCCACGGACACAGCCTCACGTCCACCCTCAGCGGCAGCCTGCACACGCCTCTGCTCTGGGTCCACTGGCTCCTCCATCACCCGCTGTCCCCCTCACTCTCCTCTACTCCCACCCCCACGCCAGGGTGCCCTCCTGCCAAGCGGGGCCTGTCACACTCACCGTGAGTGAAGAGAACGTTAAGCAGATGCCACCAAAGCCATTCAGGGACAGCGCGAGGAATATCAACGGAGACAGAACTGGGAAGGGGAGAGCGATGGGTCAGGGCATTTGGGGGGCTGTGGGAGGCCAAGGGCAGGAGCCGGGATGGCAGGCGATCTGCCTTCATCCCACCCATTCTTTTCCTGTGGGCGGCGAGAGGTCAAACGACTCACCTCTGGTGTCCCGAGAGGCCAGGGCCATGAGGGCGCAGGACGCGGCGAAGCTGGCACTGTGGAGACCCAGGGAAGGAGAAGGGGTTGCCCGCGAACACCCTGAGCCTCCCCTCCCCCCTGCAGCACCAGCCTTGCCTTCCTGCCCCCCCCTCACCTGCCAACCAGCCGCGTGGGCCGGGGGCCAAAGCGGTCCATGAGGATCCCCAGCGGCAGGGTCGTGGCGCTGAGCACGAAGGAGCCAATGGTGAAGCCCAGGTTGAGCATCTCTTCCTGGTGGTCACAGCTCAGCCACTCCCGCTGCTCATCCTGGGTGGTGTTGGTGGCGTTCTCAGCTGGGGAGGCAAGGGAGGGCTCAGCACGTGACAGCCGGGAGCAGCCAGGCACAGGAGACAAAGGCCCGGGGTCCGGGGACCTGAGCTCAAGTCCCACGCTTAGGGCTCACTGCCAACCAGGCGACTTTGAGGGTGGCCTAGAGTCACATCTACTCCGGTGAGGACTCGTCCTCAAGGTAAACTGCCCACTTGGAGTCGTGACAAGTTAATAAAAATGGTTAATGGTGAGGGAAGGAGGGTGATTCACTTCACTCAGTGCTCACTGAATCACGAGGTGGTTGCTCCCCTGCCCCCTCTCTGTTACCTAAGCATCACTGCCAAGGGCACACTCAGGGCGCACCAGAGGCAGACAGACCAGGGTCGAAATTGCCACCACCCGTACCAACTGGGCACCCTTGGACAAGTAACTCCCTCTCTCTGAGCCACAGGCCCTTAGCCTGTAAAAGGGAGCAGAAGATGCCTAAGCCATAAGTTCCTTAGAAGATTCCGCGGGGGGGGGGGGGGGGGGGGGGTCTCTCTGCCCCAGGTATAAATGCAAAGGACACACTCAGGGCGCACCAGAGGCA
>NW_024412418.1:3533103-3573555 GCF_014898765.1 Herpailurus yagouaroundi | reverse complement strand
TACGTATGGCTTTATGGGCTATAAGGTTTCTATCACAATTGCGCAACTCTGCCACTGTGGTGCAAAAGCCTCTACAGACAAAATATAAATGGATGTTCCAACTTCAGCTCAGGTCATGATCTCATGGTTCATGAGTTCAAGCCCCACATCGGGCTCTCTGATGTCCATGCAGAGTCTGTGTCTGCCTCTCTCTCTCTCTCTCTCTCTTTCTGCAACTCCCCTGCACTCTCGTTCTCTCTCAAAAATAAATAAATGTTAAAAAAAAAAAAAGAGTCAAGACTTTTGATCTCAGGCTCATGAGTTCAAACCCCACATTGGGCAGTGCTTCCGTTAAAAAAAGAAAAGTGAAAAGTGACAGGTGTGATGAAGAGAACAAAACAGGAGGATGTGCCGGTGCCTGAGTGCTAGGAGAGGAAGCACCCACCCTCCATGGTGACAATGATTCCTGACTTCAGATATCAGGAGCACACGCAGGCAGCAGAGGGGTGACATGACCTGTGTGTTAACATAAGGAAGAACACGAGGAAAAAGTCTCAGATCCTGAGTGCTGGCCAACCAGGGCAGGAAACACCTTGGGCGATGGGGAGCTGCCAGGGAAGCTGGGGAGGGTGGCCAGGCCCGTGGAAGAAGCCTGTAGGGTTCAGGCTAGCCCCATCATTCAGTGATTGTCACCAGCACGGTTCAGTTCTCCACCAGGTCTGCCTGCACCAGTTATCTGCTGTGTGCCAGGCACTGTGTTGGGACAGTGGGCAAAGCGGGAAGGAATGCAAAGATCATTTAGGTCACAGGCTGCAAACAGGCGACTGGCAGTGGCCCGCACCTGTGTTTTGCTTGGCGTGCAAATTTTAATTGGGTGCGGTTCAAAATCGGAAGTTATCCCATAAACGCAGCACCTGGGTGGCTCAGTTAACCAACTGATAATCAAACTCTTGATTTCGGCTCAGGCCATGATCTTGTGGTTCGTGAGTTCAAGCCCCGCGTTGGGCTCTGTGCTGACAGGGCAGAGCCTGCTTGGGATTCTCTCTCCCGCTCTCTCTGCCCCTCCCCACTCATGTGCTCTCATGCGTTCTCTCTCTCTCAAAAGAAATAAACATTAAAAAAAGGAGTTATCCCATAAAAATCTGGCTTCTCTTTAAGAAGTCGGAAAATCTGGCCATTGCTGGAGCTGAGTGGAGGTCACCCCTTTCTGCCAGGTCTTGCCCCCTTTAAGCCACCCAAGGCATCACCTCTCTTTTACCCCCCAGACATGTGCCACCTTACACCTGCCTTACTTTATTATTATTATTATTAATTGATTATTATGAACTGCCTGGCCCAGTTGGCATCTGAGTTTGCAGCCCCTGAATTAGACACTGATTCTACCCCTCAGTCTTTCATCATCAAACGGCACCTTCCCTCACACAAGTCCTACTAGCTCTCGATTAGTTAACACCTACTTTGTGCCAGGCTTTTTCATACGGTTATCTGTTTCCATCCTCACAGCCTCCCTACCAAGTGAGTCCAATGACCCCCATCGTATAGATGGCGAGGCTCTGAGAAGCACAGCAATTCACAGCCACACAGCTTCTTACAGGAGGGCTTACACTCAAACTCAAGACTGTCTCCAAGGGCCAGCCCGATTCCGTCCACCCCAGGCCCCTCTGTCCTGAACACGGCGGCTCAGGACGCTTCCCGTGCCTGTGCTGGTGCTGGCGAGGAGACGTGTTCCTCCACTCATGGAGCGACACAGCCCAGGGGCCTGCTAGCAGCTCAAAGTCAGTCAACGCGTCTGTTGGTCTGGTTTATCCATCAGCCTCTTATGACTTTGACCAACACGAGCTGCCTCCTGAGGCCCCACCACTCTGCGTGGTTGGATAAAGCCGGACTCCTTGGATAAAGCCAGCCCAACATGCACTTAGAACTCTATCCACGCCAATTACAACAGACGAGGTCTTTGAAATCCAACTGCCCCGCTTTTATAGGCAAGTAATGTGATGGAGTGGGACAGGGAAAATGTACTGAGTTACTGATAGAGCTGAAGCCTCAGAAAAAAACCATGTTTCCCTAATTGTGGTATGCATAACTGGGGCACTCCGGATGAGTTAGGAGATGCAGAGAATGGAGTTTGATGTTTCACAGTTATTAGTCATTTCAATGTGTATCTGAAACATACACATATACATACATACACGAATGTATTGGAAAAACACGCATATATATGTATGTATGTTGGAGACATGTATGTGTGCGTGTGTGTGTGTATTAGACACATATGTATGATGTATGTGTAAGTACAATCAAACCCAACATTCCGAGGATATTACGCTTTAAACTCAGGCCAATTTTTTTAAATGGGTTGATGTAAAAGGAAGCATTAAGTCAATAGTTCCTAGGACAGAAGAAAGGTAAAATCATGAGGGTGAACTACAAGTGACAAGATCTGTGAAGCCCTGGAAAGCAGGACCATGGGCAAACATTCACCCCTGGAGCCACACAGAGCACATTCAAACCCCGGCTAGCCGTGCTGCTGAAACTCCGAGACTCTGTTATCCCATCTGTGAAATGGGATGGTGGTCGGCTGCAACCTCGAGAGGCTGGCTGGCTCCGAGGATTGCCGCGCGCATGCACACACACACACTCACAAAATGATCCCATTCTCTGAGTCTCTAGGGATGGGGAGCCCCTCCTCAAGGCCTGAGGTTTCACTTTCCTGCAGCTGACAGTCAGGTTCACCAAAACATCTGTAGGATTGGGCTCTAGCTGGTTGTCCTGCCTATGGCAGGACTGCTCCAGGAGAACTCTAAACTGAAGGAGGTTGGAAGTGGCTACACTGTTCCTACGAGGACTAGGAGACAGGTCCTGGAGTCAGATCTGGGGTTGAATCCTTGCTCTGCTCATTAGCTGTGTGACCTCAGGCAAGTGGCTTAATTTCTCTGAGCGGCAGCTGTCTCTTCTACAAAACATGGTTAATAGTCATACCTATATCACAGACCTGCTAGGAGGACTGAAGATCTATCTAGCAAACAGCAAAGGCTTGATGAGCTTTAGCCATTGTTTTATTGCTTGGGCACTTTTGCTGGATAAAGAGTAGTTATGTGTTAAGTTGATTTGCCCCTGTCTAAATTCTGAATAACAGAGCCCTCTTCAACCGTGACACCCCTACAGGTGGTTCAACCACTCACCCCAGGGTGTCCCTCCAGAGAGAACAAAAAACACTGAGAAGACAGAGGGTGTGGCCAGGGAGCCCAAAGCCGACCCTAGTGAGCACCTTGACCATGAACTCCACATTTGTTAAATGACAGCATTTGGTGCTCACATCGTTGCTCTGTGGCAAGGAGGACGAGGGGGATCCACTCCGTTTTACAGACTTAGAAGTGGAGATCCAGAGAGGATAGGTGACTGGCTTAAGGTCACACAGCAAATGACAGCAAAGCTGGGTCCGGCACATAATTATGACCCCCACCTGTAGTCCACGTGTTTGCTCTCATTTCATTTTCACAGCGGTCCCAGGGGGTAAGGAGTATTGGTCCCATTTTACAGATGGGATAACTGAGACATTAAGAAAGTGAAGTAAATATCTGAAATAGGTCTAGCAACACACAGAATTGGAAGCCATGCTGCCTAGTTCTTTCCACACACCGTGAGGACACACATTCCTGGTTTGATTGTTCTTGCAACCCTGAGGAGGGAGGCTGGGTCCACAATGAATGAGGCTTCAAGAAGCGGAAAGTAAGCACTTTCGATAGGGCAGCGTGACTGAGGCAAAGAGGGTACAGCACCCTCCCCCCCGTCAGCCCAAAGGCTGACGATTTAGATTTAGGCTGGAGTCACCTGAGGGGGAGGAGGGACACCTTGTGTCTTGCTTTCCAACAACAGACAAATAAGTTCAGAGAAAGTAGGAGGGTTCGCTTTGGTCACCTCTAGGTATCCCAGACAACTGGGGTCACACATATATTCAGCCTCTGGTCAACTCAAAACACCAAGTGGAAACTTCATACCACAGACAGAAATTACCCACAAAGGGCCCCAAGATCTCATGTTGATTTATTTTTGAGAAAAAGACAGAGTGTGAGAAGGGGAGGGGCAGAGGGAGACAAAGACACAGAATCCGAAGCAGGCTCCAGGCTCTGAGCCGTCAGCACAGAGCCCGAATCGGGGCTCGAACTCACAAACCGCAAGATCATGACCTGAGCCAAAGTCGGACGCCTAACTGACTGAGCCACCCAGGCGCCCCAAAGGGACCCTAGATCTAAATGTAAGAGCTGTAAGTATAAAAACTCTTAGAAGAAAACCTAGGCATAAATCTTTGTGATCCTAGATTAAGCAATGATTTCTTGAACATGAAGCAAGACACAAATGGCAAAGGAAAAGATAGACTGAACTTCCTCAATATTAAAAAACCTTTCATGCTCCAAAGGACACCATGAAGAAAGTGAAAAGACAACCCACAGGGAGGAGAAAAATCTTGCAAATCATGTCTCTCATAGGGGACTTGCACTTAGAATATAAAGAACTCTTTTTTTTTTTTTTTTTTTAACGTTTATTTCTTTTTGAGACAGAGACAGAGCATGAACGGGGGAGGGTGAGAGAGAGAGGGAGACACACAATCTGAAGCAGGCTCCAGGCTCTGAGCTGTCAGCACAGAGCCTGACTCGGGGCTCAAACTCACGGACCGCGAGATCATGACCTGAGCCGACGTCGGCCGCTTAACCGGCTGAGCCATGCAGGCGCCCCAGAATATAAAGAACTCTTACAACTCAATAATAAAAAAGCAAATAACCCACCTTAAAAATGGCCAAAGCATCTGAAAAGACATTTTTCCAAAGAAGATATACCAAGGGCCAAGAAGCACATGAAAAGATGCTAATCATCATCAGCCATTAGGGAACTGCAAATCAAAACCATAAAAAGAGAATATTGTATCCACTAGAATGGCTATAGTAAAAAAGACGAGCAATCATTAGTGTTGGTTAGGATATGGAGAAACTGGAACTCCATACACCACTGGTGGGAATGTAAAATGGGGCAACCACAGTGCACCTGGGTGGCTCAGTCCGCTAAGCATCTGAATTGCGCTCAGGTCATGATCTCACAGTTCATGAGTTCAAGCCCCGCGTCGGGCTCTGTGCTGACAGCTCAGAGCCTAGAGTCTGCTTCAGCTTCTGTGTCTCCCTCTCTCTCTGCCCCTTCCCCACTTGCTCTCCATCTCTCTCTCTCTCTCTCTCTCTCTCGCTCTCTCTCTCTCTCAAAAATAAATAGACATTAAAAAAAAAAAAGGTGCAGCCACCGTGGAAAACAGTCTGGCATTTTCTCAAAGTGTTAACCATAGTTACTATATGACCTAGCAATTCTATTCCTCGGTAAATACCTAAGAGGAAGAAAAGCATATGTCCACACAAAAACTTGTACCTAAGTATTCCAGGAGTATCCATAATAGCCAAAGAGTGGAAACAAATGCCTATCAACTGATGTACGCATAAATACAATGTGGTAGATCCATACCGTGGAGTCTTACTCAGCAATGGGAAGACACCAAGTCCTGACACCTGCTACTGAAACACCAGATGCGGAATAGAAGAGAGGCAAGATTTTATTCACGGCCGGGCCAAACCTGATCTCCTGATCTTAAGGAGAAAAGTGCAGAGAATGGCCCCGCACAAAGGTAGCAGTGAGCTTACATGGATTTTAGCAAGTCAGAGTACGTCATTATTTAGTTAACCAATTACAATTTACAGCATTTCACGGTAGCCAATTACATTGTGACACACAGACCGTTAGTTTTGGCGGGAACCTATCAATTTAAAGTTCTTTGTTCTAAGAGGGTTTAAAATGACCAATCATAGACACCTAAGATACCGTGGGGCAGTGAGTTCGTGACTTTTTACATGTTGGTCTTGCCTAGGCCAGATCTTGGTAGAAGGGGTGGGGAGCATTTTGCAACCTAAATTACCTACTTAGAAAGCAGGCGAAGTTACGGAAGCGAGATAGGGTGGTTAGTAATTTCCGATAACCCTAATAGGGAACTGCATAAGCTTTTATCTCAATTATTCATGAAAGGTGAGTTTAAGCCCAACTTATATACAGTAAGCTTTCTGATATCTTATAAGTCGACCTATTACATTCCCCACTCCTGTTCGTCAGTTATTCAAACCTTTGAATAACCTTATTCTGGCATTTGGGCTAGTGGGACATATGGGCTACGTAATACCATAAGCTTTATAGATCCTATTTTTTGATTTATGAACTGGAGTAGTAGTTTTATCAAACAGGGTCCTATAGTTATAGCTAGAAAGAGAAAGATAGGGGGTCCCGCAAGGGCACTTAGGAGAGTTGTTAGCCAAGGGGACCAGGAAAATATAGACTCATACCAATTTTGATTAATTTGTCTTTGTCTTTCTCTTTCCTCTAGTCGTTGTCTGACCTGACTCAAGCTCTGCTAGAGGATTCCTGAATTATTGACATAAAAACAGCACTGTTCCCCAAGGGCCATAAAAGCCCTCCTTGTTATAAAAATAACAGGTCTAAGCCCCTCCGACTCTGAAGTACCACCCCAGCTAAAGAGTTTACAGAGTCAGATGGTTTACCGATATTCCTTTCTAATTCTGATATATCCTGATCATTGTGTTTGCTTAGTAATTTGAAGTTCTGATTCCCTGTGATGAAAGCGGCAGTACTTACGCCAAAGGATCCTGCAACCCCCAGTCCTACAAAGAGGGGCACTAGAATAATAGAAATGGGTTCCCTCGTAAATCGACTGGGGAATGAAACCTAGGTGTTCTCTTCCTCCTTCACCTGAAAAGTAGAAGACCTGGGGTAGGAGGTGGACTAGAATGCAGAAATCAGACCTCTTGATTATAAGATGGAGGTTTAAACAAGGGGTTAAACCCAAGGAGCAAGCGAACCAAGTCCCAGAGGGCGGTACAAGGAAGTAAAGGGTACCCCCCACACGAGTATTATTTGGCAAGTAGATGGTGTTGTTACAATAAGTCAAATACCTGGACTGTTTCATCTGGTAATTTCCAGCATAGAAACAAGTCCCCGTTCCTTCTAGATCTCCTAAGGTGAGACTTGGGTTCTGCCCCCGGGTACAATGACCCTCTATCTGGCCATGGCTCAAATTCCTGACTTGGTCTTCTCTCATTCCCAAAGGGACCGGAGCACCTATTCCTATGTAGTAGGGGACCTAGGGTCCAAACACAGCCAACAATCCCAAGTGATGTTAGGGTTGGTGGCATTTAAAAACTTAAAGGTATAGTACAAGACTTTAAAGGTATCGGTCTCTCTTACTTCAGGTTTGTTCCTAGCGCGGGGAGGAGTCAACACAAGGGCAGCAGTGGTGGGCGAATGGGCCGTAAACTTAGCTGATGACTGGGCTAGAGGCCTGGGGGGCAGTTTTTCAGGGTCAGGGAGAGGGTTAATTACAGGATTGGGCCCAATGGGCGCTCTAGGGGTGATTCTAACTTTAAACTTCTGAATGGTGAACTCAGTGCCGGGATCAAGACCAGAAACGTATCATCTCAATCCCCATGTTTTCCCTGTATTCCATCAGGGATCTAAACCATTTTTGATGATGATAGTGACTAGGTGTTGACTCTCGGTCGGAAACACTGCTCTTGTAGACCGTATAAACTGATCCTTTTCAGTAACCCAGTCAGCTATGGTTCCACAACCCCATGAGGCACAGTGAAACTGGCCTCGTCCTTGACAGCCGGGGGGCCCATCAGAGGGACAAGCATAAAGCTGTACTCCTTTGAAACTTGGGCAGTCTGGGGTTCTCTGGCAAGGCAAAACTCCGGTAGCACCTTGATATCATGGTTGTTGTTTCCACTCAATGGGGAACAGAAGACACAGATTAAAGGTCAAGGCAGGGGAAGCGTAAGAGGTAGAATTTGCTAAAACCGGTCCCGTAGTGGTTTTGCTAACTATCCAACGGTACTGGACAGGGGCGTGGTAAGAACATGTTTCTCCGACCAAGGAAATTATTAAGAACAAAATTACCCAGTGGATTCTTTTACCAGCCGGACCTTCAAAGGATTTTCGGTCCGTTTGACAGTCCACTGTAGAGGAATGTGGTCGGGGTGTGCCGCTTTAATTTGAGAACGATGGATCCAGTGGCTCCGGCCGGCAACTTTCACAGCGGATGGGGTGGACAGGATGATTGGATAGGGCCCAACCCAGCGTGCCTCTCAATTTGGGAGGTGTGACGTTGCATCCAGATCCAATCTCCAGGTCCGAATCCTTGGTCTGATGGTTCGACTGCAGAGGGCGGATCCTTCTGGCTTTCTTTTACTAGGTTACGGATGGCTGGAAATGTACTTTGTAGAGCCTGCAAGGACTTAAGGAGATGTTGGTTTGAGATTTCCGCCCATTGTTCATCTCCCAGTTTTGGAAGCAAGGGAGGTGGTCTTCCAAATAGGATTTCAAAGGGGGGAATGCCTCTTACGTAAGGTATACAGCGTACTCTGAGGAGGGCAAAAGGAAGGAGGCCTACCCAGTTTTCGCCAGTTTCTGGAATTAATTTAGTCAAGGTTTCTTTTAGAGTTCTATTCATTCTTTCTACCTGCCCTGGACTTTGGGGGCGGTAGGCACAATGTAATTTCCAATTTATTTGTCAGCTTTTGGCCAACATTTTAGATATCTGGGCTATGAAAGCCGGGCCATTATCTGACACCAAACCAACAGGGATGCCAAATCGGGGAACCAATTCATTGAAGTAATTTCTTAGCCACTATCTGAGCTGACTCTGTTCTAGTGGAGAAAGCCTCTAACCATCCAGAGAAGGTGTCCACTAGTACGAGGAGATAATGATAGCCACAGGGTCCATGTTTCATCTCAGTGAAGTCAAGTTCCCATATTTCTCTGGGTATCTGTCTGCGTAGTCGCTGTCCTGAAAAATTAAACTTGGGAGATGGGTTAGTCTCAGCACAGGCTTTGCATCAGTCTCTTAGGCTTTGTACGATTTTATTAAGGTTTGGAATAAAATAGTCTCTTTGGGCCAGTTCAGACAACTTGGTTGCCCCTAGATGCGTGGAGCTGTGGACTTGCGGGAGCCAGGTCCGTCCTATAGCTTCTGGTATGAAGATGCGTCCATCCTCGAGGTGATACCAATGCTGGTCATCTCTTTCTGCCCTCAAGGTTTTTATCAGGCGTAGCTCCTCTTTGGTCTAAAACGGTTCCGTGGGGAGAAAGCGTAGAAGCAGCAGAGGCAAAATTTTAATCGGGAGAACATCTCTTTCTGCTGTGGCCTTTGCCGTTGCGTCAGCAAAGGCGTTTCCTTTCGCTCGGGGCGAGTATGCCTTTTGGTGGCTCTTGCAGTGTATAATGGCCACCTTTTTAGGAAGCCATAAGGCTTCCTTCCAGTAGGGCCAGGATTTCTTTTTTAATTTTCTTCCCTCCTGATGTTAACGGTCCTCTTTCCTTATGTAGAGCTCCATGAACATGGGCAGTGGCAAATGCATACCTGCTATCCGTGAAAATGTTCACCGTTTTTCCCTTTGCCCATCTGAGGGCCTGGGCTAGAGCCATCAGCTCTGCTCTTTGGGCAGAAGTGTCGTGCTCAAGGGATTGGGCCCAGATAACCTGGTCCTGAGTCACTACAGCTGCACCTGCGTATCTGATCCCATCTTTGACAAAACTGCTGCCATCAGAGAACAGCTCGAAATCCACCTTTGACACAGGTTGATCTCTTAAGTCCCCCCCTCAGTCCCATCAGAGTACTCAGTTTCCAAGTAATCATGGCGTGGGGCCTCTGAGTCGTCATCAGGCAGCAACGTGGCTGGATTTAAAGCCTCTGCCTTCAGAAAAGTGATGCATGGAGGGTCTAGTAGCAGTATCTGATCCTGGATGATTCGTGCGTTGATCCATCGGTCTGGTGGGGAGTGCAGCAGGGATGCTACTGCGTGAGGTTCTATGATCTGAAGGTCTTGCCCAAGCGTTAGTTTGGAAGCTTCTTTAACCAGTGGCGGCGACAGCTCTGAGGCAACTGGGCCACCCGGTGGCAACAGAGTCCAGCCGCTTGGACAAGTAGGCTACAGGTCGTTTCCAGGGGCCCAAAGTTTGAGTAAGGACCCCTTTAGCAATTCCCCGGATCTCATGCACAAATAGTTGGAAGGGTTTGGTAATACCAGGTAAAGCTAGGGCTGGGGCTTGGGTGAGGGTGCTCTTGATCTGCTCAAAAGCCCTGTCTTCTTGGCCTCCCCAGACCATCTCAGTTCCTTCACCCCCAGTGGCGGAGTACAGGGGTTTTGCCATTTCAGCGAAACCCAGTATCCAGAGGCGGCAATACCCAGCAGCTCCTAGGAACTCCCCGATCTGCCTTTTAGTTGTGGGTTTAGGAATGCTGAGGGTAGCTTGGATTCTTTCTGGCCCCAGCGATCGCTTGCCTGCATGCAGTTGGTAGCCCAAGTATATGACAGAGTCCAAGCAAATTTGCGCCTTCTTTGTGGAAACTTTATATCCCAGAACATCTAATTCCCTTAGCAGGTCCTCTGTAGCCTTTGTGCAGTTCTCTAAGGAGTCAGCGGCTAGGAGCAAGTCATCTACCTATTGCAACAGTGCAACATCTGGGTGGCTCTCCCGGTAGGGGACCAAATCCCTTCGGAGAGCCTCATCAAAGAGTGGGGGGAGTTTTTAAACCCTTGGGGCAGTCGAGTCCAGGTTAACCGTCCGTTGTAAGTTCCATCTGGGTCTGTCCATTCAAAGGCAAAAATAGGCTGACTGACCTTTGCAATCGGCAAAGCAAAGAATGCATCCTTTCAGTCCAGGACGGAGTAAAGGCAGTAATTTGGTGAGAGTTCACTCAGGAGAGTGTAGGGGTTGGGGACTGTAGGATGAATTGTCTCCACCCTTTTGTTAACTTCTCTGAGGTCTTGTACCGGCCTATATTCTGAAGTCCCAGGTTTTGGGACAGGAAGCAAGGGAGTATGGCATGGCAGAACGGCATGGCATTAGGATCCCAGCTTCTCACAAGCGGTTGATGTGTTTGGCAATTCCCTCCCTCGCTTGCTGGCTGATGGGATATTGCCTCACCCGGACTGGGGTGGCTGTGGCAGCTAGCTGGATCACTAGCGGTGCTTGTTGAATGGCTAGTCCAGGGGGGTTAGTTTCAGCCCAAACTGTAGGAATTGTCTCTTTCCACTTTTCTATTAATGGAGACGCTTTCCGCTCTGGTTTTTCTAAGAGTAGATATTCCTCTGATATAGGGCAGGTAACTAGAATGGCAGGTGGCGGTAGGTTCAAGTCTATAGAATTTCCGGTAAAGGAAATTTGGGCTTTAAGCTTGTGCAACAGATCTCTCCCCAGAAGGGAATATGGGCAATCAGGTATGAGCACAAAGGAATGAGTAATAGTCCCTTCAGCTAGGTCAGTGATTCGGGCACGAGTCTGCAGGTAGCCTTGCGCTTGTCCTGTGGCTCCCGGAATGTATACCTTTTCTTTAATCACAGGTCCTAAGGGTTCTTTAAGACCCAGTGTCAACCAGGAATCTGGTTTCTTTCCCTTCTATGTTGAGGGTAACCACAGGCTCCTGGGGATTCAGGGAAAGAGGGGAGCTGTGGTGGTGTCATTGTTCCTGGGCAACCAGGATGGGAGGCTTTTTGTTGGGGCATTCATCTTTCCAATGTCCTTCTTTCTTACGATAAGCACATGGATTTTTTTTCCAATGTTGCTCAGGGTCTTTTCTGGCCTAGGGGTTGAGGCCTTCCCTGTCCTTTGCTGTTGCCTGGGGGTTTTCCCCAGGCGCAACGAGGACTTTCCCTATTTCTTTCCCTTGCATAACGGCAGAGCTGTCCCTGCTCTGAAAAACTTGCTGGGCTATTTCTACCAACTCTGAAATTAGCTTTCCTTCGAATCCTTCTAATTTTTGGAGCTTTTTATGGAGGTCTGGGGCCGACTGAGAAACGAAAGCCATGTCAATGGTTTTCTGGTTCTCTGTTGCCTCGGGGTCAATAGGAGAGGATAAGTGGTAAGCCTGGTAAAGCCTTTCTAGGACATTCATTCGGTCCCTGGACCGTGTCATGAATTTTTGTCAGATCGGTGGGCTTTCGTGCCACTGCGCGAAGCCCCTGTAACAGAATCTGGCGATACTGGAGTAGACGCTCCCTACCGCTACCCGCGTTAGGGTCCCACTGGGGCGGCGCGGAATGGAAAACGTGCTCAATTCTGCGAAGGTCTGTGGGAGGCATTCCATCCGGGCCGAGGACCGCTCTTGTGGCTTCCCGGGGCACTCGGGCCCTTTCCTCCGAAGCCAGTAAGACCTGCAAGAGTTGGTGACAATCTTCCCAAGTAGGTAAGTGGGTGGTGAAAATAGAGCTCAATAAGTCAATCAGGCCCTGGGGGTTTTCAGAGAAAGGCGGGTTCTGAGTTTTCCAGTTGTTGAGGTCCGTGGTGGAGAAAGGAGTGTAGACAACCATCGGGCGTGTTGACCGCCGTCTGGACCGGGAGCCAGAGCCGTTTGCCTAAGAGGAAGGATGGGAACTGGGGCATCAGAGGACTGGTGTTCTCCTCTACAGAGGGCTCCTGATCTGGTATGTGGGGGACTAGTCAAAGGGTCTCCTGCGGCTTTGGGTTCCTGGGGAGCTAGTGGAGTCTGGGGAGAAGGAGGTGGTCTCTGAGGATCGGATAACAAGTCCCTTCCTTCGGGTTATCTCCTGAAGCACTGGGTAAAGCCTCTTTGAAGGCTGAGTGATGGGAAGCAAGGGTTTGGAGTTTGGAGGAGAAGAGGAAGGGGAGTGGGAAAGGGAGATGCCAGATGAGAGCTTTTGGCCCTGTTTCTGGCACCCTCTCAGCCAGGAAGATGGGTCTTCTAGGTCGACCCAAGTCACAACATATGGCTCCTGGTTGGGATGAACATCATGACAAATCCTGCGGACAGCATAAGCAAGGTTAAGATTATAGGAGCCCTCTGCAGGGGGCCAGTCAACCCCAGAGAATGTTGGCCAGTCCAGTTGGCAATATGTCCGCAGCCACGATGGCTTTAGGTTAAAGCCATAGTTCTTTCCTCTTTTTCTGAAACCAGAGAAGTTATTTAGGATCCATTTAAGGCGGGGGGGGGGGGGGGGCGGGCAAGGCTTGGACAAAGACTGACCCATGGCGGAGGTTAAACAGTGGGTCACACCAGAGATAATGATAGGTTAACAGGAAACGTTTAACAGGGCACACAGAGCACTGAACGTAAAACAAATGGTTGGGGTGATCAAGCCCGACCCAGAGGGTCCGAAGACCCAGATGGTGCTGGGGACGTCTCCACCAGATACCAGCTAGGGGGAAGTTAAGCCGCATCCAGCCTTCCCTCCTAGAATCAGATCTGTCCAGTAACAGAAAACAGAGAACAGAAAATAGAAAACAGGTGCCGCCTCGCGTACCTTGCTTAAGCCAGGTCTGAGAACGGAAGGCCGGGGCCGAGGAACGTCTCTCGGGAGCTCTCCCCTAGCTGTTCCGCTTCAGCCTCCGAATTTCGGGTGGTCATAGAATCTCGGTGGGACCTCCAAATGAAACACCAGACGCCGAATAGAAGCGAGGCAAGATTTTATTCACGGCCGGGCCAAACCTGATCTCCTGATCTTAAGGAGAAAAGTGCAGAGAATGGCCCCGCACAAAGGTAGCAGTGAGCTTACATGGATTTTAGCAAGTCAGAGTACGTCATTATTTAGTTAACCAATTACAATTTACAGCATTTCACGGTAGCCAATTACATTGTGACACACAGACCGTTAGTTTTGGCGGGAACCTATCAATTTAAAGTTTTTTGTTCTAAGAGGGTTTAAAATCACCAATCATAGTTAGACACCTAAGATACCATGGGGCAGTGAGTTCATGACTTTCTACATGTTGGTCTTGCCTAGGCCAGATCTTGGTAGAAGGGGTGGGGAGCGTTTTGCAACCTAAGTTATCTACTTAGCAAGCAGGCAAAGTTACGGAAGCGAGATAGGGTGGTTAGTAATTTCCGATAACCCTAATAGGGAACTGCATAAGCTTTTATCTCAATTATTCATGAAAGGTGAGTTTAAGCCCAACTTATACACAGTAAGCTTTCTGATATCTTATAAGTCAACCTATTACACTACAACCCTGGAAACATCATGCTAAGTGAAAAAAGCCTATAACGAAAGCCCACATATTAGAAGACACCATTTATTTAAAATATACAGAACAGCTCCTATCAGTGATGTGGTACCATCAGGCTATTACAAAGTATTGGACAGGAGAGGGCTCCCCCAAGCAGCCTGTCATTGTGAAGGCCAAATTCTTCAACAGAAGAGCTGAAGAGAAGATCAAGGGGTAGGAATGGCTGTGTCCTGGCAGCTTGAAGCCCCATGGAGGGAGGTCTACTAAAAGGTAACAAGTGCTTTTCAAAAAAAAAAAAAAAAAAATCTATTTTTGTCCCACATAAACCTAGGATTCTGCTAATGGGTACAGGGTTACTTTTTGGGGTAAAGGAAATGTTCTAAAATTGATTATGTTGACAGTTGCACAACTTATTGAATTGTATACTTTAAATGGGTGAATCATAAGGTATGTGACTTATATCTTAATAAAGCTCTCACATGTATTTTTAAAAAGCACGGGTAGAGGGGTGGGAAACAAAAGGGAAGCAGGAGTCTGGGGGTGATGGAAATATTCTAAATACCGATTATGGTGGTGATGGTTCCCGGGGTATACATTTGTCAAGCCTGATCAAAATGTGTGACGTAGGGGCGCCTGGGCGGTTCAGTCGGTTGAGCGGCCGACTTCGGCTCAGGTCATGATCTCGAGTTCATGGGTTCAAGCTCCACATCGGGCTCTGTGCTGACAGCTCACAGCCTGGATCCTGCTTCAGATTCTGTGTCTCCCTCTCTCTCTGCCCCTCCCCTGCTCTTGCTCGGTCTCTCTCTCTCTCAAAAGATAAAATAAAACGTTAGAAAAAAAAATTTTTTAGAAAAAAATTGTTTTAATGGGATGTAAATTAATTTTCAATAAAGTTGATTTAAAAAACAAACAAACAGGTGGAGAAGGCCGGAAGGAGCAGTGCAGGAATCAAGACCATTACATGACAAAGGGCAGGTCCTCTCCAGTTGCCAGGGAAAACAATTCAGAGGGGACCTGGACTCCTCCCCTCCCCTCAGGAGCATTAGAATTCCTACTTCCTCATTAGACAACACAAGGGAAGCCAAAGGAATTGAAATGGAAAGCAGGGTCCCTCCACAGTGCCTGGCCTGGAGGAAATGAGGCTTCTAGACTTTGTGCAGATGGTGATTTGAAGACCCCGGGCTCAAAGTCTTGGAAAAGGAGGGGCACCGGCCTGTTAACATTCAAGTGCACTTTGTAGGCTCTCCTTTGTCTTACTTAGCCTTATAGGAGTCCTGGTAAAACATGCCTCACCCAGCTGGGTGCCTGTTCTCCTTCTAGGGGTCTCCATCTTGATCTAGACCTGAAGCTGCCAAAGGGTCTGAATGCCCAGCACGATACCTGGCATTCGGCGAAGCCTAGATTAGACACACGAAGTAGAGGGGGCAAAACCCACCCACTCTCTAAAAGAAGTTTGAATTGGTCAAGAAGTGGGGCTGTCCCAACGCCTGCGCAGTGCTTGTCTTGGGCAGCCCCGCGTCCCGTCCGCTCAGCCTCGCGTTCTTTCCCAGCTTCCACCTTCCCCTTCTGCTGCCCCTGCCCCAGCCCGACGTGCCCTTCCTCTGGCGTACCTGAGCACAGGATGGAGTAGAAGCCCTCCTTCTGGAGCATGATCAGCAGGGAGCCCCAACCGAGGAGCACGGCAGAGAAGAAGAGGTTCTCCAGCATCGCGGTGCACGCCATCCACCAGCGCCTCCGGTACGCCTGCTGCAGCGTGGGGGCCATGCTGGCCGCGAGCCTGCACAGGAAGACCGCGCTGAGCAAACGGACCCCCGGCGGCCCCGGGGAAGGGTCTCGCATCCCGGTGGCTCCTGAGACCCCTCGAGCCTGCCCGCGAAGGTCCCAGGGCCCTGGGCTTCCCGGCGGGTGCCGCCGACCTGGCTCTGGGCGCACTGGCAGTGCCAGGGGCTCACGCGGCGCTGCGCTCCCGCCGGGCCACTATCGGAAACAAGGAAGGTCCTGTCTGAGCGCAACAGATTCCTGGCGCGCTGCCGGGCTCTTCCAGCCAGGCCAGAACGCGCAGAACCCGGCTCCCCGGGCCCAAACCCGCACCTCCCCAAGTCCCCAAAGGTCAGCAAGGGGCAGGGCGCGCTCTGAAGCCACCGCTGGCCAGCATCCGGCCGCCCGCGCCAGGAAGGACCCCCAGAAGCAAGCAGGAGGAGGAAGGGGAAGTCTGGGACTAGCCTGAGACACCCCCCCCCCCCATTCCTGCTGCCCCAGTAAGACCACTCCTCTCCTCTGGGGCCCGGCCCCCGCTGGCCCTCCGCCCTCCGCCTCTCCGCACCAGGCGTCCGGTGTCCCCGCCGTCCCTCGATCCAGGCAGACAGCTGCCACGTGGAAGGAGACCCGGGGCGGGCCCTCCGGCGGCCCCGGCGCCCCTCACTCACTCGGCAGGGCGCGGGCCACCACGCGGCGCGCATCCGAGCCAGCCCGCGCTCTCGGGTCGGGGAAGGGTGCTCGCGCTCCGGCAGGAAGTCCCGCGGCCGCTGACTTTATAAGGGCCGAGCTCCCCGCGGGCGGGCGGCGGGCGGGTGTGTTTACCAGAGGGAGGGAAGGAGCCCGAGCTCCCCCCGCCGCGGCCGCCGCCACCACCGTGGGAGGAGACGGGACACGGGCGGCGCGGGGGTGGGGAGCGGCAGGGGGGAGACGGATGCCGCGGAGAGGAGAGGGACGGGGAAGGGCAAAGGGGGGAAGGGCGCGAGGGAGGGGTGGAAGGCACCAGCCGCGGCTCCCGGGGCCTCAGTACCCTCATCTGTGAAATGGGGCTCTGGGTTCCGGCGCGCCCGCAGGTCGGTTCAAACTCCGACAAGAGTGTTGCTCCAAACTGAGGAAGTGCAGCCGAGGGGGCCGAGAGGAAGAGGAGTACCCGAGGGGCCGGAGGAAAGGGAGGGAGGGACACGCTTGGAGAGACGCGACAGCGAGCCGCGGGACCCCACGGGCTCGGGGGAGGGAGCGGGTTTTTTCTTGGGGAACCTGGGAGTGTCGGTGGGAGACGGCCCGTGGGGCTCTCGGCGGACCCGCAGCCGGCCCCCTAACCACACCCGCCGCTCACCTCTGGTGGGGGGAAGCGCGCCTCCCGAGGCTGCGGACGCCTCCGGGAGCGCAGCGCCTTCGCGGCGCGTCCACGCTCTGCGGCCGTGGTCGCGCGGGCCCAGCTGCGAACCGCACGGGCTATCGGACTTCTCTGCGCGCCGGGGCCGGGCCGCCTCGGGGACTCAGCGCCGCAGTCTGGTGTTCTTGCCTCCTCTGCCCCCTCGGAGGAAGTCGGGGAGCGGGGAACCCGCCGGGCACCCCCGATCCGCGAGACGGGGCATAGGCGGAGCGGATCCACGGAGTTAATACTTGTATTTACACCCGTCCCGGGCTGCGCCCCGAGGTGGGGGCGGGGGCTCCCTTCCCTTCCCCTCCCCCTAGGTCTAGTTTCACGCGCACGTGACTCGCCCTCTAGTCCCCAGATACTCCCCCGCAGCACACGCCCCAGCACAAAGAATTCCCACCCCCACCCCCGCCCTCTCCCTCGGGCCCCCCAGACGAATTGGGCAGCGCCCTCTGTATCCTTGGTCAAAACAGAGAACGACTCAGCTGGAGCCGACTGGCCCCGATGCAGGGCCGGCTTGGGTGGGGTTTTGAACTGTGCAGTTGGGAGTAGTGTTTTCTGAGAAGCAGAATGACATGGGTTTCCTTAGAGTTAGTCAGCTGGAGGTCTGCATCTGGACTTTGAAAGTGACTGGCCTGGCTTAACTTGGGCAAGTTGTTTAAACTCCCTGAGCCTCGGTTTTCTTCTTTGTAAATTAGGATAAGGGGGGCGGGGGGGGCGGTGAAAGACGACGGAGTTAAGAGTTATGATGCAGGTCAAATGCTGAGCCCGGCGCTCAGCGTGGGGTACGTGCAACAAGTGTTGATTGTTGTTACTGCTATTGCTATTATTATTTCAGAAGACCTGGGAATAGGATGCTTCCAGACACTTACTGATTCCTGGTAAATCTCCCCACCTCCCTGGGCCTCAGTTTCCTCATCTGTGAAATAGAGGGGGAGGTGTGGGTTAATGAGGTGAAGCAAAGGCCAGTCAACACTGATGTGAACTTAATACAGCGTGTTGAGAGTGGTAGTGGTGATATCCACAAAGCTCCGGAGCCATGTGAGCGACTGGCCACGAAGACCTCAAGACCAGGGGATCCCTTAATGGCCAAGCCACCAAGCCAAGAGAGGGAACTCACATTTGCTGAGTGGCTACTAAACTCTGGGCGCTTTCCAAACAAAAACCATTAAACCCTCAAAACATCATGGTCTCATTTCAACCCCACAGGGGTTGGGAGAAGGCTGGCGGCTGGAACAAGGTAGGTGGGGGCAAGATGTGAAGTCAGATCTTCCGGCTTTTAAGTGTGGCCCTTTCCATCCCTCTAGGCCAGAAGCAACAGCAAGAGCAAAGGCTTAGCAGTGAAAAGGGCACAAGGAGTTCTCTCTGGCAGGAGTGGGGTGTCAGGCTCTGATGGTTTCACCTTTTAAAACTCATTAGTGACTCGCAGAACTTCCCGATCAAGGTCCAACACCTTAGCTTAGCCTAGAATAAGGGTTCTAACCTGAGACAGTCACAGATCCCTTTGAGAATGCAATATGCAATGTTTTGAGCGCACTCCCTGTGAAAATGCATGTGTGACCAGGAACACATACACACATTCAAATTTCAGGGCTTTATGGACCCCTTCCGTGGGCGTTAGGGGTCCATGGGCCCCCAGGACTTTAAAGCTTGCCCTTCTTGATCCCTGACACCGGTCCATGTTTTCCCCTCATGGACTCTCAGCTCCGGGAGGGGGAGGGCCTGGCCGGCTGTGCTCACTGCTGTATCCCCAGCACCTAGAACAGCACCTGCACCTAAGAGGCACTCAGCAAGCACCTGTGGAGGGAAGTGTGAGGCCAGCTGGTTTCATACCTCCTCGCCTTTGCACCTGCTTCTCCTTCTTGTGGGCATGACAGATTCCCTTCTTCATTTCCAACGTACTCATCCTTCACAACTCACCTCACGTTTTACCCTTTTCTGGAAGCTGTCTGGTCTGCTCAGCCGGGGGGGGGGGGGGGGGCGCGGGGGGGGCCCTGCCCATGTATTCCCCCAAAACACTAGTCTAGCCTCCGCTGAAGCCCTCACACTGACCTAGACTCATTGGTGTAGCTGTCTGCCTCCTACCCCCACAAGCTATAAATTTCTTGAGGGCAGGTGCCACGTGGTAGGTATGTGCCTGCCACCTATGCCAGCACCCGGCAGGTAAACGAGCCCCTGGTTAAATGTGCTGGATAAACGAAAGGGGGGTGGGTGGGAAATGAAGCTGAAAAAGTAAGCTGGGGTCAGTCTGGAATGACCTCTGTGAGGCCAAGGACTTTCAGTGTCGTGAGATGGGCGACAGGAACTCCGGGATTGCATTTTCTTGTCTTCTTTTCTTTAAGGATGGCGATTAGATGTGGTCGAGTTTGTGTGCCTAATGAATGGAGGATATACTGGAAAGGAGAGAGAACCTAGAACAGTTGAGAGGTCTTAAAGCGACTCTAATAGTTTAGATTTTTTTTTTTTTTAAATAGAAGGGAACAGATCTAAGACACACTTCCATATCAGAATTGATAGGATTTATCAGCCCCCTTCCTGTCCCCCAAAAGGAATCCCTTCCTAGACTCCGTTTCCCTGACACTACCCATGTCACATGGGCTCTCCTGCTGGCTGCCAGCTGCAGCCTGCTTCACAGCTGAGCGGACCAGAGTACCAGCTTCGGAGGCACACAGGCTGGGGTCCTGATCCTGGCTTTGCAGCAGACGAGCTGAGCAATTTTGCCCAAGGCACGCACGCTCCTGAGCCCCCCTCTCCTAGTCCGGTAAGTGCTGGAAATGACAGTATCCAGTTCAGTATGTAAGACATGATTTCTTCTAATAAGTAGTTATTATAAACTTTTGCACGAGGAATGTAAATAGAATGGTGCAGCTGCTTTGGAAAAACAGTTTGGCAGCTTCTGGCATCGTTAACATGGAGTTACCACGTGACCAGCAACTCCACTTTTAGGAATATACCCGAGAGAACCGAGAACATCCACAGACACAGAAATCTGGACACAAATGTTCATAACAGCATCATTCGGGATCGCCAGAAAGTGCAAACAACTCAGTGGTCCGTCAATTGATGGATAAAACAAAATGTGTGTATACTAATATGCAATGTGGTCGTATTCGGTCACAAGGAATGAAGTACCAGTTGGTGCTGCTACCACAGGGTAGAACCCTGTAAGCATGCTGGGTGAGAGAAGCCAGACACAGAAGGCCACATACTGTATGACTGCACTTATATGAAATGCCCAGATTAGGCAGAACCGCTGAGACAGAAGTAGATTCGTGTGGTTGCCAGGAGCTGGGGGAGAGAAAGGTGGGAAGTGATTGCTAACGAGTATGAGTCTTCTTGGGGCAATGAAAATGTGCAATCAGAGAGTAGAGACGGTTGTACAACTTTGTCAGTGTACTGGGCTCCACCGAATGTTACGCTTTAAAATAACTTATTTTTAAGATTACTTTAAAAACTTTTGGGAGGCGCCTGGGTGGCTCAGTCGGTTAAGCGTCCGACTTCGGTTCAAGTCATGAGCTCGCGGTTCGTGAGTTCGAGCCCCGCATCGGGCTCTGTGTTGACAGCCCGGAGCCTGGAGCCTGCTTCGGATTCTGTGTCTCCCTCTCTCCCTGCTCCTCCCCCACTCGTGCTCTCTGTCTCTCAAAAATGAATGAACGTTAAAAAAAAAAAAAAATGGAAACAAAATTTTTTTAATCTTAAAATAAAAAGGGCACCTGGCTGGCTCAGTTGGTGGAGCATGTGACTCTTGATCTTGAGATTTTAAGTTCGAGCTCCATTGGGTGTAGAGATTACTTAAAAAATAAAATCTTTAAAATAATAAGTGCTCGATAATGACCATAAATGACCTTCCTCTTTCCTAACTTGCTCCTGCTCCGTTGCTGCCTGTGTGGGTAAAAGCGCTACCCTCCACCTGGTTGCTTAAGCCACAGAACTGGAGTTACCCGACTTTGCTCCCAGCCTCACCTTCCGCATCCAACCCGTCTAGAGAGCCTGTGGGTCCTACCTCTAAAGACCTCTGGTCTCCATCCACTGCCATCCCAAAGCCCAGGTCATCAGCAGCTGCCACCAGCAGCCCTTTCAACCTGGGCTTTCTTTCTCTCTTCTTTAAGATTTTAAGTAATCTCTACACCCAAGGTGGGGCTCAAACTCACAGCACCCAGATGGAGAGTTGCAGGCCCCACCGACTGAGCCAGCCAGGCGCCCCTCTCAACCTGGCCTTTCTGAGTCCACCTGTGCGCGTGACCCCACCATCCAATCAGAATGATCTACTGGAAATGCAGATTTGGGAGCACTGGGTGGCTCAGTCAGTTAAGTGTCCAACTTTGTGTCGGGAACTCACGGCTCCTGAGTTCAAGTCCCGCGTTGGGCTCTGTGCTGACAGCTCCGGAGCCTGGAACCTCCTTTGGATTCTGTGTCTCTGTCTCTTTGTCCCCCCACCCCCGCCCCCCCCACCCCATCAAAAGTAAATAAACATAAAAACACACACACACACACATTTGATCAGACCTTTCCCCTTGCCAAGTTTCCCATGACCCCTGGACAAATACACAAACTCCCATCAACACCCTCAAGTCCATCTGGGCCCCAACCTCCCTCTGGCCTCTCTCTTCTTATGCTTTCACCATGGTGACCTCTTCATGCCCATGAGTACTCCCATGTTCTCCCACCTCCAGTTCCTCCTGGGCCTGGAACATTCCCCTGCTCTGGCTATCTAATTCTTCAGATTATGATTTCATGGTCACTTCCTTGGGGATGGCACCCTTTGCATGATTCCAACGATAAATTCCCTTGCTATGTGATCTATGTGATAACTGAGCTTCCTTTTGATGAAACTCATCAAGTTGTGTCTGTTTTGTCTGATGGACTGTATGTGCCAGAGGGCAGGGATCCGTGCCCACCTTCCTCACCACTACCCTCCTGCCACTTAGCACGGAACCCACTGCGTACACGCTCCCTGCCTGGCAATTTCCTACTCATCCTTCAGATCTCACTTACCCACCATGTTCTGGGAGACAGCCTTCTCTGAGCACCCAGACTTGGGGGCACATTCCTCTACATAGGCCCACAGCCTCACACTTATCACAACTGCAAAAGCAACTGGTTTTACCACACCTTCCCGTTAAATTTTTTGTCTTTCTCTTTGCCCCAGCAGTTAAAACAGTACTCGTCACAACACTCCCTTCAGGTCAGCCCACAAAAATTTTTATGATGATCCCTAAAATTGTATGCAAAATTCTATGTGCATGTACATTTTTCTAAAGAATAATGGCTTGTGTTGGAGTTTCATGGGGGGTCCAAAACCTGAAAGAAGTTAAGAACCTTCCCCTGGGAGGGGTGCTTATGTGGCTCAGTCGGTTAAGTGTCCAACTCTTGATTTCAGCTCAGGTCATGAGCTCAGGGTTTGAGAGATCATGCCCTACATTGGGCTCTGCATTGACAGTGTGAAGCCTGCTTGGGATTCTCTCTCCCTCTCTCTCTGCCCCTCCTTGGCTCTATCAAAACATAAACATAAAAAAAGAAAAAAAGAACTGTCCCCAGGAGCTGAAGACTCTCTCCTTCAAAACAGCACTGCCAACCCAGACTTCTACTATGCAAAGCCATCCCCACTTGGATACAGGTTCCAAGAGGGCAAGGATCTTTATCTGTTTGGTTCACTGATGTGTCCCAAATGCCTGGAATGTTGCCTGGCCCATGCCAGGTATAGGTGTAGAAAGACCATAGTCTCAGACAAATTGTAATAGTTGTGAGAACTGTACATGTATTGGTTAGCTATTGCTACATAACAAACTACCCCAAAACTTAATGGCTTAAAACAATTTAGTATCTTGGTTTCTCCAGGTCAGGAGTCAGGGTGCAGCTTAGAGGGGTCCTCTGCTTCAGAGTCTCTCACAAAGCTGTGAAGGATCAGCCAGGGCTGTGGTCATCTGAAAGCTCGACTGGAGGAACGTCTGCTTCTGAGCTCACTCGTGTGGTTGTCAGCAGGATTCAGTTCCTCTCCAGCCGGAGGGTGCCCTCTGTTCCTTACCACATGGGTCTCCACAGGGGCAGTTACGAGATGAAGCTTGCTTCACCACAGTAAGCAAGAGGAGAGAGAGAGAGAATAAGAAGGCCACTGCAATCTTTTGTACCTTGACCTCTGAAATGGCATCCTGTCACCTGTGCTGTGCTCTGTTTGTTAGAAGCAAGTATGTAGGTCTGGTGCACACTCAAGGGAAGCAGACTGTACCAGGAATGAGTAGCAACAGGCAAGACCATCGGCCTGCCTGCCTATTCAGGACATTTCCGTGTTTTAGCAGCCGGCTCATCTGAAAACCCAGAAGGCACAGACCAACGCCTGTGGGTCAAGCAGATGATGAAAAGGGAAGAAATTAGTGGGAATTTTGCTGCCCATCTTCCAGCAGATTGCCACCAAGCATGGATGTAGGCTGACTTGTGAGAGCTTCTAAACTTTCAAAAGAAGGCAAAGCCCAGACTTTCATGAGACGTTTCCTGATTGTAAAACTGTGATAATCTAGCAAAAATACATGAGGATTAGGAGTTCCTGACTTTTCTCTATGGCAGAAAGAGCCTAACCCATCCCCCCCCCCCCACCTTTGTATGTTTGTTACCTCTCTCCTGTCCCCACCCTCTTGCCCCATCCCACCATTCACGAGGGCAGGGTCCAAGCAAATTCACTTTGGACCCTTTCTATAGCTCTTTGCATGTTACAGCAACAGTCAATATTGTTGAATGAAATTAGAAATTGCTGACCTGTATCTCTTTAAGGAGTGTCCCCTCACCACCCCAATCCTAGAGGGGTGGTTAAAAGTGGGCTCTGTTATCTGAATAAGCTGGGATCCTGGCTCTGTCACTTGCTTGTTTTATGACCTTCAGCAAGTTACTGACTCTTCAGACTTCAACTTCTTCATCTAGAAAGTGAGAATAACTGGGGGCACCTGGGTGGCTCAGTCAGTTGAGCGTTGAGACTTCAGCTCAGGTCATGCTCTCACAGCTCATGGGTTCAAGCCCCGCCTCGGGCTCTGTGCTAACAGCTCAGAGCCTGGAGCCTACTTCTGATTTTCTCTCTCTCTCTCTCTGCCCCTCTCCTGCTCATGCTCTCTCTCTCAAAAACATTCTAAAAAAGAAAAGCAATCAAGTGAGAACTGTACCTGCTTCTGAGTTGTTATAAGGATTAACTGAAACAGTAGACTTATTAATACACCACTGCCACTCACGAGCTATCCTTACTGGCTCCCTAGCACCTCTCCCCTTAATCCATTATCTACCATCATCTTGCATTTCCCACCCAGCTGGCAGCTGGAGAGAGCCTCTGAAATGCCAATCTGTCACTTTCACTGCCAGGGTTTACATCTTTCAACAGTTTGCTTATGCCCTTAGTAGGAGAAAATCCAAAGTCCTTAACACAGCTTCTCAGGCTCTTACAGCGCTGTGCCTGCCCAGCGCCCCCCCCCCCCCGTCTCATCTCTCACCACTACCTCCCTTTACACTCAGCGTCCCAGGCCTGCTGAAGCGGTCTCTGGAACGCTCCACACTTTCTGCCACTGCAAAGCCTTTGTAAGTACCATTCCCTCCAGCTGGAACCTCTTCTCTCCACTCCTACCACCTCTGTGATGTTCCCGCTATGCACTATCGGAATTTGCGATGTTCCTTGCTAAACCTGAGGGCAAGCACAAGATCTTCCTCCCGGCTCCCCTCTCCCTAGCACAACGTGAGCACAGGAGAGGCTAATAGGCATTTGTGGAATGGTCTACGGCAGTGCTGATCATGCGGGCAGACAGCGCCACCTGTTGGCCCACGCTTGCACTTCAGTACCTAGGGAGAAGCTTTCACCTTCCGTTCGCCACTAAGGTCAAGGGACATGGTTTTGAGGTTTCCCCGGGGTCTATCCGCAACAGACAAACAAAAAAGCTAACATGGAGTCCTTAATGTGACAGAGGCAGACACTTTCCTAAGTGTTTTAGTTATTAACATGATTCATTTTCATAACACTCAGTGAGGTAGGTACCATTAGCATTTTATGGAGGGAATAATTGAGGCACACAGCAGGTAAATGCCTCACCCATGATCACGCAGCTAGAAAATTTCACCCCAGACGGCCTGCACTTTTAAGCCCCAAACTCACTGCTTCTATCGCTTCCTTTGCTCGATGCCTAGAGATCCGGTGAGGTTCCATCCCAGGTACGCACCTTCCACCGTGAAGGCACTCCTTCCAGTGGCATTGGTGTCAACCAAAACCCCACCTGGAGTGACCCACACGTTCTGCAAGCTGCAGTTCTCTGAGGCACTCAGGACAGGAAGGACAGGAAGTCGAGGCACTGTCTCCTCAGTGAGGCGGCAAAGTGTAGCAGTCAGTCCTGGCCTCCATGTGACTGCTCCTCTCATGAGACCTCCCGCCAGCAACCACCTCTCTGGGCCCCCACTCCCCTATAGGACCCCTTAGCCCAGGTGAGTGGATTAGGTCAGATGTTTTGTTACCATGGAGACATTTTATTTGCACGCACGTATTCCATCCCTAGAAAGAGAATCCCAGGATTTTCCCTTCCGTGTGTGTTTGTCTTGCTTCTTCATGGTCCCCATTACGCCGGCTGAGGCGGTCAGTGCAACGACACCAAACTGGTGGGACAGGAGCAGATTATTCTGCCACTTTTCCGGATCTCTGAGTTGTCTCTCAGATCTGGGGCCGATCACTCCACACGTGTTTAACCTGCCCGCGAGGCTCACAAGCAATTCTCCCAGCTCTGGGATCATCAACGATTTCAACTTTGCCAACGTGACTATGCTTCATCACAATGAGGAACCGGACGATGACCCTGGAGCATGACCTAGTAAGAACCTGGCGCCTGCCTCTTTCAGCGTTGTTAATGCTCTCGAGGGTGTCGGCCAGGACATTCACGTGCACCATTATGGCAGCACAGAAAGATGGTGGAAAGAGCTACCTCGGACATCATGTGAAGAGTGAGGAGTGCAGTTTCTGATTCAGGCGAGCAGCGAATGGCAGTGGGTTTCACTCAGTCCCCTCCCTGATCACTCACGTCACACCCGAGGCTGGGCCCTTCACATGTTTCGATATTGCCATTTGGAACCAAGGGGTTGGCTGCTTCCTTCTCAAATCCCATCTCCTGTTCACTCACTCCTCTAAGTATTTCCTTAAGATCTGGAAAAATGCCTGCCTGACTCCACTTAAATTTTAAGCTGTTATTTCAACACATGTATATGGTTAATACTTACTGGGCACTGCCTGTGCCCTAGTCATTATTCTAAAAGCTGTGCACGTGGTACATCATTTAATCTTCCCAACAGCCCTACGACTGTCCCCATTTGACAGATGAGGAAGCTACAGCACAGGGAAGGGACAAGTTCGGGGTCACAGGACAAGTGGCCGACCTGTGGCAGGAACCTAAACCTTCGGACCACTCTGTGCTTTCAAACACCACGCTGGACCCCCTCTGCTGGTAGAGCCTGTGTCTGCTGCCTCTACCCCAAGTGCCGGCCACACTGCTCTGCATATGGTAAGTGTCGACAAATCCGTTTTAATATATATGTATATATACACACACACATACACGTACATGCACAGTCACATCCCAGGGGGACAAACACCCCTTCTTCAACCGGGAGACAGCTCTATCATACTCTGGGCTCCTGGAGCCTCTCCACAAGGAGCCTAGGCCTGGCCGTCTTCACAGATGACACCCAGTGGGGGCACTTTTGTTAGACAAGTGGGAAGAGACAGGGCGCACCTCGGGATGTATACCAGCTGGGGCCTCACACGGGCCCAGAGCTCTGCTGCACCCTCTTTATCACCTCTTCATCCTGCATAGACAACTCTGTCAACTTTTTGCCCATCCGCTCATGGATGTCCAGGTACTTGGAGACACAGCGGTCCAGGCACACAGACTCGCCCTTGGACAGTTCTGCTTCCTTGTAGTGGGGAGGCACGCACTTCCGGTGGCAGGCACTGGTCATTCTGGGGGGAAGCAAGGGCAAGGTCAGGTCGGCAGCATCCCGAGGCATACCAGGAACTTGCCATCATTCCTGCCCTGTCACACTGATTTCACCTCCCAAGAAGGCGATCTAAATCCTCAGTTTGCATCTCAACCATCTCGGAATGTCCTTAACAGTCCTCACGTCATCTGAGCCCACGTTTATGACTGATTATATAGGAACTGTTAGTTGAGCACTGGCTAGGTTCCAGGCATCATGCTAAGTGCTTGACGCAGACTGTTATGCAGTCCCCACGATAATCCTCTGAGGTAGAGGCGCTATCACTATCCCCATTTTACAGATAAGGAAATTAAAACATGGAGAGCCTCAGGATCTCATAAAGCTTAGCTATGAACCCATGGACCCTGACCTCACAGCCTACATCTTAAAATTATTTAAAATATTTGAAAAGTATTTGAACATACAGCTTCCCAGATAAACCACCAAGAGAAAATACCAGGAAGCTTAAGCCGATAAAAACAGCAAACACGTGTGGATTGCCTTCTACGTTTTGGGCTCGATACTTAGAGCTTGTCATACATTTCTTCGTTTAACATTAACAATGTCTCCAGAAGGTAGGTACTATTATTATCTCCATTTTACAGGAGAACCACCAGTCCAACAATCCAAGTGATTTGCCCAAGGCCAGAAGAGCGGTGATTGATGGAGTCAATTTGTTCCCAAATTTGCCATATGGCTGTGGCCACTAGTCTGGAGTCAGACTGATGTACTGGTCCTGACATTGCTATTCACCAACTGTGAATCCCGAGAAAGTTCTTGAACCTCCAGAAGCCTCCATGTCTTCACCGTACAATGGGACAACTAAAGTTAGCCCAGTGGGTCATTTTGAAGATTTTTTTTAAAAGATTAAGGTGTGTAAAATGCTCAGCACGTGCCTGAGGTGGAGTACGAGTTTAAGAAACGTCCACTGCTAAGTGGGCTGCGTACTGTTTGTCAAAACGTAGATGCTCAACTGCTCCTGGAACCTAATCAGAGCTTTAACTGCCCTTCCTGCTCAGCTCCTTCCTCGCCATCAGCATCCCGATCTCATTCTAGTGACCCCATACTGCCTTTGCATTAGCCCTCCACCATGAGGGTCGCAGGTGGGGGTGGGTACCCTCAGAAAGGTACTCTGAGAAAGGGTGACCTAGGCTCATTCTCGAAGACAAGGTAACGTGCGGTTGGCTCTTACCTGTTGTACATATCAGCCATCATCTCCACCTCCAGCTCTGCGGCCAGCTGCTGGGCCCTGAGCGGATCCATCTCAGCCCTGCACCGTGGAAGGGATCTCCTTCTGGCCTCCTCGACCTGGGAGCAGACATCACCGTCAGCGTCCACCCCTCCCGTTCAGTTTCCCATCCCAGGGGATGGGGGATGTGGAGGAATCATAGGACACCAGGCGGGCAGGAGCCACTGACCTCAGTGAGTTTAACCACCCCATCTCACAGATGGGGAAACTGAGGCCCAGAAAAGGAACACTGCCTAGCCCAAGGTCACACAGCGCATCAATGGAGGGCCTAGAAATCGAGCCCGGGAGCCCTGACGCTCTGACGCTCAGTCCCTCGTGGCCACTTCTATCCAGGAGAAGATGGGGAGCCCGGAGAGAAACACTAAACCGCGGGCCTGAACCTCTAAGGCGCTGGGAATTCGATCACACGCGGAGCGAGGGCGCCCAGGTCCCGGTCCAGAGGCTGCACCTCTGAAATGGCGGCGCCATTACCAGGGTCACCTTGAGTCGAGAGTTCACTTACCACGGCCTGGAGCCGGTCTCAACGCCCGCAGTGACCCCAACTTACGGCAGATACCAGGAACTCACCGTAAAACCAGGTAGGCTAAGGCGGAAGCACGTGGGTCACTTCCGGGAGGGAAGTCCCGCCTCTTTGGTCGGACCCGCTTCCGGAATGAAGTACCAACGAGGTGCGCTGGGAAATCCGCTACCATAGAGAGGGAGCCGCCGGCCGCGGCTGGAGGCGGAGACGCCTTGCAAATGCTAGAGAGGACACCAAAACACCATAGAGGCTTGGGCGGAGTGCAGAGCGCCTGCAGCCTGGCTGTCAAGTCGCTTGGGTGATCGCGGGGAGGTCTGAATTTAACTGTTCCGGAGGAAGGGTCGCGGGGCCGACCCCGCACCCCCCGGAGAGTTGACGCCACGGCAGCAAAGTAGGCGCGGGGAAGGAAAGCCGCCCCCCAAAAGCGGTTCTGTTTGTGCTGCACATTAAGGTCACCTGGAACGCTTTAAAAGACCCCGAAGCCCATGCCTCACTTCATACCAATTAAATCAGAACTCCCGGGAATAGGCTGTAGGCATCGATAAATGTTTCAAATCCTCCAGTGCTCTCTGTGCAGCCAAAGTTGAGAACCAACGCTCCGAGACACTGGGAATACCGCTGCATGTAGATGCTAAGATTTCTCTGGGATTGCACAGAGAAGCGAGGCACGGTTCCTGCTCACAGAAGGATGAGACATGTGTACGGTCTGTTTTATGCAACTTCTGTTAGACGCCCTGGGCCATGAAAAGGTGAATAGGAGCAATTTTGGCTGCCACCAGAGCTAACCTAGTGTATTTGAACGAGGGAGGAGGAAGGTACTTGTGAACGCATCTTTCCAGGTTCCATGTGTTCCTAGATCTGCACCCCGGCACAACAAAAACCCACCCCAATCCTTTGATTTTTCAAGGGATTTCCCAGTAAACGAAATTTAGAAGATGCAAATGAATGGTGCAAGCATACACTGCCAGTTGGAGAAGATGGGCTAGACACTATATGATTGGTCACTGTTTGCTTCCCTGGTTCCCTGGGAGAGTCAAAAATTTTAAACACTGGCCCTCCTTTCTGCTGTAAGGACTCATCTTTCTCAAACCCTGTGCCCCCATACTTTAAAATTAAGGTATAACAGGGGCTCTGGGCTGGTTCAGTTAGTAGAGCATGCAACTCCTTACGTCTCCACCCCGTGGTGAATTCGAGCTCCATGTTGGGTGTAGCTCTTACTTAAAAAAAATTTTTTTAATAAAACTAAAGTATAACATTTATACAGTAAAATGACAAATATATAAAACAAACTTGATTTTTTAACTTTTTAAAAATTTATTTTGTTTATTTATTTTGAGAGAGAGCAGCATGTGAGCAGGGCAGGGGCAGAGAGAGGGAGAGAGAGAATCCCAAGGAAGCTCTATGAGTCAGTACAGAGCCTAGCGCCAGGCACAAACTCAAACTGTGAGATCGTGACCTGAGGCGAGACCAAGTGCCGGCTGCTCAATCCACTGAGCCACTCAGGCACCTCGTACATAGTCATTCTTAAGACCACCACTCAAATCAAAATACAGTATATTTCCAACACCTTCAAAAGTTATCTTATGGGGGCACCTGGGCTGGGCATGGAACCTGCCTGGGATTCTTTCTCTCTCTCCCTCTGCCCCTCTCCCAAATGTGTTCTCTCTCTCTCTCTCTCTCTCTCTCTCTCTCTCTCTCTCTCACTATTGCTTTTGCTCTCTCTCTTAAAAAAAAAAAAGTATCTTATGTTCCTTCCCAGTCAATAACCCCTCTCCCAAAATTAACCACTGTTCCAACTTCTTCTTTTTTTTAATGTTTTATTTATTTATCTTGAAAGACAGAGAGAGGGAGGGAGGGGCAGAGAGAGAGAGTGAGAGAGGGAATCCCAAGCAGGCTCCGCACTGTCAGCATAGACAGACATGGGGCACTATCCCACAAATCGTGACAGTGTGACCCAAGCTGAAACCAAGAGTCGGACGCTTAACCAACTGAGCCACCCGGATGCCCTATTCTGACTTCTGTTGCCCACTCTTGAACTTCATGTGAATGGAGTTATACATTATTTTCTGGTTTGTGCCTGGCTTCTTTAGCTCAATGTTGTGTCTATCTTTTATTCTTTTTTTTAATGCTGTCTAGTGCTTGTATGAATAAGCTACAATTCATCTATCCATTCACCTGTTGATAGACTTTGGGGTTGTTTCCAGTTTGGGGCTATTATGACAATGTTTCCGTGAATATTGCACACATATTTTAGTGGACACACGTTGTGCTGGTTTTTGCTTTTGATATTATAGCCAACATATTATGGAATATTAAGAAAGTGCATGGGAAAAGGAATGGGTTCTTACAAGAGTTATCTGCTTCCTTGATGGGATTTTTATTAGGTGTTACAAAAGGTTACGTACTGTATGATTCCATTTAATATTCTCAAAGTGACAAAATTATAGAGACAAAGAGATAAATGGTTACCCAGGGTAGAGTTGGTGTGGGGGGGGGCCCCCCCCCCCGCATATAAAGGGGTAGCACAGGGAGAGTTTTGTATTGATGGAATGGCTATGCATCCTGACTGTGGAGGTGTTTATACAAATCTAAGCATATAAGATGTCATAAAACTATACAAACCATTGTTCCAGTGTCCATTTCCTGGCTTTGATATTGCAGATGGTTATGTAAGATTTAACCTTGAGTACTCCTTCCATGTTATTGGGGCACCTGGGTAGCTCTGTTGGTTAAGCATCCAACTCTCGATTTCAGCTCAAATCATGATCTCATGTTTTGTGAGTTCAAGCCCCACATCAGGCTCTATGTTGACATTGTGGAGCCTGCTTGGGATTTTGTGTCTCCCTCTCTCTCTGCCGCCCCCTCCCCAAAGCATGCTCCCCTCTCAGAATAAATAAACGTAAACAAATAGTTTACACAGCCCTAACCTTCCAGAATCCAGATACACCATCTTTGGAATCCAGACACATCATCTACAGTTGCTGACCCCTGTCAGCACCACGCTGAACCTCTGGCCTCTTGCTCTACCGTGTTCCACCCCTTCCGAGCCCCCCAGCCTCCCAGAAGGGACTTGTGTATTCGTGACTCACCGTGGAATAGTATTGTCCTCTTGGTTGAGACCTCAACCCCAAAGGAAGGGATGCTGGCTTGTCACCCGGAATCTTACATGGGCCCTGACCACTCATGAGATGTGTACAGAATACAAAGACAGCCCAGGTGGACTCCTTTGAGATGAGCAGGAGACGAGAGAGTTAGACCGTCCATGGCTTGAACAGAATGGCCGTTCTATGAGCTTGGAGACAAAGCGGGCACAGCCTTGATCACTGTTATCCTCTGTCACCATTCCTCATCACTTCCCCTCAACTTCAGCGCTGACCATCCTGTCCAAGCCACCACCATCTTGCACCTGGGTTACTGCAGTAATGTCCTGACTGCTTTCCCCATCTCTGCTCATGCCCCCCCCCCGCCCCCCCCCCCCGACTCCGTCTATTCTCAAAACAGCAACCAGAGTCATCTTGTCAACAACTAAAGTTAGATCATGTCCTTCGCCACCTGAAAGGGTCCACTGGCTCCCAGTCACAGAGCAGAAGCCAACATCCTTACAGTGGCCTCTAAGCCCCACGGGATTGCCCCCTCCCCCTCCCATGACCTTCTATTAACCTATTTATTTATTCAATATATGTTTATTGAGCACCTCATACGAACCAGGCAGTTTGCTAGACCCTGGGCACACAGTCATGAGCATGGGAGATAAAGTCCCTGCCTTCATGGAGCCTACAGTCCAGTGAGAGTCAGATAATAAGGAAATAAATAACCCAGTTTTGGATATCAATAAATATTATGAAGAAAATAAAACAGGCTGAACTGATGGAGAGGAACTGAAGCCATGGAGGGTCTCCAAGGGAACAGAATTTGAGGTGAGAGCAGCCTAAGAGGGATGAACAGTCTCGCAAAGGGCAGAAGCCAAAAGGTGACAGCCGTGAGTGTGGAAAGGAATGAACCTATTTGAGGGACAGAAAAGAGGCCAGAGTGGAAGGGGCTGGGGGAGGCGGTGGCGGGGATCCCAGGCTTCAACAGCGACAGGGGCGTGCCCTACACACATTCTCCCACAGTATACCTCTCTTACATCACAGGACACGTTAGAGAAGGCACGATCTGTTCTTCTGAGCAAAAATCCCAACTCAGTACAAAAATGTGTTCAGAGCCTCCTATGTACCCGTCCCTTCAGCTTAAAACAGAATTCAGTCCTGTATTTTCTAGACTGTAAGCCCAGCGATCCATCAGCTTGGGCCATCCCTCCTCACCTGTTCGCCCCTCCCCCCCACCCCCACATCCCTCTGTGCAGTGTGAGCCCCTGAGACACCCCCACTGTGGGCAGCTGTCCCATTAGGCCCCTTGCAGCCCACCCCTCAGCAGCTGTTTCCATCTGTAGAAGAGTAAAAGACTATTTAAAGGAACATGGGGTAGGGGTGGGGGGGGCAGAGGGAACAGGGGAGTCCCAGCCTGGGCTGTGGACGGGCCAGCGAGGCCAGAGGGCTGGTGACCATATTCCACATGGGCCTGCGGATGGTCTGCGGGGTGACCAGGGCCAGGCAAGTACAGTGGGAAGAAAGGTGGCCACAGGATGGATGCCCCCGGGGTCAGGGCAGGAAAGACGCGCTGTGATTGAAAGGTGCCACCTGTCAAATCTTCACGGGAAATCTGAGCCTCCTAGGCCAAGGGAAAGTGTTGTACCAACAGGGCAGTAAACAATGCTCTCCTTGGACCCAAGGCTCTTGAGGTGGGGGTGGGGTGCGAGGGGGGAGGAGGAGGGGGAGGCGGGCAGACCCAGGAGCTGGGGGCTGGAGGCCACTGGCTGGGACTAAAGGCAGCCGGGGAGTGAGGCCGCTCAGCTGGAGGAAGGAGACAGCTCCAAGCCCCCAGGCAGAGGCCACACAGGTAGGAGAAGCCCCAGCCGTTTCTAAGTGGCCCCTCCAGCTGCCCAGCCCCTCTCCCACCTTCCAAGGCCTGGAGCCTCTACGCAGAGCCCCAGAGTTGGAGAAATCCAGGCTCTTCGCTAACCCTCTCCACCTCTTTGTCGGCTCTCTTTAGATGCCAGAGGTCAGGGACCCAGCCCTAAGGTGTTGGGCAACTAGAGATCAGCCCACAGGTGGCCATTCACAGGGAGGACCGGACAGGGGCAGAGAGGGTCTTGGGAGTCCAGGCCAGCTGGGGTGGGAGGCAGACTCTCTAAGCAGTTGAGACTGGTTTCTCCAAGGGAGGGTCACTGGCTGGCGTGGGGGATGGTGGCAGCCTCAGGACCACCAGAAGACAGGGTGGGAGGCAGGGGTTCGGGGTCTCATGAACAGAACCATAAAGCGTCGTCTACAGCATTTGGAGCTTGGGACTCCAAGCTCCTGGGTTCTTTTTCTCCCAGTCAGCCAAGAGAAACCCAGAGAGGGAAAGGGATACAAAATGTAGGCTTCCTGGGGAGGAAGGAGGAAGGGAAGCGGAGAGGGAGGAAGGGAGGGAGGACGGCACCCGCCATGCATGGTAGAGAGAGAGCTGCACTCGTCAGCCACAGCCAACCGCCCTCGCCTGCCAGCGGGGTGGCCCTCACTCTGGGCCCCTGGCTGGGGAGCTGGTGGGAGCCGCATCCCTGTGGGCGGAAGCGCCAGGCTGGTTGTCAGGAGACCTGGATTCTAGATATGGCTGAACCATTCAATTGTCCTGTGACTTTACTCAAGGGACTCCAACTCCGCGAGCCTCAAGTGCCCAATCTGTAAAATGGGGCCAGTAACGCCTACTTCCAAAGGGCGAGAGCGAGGAATGAGTGAGGTGGAACAGGGCACCACACCGTAAGCTGTCAACCTCCTGTAGAATCGTTAGTGTTGGGGTGGGATGGTGTTATCCTGGCTTCTCACCTCCTGAGTCTCTTCACTCCTTATCTGTTTATGACGAGCCTGCGGGGCGGAAAGCTGAGGTGATGAACACGCAGGACGGTGGAGGTGTGTGTGTGTGTGTGTGTGTGTGTGTGCACCTGCCCGTCCTTCCCCACCCCTGCTTCCCCCACAGTGTGAGGCATGTAGACAAAGGGAAAGATGACTGCAGCCCTCCTCTATGTCTCTGCCAAGCACCACCGCGCTTCGAGGTGTAAAAGGGGCTTGTGGACATCTTACTGGCCTTCCGTTCTCTCTGCCTTGTCTCACCAACTAAATGCCCTCGTGGCTGGGTCAGGACATTACGAGCTGATGTGGGCCGAGCGCTCCTTTCTGGGCACCTACCCGGCTGGCTCAGTCGGTAGAGCACGTGACCCTTGATCTCAGGGTTGTGAGCTCAAGGCCCACCTTGGGCGTGGAGCCTACTTAAAAAAAAAAGAAAAGAAAATCGGATGCATAACGGACTGAGTCACCCAGGCACGCCAAAGTTAAGATTTCCCTTACTATGGAGTATCTAGAATCCACTTATGCGCTAAACAAGTTGTGTATCTCTAAAAGGGTAAAAAGTAGGCCGTTTCTGGAATAACCTCAGCCAGAGACTACATCCCCCCAATCCCAGCCCCTATTAATGTCTCAAGAGGCCCTCGTTTTCTGCAGAACAGTTTGGAAAACCTGATCTAGATGAATCCTATGTTTGTCAGTGAAAACTGAGCACCTGAGAAGGAAAGGGTCTGTTCAGGTCTCAGAGGGAGCGACCAGGAGATGGGGGGGGGGGGGGCAAGCCAGCCTGGCTCCCTGCTGATGTGCATTCCATCCTGCTGGTTAGTTTCCAGTTAATCCATTGCTGGAGCCGCTCAACCATGAAGGGGCTCTAGCGGGAGGGGTGCGAGCATCTTTGCAAATTCTAGCCGGCTTCCTCAGAAGCGGTGGGGGCACCAAATCCAGGGACCCCAGGGATCCGGACTGGAGGCAGTAAGACCCGAGTGGGTGGCAGGAACAGAGTCTTGTCACCAGTCCGCCTGTCTTCCTGCCCCTGTCCCAACTGCCCGGGTGCCCTGGGTACCGTGGCCCAGAATGGTGGCATCGCAGAGGGCAGGAGGTATTTTTAGCCAGTGACAGGAGTGCCTACTTCTCTTACCGTCTGAGTCATGCCCTGAACACTATTTGAGGATTGTTTTCTTTGTAAACAGACACCCAAGAAGGGCAGGGGGATGAAGGAGGCGGCCCTGTCCCCCCCCCCACCTGTTTTTGTACATCCTACAGTAGGTACTGTACTTGGATAGGGAACCTCACGTTGAGGTATCATAATGTCCCTCTCCCCTGACTCGTCCCTGGCAGTCGGAGGCTCAGATGTCTCTGGCAGAGGTTAGGGAGAGTACGTTTCTATTCTTCACCAAAACAAACTCTTCCGTGTCCAGGCCCGGCTTTTCTGAGAACCACAGGTGGACTGTGCCAAAGCTGGGGCAGCTGGGAGAGACCCAGACACCAGCTGGCCCAGGTTTTCCCAGATTTCGGGCATTTTTACACCACCCCCAGAATTAAGCCACATCTGTACCACCTGTATCCTTTCCTGAATGCCTTCCTTTGCATTAACTTATTTTTAAATTCAATAAATGTATTTTCAAAAGAAACCTTATCTCCCTAGTGGAAATGGACACTCAATATCACCGGCCAGGAAGAGAAAGGAACTGTAAACATAAGTACAGTGGAAACAGAACAGCCCTATCACATTCTATCTATTTACTCCCGCCTGCTTTGGGCTCCATTAAAACGGGAGAGTAGCCGCTGTCCCACAGGCGTTCCCCGACGCTGGCACCACATTGTACACATTGTAACCATCTCGTTGGCTTCTTCAGAAAGAGGCAAACTCATTGAAGAGGCATCATAGGATCTAATGTTCTCTAGAGCCCAAGCCACAGCCCGCAGAGGGCTGTTAGGGGGGCGCCATCCAATGTCAAGTCACCGTGGCCCTGTACCCCTTTGGGGTACAGCGCTGTACCCCTTCACTTTATCACAGTGAGAAAACTTCATGTCTTGCTCAAGTCACAAGCCCAGGCATTGGGGGACCCGGGACTGAACAGCAGGCCTCCAGACTCTGGGGCCAGCGCTTTCCGCGCATGGGGCCTTCACCTCACACGGCAATGGGGCACGACCAGGTCTGCTTGTCTCTACTTTCCAGAGATGGAGCAGAAGGAAGGGGAGCCCTCCAAGGACGGGACCACTGTCTCCCCAGCCGCAGAGGCCCTGGTGACGCAGGGAGGTGGAGCCTCTGCAGAAAAGGAGGCCAAAGCCACAGAGAAGAAGATCCTCAAAGAGGGGCCTCCGGAAAGAGCACTGGCCGAGGCCAGCACGTCAGCTGAATTTCAAGGGGAAGCAAACGGGTGGGATGAGGTCAAGGTGGAAGCCAAAGGGGAGGCAGAACTTCACAAGGAGGGCGGCGGGAAGGAAGAGATCACGGCGGCTCCTCAGGAGACCGCTGATGGGAAGGAAGAGACCCAGCTTGACCCCAAGGAGGCCAAGGAAGGGCAGGAGACCACGCCAGCCTCCAAGAAGCAGCAGGCTGACGAGAAGCAGGCCGAGCCTGAATCTAGGGAGGAAGCCCACATGAGTGAGGAGGCCAAGGCTGAGCCCAAGCAGGCCACTGGGGAGCGGGAGGCCGAGACTGGGGCCGAGGAGGCTGATGGGAAGGAGGGGGCCACAGTGGCCTCTCAGGAGGAGAGCGACAAGCCGGAGGGGCCTGCAGCGGAAGCTCAAGGGAAAGCGGGTGCCCCAGAGGCCGGGTCGGACTCGGAGACGAAGGCTGCCGTGGAAGAGGAGGAGGCCGAGGCTGAGCCTCAGGAGGCTGACGTGAAGGAGGCGGTGAGTCAGGCAAAGGAGGGGAGGCAGGAGGCCCCCACAGTGTTCTGGAGTCCCTGGCAGCCCAGGAAGCAAGCCCCCGCCCTGCCCCGCGTTGTTCCTTTGAGAAAGTCCAGTCTTCCCACTGACATCGAGAGCCTGGGGTGGGGCCCGTGGCCCCAGGCTGCCTTCTAGATCTTTCTGCAGTCCTCACGAAGCCTTGGGCAGGCGCTTGTGTGCCCATGAGCCCGCACAGATCGTGTTCGTTCCAGGAGTCAGGTGGTCCCCAGGAAGAGCAGGACCAGGGTGTGGAGAGAGAGTCGGAGGAAGGAGCAGGAGTGATTCCCAGCTCCCCCGAGGAGTGGCTCGAGAGCCCCACGGAGGAGGGCAGTGGTCTCAGCCCAGGTGAGTGAGTCCAGGGAGCTCCCCTGAGGGGGGTGCAGGCAACACGACAGGGGAGCTCCAGCTTCTCTCCCCACCTTTCCCTCCCTCCAGCTTCTCTCCCCACCTTTCCCTCCCTCCAGCTTCTCACCCTCCCATTCCCTCCCTCCAGGTGGGTTGGGTCCAGACACCGCAGCAGCTTCAGGAGAGACCAGTCCTTCGGCCAGGTAATGTCAAGGTCTGGGGCCCCAGCTCCAACTCCCTCTACCACATGCTCCTTTCAAAGTCTACCCCCGAGCCTGGGTCTCCCTGGTGCCTGAACTTGAGATGCTCCAGGATTCCTGGCTTTCGGTCCCCTGTCCCAGGGCAGAGCCCACGAAACCAAAGGAGCCGGAGAATGGGAGCAAAGGAGGGGGGATCGTGCCTCGTCCACTCGCTCCCACTCCCCTGCTAAAGCCTCCTTGTCCTCGGCGTCCTTGACAGATCTTCACGGGGCTCCTAGTCGTGTGGCTCGGCACATTCCCTAACGTCAGCACAACCCACAGAGCACGAGCAGAAAGCCTGAGTTCAGACCATGACTCTGCCACTTACCAACTGTGTGACCTTGGTTTTGTCACTTTTCTCCTCCTCTGCCAAGTGGGCACCGTGACCGTGCCTACCTCGGAGGATTACTGTGGGGCTTAAGTGACATAAAATGTACAGAGCACTTGGGGCGCCCAGCTGGCTCGGTCGGTAGAGCATACAACTCTTGATCTCGGGGTCATGAGCTCGAGCCCCACACTGGGCTGAGAGATTACTTGAAAAGAAAATGTATAGGGGCGCCTGGGTGGCTCAGTTGGTGGGGCACCGACTTGTGGTTTAGGCTCAGGTCATGGTCTCGCAGTTTCGTGAATTCGAGCCCCGCGTCAGGCTCTGCGCTCCCCCTCTGGCCCTGTCTCCATCTCTCTCAAAATAAATAAATAAACTTCAAAAAATAAAAATAAAACGTATAAAGCCCTTAGCACAGTGCCTGGCACACAGCAGGTGCTGGATAAAGTGAGCGCTTTCTTGCCATCGCGTAACTTAACCCATTAGAAGAAGCTTCCTTTATTTTGACCTGAAATTCACCTCCGCGTCGCTTTTGTAGGGAAAGGTAATGGGTCAGTGTTCTCTGAGCACTCGGACAGTTACGCGACAGGCAGAGCTGGGTGTTCTCCACTCCCCCTCGCTCTCAAGCCTTAGAGCCCCCTTGGTAGGTAGTTCTTCTCGTCCCCAGTTTACAGACCAGGATGCTGAGACTCAGAGAAGTGACAGGATAGTCCCAAGATCAAATAAGAGGCAAAGCCAGGATTCAAACTCCCATCAGACGTCACACTTATCTTAGTTCCGCCCACACATCTCACCAGACCACATGCTCCCAAAGTTACACCGAACTTCATCATCCCGTCTTGACCCGCCTCCCAGTGCTGGGCACAGAGAAAATGTGTTCAGGGAGTGGGGACCTCAGCTTCCTAGGCCTCTTGCGGCTGCAGGGAGCTCCCACCCTGGCCAGCCCCCTGGCCCCCCCCCCCCCGCCCTGTACCCTATAGTGGCGGCTCCCAGCCCCTCTCACACTTCTCTGAACCTTCCCCACAGTGAGTCTTCACCCAGCGATGCGCCCCAGACTCCCACGGAGCCCCCTCCCTCACAGGAGAAGAAGAAAGAGAAGGCACCGGAGCGCAGGGTGTCGGCCCCTGCCCGGCCCCGGGGGCCCCGCGCACAGAACCGCAAAGCCATCGTGGACAAGTTCGGAGGGTAGGGTGAGGGCTGCGCTGGGCTTTCCCCGGGGAATCGCGGAGGGGAGGCCCGGCCGAGGTGGGGGCACTGATGTCTGGGTCCGGAGCTCCTCCCTGATGGCACCTCCTGTGGGGTCTCACATCTTTGGCCTGGCCTTCTCCATCCTACCCCTTCCCTACAGGGCAGCCTCAGGCCCCACGGCCCTGTTTCGAAACACGAAGGCAGCAGGGGCAGCCATTGGCAGTGTCAAGAACATGCTCTTGGAGTGGTGCCGGGCCATGACCAGAAACTACGAGGTGGGCACGGAGCAGGGGCGATGTGGGGCAGGGGGCCCTCCCGGGGCCGCAGGTCTGAGCGGGGCCGAGCCCCAAGGCAACGTCCAGGCTCACCGAGGTCTGCTCTGGGCTCCCTCCCCTGCAGCACGTGGACATCCAGAACTTCTCCTCCAGCTGGAGCAGTGGCATGGCCTTCTGCGCCCTCATCCACAAGTTCTTCCCCGATGCCTTTGACTACGCTGCCCTGGAGCCCTCACAGCGCCGACACAACCTCACCCTGGCCTTCTCTACCGCTGAGTAAGCCGCGGCCACGCGTGGCAGTGCCGGGGGGGGGGGGGGGGGGGGGGGGGGGGGGG
>NW_024412418.1:3532046-3533003 GCF_014898765.1 Herpailurus yagouaroundi | reverse complement strand
GGGGAGCCCGGGAGCCGCTGAGGCGCGTGCTGCATTCACCCGGGTTGGGGAGTGGGGTGGTCAGAGGGAGGCCGTGGCCACACGCTCGTGAGCCCAGCAGACACTTTGTAATGGCCGGGAACTGTTTCAGGGCGTAGCAGTAGATGAACTCGGCAAAATCCCTGTTTGCCAGGGCCTACATCCTAAAGGGAGGGACGGATCATAAACACACACCCCGTATGAAATGTAATGCTGGGGGCGGGGGTAGGTGCCCGAAAGAAAATGCAGGCAGGGTAAGAAAGAGAGGAGAAGCCGGCCTGCTGTTTTCGACAGGCTGGTGGCTAAGATTTGGGGCCACGGTCTGACTCTGCCATTTGTTAGCTGTGTGACCTTGGACAGGCTCCTGTACCTCTCTGAGCCTTCACATTCTGATCTTTAAAATGGGCACGGCATTTCTTCTGTTGCAGGATTACGGTGAGAACTGGGTAAATAAGTAAAGTATAACCGTGCCTCACCCACGGCAAACCCTGCGAAAAAAAATCTTAGCTGTTGTTCCTCTATTGTGATGAATGACATCACACTTTTTATGATGATTATGATTCGGAGCCACCTGGTGGCAATAGACTCTGCAGAGGATGTCGCCAGTGAGGGCAACTCTGAGGCCCCGGAGTAGACACGAGGGCACCCCCAAAGCCCTGGGACAGGAAATAGGTCACAAGGGACATTAGCAAACACCTTGGTCTGGAACGCTGAGCCCTCTCATCGAGTCCAGACCTGGCCACCAACCTGCCGGGAAGCCCTAAGGCCGCAACGTTCCCAACTCTGGGCCTGTGTGTCCCCTGTGGGCAAAATGGGAAGAGTGAGGCCGAACCATACTTTTTTCTTTTTCTTTCTTTCTTTCTTTCTTTCTTTCTTTCTTTCTTTCTTTCTTTTTCTTTCTTTCTTTCTTTCTTTCTTTCTTTCTTTCTTTCTTTCTTT
>NW_024412418.1:3512911-3532036 GCF_014898765.1 Herpailurus yagouaroundi | reverse complement strand
TTCTTTCTTTCTTTCTTTCTTTCTTTCTTTCTTTCTTTCTTTCTTTCAATATATTTTTTAAGTTTATTTATTTATTTTTAATTTTTTTTTAACATTTATTTATTTTTGAGACAGAGACAGAGAGTGAACAGGGGAGGGTCAGAGAGAGGGAGACACAGAATCTGAAACAGGCTCCAGGCTCTGAGCTGTCAGCACAGAGCCCGACACGGGGCTCGAACCCCACGAACCGTGAGATCGTGACCTGAGCCGAAGTCGGACGCTTAACCGACTGAGCCACCCAGGCGCCCCTATTTATTTTGAGAGAGAGAGAAAGAACGCAAGCAGGGGAGGGACAGAGAGAGGGGGAGAGAGAGAATCCCAAGCAGGCTCTCCGCTGTCAGCACAGAGCCCTACGTGGGGCTCTATCTCATGAGCTGTGAGTTCATGGCCAGAGCCGAGATCAAGAGTTGGACACTTAAACAACTGAGCCATCCGGGCGCCCCTGACCTGTGCTTTTCAAATGGGGTCTTTCTTTTCCAGCAGGTTCCTCACACAAAATATTAAGTGAATGCCCAACATATAAAACGGATTAAATGGGGACTTTTTATTTTTTTTAAACTTTCCTTTAACTAAATAACACTTTCCTTATGAAATTTAGACATTGCTTCAAACACAATCTCATTCATAGAGCTTGACGTTCATGGCTGTAACACGTATGTAATCAAATGGGCACAGAAGGCCCAAAACATGTCCTAACCCAAACGATAGTTGTCCACAGCCTGGATGACATTGGACCACATGACCCGTTAACATGAATCATTAGAACCCTCTGGCTTCTTGGTTATTTGAGCTCGTCCCTCTTTTCCTCAGCCACCTGCTCATGGTTATGAGTTTCTGCCAATAACTATACCACGTGCAAAATCTTGGTCTCAGACATTCCGCTCTCTACCTGTCCCCACCCCTCGCCCTTCTAACTCACTTGGTTTAACACCATCACTGCAAGACATTTTTTGCCCCGTGGGGACTTCTAATCCATTAACCTCACCATTTTCCACTCTCTATCAGCTTGCTAATGTCTTCGATTTCATGGTCTATCAATGTCGTCACTCAAGGGGGGACCTTTCTAGGTCGGGAGGGGCTCCTGGAGCACACCAGCTCAGCACCCAACACCCTTCCCAGGATGCTCCCTGAGGCATATGTATGGGGCCCTCAGGCACCAAGGATGCAATTGGAAAACCATCAGCCTTGATATTCCAGAAGATCCCTTTCAGGTTCACGTTTTCCTGCCAAGGGATGGAGTGAGTGCCCTGGGGTGGGAAGCCGAGGAGGTCAGGAGCACCCCGTCCTGCTCTGGGCTCAGAAGCACCTGTCATGATGATGAGAGCCCCATGACTTGAGGGTGGTTAGGTGCTGGGTGTCATGCCGAGCGCTTTCCTTGGGTCCCCTCTCATTCTATCCTGTCAGCAGTCTTACAGCGTGGGTAGCAGTAGTGGGGTCACTCGACATCGTAGTTCATACAGGAGGGCAGTGGCAGGGCCGTGACATGGGAGTGAACCCCCCCAGTCGAGACTGAGAGCTCTGAGTGAACATCAGGAACCATGTGTCCCCGGCCTGCAGGACACAGGTCATTGTCCTCCTCCTGCTGCTGCCTGGCCATGGTTCCAAGCCAGAGCTGCAGGCAGGCAAACTGAACCATCAGGTGATGATGCCGAGCTGCCAAGAAGCATCAGGCAGGAGCAAAAAGGGAAGGATGTTGGTGGGGATGCGCGGGGCTGGAGGATGCAGAGGTCGACCTGCCGAGCTCGAATCCTGCCCCCTCCTTCTCAGCGCTGTGACTCTTGGCGGCTGACTTCGCTTTTCTTTGGGTTTGGTGTGATGAGGCGTGCAAAGTAAGGGGGCCCCTGCCACAGCCATCGCCTCCCACTGCCCCGTTCGAGAACTCACCTGATCACCATGGAATCCTGGGATGAGGGGGAACAGCAGTGCCCCGGCCCCCAGAGGGCTCCATCAGCTGTGCTGCCCGAGGAGCCCGGCCCCACCCCCCAGGCCCTGTGGGAATGAAGCTTCTCCCGCGTAGGGGGAGCACCCTGACCCACACCCCAGAGCTGACACGACCGCATTGGGCGTCAGGGAGCACAGCCCATTCCAGGAAATCTTCCAGTCTGTGCCTCCCTCCTGACTCTCAGGCCAGTCCAGCTTGGGTTTCAGCCCAGCCGCCGTGAGCCCCGAGAGAGGATTTCTGCCGGGCCCCCAGATTCGCCTACAGTCGGCACCCATGGCAGGTTGGCAGGCTGGGACCCGCACCCAGCTGCACGGCAAGGGTGCCAGGGACAGGCTTAGGTTGCATTCCAGCTGCGTCACTGTGACCTTGAGGAAATCCCCCAAATGCTCTGAGCCTCCAGCTCCTCTTCTGCTGGTTGAGGATGGAGGCGGGGAGTACATGAGACCACTCCCGGGGAAACCCCGATAAAGTACATGGCATGTGGTACCAAGGCCCCAACAGTGGTTTGCTCCGATTATCGGCTTCAGCAAAGCCAGCAGCACGTGGCCCCGAAGAGCAGCCGGGAAGTTAGAAAAAGAGGACTTGCTGCTAAACTCCACGCAGTCCCTCAAACACTCGAAGCACTCCTGCCTCAGGGCCTTTGCACATGCTGTTTCCTCTGCCTGGAATCCTCTTCCCTCAGACACGCCCATGATTTACTCTAAGAAGCCTTCCCTGAGCACCCTATTAAAAAAAACACCCCCTAACATAGGGATATACCCTATCTCCCTTCCCTGCCTTATTTCTCCGTAGCACCTCTCACCATCCGACGCGCTGTCTGTGGCATGTTTGATTACTGCCTGTCTTCTGCCACAAGACTGTCAGTGAGTGACACGAATGAGGGAGTCTGGGTTTTGCACGGTGCCGAATTCCCCACGCGAGTGCCCGGCACATAGTAGGTCCTCAGGAAACGCGTAGAGACTGCATGAAAATGGAGACTGCGATGGTGCAGATGATGCGAGCCGCGCTCTGGCTAGGACTGGGCTTCCATGCTCTAAACTCTTACCGAGGGGCCTGGCCTCCCAGACGACAGGTGTGCCAGCACGTGGAAGGGGCGGGTTAAGGCGGAACTGGAAACCAGAGGTTTCCATGGTCCCACACGAGCATGCAGAACTGGAAACCAGGGGTCCTCCCACACAAGCATGCACGGTGCACTGAAAACAGGGGCTTTGGAATCAGGCCAAGCTGCGTTTGAGTGTGGACAGCGAGGGCCTCGGTGATCTCGTCTGTACAATAGGACGGCCGGCTGAGACGACCTCCCCGCTCCAACACACACAGTTCTGTGGGTTTCACCCTTGCTGGGCTGCCCCCCTTTTCCCCTGCCCCCCACATCCTTCGGCTTGGCTCTGCTCCTCACCACCCCCCACCCCTGCCCCTCAGGAAACTGGCCGACTGTGCCCAGCTGCTGGAGGTGGATGACATGGTGCGGCTGGCGGTGCCCGACTCCAAGTGCGTCTACACCTACATCCAGGAGCTGTATCGCAGCCTGGTGCAGAAGGGACTGGTGAAGACCAAGAAGAAATGAGGAGGTGACCGGCGCTGCAGGCGGAGAGGGGCAGGACGCCCGGCTGACCGGCCACGGCCCCCCGAGGCCGCCGGAGCTGGGGCTCAAGCGAGGGCAGGTGGCACCAGTCTTAAACGCATTAAAGGTACTTTTGTAAAATCCTGTCTGGCCCTTCAGTGCACCCTACACCCCCTGCCCAGGAACCTCGCTCACTCTGGGGTAATGAAGCCCAGCCGCCGGGCTTCCTCACCGGACACGACTTCTCAACAACCACAACACCGTTCGGGAAAGTACGAGGGCCTGGGTCCCACCACTAAGCAGCTGTGTGACCTTGGACCAGTGAGTTAACCTCTCTGAGCCTCAGTTTACCATCTGAACAGTCACACCTCGTGGACCTGTTGGGAGGGTTAAACGAGACGATAAAATGAACGGAAAGCTTTGCCCGGTGCCTGTCACATCAAGTGTTCGATAAGTGAGGCCGAAAGTAAATGCATTCGTATGTTTTGAGCCATCGGTGGTGTTTTTCCCGATTCTCTTCCCTCTTTCCACACTTCTCCCAAATTAGGGAATTCCAGAACAGGTGCTAGAAGATTCTCTGGAAACCTCAAACTAGGTTAGTGGGGCCTGGGGCGATTCCCTCAACTCAAAGATACCCTACATTTGTGTCTAAAGTGGTGGTTTTCCCACAGCCTAGAACCACTGGCCCCTGAAAGTCCTTCCTCCGGGTTAAGTTAATCCCTTCGGCTTGGGCTGAAGTTTTGGCTTGGCTTTGTTTTTTCTATTGCTCATTAGAGATGCACCCCCTGAGCTGCTTATAATTTCCTGCTGACAATCCTGTCTGGCTCTATCAGTCTTTTGGAGCTTTGTGTGTGGATGAGAACAGCTTGTGAAAAACACAAACGAAATCCAGCCGGTTTGGCACTGCGGCAGGAGGTGTGGACTCTGCCCTGATTGGCAGAGCGGACCCGGGAACCCACTGAAGCACTCTGGGCCTCAGTTGCCTCATCTGTAAAGTGGGGGCATATTGACAGCCTAGTCCCTCATGGCCAGCTTTGCCCACAGTGTTTGGGGTTACTCGAAGCCCAGAGAACCACCAGTTCTGGGGAACAGGGCCACACCTTTGCGTAGATGGAGCTGACCCTCCGCCTCACCTTCTCCTGAGGAAACCACACCATCCTCTCAATAAACACTCAGCCGGTCTCCAAATTCATCTGTGACTTTAATGGCCGGACAAACAGATGGTCTCTGTGGTCATCCCGGACTGGAAGCTGGAGGGCTTCCTCCCAGGCTGAAGCCTGGCCCCCAGAAACTGGTAACCTAATGGGATTGCATGTGGGGCGCCTGAGTGGCTCAGTCGGCTGAGCATCCGACTTTGGTTCAGGTTGTGATCTTGCAGTTCGTGAGTTCAAGCCCTGCATCGGGCTCTCTGCTGTCCATGCAGAGCCCGCTTCAGATCCTCTGTCCCTCCTCTCTCTCTGCACCTCCTCCATTCTCTCTCTCACCCTCTCTCTGTCTCAAATTTAAAAAATTTTAAAAACACAAACCATATAGTCAGGGACGCCTGAGGGACGCCTGGGCGGCTCAGTCAGTCAAGCGCCTGACTTCGGGCCAGCTCACGATGTCACAGTTTGTGAGTTCAAAGCCCCACTTCGGGCTCTCTGCTGTCAGCACAGAGCCTCAGATCTCTGTCACCTTCTCCCTCTGCCCCTCCCCGCCTCTCAAAAATAAACATTAAAAAATATCACACTATAAAAAAAACCACATAGATTTCTGGATAGAGATTAGATTCTTCACTTCATGACTCATCAGGGGAAAAGGAAAGGTTTCGCGCATAAATCTAGACATGAAGTACCTATTAGCAGTCTGGCTGACTTCAAATAATAAACAAATCACTCAAGTGTAAATATGACTCTCTCCAAGTGCCCTGCCCCCCCCCCATACTCCTCACATCCCCTCTGCCCCTCTGCCTGGGCCCTAGGGGGATGCGAGGCGGCTCCTAGGTTCATTTCCTGCCAGCTGGCCTGAAGGCAACCTGTGTCTGTGAGAGCACGGAGCCCTGGAGAGCTGGCCTGTAATTGCACAAACGTGAACTCGTCTGCCTCTGGGGCAGAGAAAGAGCAGGAAAAGCACACTGTGGCCAGGTGAACGTGGGAATGGGTCCATGCCACACACACACACACACACGCTCACACACACACACAGGCTAATGACTAGCTACTTAAGAAGGAAAACATGCAACAAATGACAGGAGGCTCCGGCCGCACCCCCCCCCCGGCCCCCCACAGCTTCCATGAAATGTCCGCCCGTCACACAGAGAGGATCCGGCAAAGAGAGGGGTCAGAACCAGTTAGGAGGGCCGGTCGACTCCATACTTGAGGGTGAACTCCCTGGCCTCCCTGTGGAACAGCTCCGGATCTTGCTTCAGTAGGTCTGCGAGCTCCAACCGGACTGGCTGCCCCAGGTCTGGTCTGTTCACCAGCACATTGAGGGCCTCCAAGACTGGGGAGAGAAGCCAGGTCAGGACATCAGGATGGAGAGAAAAATCCTGGGAAGGAGGCGATGGCAGCCCCCTCCCAGATCCCCTGGCACCTCCACGCTCAGTCTGTGGGGGACCCCAAGGAGGTCGACTTCTTAGGATGATGACATTACAACCAAGTTAAAAGCCCCTCATTCCTCACTGACGGTGCCCAAAGCCCTGTCTGGCTATGTCAGTGCTTTTCAAACCATGTTCCATGGCTTCATAGAAACGTCTCATCGTGGGGGTCAATGAGATAAATGGGGTTTCTGTTTCCAACAAGAGCCGCCCTGTTTTTCTGTTTGATATTAAGATTCCAAATAGCCCTAAGTCGGGCTCCACGCTGACAGTACGTCGCCCGCTTGGGATTCTCTCTCTCCCTCTCTCTCTGCCTCTCCTCTGCTTGCTCTCTTTCTCTCTCAAAATAAATGAAATAAAAAAAAAATTTTTTTAAAGGATTCCAAATAAATCAACTTTTATTTGGGAAAAGGGGTTCTGAGGCTCCAGACTATAAAGTGCTATTGCCCCGTGGCTCCTAACCTTTCACGGATGGCTCTGGGAACCAGGAGAAGGCGGTGGGCCATCTCTCGAGGCACATGCAGGTGTGAATACACGCCAACATGAAGTTCTAAGTTAAGAGTGCTGCACAGACCCCCTGAAGCTCACCCAAGGACCACTCCTCCTCCCCGTCCCCCCCCCCCCGTCCCCCCCGGGACCTTGTTTCTAAGGCTAAGAACTCCTGAGCTGGTCCAGAGGCACCTGAGTGGCTCAGTTGGTTAACCGTCCAACTTCGGCTCTGGCTGTGATCTCACGGTTCGTGGGTTCGAGCCCCACGTCGGGCTCTGTGCTGACAGCTCAGAGCCTGGAGCCTGCTTCAGATTCTGTGTCTCCCTCTCCCTCTGCCCCTCCCCCACTCATGTTCTGTTTCTGTCTCTCAAAAATGAATAAATGTTAAAAAAAATTTTAAATAAACACGAAAAAAAAAAAATTCCTGAGTTGGTTCACGCACCGATGACGTTCACAGACTCTATAGAAATGCACTGTCCAATATGGTAGCCACTAGCCACATGCAGATCTCTAAATTGAAAGGAATTAAAAATGAACTGCAATCAGGAATTCACATCAGTCGCAGGACCACACTTCAGGTGCTCCATCGCCACCTGTCACAGAGGCTAGGGAAGTGGACAGGGCAGCCACGGATCATTTCCATCACTATAGAAAGTTCTGCAGGGTAGTGCTGGTCTAGAGTCAGCCGAGCCCGGCTGTGAGTCCCAGCTCTGCCACCTGACAGCGGGACGAGCAAAGGCCAGTGCTTCACTTACCACAGGCCTCACTGTGCTCATCTGTGCAATGGGCAATGAGAACACTCTGTACGGGGCTGCTGGGGGACTGGATGAAGGTGGTGTGTGAAGCTCCTAGCACAGGGCAGAAAGCATTTAATCCACACGTACTGCCATTACTGGGCCAATCCCCTCAACTGTCATTTCGGGCTCTGAGCCTGCGAAGGAGCAGACCTCGGCAAGGTCCGCAGACAGAGCAACAGAGCCCGTCCCTCCCAGACCCGTGGCCACGCTGCTCCGTCCCACCTGCCCAGGTAGAAAGCCGAGGCAGGACCAGGTCAGCAGGCCCAGGATCTCAGGACGCATCCCTTCTATCCGAAGACAGGCTCAGCTGAGACCCACCATTTTTATCTCCCCTCTTTGGGGCGTTTTCTGATTCAAAATCAGTCCCATCACCTCTCCTCCAGGATCAGACCCTCCTGTTAGGCGAGGCCCAGCCCCACCTTGGCAGGTCTTGGTGTAAGGACTCCAGTTCTCCTTGCTGATGATGGGCAGGCAAACCTCTCCATTGTGGCCCACGTTGGGGTGGTAGATCCTGGTGGTGAATGTCACCGTAGGGGGCTTGAACGGATAGTCCTCAGGGAAGTTGATGCGCAGGTGGAAAGCCTTGAGGTTGTAGGGTGGCTCCTCCTGCGCAAGAGAAGGGGTGAAGCTCTGTTCCAGCACACGTCTGCTCTGAAAAGCCTGTTTCCCTCCCGGGGCCTTGGTCTGGCGGCCCCTCTCCCGGCCTCGCCCCTGGACTCCGAGGAGTCCTCTGTGGCACGCCCAGGTGGGACCATGAACGGACACGGGTGGCTCCTGGACTCACTGGGCAACTGAGCCGCGGATTAGTGGAGTCACAAAAGAACACTGGCCTGGGAGTCACAAAAGTCCCACCCTGGCTCTTTCTGTGCGACAACTGTGGGCCAGCCACCTCCCACCTTTGGGCCTCAGCTTCCTCGTTCGAAAACGGGGTCACATTTGACTAGGACCATCTCAGCTTTTTTTTTTTTTCAATGGATAATTAATTTCTGTCCATTTCTATTGAAAAAGAATTGACAAACATGATGGTGTAAGTGGATGGTAAAATGACTACCACCATGGGCTCAGCGAACGTCCGTCTTCTCACACAGATACAATTAAAAAGAAAAGATGGGGCGCCCGGGTGGCTCAGTCGGTTAAGCATCCAACTCTTGGTTTCGCCTCAGGTCATGACTGCATGGTTCATGAGTTTGAGCCCTGCATCCTGCTCTGTGCTGACAGTGCAGAGCCTGTTTGGGATTCTCTCTCTCTCTCTCTCTCTCTCTCTCTCTCTCTCTCCCTCTCTCTCTGCCCTTCCCCTGCTCTCTAAACAAACAAACAGGGGCGCCTGGGTGGCTCGGTCAGTTAAGCGTCTGACTTCGGCTCAGGTCATGATCTCACGGTCCTTGAGTTCGAGCCCCGCGTCGGGCTCTGTGCTGATGGTTCGGAACCTGGAGCCTGTTTCGGATTCTGTGTCTCCCTCTCTCTCTGCCCCTCCCCTGTTCATGCTCTGCCTCTCTCTGTCTCAAAAATTAATAAACGTTAAAAAAAATAAACAAATAAATAAACTTTTAAAAATTCCATCTATAGATGAGTTCATGGAGAATTTGTCTTTCTCTGCCTGACTCATTTCACTTAGCATAATGCCTTCAAGGTCCGTCCATGATGCCACAAATGGCCATCTCGGCTTCAACGTCTTCATGTTGCAAAAGAAGAATGCAATAGAAGAATGAAGCATGGGAGAAATCATTACTGGGGGGGGCGGAATGGAGAAAATGAGGGGATCATAAGAAGTCAGGGGCTTGGGAACGTAAAATGGTGCAGCCACTGTGGAAAAACGTATGGCAATTCCTCAAAAATCTAAACATAGAGGGGGCGCCTGGGTGGCTCAGTCGGTTAAGCATCCGACTTCGGCTCAGGTCATGATCTCATGGTTCGTGGGTTCGAGCCCCGAGTCGGGCTCTGTTGACAGCTCAGAGCCTGCAGCCTGCTTTGGATCCTGTGTCTCCCTCTCTCTCTGTCCCTCCCCTCCTCATGCTCTGTCTTTCTCTCTCAAATAGATTAAAAAATTAAAAAAAAAATCCAAACACAGAATTAGCACGGGATCCATGCTAACAACCCAAATACTCACTGATGGATGAATGCAGAAACAAAATGTGGCATACATGTACAAGGGAATATTATTTACCCTTAAAAAGGAATGAAATTCTGACGTGTGCCCCAACATGGATGAACTTTGAAGACATTATGCTAAGTGAAACAAGCTAGAGAAAAAAGAACAAATACTGTATGACTCCACTTACGTGAGGTACCCAGAATAGTCAGATTCACAGCCATAAAATAGGAAATGAGGGGGAGAGGGAATGGGGAGTCAGTGTTTCATGGGTACAGAGTTTCGGAAGGGGAAGATGAAAACGTTCTGGAGGTGGGTGATGGGGACAGTTGCACAACAATGCAATGGGGTTAGTGCCCCTGAACTGTAAACATGAAAAGGGTAAATATTGTTATTGTGTACTTTACCATAATAAAAAAATTTTACAGAAAGAAAGAACTCAGGGGCTGGGGTGACTGGGGGTTAGGGGTAGCCAGGGGCCAGTAGAAGACCCTCCAGACTTCGAGCAACCTGAAAAACTTTCCTGGGTGCCTATTCTGTGCCACCTTGTGTTAAGAGCTTGACAAATATTAGTCCATGCAACAGAGGGCAGGGGTTCCATGGACTTCGGAGCCACGGTATGAATATTGGCTCTGCCACTCTAGCTGTGTGACCTTAGGCAAGTAACTTAACCTCTGTGCTTCCCTATGACAATAATAGGCTTCTTCATACAGCTTATGTGAGAACTAAATGAGTTAATTTATGTTAAGGGCTTAGAACAGCACATGGAAAGCACTATCTGTGTGTCAGTAGGTAATACAGTAGGTATTATGAAAACTCCCCACTATTAGCATCTACATTTTCAGATGAGGAAGCCCAAGTTCAATGTCTTGTAACTTGCCCAGGGCCCCAGTGGAGTGCTGGAGGGGAACCCAGAATTGCCAACTCTATGTCTCCACATGTGAGCACTAGTCTACACCCCTAGAAGGGGGGAGCCCCAGAACTCGGGTGACCCCAGCACAGAGTCCAGGGGCTTCCGGCTGCTTCCAAAGCTCCAGATCCTTTCAGAGCCTTCGTTACTGAGAAGACAGGACAAGGACATATGGATGTAAGCCTGCAGTCAAAGTCTTAAGAGAACTCCTCTTAGTTAGCAGAGGGCAAAGGGGAGCCATAGGGGTCTTGGGTGTGTCTGAGATAAGAGATGGGGCAACTGTATAGGGCAGGGAAGGAAAATGGCTCAGCTTTTCATTCTTGATGATAAGAGACCAAGGCCTGTGCAGTGGAGACAGAGCCGAGCATGAGGCCTCAGAAAAGGATGGGAGAATGTCCATGTGTCCTGTCTGCAGGGTTGCATGCTGGGCTTCCTGGGTCTTAACAGAGGAGCCTTGGACTTGACGGCCCTGGGAGCCCACCCCAGCTCTGCCTCAAGCCCACCATGTGGCTTTGAGCTCCTCCAGGAATCGGGATCCTCATCTGTAAAATGAAGAAGCTGGGCCACCCCGAGGGCTTTCATACTATACCTTAGGGTCAGCTGAGAAAGTCTGATTTCCTTCTAAGCTTTCGGTTTATTTTTCATTATTTTAAGTTTACTTTATTTGAGAGAGAGAGAGCGAAAGTCAGAGAGAGAGGAGAGAGAGAGAGAGAGAGAGAATCCCAAGCAGGCTCCCCACTGTCAGCGCAGACCCCCATGTGAGGCTCGATCTCACCAACTGTGAGATCATGACCCAAGCCGAGATCAAGAGTCAGGTACTTAGCCAACTGAGCCACCCAGGTGCCCCTGAGTTTGGGGCTTAAAAAAAGCACTCGGCTATTCTTCCAGCTCTGCCACCTTATTCTTTTTTTTTGCAAAAAAAATTCATTGCTAAGTGCTTAGAGAAGAGTTGGTGTTTTATAGGTGTTGGCTAACTGTCTCACTGGAAGGGGGCTTCTTTGCTGAAGCTGTGGAGAATTGAACTTTAGTCTCAACAAAACTGCCATTGGATAAAAGTATTATGAAAACTCACCACTACCAGCATCTACTATTATATTATATTATATTAATTATATTATATTATATTATAATTATATAATTATATTATATATTATATTATATATTATATTATATTAATACTATTATATTATACTACTATTATGTCATTTTGGCAGCACTGATAATTGGAAGCTAATCATAAACTTATTTTGTTCTGCATCAATATCCTAAGAGCCCTAGAATTTTTTTTTCCAATCTCAAAAGTGACCCTATTTTAGCCATTAGTAAATCATAGAAAAGTCAGTATCCTGCCACCTTATTCTGTGTGACCTTCTGTGTGACAAGTTACTCAACCGCCTCAGCCTCCATTTCCCCAACCCTAAAAAGATGTCAGTCTTCCTCACGGAGCGGTTGAGAGGGCTCAGTACGACTGCTCAGGCAATGCCCTGGAAACAGGGCTCGGTCCACAGTGGGTAATGAATGGCAACTCTTACTATTAGCTTTCAAAAGCTCATCCCGCTGTCAGCTTCCGTGATAAGAGGTGACAGGTGGGGCCACCTTGGTGAGCATGTATACGGAGACTGAGCTTTTAAGGGACAATCTGTCAGCTCATCCCACAGACCTGTCTGGGTTCTCCTTCCCCTGCCCTCCAACCATTCCTCCTTTACGGCTTCATCAGGCACCTCTGGGCCCCCTCAGCTGGCTGTTCTGCATCAGCCTTTGGTCCCCCAATCCCAAGTGTTGAGAGTGACGAAAATGTCTTTTGTTATGTTAATGAGGTGGCTTTGGAAGCACCTAAGGAGGGGGGCTATAGTCAGGGGGAACCAACCAGGGGGTTAGAGGGTTGGAGGGGAGAAGGGCTAGAGTTCAGTCACCAAAGGCCAAAGATTTAATCAACCATGCTTATGTAATAAAGCCTCTGTGAAAACCCAGAAGGGCAGGGTTCAGAGAGCTTCTGGGCTGGTGAACGCGTGTTGGCTTGGGGAGATGGCGTGTCCAGAGAGGGCACGGAAGCCCCGCGCCCTTCCCCCATCTTGCACTGGCAATCTAGCAAGTAAAATGCTTCTGAGTTCTGTGAGCCGCCCTAGCAAATTAAGTGAGCCTGAAGAAGGGGTCATGGGAGCCTCTGATTTATAACCATTCAGTCAGAAGCAACCGGGACTTGGGACTGACATCTGACGGGAGGAGGGGGAGGGTGTGTAAAAGGGACAGTCATGTGGAACCCAGGCTTTAATCTGTGGGATCCGATGCTATCTCCAGGGTAGATGGAGTCACAAGTGAGTTAAATAGTAGGACACAGGACATCCAGGGGCACCTGGGTGGCTCAGCTGGTTAAGCGTCCGACTCTTGATTTCAGCTCAGGTCATGATCTCATGGTTGGTGGGTTCAAGCTCCAAGTTGGGTTCTGTGCTTGCAGTGCGGGACTTGCTTGGGATTCTCTCTCTCCTTCTCTCTCTGCTCCTCCCCTGTTCGCACTCTCTGCCTCTCTCTAAATAAATAAGCATTAAAACATGATTTTGGGAGGGCGCCTGGGTGGCTCAGTTGGTGAAGCGTCCAATTTCGGCTCAGGTCATGATCTCGTGGTTCACAGGTTCGAGCCCCGTATTGGGCTCCGTGCTTCTGTCTCCCTCTCTCTCTGCCCCTCCCCTGCTCATAATCTGTCTCTCTCTCTCTCAAAAATAAATAAAACATTTTAAAAATTCTAAAAATATTGTTTTTAGTAGTAGGACACCCAGCTGGTGTCCTAAGAATTGCTTGGAGGTGGGGCAGAGACACCCCTCCACACGCTGGAATTGTGCTCAGACCAGAAGACGCCCCACCTTGGTCTTGCTGACTGTGATTTCACAGTATTCTCTGAAATGTGACGTCCCCCAGGTGTCCCTGTCGCCCACCTTCTGCCTTCTCACCCGCTCCTCCACCTTTACTCTCATCCACCTCAGAGCTAGCCTCCCTGGGGCATCTAATCAGTCCCTGGAGCACCTTCTAGCACCTTCTTCCTCTGGCCCCTGAGGCCCAGAGCAGCTGTCCTCACTCCAAGCCAGGTAAACGGATTGCTTCAACCAGCAGCCCACTGGACACGACCGAGGTTCGTATGTTGCCCCGAGTCAAGCCTTTCCCTATTTTTCAGGACTAAAGGCCGGCTGAAAGAGAAGAGGGCACAATCCAGGCCATTGCATTGTCAGTAAAAAGACCAAATCCTAAATAATCAAATGAATGGTTCTTTTTATCTTCCAAAGAGCTAATGACAAGTTTTACTGTTTTAATTTTTATGTCCATGTAATTAAAGGTGTATAATGACTCTCCCACAGAAAAGATCTTCAGTCTATTAATAATAAAAGAGAAATCCTGCACGCAGATTGGTCCACTAGAATATTATTTTCAGGGGGAGATTTTACTGAGAGAGATCTAATAAATGGAGACAAATCAGAATGGTAAAGATGAGTTATCTACGTCGCCATATGTAACAACAGTTGTCCTATCATTATATTATTGTACACCTGGAACTAATATACCACTGTAGGTTAACTACGCTAGAATAAAAAAGAAATAGTTGTCTGAAATATGATCTTTAAATTTATTTCTGGGGGACGCCTGGGTGGCTCAGTTGGTTAAGCATCCAACTTTGGCTCAGGTCATGATCTCGTGGTTTGTGAGTTCGAGCCCCGCATTGGGCTCCGTGCTGAAGCTCAGAGCCTGGAGGCTGCTTCGGATTCTGTGTCTCTCTCTCCTCCTCCCCCACTCATGCTCTCTCTCCCTCTCTCAAAAATAAATACGCATTAAACAAAATTTTTTAAAAAGACTATCAATTTAAAAAAAACATTAATTTTTTTTTAATTTACTTATTTATTTGGAGGTAGAGAGTATGCGTAGAGGAGGGGCAGAGAGAGAGGGAGAGATAGAGAAGCCCAAGCAGGCTCCGCACTGTCAGCAGAGAGTCCTGTGTGAGGCTCAAACCCACAAACCGTGAGATCATGCCCTGAGCCGAAATCAAGAGTTGGACACTCAACCAACTGAGCCACCCCGGCACCCCAGGAATATGACCTTTAAAAGAAAACAAAATACATTTTGGGTCTGAAGGAGCAAATTCTACCAACTACGAACAGGAACTTTATCCCCAGCCTCCGACAAAGGTCCAAAAGATCTTTTCTTTCTTCTTTTGATGCTGTTTGTCTGTTGTAGCTTCTTGGTGGGCTTGGTGACGGGTTGTCACCGGGTGGGCTGGTCCTACGGGTTTGAGGACAGGCTCTCCTACCAGATCCAAAAATCTTTTAACCTCTTCATCGGTCTGCTCTGACCTCAGAAGCAATCAGTCCAGAGACCTCATCTACCAACGACTGACCTCCAGTTACAAAAAGGACTCCACGACAGGGAAAGTTCTCACCCAGTCCTCAGCCTCCCTGCCCATGGCTTTGGCCTGTCACCCTAATCAAAGGCCATGATCCCCGGCGACACTCACAGGCAGGAGGAGGGCGTGCCACACCAGGACATCGGCATCATGGCTGAACAGGTTCCGTAGGTACCGGGGAAGCTTTGCCTGGAGACTCTCCAGCTCCTGCAGGGGATGCATCAGTGAGCAGCTTGCCGGTCTCCCCTACTTCAGCCCCCCACCTCCCTGTCCCAGCAGCGAGCTGTCCCAAGTTTCAAAAAGGACACCCTCAGGGGCAGAAGCCGGCGAAGTCAGAGCCCTCAACTACTGAGCTCTCAGAATGTGTCAGGCACAGCGCTATGTGCTTTAAGTGACTTATCCGACTTCAGGCTCACCAAGCTCTGGAGGTACTGGGTGGGAGGAAGGTGCAGATCGCTGCTTCCAGATATTACCACTTGGGAGTAAACTCTCTTCAGAGCCTTTCCTCCTGAAACCAAGATACCACCTGACCTCTGTCATCTTGCTGTCTTCCTGAAAGGGCCTAACTCTCTCCCTCCCTCCCTCCCTCCCTCCTCACAGCATGCACTGCGTGTCTGGCATGACGACAGGCCCTTATAGTGCTCAGAGTGGACAGCAAAGACAAAGTCCTCCAGACCAGGCCTGGGGAAGGAAGACGGTTCAGACAGACTGCAGCAGAGAAACACATCACGCAGAGAAACAAGGGGACAAGGAGTGACTCACCCCGTCCCCTAGAGAGGTAGCCCAGATACCCAGACATCAGCGGATTCTCCCTACAGCCCTTTACGGAGCATCCTCTAGCGACACTTGAGTAAGAAGGGCCCAGCCCTCAAGAACTTTGCTGGAGTGATGGCAGAAAGGTGAATGTGACTATGTGAATAACGGGTATGGACACATAATAGGGAAGAGGACAGGGGAGCAGGAAGGTTTCGCAGAGGGCGCCACTGTGCCAGGCCATGCAGGGAAGGGGACAGGCACCAAGGCAGAGGCCGGGTCAGAGCAAAGATACAGTGTGTTCCATGCAAGCTCAATAGTTATTGATGGAAAAGGAATCCACGGTCAAGTACATCGGAAAGCACAAAGCTAAACAGATTCCTTTACTGCAGGACTTCCCAGAGCCTTCAATGTGCTATTGTGCATCACAAATCTCCAAGCTGTGCGCCCACAGCATGCAGAACTTCTCAAACACATCGACCAAGGAACCCGTCTCCTCTTCGGGGGTCAACAGACTTTTTTTTTTCTTTGAAAACAAAACAGTAACAATAACAGATAAGAAGACATTCAAGGGCAAGGACATATACCTCTGGAACAGCAAATGGGTATAAACCATTGGTTGTCAACTTGGGGGCAGTTTGACCCCACACCCCCAGCGGACACTAGGCAATGCCTAGGCCTTTTTTTTTTTTTTTTTTTAAATTAGGCTTCATAGCCAGTGCAGAGCCCAATGCAGGGCTTGAACTCATGACTCTGAGCTCAAGACCTGAGCTGATGAGGCACCTGGGTGGCTCAGTCAGTTAAGCATCTGACTCTTGATTTTGGTTGGGGCCATGATCTGATGGTTCATGGGATGGAGCCCCCGGTCAGGCTCTGTGTTGGCATCGCAGAGCCTGCTTGGGATTCTCTCTCTCCCCCTCTCCTGCCCCTCCCCCGCTCATGCACATGTGCACTTGTGCACTCTCTCTCTCTTAAAAATAAATTTAAAAAAAAAAAAAAAAAAAAAAAGACCTGAGCTGAGATCAAGAGTCAGAACGCTTAACCGACTGAGCCACCAGGCACCCCTAGAACATTTCTGGTTGTCACACATTGGGGGAGTGATGCCAGCATCTAGTGGGTTGAGGCCAGGGATGCCGACAAACATCTTACAAAGAATTAGCCAGCCCCAGATGTCAACAGTAACGAGGCTGGGAAACTGTGGTATAAACAAAGGTGGCTCAAAACCAGTTCACAGTTTGGGAGGGGCTTTTCATACTGTGGACCACGTGAACTTTCTCTGAACCCCCAACACATAAACACAACCCTGGCCCCATCTCCTATCTCTTAGCTAGCCCATACTCTCTATTCATAACAAAAAACTGCTTCTTGTGCCTTCTGCACAGAGTCTCTGATCCCTCACTTATTATATTAAATTTTTTTTTAATGTTTACTTATTTTTGAGAGTGAGACAGAGTGCAAGCAGGGGAAGGGGCAGAGAGTGAGGGAGATACAGACTCTGAAGCAGGCTCCAGGCTCTGAGCTGTCAGCACAGAGCTTGACATAGGGCTCAAACTCACGAGCCCTGAGATTATGACCTAAGCCAAAGTCAGGTGCTTAACCAACTGAGCCACTCAGGCACTTCTGACCCCTCATTTATTTTTCACTCCATATTTGCTACCATGAATCCTAGCTCCAGTATCATCTATTGGCAAGAATGAAGTTCTAGGTCAAATAGAGAAGCTGTGGAATGGACACTTTCCTGACTTTACTATAACTGAGATCATTTGGGACATTTCATTTCTTTTTTTTTTAATTTTTAAATGTTTATTTATTTTTGAGAGACAGAGACAGAGCATGAGTGGGGGAGGAGCAGAGAGAGAGGGAGACACAGAATCCAAAGCAGGATCCAGGCTCTGAGCTGTCGGCAAAGAGCCTGACATCAGGCTCAAACTCACGAACCGCGAGATCGTGACCTGAGCCAAAGTTGGATGCTCGACCAACTGAGCCACCCAGGTGCCCCTTGGGACTTTTCTGTTATAAATGAGTTCTGCCAAAAGATTCTGCAAGCCTGAGGATGTGAAACCCAACCTAGGACACTCAGCTCTTTCTTGAGGCCTATTAGGAAATCACCTGACTCAGAGAAATAGAAAATAAAAGTAAAGAGGCCACTGGAAGGGGGTGCAGGTTGGAGCCCTACCAACCTGGACTCCTATCCCAGTCCCATCACTCCTTACTGGGTGACCCTGAACAATCGAGTTATTCTCTCTGAGCCTCCACTTCCTCATCTGTAAAATGGGGGTATACGGCTTCTCTCACAGGGTTGCTGTGAGAATCTGATGAGCTAACGTAAATGGCCAGGCACTTAGTGGTGCCAGTGTGATAAATACCGGCTCCTAGTTCTTTCCCACTTGGCTAGAAAGACCCTTTGCCCCACTTTGTTGCCAACCTCCGGATTTCAGTTTTTCTGGATTGAGCCTGCTCTGTGTTCCAACCTGAGACTCTCTAACTCTCAAAGGTGGAGAGGAGAAAGCAGCCCTCTTCACCCCCTTAACCCTGCTCCCACTCTGCATACTGGAAGGGCACTTCCAAGAGAGTCAAAGTCTGGGGCATGTCAGACCCATTTCACCTGACCTCTCTTACTTCCCCACCTGTGCCCACCTCCTGGCTACACCCCTTCAAACACCCTGGGTTTTCCCATATCCTGGGGAATTTGACCCTTCCCATCCTTCCAGACCTCATTTCAAATTGTGTCCCTAACTGGAAAGAAAGCTCAAAGGGAGGGGGGATTTTTGCTCATCTCTGCTTCCCTACTTCCTAGAACAGGAGCCAGCACATAACAGGCATTCGACAACATTTGTAGAAGGAATGAGTGCGCACCACCTACTCCGGGACACCTGCCAGCTGCGCCTTGGCATCTTTCCCCCCCGAGAATACCCAGGGAACTTTGTTCCCGATTCCTACTCAACACCCCATACTGGTCGGGACTCTAGAAACATAGGTACCCAATTAAGGGCGGGGCATGAGCTACTCCAAGGCAAAGACCTTGTTCTGGTTATCTCTGTCCCTAAACCCCTCCACTCCAGCAGAGAGCCTGGCTCCTGGAACCTTTCCAGCACCTCAGTGACAAGCAAGCAATTATTATCACAAGTTTCTTGCAGGAGAAAAGAAACCGAAACCAATTCGGGAGGAACCATCCGCATCCCCAGCGCAGCCCAGGGCGCCAGGGACAGCTCCGCTCCATACGCCCCCGCTTCCTCAGACTCCATCTCCTGCCCCCCTCGAAGACCTGCTCCTCCTCCGGGCCAAGCGGCGGTAATAGGGACAAATAACCGCGCTCGGAAAGCCGGGGGAGGGATGCAAGGAGCAGGTCAAGGGAGGCGAGAGGAGCCGTGAGAGAGGGGTCGCCCGACCTCCTTACCTTCGCCACCCGCTTGCTGGCAGACATCTCGGGACCGAGCGTGGGGGCTTCCGGGCGCGAGGGCTTCCGCTAGGACCTCGGCCGGCTAGCGGACTCGGAGTGCACCGCCCCCAGCCACGCCCCCAGCGCCACGCCCCCCAGCCACGCCCCCGCGGCGCAGAGGACTCGGGTTCCCGCCTGCCCGCGCGG
>NW_024412418.1:3444471-3507911 GCF_014898765.1 Herpailurus yagouaroundi | reverse complement strand
CTGCTTTCTCCTCGAGGATTTTGATAGCTTCCTGCCTTACATTTAGGTCTTTTATCCATTTTGAATTTATTTTTGTATATGGTGTAAGAAACTGGTCCAGGTTCATTCTTCTGCATGTCGCTGTCCAGTTTTCCCAGCACCCCTTGCTGAAGAGACTGTCTTTTTTTTTTTTTTAATTTTTTTTTTAACGTTTATTTATTTTTTTGGGGACAGAGAGAGACAGAGCATGAATGGGGGAGGGGCAGAGAGGGAGGGAGACACAGAATCAGAAACAGGCTCCAGGCTCTGAGCCATCAGCCCAGAGCCCGACGCGGGGCTCGAACTCACGGACCGCGAGATTGTGACCTGGCTGAAGTCGGACGTTTAACCGACTGCGCCACCCAGGCGCCCCTGAAGAGACTGTCTTTATTCCATTGGATATTCTTTTCTGCTTTGTCAAAGATTATTAGTTGGCCATACATTTGTGGATCCATTTCTGGGTTCTCTATTCTGTTCCATTGATCTGAGTGTCTGTTCTTGTGCCAGTACCATACTGTCTTGATGATTACAGCTTTGTAGTATAGCTTGAAGTCTGGGATTGTGATGCCTCCTGCTTTGGTTTTCTTTTTCAAGCTTGCTTTGGCTATTGGGGGTCTTTTCTGGTTCCATACAAATTTTAGGATTATTTGTTCTAGCTCTGTGAAGAATGCTGGTGTTATTTTGATAGGGATTGCATTGAATATGTAGATTGCTTTGGGTAGTATCGACATTTTAACAATATTTGTTCTTCCTCTCCAGGAGCATGGAAGAATGCAGCCCCTTTTAATACACAGTGGAAAGCATAAAGATGTAAGAAATCATCAGGTGCTGTGGGAGCCTGGAGGACTGTCCTTTGATCCAGCTTCAGAGAGGGGCAGGGGTTTCCTGGAAGATATAAATATCCAGGTAAATTGCAAAGTATGAGGCGTTAGCTAGAGCGAGAACGTGGGATGCGGGTGTACCAAGGAGAGGGACCACAAAGGGGCAGAGGCAGTGCATTGGGCAATAGGAAACAGTCCCGTATTCTGGAATGAAAGTTTCTGTCCACTGGTTCTTCCTCTCTGTTACAGAATTTCTGCACCCCCCCAGGTGAATTCAGTCATGAATTAGCCCAGGCTCCCTGTTCAGGAATGGATCCTAATCCCCCAACAGCAGAAAGACCCACATGGTGCATGGGCTTCACATCCTCACACAATGCAAGCCTTTGTGTGTCAGAGCCAGTCCCAAGGAGACCTGGGTTCTAGTTCCACATCTTGATCCTGGGGTTGTGCCCTATGGCTTTGGATGAGCCATAGAAACCCGCACCTGCTTCCCAGGATCACTGTGAGGCTGAGTTCACAGAAGTGAAGAACTTTGACAATTACAATCTGATATAAACAATCAGGTTTGAATCCCCGCTTCAACTAACTACTGACCCTGTTTCTGCCTCCATTTCCTCATCTATAAAATAGGGCTAATAAGAGTGGATGTGAAGAGAAATGAGCTTAAAAAGAGAGTAATGAGGGGCACCTGGGTGTCTTAGTCAGTTAAGCAACCACCTTCGGCTCAGGTCATGATCTCACGGTTCATGAGTTCGAGCCCCACGTCGGGCTCTGTGCTGACAACTCAGAGCCTGGAGCCTGTTTCGGATTCTGTGTCTCCCTCTCTCTCTGCCCTTCCCCCACTCGCACTTTGTCTCTCTCTCTCTCTCTCTCTCTCTCTCTCAAAAGTAAACATTAAAAAAAGTTTTTAAAAAGTAATGAGTTGATATTTGGACAATAAGTAATATTTAAATAACAATGCTGATAGTATGGGGTGCCTGGCTGGCTCAGCTAGAAGAGCATGCAACTCTTGATCTCAGGTCATGAGTTTGAGCCCCACGTGGGGTGTAGAGATTACTTAAACTAAATTAAATAAATAAATAAATAAATAAATAAATAAATAAATAAACCAATGTTAATAGTAGTAAAAATAATGCTAATAAATATTAAAACGATGTCGGGTGCCTTCCCAGGAGCAAATGTGCTGGGTTGGAAGAACAGAGATGTTTGCGTTTGTTAGAGCAATGGTCACACTATCTTCCCAAATAGGAGAACCCTTTTTACTTTTCTTTGATCTAATCATTGGCATTTATTCCTCCATTCTACAAAATGTATTGAGCATGTACCATGCAAGGCCCTGGGTTGGGCAGTATGAGATGGGGGCAGGGTGAGGCCGACTCTGTCCTTACCATCAGTAGAAGAGACACACGTCTGTGTGGATGGCAAAAGATTGCAGGAGAAGGGCCTCTAGGCCTGACTTTTCAAGACTCAACTCTGCCAACTGTAAGACTTGCCTGTGTGTTGAGAAACAAAGTGAGACTGTTAGGTGACGGGTATCTTGTAGGTACTAACACACTTTATCTGTTCCTATTGCAGGGTTCAGGTTGTTCAGAAGCCTCTTTGAGCCTTCAGGGCATCTATGAGGGGAGGAGTGGGTTAGGAAGGAGCAGATGTTTTCCTCTAGGCCCCCTGCCTGGGCTGGTTCTGGTCTGGGGCAGGGAGGGTTAATCTGAAACTCCCCTAGCCTTCCCTCCAGCCCAGAGGAGTTCTCAGGGGACCAAAGGCAGAAGAGAATTTCCTGCTTTTTTTTTTTTTTTTTTTTTTTTGAGAGAGAGCGAGAGGGAGAGAGTGCATGCATGTGCACATGCTAGAACACACAAGCTGGGGGAGAGGGACAGAGGAAGTGGGGGGAAGGGAGGGAGGGAGGGAGAGAGAGACACAGAGAGAGAGAGAGAGAGAGAGAGAGAGAGAGAGAATCATAAGCAGGCTCCATGCTGTCAGCACAGAGCCCAACTCGGGGGACTCGATCCCACAACCCTGGAAGCATGTGAGCTGAAATCCAGAGTCGGACACTCAATCGAATGAGCCACCCAGGTGCCCCGGTTTTGATGGAGGAGGAGATTCCTGCTTCCCATCACCTCACACACCTCCTTCTCCTGGGTGAATCATGCACACGTGCGCGCACACACACACCCCTCTCTCCCAGGCTGCACCCCAGTGAATCCTGCCTTTGTGGGTGAGGTGGAGGGCACGGAGTAGAGGCAGCCATGAAGGCAAGAGCCCCAGGAGAGGAGCTGGACGGGTCCTGCCCAAGAGCAAGGAGACAGTCTGCAAGCCAAGGAACCTGCTTCCTCAGCCTGGCTCAGCCACCCACTCACTCACTGGTAGGGGGACTCTGAGCAAGAGAGGTAATAGTGATGACAATGACAACGATAATAACTGAAGTATATTGAATGTACCAGGCTGTCTTGGCCAGCTCGGGCTGCCACAACAAATACCACAGGCTGGGTGGTTTAAACAACAGAAACTTATTTTCTGGAGTGCCTGGGTGACTCAGTCAGTTAAGCGTCTGACTTCAGCTCAGGTCATGGTCTCACAGTTCACGGGTTCAAGCCCCGCATCAGGCTCTGTGCTGACAGCTCGGAGCCTGGAGCCTGCTTCAGATTCTGTGTCTCCCTCTCTCTCTGCCCCTCCCCCACTCACACTCTTTCTCTCTCTCTCTCTCTCTCTCAAAAATAAATAAACATTTGGGGCGCCTGGGTGGCTCAGTCGGTTAAGCGGCCAACTTCGGCTCAGGTCACGATCTCGCAGTCCGTGAGTTCGAGCCCCGCGTCGGTCTCTGTGCTGACAGCTCAGAGCCTAGAGCCTGTTTCAGATTCTGTGTCTCCCTCTCTCTCTGCCCCTCCCCTGTTCATGCTCTGTCTCTATCTGTCTCAAAAATAAATAAACGTTAAAAAAAAATTAAAAAAAAAATAAATAAATAAACATTTAAAAAAAAAGAAAAGAAATCTATTTTCTCACAGTTCTGGAGACTAGAAGGCCAAGGTCAAGGTTCCAGTGGATTTGACTTCTGGTGAGAGCTCTCTTCCTGGCTTGCAAGACAACTGCCTTCTCAGTCCTCATATGGCCTTTTCTTGGTGTGTGTGCTCAGGGAGAGCAGAGGGCGCTAGGTCTCTGGTGTCTCTTTTTATAAGGACACTAATCTATCCAGGGCCCCACATTTATGATCTCATTAAACCTTAATACTTCCTTGAAGGCCCCATTCCAAATACAGCCACGTAGAAGGGTTAAGGCTTCAACATAGGAATTCAAAGGAGACATAATCATTCATTTTATAACACGACCATTGTGCTAAGTGCTTGACATGCACTACCATAATTGATCTGTCCCCTTTATTTATTTTTAAATGTTTATTTATTTGAGGGTGGGGGGTGGGGGGAGACAGAGAATCTGTGCTGTCAGCACAGTGCCCAACCTGGGCCTCAAACTCAAGAACCATGAGACCATGACCTGAACCAAAATCTAGAATCTGATGCTTAACCAACTGAGCCACCCAGGCTCCCCTATTTATTTTTAAGTAGACTCTATGCCCAGTGTGGGACTTGAACACATGACCTTAAGATCAAGAGTCAATACTCTATACACTGAGCCAGCCAGGTGCCCCTGATCTGTTCCATTTTATAGGTAAGGAAACTGAAGCTAGGTCACTGTCCAAAGGCCACACATCTATTCAGTCTCTATGTTGCAACTTTTCTTTCTTTTTTTTTTTTAAGTAATCTCTACACCCAACATGGGGCTCGAACTCATGACCCTGAGACTAAGAGTCACCTGCTCCACCAGTTGAGCTAGCCAGGTGGTCCCCAAGCTGGAACTTAACCCCAGACTGCTGATTTCCTGCTTCTTATCTGCATATCTACTTAGGCCCTATTTCCTCCTGTTAAAGATGATGAGAAATTTTGCCTTGTCTGCTTCATGTGGTTTAACTTAAAGGGCCTTGATTCTTACAAAGTGATATGCACGTATAAGTTCTTATTCTTAACAAGGAACAGCCCCCAGAATTTAGCTGTCCCAGGGTATTCAAATTAGCCCCAGGTCCCCCAGATACCAGAGCTGGAAGGGAGCCTTGCGGTCATCTAGGGTTGTCTAACCACCTCACTCTGTGCCACATCTCGCCGTGTGGGTAAGAAAACAGGCCCAGACAAGGGAAATGGCTTGTTCAGGTCATGGATTAGAACCTAGATATTCCTATGCCTGGTCTAGGCTTTCAGGCTTCCTCCGATTGCCTCAGCCTCATGCATAATTTTTTCTGAATTGGGCCATTTGATAGCAACAAATGGATCACCCTTCACTGATGTTTTGCCATCAGGGGTAACTGGTATTCAGGAATCATCCCCTGGTCCGGAACTGGGGTATGGCGGGTTCCATGCTCATCGCTGCTGGACTGTGGTCAGTGCCATTTACAGCCTCCCTCCCTTTGTTTGCTCATCTATTTTCTTATGACTAAAAATAGAAGTGGCAGACTGGTGGCTCAGAAACAATCAATTTGGCAGATGTGTTCTGTGTGGCTTGTACCTGTTTTTTCAATATGATACGACATTTTTATTTTTTTTATTTTATTATTTAAGAAATTTTTTGTTTATTTTTGAGAGAGAGAGATGGGGGGGGGTGCGGTGTGGGGCAGGGGCAGAGACAGAGGGAGGCACAGAATCTGAAGCAGGCTCCAGGGTCTGAGCTGTCAGCACAGAGCCTGATGCAGGGCTCAAACTCACCGAGTGTCAGATCATGACCTGAGCCAAAGTTGGACGTTTAACCGACTGAGCCATCCAGGCGCCTCTAATGAGGCAACATTTTTGAAATGAAAGATCTAAGGGCCACACTAGGAAACTCATTTGCAATTTATTCCAGACAAAGAGTTAGTTCCCCTCCTGTATAAAGAGTACCTATGAATGAATAAAAATTCAACGATTCTAGTAGAAAATGGAAAGAGATGGGAAAAGATAATTCAATGAAAAGGATGTAGAAATTGTTCTGAAACATGTGAGGGGCACTGGCTGGCTGAATCAGTGAGCATGCAACTCTGGGTCTCAGGGATGTGGGTTTGAGCCCCACATTGGATGTGGAGATCACTTTAAAAAATAAAATCGCAGGGTGCCTGGGTGGCTCAGTCTGTTGACTCTTGATTTCCACTCTCTCCCTCCTTCTGCCCCTCTCCCCCACTTGCACCCCCCCCAAAGAAAAGAAAAATAATTCAAAGAAAAAGAATGAGGCAGTTGTTTGTGTATTGAAAGAGAAGGCTCTTAAAGATAAATTTTAAGGGAAGAAAGCGGAATATGGTACAACGTGAAAAGTATGTTATAATCTGTGTAGGTAAAGGAAAAATAATATTTGCCTCCATACGTGCACAACGTCTCCGGAAGGATGCAAAATACTGTGCTTATCTCCAGCGAAGGTCACGAAGTAACTGGGTGTGGAGGAGGCAGAAACCTTTTCGCTATAAACCTCATTTCCTTTAAAATGTTTGAACAACGCAAATGAACCACTTGTCGATGCAAATGAACCAACCTTTTAGAATCTCTAAAAGCAGAAAAGAAAGTTTTAGTGGAGCCAAAGTTAGGACAGCTGCCTGGGGAAACACGCTCTTCACAGGGAAGAAAGCGTTCTGGAGAACGAATAGATTTTACAGGGTTACAAACGTTTTACATCTTGTAAAGGCTCAAAAGATGATAGAATTAGCGTAGAGGCAGGAATCGCGAGTTTTGTCCTAAAGGAAGACAGGAGACAGGAGCACTGAGCAATAATCTCAAGGACAAGGTGGTTTTCCTTTAGGGTGCTTATTCACAAAGCAGATGTACAATGCATGTGTGACGGGCCATAAGTCTTTTGGCTTGAGCAAAGTTTAAATACAGTCATGTGGACTTAGAAAGAAATCTAAAATGGTTTCCCTTGTATATCAGGCCTTTAGAGAGTTTTTCTCCCACCAACCTCTTCAAAAATGAATAACATTTAGATTTTATTTTTTTTTTAATTTTTTTTTCAACGTTTATTTATTTTTTGGGACAGAGAGAGACAGAGCATGAATGGGGGAGGGGCAGAGAGAGAGGGAGACACAGAATCAGAAACAGGCTCCAGGCTCTGAGCCATCAGCCCAGAGCCTGACACGGGGCTCGAACTCACGGACCGTGAGATCGTGACCTGGCTGAAGTCGGACGCTTAACCGACTGCGCCACCCAGGCGCCCCTAGATTTTAAAATATGCTGTCCTTAGGGGCACCTGGCTGGCTCAGTCAATGGAGCGTGTGACTCTTGATCTCAGGGGTTGTGAGTTTGAGCCTCTCCTTGTGTGTAGAGATTAGTTAAAAATAAAATCTTTAAAATATTCTTTCTTGGAACCCCTACTGTGGAGTCCCTTTGTACTTATTACTGCCGGGAGCACATTTGCTACCCAAGGTATGTTCTTTGGCATATTGATTTTTTTTTAATATATTTATTTGTTTTGAGAGAGAAAGAGAGTGAGCAGGGGAGGGGCAGAGACAGAGAATCCCAAGCAGACTCTGTGCTATCAGTGCATTGCCTGACACGAGACTCGATCCCACACACTGAGAGATCATGACCTGAGCTGAAATCAAGAGTCAGATGCTTAGCAGACTAAGCCACCCGGGCGCCCCTGTCTCATGACCAACTAGAAGAATCCTGAAAGGTGAAATAAAATTTTCTCCTCCCCAGTAGTATATTCCTATCTGCAAACTCTTCTTTCTCCCCCAGCATCAGGGTTTTTCTTGCTTCCTGATAGCTGTGGTCTTTGCAAAGCCAGATGTGTACGTAGATGGCATGGTGCCCAGCCCGGCTCAGGATGCTTCCAGGGTCTTCAGGGTGGAGAACTGTCGCCTTCCACCCTTCGATAAGGCAGAATCTTCCTTTGTGACAGCTCCATCATTGACGGGGGTGTAGGAGACCACCTGAAAAGGAGTTGGGAAAAAATACTTTTCAGACACCGTGGGCAGTGTGGGGTCGAACCTGTGTTTAAAGACTAAGGAGTATACATTTATGGTTGCTTGTTAGAGAGTAACCAGAAAGGATACTTAAGAACCTAATAGAGTAGTTACCAGTTTGGGAGGGGGAAAAAAATGTGTCTACAGTCAGCAAACCCTTTCCAAGCTATCCGCCTTTCATAGTCTTTGAGTCATTATACAACTCTAGAAGTTGTAGTAGCTGATAGCATGCAAAATATTTTTAGAGACCTGCAAATTCTTTCTGTCCAATAGAGGTTTAATTGACTTCCTTTCCCCCACCCTATGGAAAAAACAGTTTTGTCTTTATTTACATATTCATTTAATACTCTTGATCTATAAACATGTCTGTTTTCAGATTCTGTGATTCTAATATCTGCCTGGTTCCCTCGTTGATTAATGAGAAGAATGAAATCTTTAACATGTGTCCATTTTATATCTCTGTGAGTCATGATTTTGCCTTTTTCTAGAAACTACCTTTAAACAGTTATAGATAGGGGCGCCTGGGTGGCTCAGTTGGTTAAGCATCCGACTTCAGCTCAGGTCATGATCTCACAGTTCCTGAGTTCGAGCCCGACGTTGGGCTCTGTGCTGACAGCTCAGAGCCTGGAGTCTGCTTTGGATTCAGTGTCTCCCTCTCTCTCTGCCCCTCCCCTGCTCTCTCTCACTCTCTCTCAAAAATAAATAAACATTAAAAAAATGTAAACAGGGGCACCTAGGTGGCTCAGTCGGTTAAGCATCTGACTTCAGCTCAGGTCATGATCTCACAGCTCATGAGTTTAAACCCCGTGTTGAGCTCTGTGCTGACAGCTCAGAGCCTGGAGCCTGCTTTGGATTCTGTGTCTCCCTCTCGCTCCCTGCCCCTCCCCCACTAATGCTCTGTCTCTCTTTCTCTCTCTCAAAAATAAATAAAAACATTTAAAAAATTAAAAAATATATAAATAGTTATAGATTAAGCTGGAAGGATGCTTAAGAAACTGATGATGGGAGCATGGGTGGCTTAATGGGTTGAGCATCAACTCTTGATTTTGCTCAGGTCACGATCCCAGGGTCATGGGATTGAGCCCCATGTTGGGCTCCACACTGACAGCACAGAACCTACTTGGGATTCTCTCTCTCCCTCTGCCCCTCCCCTGCTCATGCTTTCTCTCAGATAAAAAAAAAAAAATAGAAAAGAAAGAAACTGATGAGTGGGTTATCAGTTTCACGAGGGAAATTGGGTATCTTGGAGTGGGAAGGAGACTTATTTTTCACTGTTCGGTATTTAAAATTTTTCATATGTGAATAACTATCCATTCAAAACAATAAATAAATATAATATGGTTTTTATTTTATTTTTAATTAATTTATTATTTTTATTTATGTATTTTGGGGAGAGCACAAGTGGGGGAGAAGCAGAGAGGAGAGAATCTCAAGCAGGCATTGACAGATGGAGACAGACTCGAGGCTCGAACTCAAACCGTGAGATCACGACCTGAGCTGAAATCAAGAGTCAAAGGCTTAACCTACTGAGCCACCCAGGTACCCCATACAATGTGGTTTGTAAAGAAAATCAATGAAAAAGGGGAGACAAAAATAGGAAGTGTAACCTGGGGATTAAGAGCATGGAATTCAGAGCCAATCAGACCTGGATTTAAAGCTCTGGTATTTCCTAAGTGATTCTGGGCAAGTCACTCACCCTCCCTAAGCTTTAGTTATCTTAAGATGGAAATATTAATACCGTGTTCCCAATGTCCTGGTGAGGATTATGTGAGATTTGAATATGAAAATTTCTAGCCCAGGGCCAGAAATACAGTAAGCACTCAAACCAAACCTGGACCACAGGAATCTAACAACCAATATCAACATCTTCATCATTGTCATCATCAAATCCAGTGTCTCCGCAGTATGGGATGAACCCATGGGAGGGGTGTCAAGCAATTTTAGGCGTACAAGCTAACAAAAAATCACAGACCGAGGAAGCTTTTCCTTTTCAATTTCTTCTGATCCTTCCTGATTTCTCCAGGACAAAGTATCAATTTGGTGCCAGTAGGTCTTTAAAGACCTAACACATGTTAATCTCCTTTTTAAAGAAGGACTTGGGTGGGGGGCACTTGGGTGGCTGAGTCGGTCAAGGGTCTGATTCTTGGTTTGGGCTCAGGTCATGATCTCGCGGGTCCTGAGTTTGAGCCCCACTTCAGGCTCTGTGCTTCCTGCTGCTTGGGATTCTCTGTCTTTCCCTCTCTCTCTCTGCCCCTCCCCCACTCGTTCTCTCTCTCTCTCTCTCTCTCTCTCTCTCTCTCTCTCTCACACACACACACACACAAACACACACACACACACACACACACAAAATAAATAAAGAAATTTTTTTTAAAAAGTGGAAAAGCAGGGCACCTAAGTGGCTCAGTTGGCTAAGCATCCAATTTCAGCTCAGGTCATGATCTCACGGTTCATGGATTCAAGCCCTGTGTCAGTCTCTGTGCTGACAGCTTGGAGCCTGGAGCCTGCTTCAAATTCTGTGTCTCCCTCTCTTTCTCTCTGGCCCTTCCCTGCTTATACACTCTCTCTCTCTCTCTTTCTCTCTCTCTCTCTGAAAAATAAATAAACTTAAAAACAAAACAAACAAAGGTCTAAGGAAGCACATAAAGGAGGTATAGAAAATTTCAGCAGGCAGAATCAGCTAGAAGTTAGTAACTTGATTCTGTTTTCATTGTGTTTCTTTTATAGGTACATTCACTCCAGGGTTGTACTCTGACTTTCATGGGCCCTAGGCACTTTTGCCCTGGTGGGACCTTCTAACGTTAAATGAAAAAGGTAGAGAGAGAGAGAGAGAGAGAGAGAAAGACAGACAGAAAGAAAGAAAGAAAGAAAGAAAGAGAAAGAAGGAAGGAAGGAAGGAAAAGAAAGGAGGGAGTGAGGGAAGGTAGAGTTTAAAAATGATATTTTATGACTGCATTGGTATAAACAAGAATATAATCCAGGCTGGATTCATTATTGTCTTTTCTCTTCTGATTTTAAAGTTTGTTTGTTTGGAGAGAGTGGGGAGAGGGGCAGAGAGAGAGGGAGAGAGAGAATCCCAAGCAGGCTCAGTGCTATCTGCCTGGAGAATGACTCAGGGTTCAGTCCCACCAACTGTGAGATCATGACCTGACCTCAACTGACTGAGCCACCCAGGAGCCCCTTTTCCTTCTGATTTTAAAAGAAATTTACATTAAAGCATTTTCTAGACCCCTAAAAGTATCCTGGGCTCAAGGCTCTGTGCCTGGTTGGCCCTGATTGATTTTATTTATGGTGAGTGCTACCAATTTTCCAATTACAAAGGAGATGTCAAGTTTCCTTTTTATTTAAGTGTATTCAAGTAAACAAATGAGTCTTAAACAATATCATGTTAGTCGGTTCTGGCGGCTGTAACAAAATACCGCAGACCGGGTGGCTTAAACAATTGGGATGTATTTTCTGTCAGTTCTAGAGGCTGCAGGTCTGAGTTCACGCTGGCAGAGTAGACCTCTGGAGAGAGCCCTCTCCCTGGCCTGCGGACAGACTTCTTGTCCTCACGACGAGGGGGTGCACGTGTGTCTTTCTTCCCCTTCTTAGAAGGCTTCCGTTATGTTAGATTCACGTCCCACCCTTGTGACCTCGTTAACTTTACCAGTCTAAAGACTCCATCTATGGATACGGTCACATTAGAGGTAAGGGCTTCGACACAGGAACCTTGTGGGGGGCAGGGGGACACAGTTCAGTTCATAGCTGATGTGAAAGTACACAGATGTGTAAGAATGTGGCAAAAATAAAAGCTCTTCATTTTAATTTTCAAAAATTTTTTAATGTTTATTTTTTGAGGGAGAGAGAGAGAAAGAGAGACAGCACAAGCAGGTGAGGGGCAGAGAGAGAGGGAGACACAGAATCAGAAGCAGGCTCCAGGCTCTGAGCTGTCAGCACAGAGCCCGACGCGGGGCTCGAACTCACGAACCGTGAGATAATGATCTGATCCGAAGTCTGACGCTTAAGTGACTGAGCCACCAAGGCACCCCGAAAGGTCTTCATTTTAGAGATAAGAAGACGGGGTCTAGAAAAACAAAGCCTCACAGAGCCAGGACTGGAATTCCTAAGCCTTCTGGATCCTTCAGGACACTTCATGATGAGGCAGCTGGGTTCCTCCAGATCACTCCCGAGATTGGGAAGACCCTTCGGGCCGCAGGCCTTCTCCAGCAGGACTAACCCCACAGCCTGCTCTGGCCAAGCCCACGGCCTGGGGAGTCGGCTTCCCAGAGGACTGTGAGGAAACTACTCCAGATCTTCAGATCAGGGTTCCGTCTCCATCAGAACACTGTTTAAAAACCATTCAGAAAGGCCAACAAAAGACAGAGTCCCTTGAAATCCAGGCAGCAGTGCCTTGTTAAAAATAATAATAATAAAGAATTGCAGGAGCTTTGAAGAAGAGTAAATTAGCATTCTGACTAGGAGGCTCCTGCCAAGGCCTGAGGACCAGACTCCTGTCACCCAGGTAACCACATCCCCATCAGAGGACGCCTCGGAGACAGAGAGGAGGGACCCTGGCCGCCCCACCCCCAGGGTCTTGTCCTCTTACGTCCATTTTAGCCTCCTGGACTAGAGGCTGAGGGGAAAGGCCGGAGGCCTAGCAGGAGAGCCAGCTCTACCAATGGGTCTGCTTTCTGGGTCAGCTCTCTGGACGGTCGTGGGAGATGAAAGTGTAGTTTTTGAAAATGCGGACAGGGATAGAGATCTGGGAGCTGGGAGCTTTTGCTACTTGTTTGAGCGGGAAGCTCAGCCCAGAAAGGCCCCTAGGGAGCTTCTGAGTAAATGAAAAGCCTGGGCTGGGTTTGAATACCAAATGAATCCTAAATCGAGCAGGTAGACCCAGGGATGAAATTAAGCAATGGTAGAATATGGTTGGTTTGGATAGAAAGCGACCGTACGGCCCTATTTGTAACATTTTATATTTTTAAAGAAATTTTCTTTTTTAAGATTTTATTTTATTTTTATTTTTATTTATTTATTTTGAGAGAGAAAGAGAGAAGGGGAGGGGCAGAGAGAGAGAGAGAGAGAGAGAGAGAGAGAGAGAGAGAATCCCAAGCAGACTCTGCACTGTCAGCACAGAGCCTGACAGGGGCTTGAACCCATGAACCGTGAGATCATGACCCGAACTGAAGTTGGATGCCCAACTGACTGAGCCACCCAGGCGCCCCTTAAGATTTTATTTTTATTTTTATTTAAAAAATTTGTTTTACATTTTTAGTTATTTTTGAAAGAGAGAGAGAGCGTGAGTCGGGGAGGGGGAGAGAGAGAGGGAGACTCGGAATCAGAAGGGCTCTGACCTGTCAGCACACAGCCCAATGCGGGGCTCGAACTCTTAAACCTTGAGATCATGACCCGAGCCAAAGTCGGACGTTCAACCGACTGAGCCACCCAGGCGCCCCAAGATTTTATTTTTCAGTAATCTCTACACCTAACATAGGGCTCGAACTTTTAACCCCGAGACCAAGAGTCACATGTGCTATTGACTGAGCCAGCCAGGTGCCCCCTCTATTTGTGATATTTTGCAATTTTAACCAAAAGACCATTTTTGTGTATCCCACAGGTAAATGTCGGCAACTAACTTCAATGTTTAAATGTCCATCTATTTAATCAAGTGGTGTTTTTAGTACGGAAATGAGAGTAACCCAGGGCTAGCATTCATAAGGAAAACAGGACTGGAATATATTGGGGTGGGGGGGGGAGATAAAGAAAATGCCTTGACCTTGAATTGTTAATGGACTCCTGGCTGCAGCTGTTTCTCTAGAATTTGGGGGAGGGTTTGCTCTCCCCTCCTCCCCTTCCCCATGTGCTATCTCTGTGCCTCTCCTCTCTTAGTCTTATCAGTTCTTTAGAGGAGGTAACAGGCACCACCAGTCTCCTGGTTGCCGCTGCCAGAAGTGACGGTTGGGATGGGTGTGCAGGAGAAAGTAGCTGCTAGAAGGCATGGGGGGACAATTTAATCTGTGTCCTTGATGGCCAATATCAAAGGACCGTGGTCATTCAATCATTCCACGGTTATCTATCGAGTGTCTGCTGTGTGGCAACTGGTGGGCTGAGAGGAAGCTGCGTGGGCCAGAAATGGAATCTGAGCCTTTCACAAGGCAGGCGAGGATTTCAAACCACAAGGACACCTCCACGAGCGCCCCGCATGAGCCCCCGGCCTCCGCAGGAGACAGTGGTGTGTAATTGGTATGCTTCTCTCCACACCCGCTCTTCCTGTCTGGGGGTCGTCTTTTCTTTTCACTTACCCAGATGAAGGATGGAGAGGGGTCAGAAAGAAGCAATTGTTAGGGACCCACAGATGGGAATCCCATACTACCTCTGACTGGGTGAAGAGCTTGCGTTGAGTTCATTTCCACATAATTCACCCATCTTCTCTCCCAGGCACACACAATTTTGTCATTAGATGTTACACGCAATCACTTGAGACTCTCAGTGGTTCATCCAGCCCCTGTGGAGAGTCTCTGCCTTCGGAACTACTGACCTTTAGCTTAGGCAAGATGGATCCATTTATTCAACAACCACTTATTACGTATCTCCCCGTGGTGAGCGCAGAATGATGGGCCGGGAACACACGGTGAACAAGATGTGCAGGGTTCCTGCCCTCATGTGGTTCACAATCCGGTGGGGAAGACCAATCATCAAGTGAGCAATGAGCAAACAGAATGATTGTCCCTGTTGTGGTAAATGTGATGACGAAAACCAGAGAGAGGGGCACGGCGGTAGAGACAGAAACCACAGGGACCATAGTGTGGTCAGAAAGGCCTCTCTCGGGGCGCCTGGGTGGCTCAGTCGGTTGAGCGTCCGACTTGGGCTCAGGTCATGAACTCGCGGTCTGTGGGTTTGAGCCCCGCATCGGGCTCTGTGCTGACAGCTCAGAGCCTGGGGCCTGCTTATGATTCTGTGTCTCCCTCTCTCTCTGCCTCTCTCTCTCTCTCTCTCTCTCTTAAAAATACATAAACATTAAAAAAATGTTAAAGAAGGCAGGGTCTGCTTGGACCAGTCTCATAACTCAGGCAGACTAAAGAGTTTAGATTTTATTGAAAGTGTGGGAAGAAAGCCTTTTTTTTTTTTTAATTTTATTTTTAATTAACCTCTATGCTTCACGTGGGGCTCAAACTCAACTCGTGAGATCATGACCTGAGCCAAAGTCAGGTGCTTAACCAACTGAGCTACCAGGCACCCTGGCACAAAAATTATTTTTAATGGAACAGATTGAACTAAAATATAAACTGTGTTGTAACAGCATAAAATGTATCCAGTAGTTGGGGCGCCTGGGTGGCTCAGTCGGTTAAGCTCAGGTCATGATCTCGCGTCCCTGAGCGGTTTGAGCCCTGCGGCGGGCTCTGTGCTGACAGCTCAGAGCCTGGAGCCCGCTTCGGATTCTGTGTCTCCCCCCTCTCGGCCCCTCCCCTGCTCATGCTCTGTCTCTGTCTGTCTCAGAAATAAATAAAAACATTAAAAAAAATTTTATCCTGTAGTTAGGAAGAAAACGAGCAAAGACAGGTGGGATACATCTACAGAGAAAACTATAACTGTACTGAGAGATGTAAACAAAGACACAAATGACTGGAAATATGTTGAGTAATTGGAAAAGTTGTCAATTCTGCCCCACGAATAATCTACAGAAGTAATGACTGGTCAAAATCCCTACAGGTTTTTTTGTTTGTTTTATTTTGTGGAAACGGACAAGTTGATTCCAAAATATATATTGAAATGCAGGAATCAGGGGCACCTGGGTGGCTCAGTCAGTTGACTGTCCGACTCTTTTTTTTTTTTTTAATTTTATTTTTTTACTTTACATCCAAGTTAGCATATAGTGCAACAGTGATTTCAGGAGTAGATTCCTTAATGCCCCTTTACCCATTTAGCCCATCCCCCCTCCCACAACCCCTCCAGTAACCCTCTGTTTGTTCTCCATATCCAGGAGTCTCTTATGTTTTGTCCCCCTCCCTGTTTTTATATTATTTTTGCTTCCCCTCCCTTGTGTTCATCTGTTCTGTGTCTTAAGGTCCTCATATGAGTGAAGTCATATATTTGTCTTTCTCTGACTGATTTTGCTTAGCATAACATCCTCTAGTTGCATCCACGTAGTTGCAAATGGCAAGATTTCATTCTTTTTGATTGCCGAGTAATAATCCATTGTGTGTGTGTGTGTGTGTGTGTGTGTGTGTGTGTGTGTGTGTTTGTGTGTGTGTGTGTGTACCACATCTTCTTTATCCATTCATCCATCAATGGACTCTTTCCATCAATTTCTATTTGGGCTCTTTCCATACTTTGGCTATTGTTGATAGTGCTGCTATAAACATGGGGTGCATGTGTCCCTTCGAAACAGCACCCCTGTATCCCGTGGATAAATACCTAGTAGTGCCATTGCTGCGTTGTAGGGTAGTTCTATTTTTAGTTTTTTGAGGAACCTCCATCCTGTTTTCCAGAGTAGCTGCACCATCTTGCATTCCCACCAACAATGCAAAAGAGATCCTCTTTCTCTGAATCCTCACCAACATCTGTTGTTGCCTGAGTTGTTCATGCTAGCCATTCTGACAGGTGTAAGGTGGTATCTCATGGTGGTTTTGATTTGTATTTCCCTGATGATGAGTGAAGTTGAGCACTTTTTCATGTGTCAGTTGGCCACCTGGATGTCTTCCTTGGAGAAGTGTCTATTCATGTCTTTTGGCCATTTCTTCACTGGATTCTTTGTTTTTTGGGTGTTGAGTTTGATATGTTCTTTATGGATTTTGGATACTAACCCTTTATCTGATATGTCATTTGCAAATATCTTCTCCCATTCTTCCGGTTGCCTTTTAGTTTTGCTGATTGTTTCCTTCGCTGTGCAGAAAGTTTTTATTTTAATGTCCCAGTAGTTCATTTTTGCTTTTGTTTCCCTTGCCTCCAGAGACGTGTTTAGTAAGTAAGACGTGCTTTCTCCTCAAGGATATATATATATATATATATATATATATATATATATATATATACACATTTTATAAATATTATATATATACATATTATATATAAATATATATGTATATACAAAACCAGAGGGATAATATATATGTATTATTTTATGTATTATATAGTATATATCCCACACACATGATGATTACTTCTCCATGATTTCTTACTCAGTTAAGTATCATGGGCTTCCTGCTTTATCAAAGATTAGTTGGCCATACGTTTGTAGGTCCATTTCTGGGTTCTCTATTCTGTTCCACTGATCTGAGTGTCTGTTCTTGTGCCAGTACCATACTGTCTTGATGATTACAGCTGTGTAATACAACTTGACGTTTGAGTGTTCAACTCTTGATTTTGGCTCAGGTCCTGATCCCAGGGTCATGAGATCAAGCCCTGAGTTGAGCTCCACACTGAGCCTGGAGCCTGCTTGGGACTCTCTCTCTCCCTGCCTCTCTCCTCCACTTACACACTCTTTTAAAAAAAGGCAGGAATCAAGAACAAAGACATTTTTGAAAAAGAGAAAAGTCGAGGGATGTGGTCTACCAAATAACAAAACTTATAAACTCACAATTTGATATCCACAGGCATCGTCTGTTCAAGAAACAAACCCACCCTTCATGTAAAATTCCATCCATGACCAACCAGTTTATGACCGTTGTAATGGGAAAGAAAAACACTACTTTTTCTGGAGAATTATGGAAAATCAATCATCCCCACTCAAAAGCTGTTAGTAAGGATCTAATCACAACGGCTATTTCAAACACCTTTGAGATGCTTTTCAAACCTGTCTTCATCCTCAAATGACCCTCTGGGGGCACCTGGGTGGCTCAGTCAGTTAAGCATCCGACTTCAGCTCCGAAATTCATGAGTTCAGGCCCGGCATCAGGCTCTCTGCTGTCAGTGAGGAACCTGCCTCAAATCCTCTGTCCCCCCCTCTCTCTCTGCCTCTCTCCCACGGTCTCTCTCTCAAAAATGAATAAACATTAAAAAAAAAAAAGACCCTGTGGAAGAGATAGTACCACTCCCATGTAAGGTTTGGAACTATTAAGTTCCCTTGGATAGTTAGTGACTAGAGCAGCAGGACTTAAATCCAAGTCTTTGTGACTCAGTAGCACATGGCCCTTCCCCCTCTCTGCACTGCATCTCGTCACACATGACCCTCTTCTATCTGAAAAAAGTTAACCATTCGTGGCAGATACAAATTTGGACGATGAGATATTTTCGTGGCTGGTAGGGCAGTGGTAATTGCATTGTAGAGGCTGAAGCAAAGGACAGTTTTTATTTGTTTGTTTCTTTGTATGTTTATTTTTAAGTAAGCTTTACACCCAATGTGGGGCTTGCACTCACAACCCTGAGATCAAGATTGGCATGCTCTACTGAGTCAGCCAGACGCCCCAGAACATTTTTTTTGTTTTATTTTATTTTATTTTATTTTATTTTATTTTATTTTATTTTATTATTTTAAGAGAGAGAGAGCATAAACAGGGAGGTGCAGAAGGAGGGAGGGAGGGAGTGAGGGAGGGAGGGAGGGAGAGAGAGAGAGAGAGAGAGAGAAAATCTTAAACAGGATCCATGCTCAGTGTGGAGCCTGATGCAAGGCTCGATCCCACGGCCCTGGGATCATGACCTGAGTGGAAATCAAGGGTCAGATGCTCAACTGACTGAGCCACCCAGGCACCCCATCCAGAACAGTTTTTTTTTTTAATGTTTATTTATTTTGAAAAAGAGAGAGAATGTGAGTGGGTCAGAGGCAGAGAGAGAGAATCCCAAGCAGGCTCTGCACTCTGTGCTGAGCCCAACAAGGGGCTCAATCTCACAGATTGAGAGATCATGACCTGAGCCGAAATCAAGAGTCAGATGCTTAACCGACTGAGCCACCCAGGCGCCCCTCAGAACAGTTTTTACCTAGGTAAGCGATGGGCTCCGTGTTCAACTTAGACAGGGCTAGAGTGTCGGCTCCTAGCCTCTGCCACACATAAACACATGAGGGCTGGGTAAGGCTGGTTGGCTTCCCTGGGACTAGGGGCGCACTTGGGAGCAGTGCGTGAAAGTAGAAGCAGCAGGTCAAAACGAGAAATCCCAATTGGAAGGGGACCAGAATCACAGCTGAGCAGATCGTCCAAACCTTGAGCTAGAGTCAAAGGTTAGAGACAGAAATTTGGCAGAGAGACTAGTTAAGCTGCTGGGTAATAAGTGTAAATGTGGGCAGGCAAGAGAGAGCTTTCTGGAACCAACATGGGAATCAACCCATTTGTGTCTCAGTGTGAGATCCAAAAAATAGCGTGTGATACATCCATACAATGAAATACCATGCAGCCGTTGGAGGTGCCTATAAAGTATGGAACAAAGCCCATGACATTTAACTGAGTAAGAAATCATGGAGAAGTAATCATTATGTGCGTCAGATATATACTATATACTATATAAAATTATATATATATATATATATATATACACTAGATATAGTATTTTTAAAAATTTTTTTTATGTTTTATTTCTTTTTGAGAGAGAGAGAGAGACAGAGACTGCACAAGCAGAGGAGGGACAGAGAGAGAGGGAGACACAGAATCCAAAGCAGCCTCCAGGCTCTGAGCGGTCTACACAGAACCTGGTGCAGGGCTCAAACTCGTGAATTGTGAGATTATGACCTGAGGTGAAGTCAGACACTTAACTGACTGAGCCACCCAGGCACCCCAATATATATAGTATTTTTTAGAGAGGAGAGTCTGGAATTACACATTTGGAACTATTACCAGCAGTGGTTTCTGGAACAACTTTTCATTTATACATGTCTGGATTGTTTGAAAATTTTTACAAAGCACATATATGACATTCAGTAATAACTGAAAGAATAATATAAAAGGTCCTTAGAAAGAAAGAAATTAGCCCATATAGAACACCCACATGGAGTCCTCAAATGTTTCCGTTCCACCTGGAAAAGCTTTGTATTCCTTGGCCTTCCAGGAGCTTCAAATAGGTTGTGGGTCTGGGGTCTGGGGTTGGGGGTATTTGTGTCTGAACAGTTTGGATCTAATTCCTGTCTTTGTTTCTCATTTCCACCTGCCTCCTATAGAAGTCTGAAGGGAAGGTGAAGAAAAGAGGCTGTTTATTTAAAAATATTTTTTTTCAACGTTTATTTATTTTTGGGACAGAGAGAGACAGAGCATGAACGGGGGAGGGGCAGAGAGAGAGGGAGACACAGAATCGGAAACAGGCTCCAGGCTCTGAGCCATCAGCCCAGAGCCTGACGCGGGGCTCGAACTCACAGACCGCGAGATCGTGACCTGGCTGAAGTCGGACGCTCAACCGACTGCGCCACCCAGGCGCCCCGAGGCTGTTTATTTTATTCACTTATTATTATTTTTTGTGTGTGGTAAGAACACTTAACATGAGACCTATCCTCTCAATAAATGTTAAGTGCACATTATTTTGGACTATAAGTACAATATTGTACAGTAGGTCTCTAGAGCTAACTTATCTTACTTAACTGAACCTGTATGCCTCCTAACAATTCCCCATCCCCCAAACCCTGGTAACTACCATTTTAAATTCTGATTTTTTGAATTCATCTTTTTTAGATATCTCATAAAGTGGAATCATCCAGGGGAGCCTGGCTCTCTCAGTGGGTAGAGCATGTGACTCTTGATCTCTGGATTGTATGTTCAAGCCCCACACTGGGTGTAGAGATTACTTAAAAATAAAGTCTTTCTTTTTAATTAAAAAAAATGTGTGTTAGTTTGTTTATAGCACAAGTAGGGGAGAGGCAGAGATAGAGGGAAAGACAGAATCCCAAGCAGGCTCCGCAGTGTCAGCACAGAGCCTGATGTGGGGCTTGACCCCATGAACTGCAATATCATGACCGGAGTCTAAATCAAGAGCCAGACTCTCAACCTACTGAGCCACCCAGGCTGACCCGTTCAAAATAAAATCTTAGGGGCACCTGCAGGGTTCAGTGGTTGACCACTGGACTTCAGCTCAGGTCATGATCTCAGGGTTCATGGGTTTGAGCCCTGCATCAGGCTTCCTGCTGTCAGCACCGAGCTGCCTTGGGATCCTTGGTCCCCCTCTCTCTCTGCCCCTCCCCCACTTGGGTGCACTCACGTGCTCTCTCTCTCTCTCTCTCTCTCAAAAATAAATGAACACTTAATAAACAAATAAATTCCATTCTTTTAAAGAAAGATCACTCTGGAAAACAGTATGGAGGTTCATCAAAAAATTAAAAACGGTACTACCCTATAACACAGCAATTGTACTATGTATGTATGTATGTATGTATTTTAATGTTTATTCATTTTTTGAGAGACAGAGAGAGACAGAGCATGAGCAAAGGAGGGGCAGAGAGAGAGGAGTCACAGATTCCGAGGCAGGCTTCAGTCTCCCAGCTGTCAGCACAGAATCTGATGCGGGGCTGAAACCCATGGCCTGAGCCAAAGTACCTAGGTGCCCCAAGTACTATTAGGTATTTATCCAAAGGATGCAAAAATGTTCATTCAAAGGGGCACATGCACCCCAATGTTTATAGCAGCGCTATCAACAATAGCCAAATTTTAGGAAGAGCCCAAATGTCAATCAACTGATGAATGGATAAAGAAGATGTGGGATATATATATATATACACACACACACACACACATATATATATGTGTGTGTATATATATATATATATATATATATATATATATATCAGAGAAAGACAAATATCGTATGATTTCACTCACATGTGGAAACTAAGAAACACAGCACATGAACATAGGGGAGGGGAAGGAAAACTAAAATAAGATAAAAACAGGGGCACCTGCGTGGCTCAGTCAGTTGGGTGTCTGACTTTCACACAGTTCACGATCTCGCGGTTCGTGGGTTTGAGCCCCGCGTCGGGCTCTGTGCTGACAGCTCAGAACCTGGAACCTGCTTTGAATTCTGTGTCTCCCTCTCTCTCTGCCCCTCCCCTGCGCGATCTCTCTCTCTCTCTCAAAAATAAATAAACATAAAAAAAATAATAAAAGAGGGGGAAGCAAACCATAAGAGACTCTCAAATACAGAGAACAAACAGGGTTGCTGGAGGGGGGCGGGGGTGGGCTAAATGGGTGATGGGCATTAAGGAGGGCACTTGTGACTAAGAGCACTGGGTGTTGTATGTAAATGATGATTCACTAAATTCTACTCCTGAAACCAATACTACACTGTATGCTAACTAACGAATTTAAATAAAATTTAAAAAAAATAAAAAAAGAAGTGGAATCATGTGGTACTTGTCCATCTCTGTTTGACTTCTATCACTCAGCATAATGTCCCCAAGTTGTGGCAACTTGGGGACCATGTTGTGGCATCCCATCCATGTTGTGGCAAACAGCAGAATTCCCTTCTTTTAAAAACAAAAACAAAAAACATTTATTTATTTTTGAGAGACGGAGAGAGACAGAGCGTGAGCGGCGGAGGGGCAGAGAGAGAGGGAGACACAGAATCCGAAGCAGGCTCCAGGCTCCGAGCTCTCAGCACAGAGCCCGATGCGGGGCTCAAAGTCACAAACCTTGAGATCGTGACCTGAGCCCAAGTCGGACGCTTAACTGACTGAGCCACCCAGGCGCCCCAAGATTCCCTTCTTTTTTAAGGCTGAATAGTAATCGGTTGCATGTACATATCCCATTTTCTTTATCCAGCCATCTGTTGATGGACGTTTTAGGTTGTTCCCACATCTTAGCTATTGCGAATAGTGCTGCCGTGATCACAGGAGTGCTAATATCTGAGAAGAGGGTCTTTTGGAGAAAGGTCCTGTGAATGAGGGGTTCCCAGGGTGGCTCAGTCTCTGGAAGGGTGAGCAGGAAAGAGCCCGCGTGGGGCTGACTGAGAAAGGGAATGAGGGAAGATGTCAGGGGAGCACCGGCAGCAGGAACCTCTCCTCACTCATGGCTGCCACACCTGTGCCTTCCCCCAGAGAGGACTGTGTTTGCAGGAAATACGAGACAAGGGCCCATCAGTGGTCCACCTTCAATTACAGAGCAACAATAGCTTCACAAAAGGGGAAGCCACCACCCACGTTTCAAGATGGTAGCAACATCACCATCGTTCTCACACAGATTCACAGTGAGAATATTAAGGAGACCAACATCAGGATGACAAAGTGGGTTCAAAGAAGGATGCAAAAAACTGCGAGTCCGTGCGTGTGTGCACATGCACGAGCTCACACGCACACTCTCAATGAAAAAGAGAATTCTGGACGAAGAACCTGTCTAAGTTGACGATGGAAGTGGCTACTGCCTTACCATGCAAGAAGACCACAATCTTTGGGGTTACCATTACTGTCTCTTCCAAATGTTTCTATTTTACCTTCTTCGATACCAGAGAAAAGAGGGGCGCCTGGGTGGCTCAGTCGGTTGAGCGTCTGACTTGGGCTCAGGTCATGATCTCACGGTTCGTGGGTTCGAGCCCCACATCGGGCTCTGTGCTGACAGCTCAGAGGCTGTTTCAGATTCTGTGTCGCCCTCTCTCTCTGCCCCTCCCCCACTTGCTCTCTGTCTCAAAAATAAACATTTTTTTTAATTGAAAAAAAATACCAGAGAAAAGCATTTGCATCTTACCCATTTTGGCAGGTCAATATCCCACGTGAAAGATTCTGGACCCTGATCCATAGTAAATAAGAAGTCAAAGCAAATTTTTCTTCCCCTAGAATGGTATTCCTCAGCCAGTTTCTGAAGAGAGGTTGGCGCCCTAATGCCCAAGGCATTCCTTTTTTTTTTTCCCTTAGTTATTTTAATGTTTATTTATTTTTCAGAGAGACAGTGTACGAGTGGGGGAGGGGCAGAAACAGAGGGGGAAGGGCAGAGACAGAGAGGGAGACACGGAATCTGAAACAGGTTCCAGGCTTTGAGCTGTCAGCGCAGAGCCGGACGTGGGGCTTGAACTCGGGAGCGGTGAGATCATGACCTGAGCCGAAGTCGGACACTCGACCAACTGAGCCACCCAGGAGCCCCCCAAGGCCTTCTTCATATGTAATCAACACACTTCTCTCTGCATCTAAGGTGGTATCAGTTGTGTACTGTCCATGGGAGAAAATAGTCACTTGAACAAGTCTCTGTGTTCTGAGAATAAGATGACCCTGATTCCTCTGCCCCGGGTCCAAATTTTGGTTCATTTTTCTTCAGAGGAGAAACTATAGGTGCATAGATTTTGAGCAAGAGTTCATCCACGTAACTTGTACTTTTACTATCTGAGGACCAACTGGAAGAAAAATATTCAAAACCTGATAAAATGCCCAACGTGATAAAATTCCCTCTAGAGAAAGAGCTTTAATGAGAACTTGAACCTCACCCAGGATACCCAAGTGGGGAGAAGCCATGTGCATATCAATATGGGGGAAGAGGTCCCCACCAGAAGGGAAGGTTCTCAAGGCAGAGAAACCCTAGACCTGCCCCCCCAGGGTTGGTCTGATTTCACAGCCCTGAGCTGATTGGCTATCTGAACACCCATACTAGTGAGAAATTCTGCAAATATCCTAATTAAGTCAACCGCAGGCCATTAGTCTTGGGGAAAATGCTAATGTCCTCAGCCAGGGAAGATCTTCAGCTTTAATATCAACCTCATCGGACAGGAGAATCTCCACAAAGCAAAGACACCCTCTGAATGTCCAGAGTGGCCAGAGAGCTGAGATGGCTGAGGAGGTAGACCCACAGACTGGGCAAACGTCTCCACCGGGCCTTCTCCACCCAGAGACTGGTCCACAGACCACCACCCTCTGGCTGCCGGACGGGAGATGTTCACTCTGGTGCCTGCTTCAGGTTAACCCCTGGTGTCTACCTCTTCTTTACAAGGATTCATCAGGATTTGTGGTTCAGACAGACTTGTTCCGTATCCGGGCTCGTCACTTACTTGCTATGTGATGTTGAATGGATTGATTAATTTCTATGAGTCTCTCTCTTCTTAAAAAAAAAAAATTTTTTTGTTGTTTTAATTTTAGAAGAGAGAGCATGAGTAGGGGAGACGGGCAGAAGGAGAGAGAATCTTAAGCAGGCTCCACACTCAGCACGGAGCCTGATGCGGACTCTATCCCAAGACCCTGGGGTTACGACCTGAGCCAGAATCAAAAGTCAGATGCTCAACTGACTGAGCCCTCCAAGCGCCACTCTCTCTCTCTTTTTTATTTTATTTATTTATTTTTTTAATGTTTACTCATTTTTGAGAAAGAAAGAGAGAGAGGCAGAGCATGAGCAGGGGAAGGGCAGAGAGAGAGGGAGACACAGAATGTGAAGCAGGCTCCAGACTCTGACCTGTCAGCACAGAGCCCAAGGCAGGGCTTGAACTCCTGAACAGCAAGATCATGACCTGAGCCAAAGTCAGACGCTTAACCGTTTAACCGACCGAGCCACCCTGGCACTCCAGGACATGTCCTCTTTTTTTTTTTTTAATGTTTATTTATTTCGAGGGAGGGGAAGAAGGAGAAGGAGAGAGAATTCCATGCAGGCTGAGCGCTGTTAACACAGAGAGGCGGGTCTTAAGATCTCACCGTTGGTGAGATCATGAGCTAAGCCAAAATCAAGAGTTGCAGGCTTAACTGACTGAGCCACCCAGGCTCCTCGCCCCTCTCTTTTTTTAAATTTAAGATGAGATTAATATGAGCACCCATTTCATAGGTGTCATGAAAATTAACAAGGATGAATGAGGTTGCTTTCCACCACCTTCTTTTTGTTTGGCTGACCCAATTTCCCAGAATCCACAAGCTCAGTGTGTGTCCCAGGCCCCCAGCTTGGGCCTGGGGATGGGGAAGTGGCATCCTCTGTGCCCTTGTGGTGAAGGAACTCCCCCATGGCTGAGGGGGTTCCCAAGTGGCCATAGGAAATGGACCACCAGCAAAGCACAGTCTTTATGGGTCTTTTCCAATGACCCCCAAGGAGACGCACACATATTCTCTCGTCCTGTCCTTGGGCAGTCCCTTAGGATAGCAGTTCTGAAGCTAGCAGCTAACTTTCCTGACTGTTCTAAACAGGACTGGCCCAGCAGTGAGACGATCATAGAACTTTACAGCCATATCAGAGACCTTGTTGGGCAAAGAGGGAAGGGTTGCCAGAATTAGCAAATAAAATACAGAATGCCCAGTTAATTTTGAATTTCAGATAAGGGACCAAAAAATATTATTATTACTTTTTAATGTTTATTTATTTATTTATTTATTTTGAGAGAGAGAGAGAGAGAGAGAGAGAGAGAGAGAGAGAGAGCAGGGGAGGGGCACAGAGAGAGGGAGACAGAGGATAGAAAGCAGGCTCTGCATTGACAGGAGAGAGCCCAATGTGGGGCTCGAACTCACGAACTGTGAGATCATGCCCTGTGCCGCAGTCAGACGCTTAAATGAGCCATGCAGGCGCCCCAGGAGGAAAAAAAAATATTTAAGTATTTCCCAATATTGCCTGGAACATACTTCCTAAGAATTTTTTTTTTTTTTTTGGTTGTTTATCTGAAATTCAAATGTAACAGGGCTTCCTGTATTTTATCTGGCAACCCAGAGAGGAGGGCTTGGTGCGAGGGGGAAACAACTTGGGGGTCACACAGCAAGCCAGGCCTCACCGCCAGGTCTGCTGGTTCCCAGGCCACTGGCCTCACACCCGACCATCTGCCCAGGCATAAGGGGAATGAATGCTTGCTGGGCTGGCGGCCTCGCGGATCCCTCGCCTATTCTACAAGCGAAGAACCACTCATTCCAGGTCTCCAGTGGCGAAGCACGACACCCGCACAGCACACGGGAGAACAGGGCCGAGCTCAGGACTTGAGGGGATTTAGGTCAGAGTCCAGGCTATTTTCCAAGTGCGGGCGATCACAGGCCAGACATTTAACTGCTCCAAGGCTCAGGTTTTTAAACTACCAAACGGGCACAATGAGACCGATTTCCAAAGGGTTACTTTGAGGATTAGCAGAGCTGAGCAATTCCCCAAAAGCTGGTTGCTTGTAAACTATGGAGTATATTCTGGGTCTATGCAGTTTCATCAGGACCCATGAAGACGGAAGAGGAACTTTGGGTGTGTAGGGCTGAGAACTTGCACCCAAGCTTCTCCACCCCAGGCTCCCAAGGGGCTTGGGGCTGAAATCTGGCCCGGCCCCACGAAGCCCGACCGAGTGGTCCGTCCCATCCCCATTTACGGGAACTCACAGCGGCGATCAATCATCCTTAATTTGTAACTGGGCAGTGTCCTGAGCCAGCCAATAGCCAAGACCGACCCCACCACGCACCCCACCTCCCTGACCCTGCGGGGCTATCCACTCAGTCGGCACTGAAGCTGCCCAGGGTCCAGGAGTTTGGAGCAGGTTTGGTGATGGGGGAGGGGGGCGCAGGGGTGGGGGGGGGGTGGGGAGTGGGATGTCTTCGTCTCCTTTCCCTTCCCTGGTTTCTTGCCCCCCTTTTATCTCTGAAGTTTCTATAGACTTGCTTCCACTGAAGACTTCCGTTCCCCTCCTCCCGTTACCCCTCCCCTCAGTGCCCCTCTCTACCCCCCCCCACCGTAACCCCCCACCGTACCCCCCTCCCGCTCCCGCCTGAGCTGTGGTGCCCAACCCCCTCTGGACCTCCCATGCTTCCCCCTGCCTCTAGCGTCATTGTTAGGCTTTAAAGCCGGACTCTGGATGGAACAGATGGATGGAGACCCGGCCTTGGGAGGGGGAAGGAAGGGCCAGCCGGTGCCGGGAAAGGGAAGCGGTTTGGGGAAAACAAAACAGGGGGAGGAGCCTGGGAGAGGAGGAGGAGAAGGAGGAGGGGATTCGCGCTGAGGGGCTTAGGCCGGGAACCGAATGGGGCGGGCCCAGGGTGCGTGGAAGGTGCTGTGGGGTGGAAGCCCCCAGGGCTCCAGGGCTGGGCGCTGACTGCGACGCCGGCTGGCTCCGCAGGTCCCGGCTGACGCCGCCGCCCAGATGGCCTCCAGGCTGACCTCGCTGACCCTCCTGCTGCTGCTGCTGCTGGCTGGGGTGAGTGGTCCCTTCGGAGGGACGGGGGGGGGGGGGGAAGGGGGTTGAGGTTTAACCGTTCCAGGCCCGGAGAACGAAGAGAGCTCCTCTTGGCATCAGCAAGTGTGGTCCTTGCCCCGGGGTTCGGAGAGAGCGAGGCAGGAGCCAGGTTCTAATCCCGGCCCGCTGCCCACCAGTTGGGGTGGCCTTGAGCAAGTCCCTTCCCCGAGCTTACCTGTGATGGTTTATAAAGTGGAGAATAGAGCGGGAGGATCAGAGAGGGCCAAGAGATGGACAGCATTCTGTGATCGAGAAGCCGGGGGTTATGGTGGCAAACTGAGCTGCGGGGTGGGGTGGGGCCCCGGCTGCTGAGACCCTGGTTCTCTCCGGGCTGCGCCCATGAAAACACTCCGGGGGTCTGGGTGGGGGCCGATCGCAGCGAGAGGTCCCAGCGGTGTGGGAGTCAGGAGGAAGGTGGGCGCTTGCTTTGCGCGTCTGTGCAGGGATGGTCGAGTGTGGAAGTTGGCCTGGGAAGTGCCATTAGAGAATCAGCAGGTGCTGCCCTTTGATGAGCGAGGGATCTGGAATCAGAGTTGAATCATCAGCTTCTGTGAGACCCTGGGTTAGTTACTGAATATCTCAGCATCAGTTTCTTTTATCAGTGAGATGGGATAATAGCCATGACATTTGGGGCTGGATAATTCAGTAGGAGGGGCTATCCTGTGCACTGGAGGACGCTTTGCAGTATCCCCGGTTTCTACTCACTAGATGGCCATTAGCAACTCCACCCTACCCCCCAATCCCCTTCCCTCCCGTAAGATAACCAAAACTGCCTCCAGACATTGCCAAAAGTTCCCAGGGATTAAAATGGTCTCGGACTTAGAGCCACTGGTCTATACTATTTCTTCCTCCTCCCTTCCTTTCTTTTGGAACACTGGGGGTTTTCAGTAGGCACTACTGTAACGGCTTGCAACCCACAGTTTGAAAAACCACAGTTCTCACGCAAAGATCACGAGCTCAGATATCTATATTGGCCTGGCAGGTGAGCCGAGACTGGCCGATACCTAAAAGAAATTGCAAGAGGGGCGCCTGGGTGGCTCAGTCGGTTAAGCATCGACTTTGGCTCAGATCATGAGATCTCACGGTCCGCGGGTTCGAGCCCCACGTTGGGCTCCATGCTGACAGCTCAGAGCCTGGAGCTCCCTCTGTGTCTCCCTCTCTCTCTGCTCCTCCTCTGCTTCCGCTCTGTCTCTCTCTCAAAAATAAGTAAACATTAAAAAAAAAGAAGAAGAAATTGCAAGAACATAGATAAATGGCAGTTGGCATTTGCCAACTTACGGCAGTTGCCGTAAGGCAGTGATTGCCCAGAGTTAACAGAATCCCTGTCTGCTCCTTACCTTTGCGGAGATTATCCCCGCCTCCACCCCTGCCCCCACCGGCTCCTGCATTGCCCCTTCTCTGGAAAAACTAGTGGTTGGCAGCTTCAGGCAGGCCCCTTACCCACCAGGTTTTTCCAGCAGTTATCCTCCAGTACGGGACGTTTTCCACAGCCCCCCCTTCCCTTCCCGCTTTGAGTGTTTAAGGGGGACTGTGCTTCGTGGCGGGAAAAATGAAACTCCGTTTCTCGAACCGCAGGTTAGAGCCTTCTCAGATCTGAGTGTTCCTAGCCAGAGCTCCACGGCAGAGAGCCGGCAAGGAGAAAGCGAAGAACACATCTTGGAGGGAGAGATCCCCAAGGATGTATCCATTCAGCACACCGAGGACACTTCCACCTTGTTGAAAACCAGCTCGACTGTCGAAACAACTAATACTGCTTTTGAATCCACCCGTCAGCCCTTCATCCAGTCCACTACTCAACCCACGACCGAGCCCACAACTAAGCCCACTACCGAGCCCACTGCTGAGCTCACTACTGAGCCCACTACTGAGCCCACTACCGAGCCCACTACGGCACCCTTCTGTCTGGGGCCTGATACTTCCTGCTCTGACGTGGAGAGTCAGTCAGCAGAGTCCAAGTTGGGAGAGGCTTTGATGGACTTCTCGGTGAAGCTCTACCATGCCTTCTCAGCAATTAAGAAGGTGGAGACCAACATGGCCTTTTCTCCATTCAGCATTGCCAGTCTCCTAACTCAGGTCCTGCTTGGTAAGAACCTGACAAAGTTCTCTCCAAGTTGTACGTTGGCCCCTCCCAGGAGGGTCCCCCACCCAGATGCCTGCAAACCCCCGATGCCTCAGGGAGGAAGCTATAAAAAATGGGCTACGTTTGGGGGGAGGGTAACTTCATTCTTGAGCATTCATGTATGCCTTCAGCTAACAGTGATTTGATAGGCACCGTGGCCTATAAAACCGCACGGACGATACAGGAACATACATTTTTTATTTTTTTTTTTTTTAATTGACATCCAAGTTAGCATATAGTGCAACAATGATTTCAGGAGTAGATTCCTTAATGCCCCTTACCCATTTAGCCCATCCCCCTCCCACAACCCCTCCAGTAACCCTCAGTTCTCCATATTTATGAGTCTCTTCTGTTTTGTCCCCCTCCCTATTTTTATATTTTGTTTCCCTTCCCTTATGTCCATCTGTTTTATCTCTTAAAGTCCTCATATGAGTGAAGTCATATGATTTTCGACACAGGAACATAGAAAGCAAAGTTCCAGTCACCAGCCTTGGTTCAGGGTAAGGTGGTAAGGAAGGTGAAGCCATGACTGATAGACGTAGAATAGAATCATGCTGATGGTGCTTTCTGGCTGTGTGACCTTGGCAGGCTCCTTAACTTCTCTGAGCCTGAGTCCTCAGGTGTGAAATGGAGATGGTTGTACCTACTCCAAAAAAGAAAGCAGATAGCTTAGTGCCTGGCTCAGAGGGAGGTCAAAAAAATGTTCATCCTCTGCCTTCCTGAGAGATGCTATTAAGTCCCGTGGGATTAACCTCTATCAACACCCCCTAGAGTGTTCCATAAATTTTATCTGTTACTGCACAGAAGAGGGGCACAATGAACATCTAATAATGAATAACTGAAAGGGTATTGAACGTCTAGGCTCTTTTTTTTTTTTTTTTAATTTTTAAGTTTATTTGTTTATTTTGAGAGGGAGGGAGGGAGCAGGAGAGGGACAGAGAGAGAGAGTCCCAAGCAGGCTCCACACTGTCAGCGCAGAACCGGACTTGGGGCTTGAAGTCACGGACCATGAGATCATGACCTGAGCTGAAATCAAGAGTCAGATGCTTAACCGAATAAGCCACCCAGGTGCCCCCAAACATCTATGCTGTTTTGTGATTCTCTGGTGTCTCCTCTTATGAGTGAGCCAGTGTCCCTGCCTATAGGGTAAACCTTTGTAAACCCAAACCAACTAAGTAATAGTACGTGTGCAACAGGCAGTGATTGGACTAGGCCTTCCGTGATGTGTGGGATTAAAATTAGGTAGAAAAATGGAGAGTATTCAAAGCCTTGGAAAAGCTTATCCATGATTATTCCCAATTCCCCCACCCCTGTCTTTGACATAGGAATTATCTTTTGAAACAGTCGAGCCCACTCAGATGATTTGCGATTCCCTTCAAAGCAAGAAACAACACGCCCCCCCCCCCCATAATTCCAGCCTGGTCTCTCAATCCTAGTCCTGAATGGTGGGTCCCCCGTTCCTGCGGTTCTCCCTCATTTCTGCCCTTGGTCGTAGGCGCTGGGGACAGCACCAAGAGAAACCTGGAGAGCCTCCTTTCCTACCCCGAGGACTTTGCCTGTGTCCACCAGGCCATGAAGGCCTTCACATCCAAAGGCTTCACTTCATTCTCTCAGATCTTCCACAGCCCGGGTGAGTTTCCTGAGAAAAGACAACAGCTGCTAAGCAGGGATTGGAGAGGATTCTGAGGGGGACCTGGGGAAAGAGGCTGGAGGGAACATTAGAGCTAGAACATCAGCGATGGACTGCAGAGCGGGTGAGGGCCTCAGCAGGAATGCCATTTGGCTCTAGGTGCTGGATGGTTCTCCTGGTAAGGCCTTGGTAAGTCATTTCCATACATCCACCCTGATTAGATTAAGAATGGCCTTCTGCATTTATTCATAGATAGGACCAGAGAGCTCAAGTTAAAAAAAAAAAAAATTCTTTTAAGCTTATTCATTTATTTTGAGAGAGAGAGAGAGAGAGAGAGAGAGAGAGAATCCGGAGTGGGGAGAGCCTGAGGTGGGGCTTGAACTCACGAACCCCGTGAGATCATGACCTGAGCCAAAACCACGAGTCAGACACTTAACCGACTGAGCCTCCCAGGTGCCCCTCAAGTTGAAAATTTTTTATTAATCTGGGTCAGGGGAGCCTTGAGACTTGTAGTTGTTTGCACTTTTGTGTTCTGTGAATTTGTGGTCATTTACGTATATTGCGTTGAGTATGTAATAAGGTTAATAAGCTTCCAAAATGATCTAATACAGTTATTTTCAAATTTTCTTCCCCAGAGCCCTGGGGTTCTGCTGAGCTGCTTCAGGGGTCATGGTGGAAGTTAGGGGGGTGATCAGGGAGGCTGAGTGGTGGGTGGGGTACCAGCTGTGGGTGCGGGGGGCAGATGGGGCCAGCCAGGCTCCGAGCCCTCCCCCAGCTTCCACCAGAACCCTTTTAACTGTGGGCTTCAGACATGACTATTTGAAACCACAGTTCTGCTCCTTAAAGAGGTTCAAAAACTACAGATCTAGTCTGACCCCCTTCTTTAAAGGGAAAACTTTTTCCTGTTTTTCTTAAACTTGTTTTAAAAATGTTTAATGTTCATTTGTTTCAGAGAGAGACAGAGAGAGACAGAGCACAAGTGGGGGCGGGGCAGAGAGAAAGGGAGACACAGAATCCGAAGCAGGCTCCAGGCTCCAAACTGTCAGCACAGAGCCTGACTTGGGGCTCGAACCCGCGAACTGTGAGATCATGACCTGAGCTGAAGTCGAACACTCAACCAACTGAGCCACCCAGGCGCCACTTTTTTAAACTTAAAAAGCAATACTTACTCATTGTAAAAAACAGAAAACACAGGGAAGCAAAACAAAAGAAGAAGAAGAAGAAGAAGAAGAAGAAGAAGAAGAAGAAACAAAGGAAACTCAGCCATCAGCCCATTATCTTAAAAAAAAAATTACCCTCTTTTTAGAGATGGGCAAAATCGTCTCAGAGGTGTTCAAGAAACACTGCATTTACTTATTTGCTACAAATCCACTCAATCCTCTGTCTTGGTAGATTGGTAGAAAACACAACTGCATTTGATGTTATCTGTTTAGTCCAAGAAAAATTACTCTTCAAACACTATTTCCCCCCCTTTTTTTTAAAGTATTTATTTATTTATTTATTTATTTATTTATTTATTTATTTATTTTGAGAGAGAAAGAGAGAGCACAAGCAGGGGAGGAACAGAGAGAGAGGATCCCAAGCAGACTCTGCAGTGTCACCGCAGAGCCCGAGGCAGGGCTCAAACTCACGAATCGTGAGATCATGACCTGAGCCGAAATCGAGAGTCGGACATTCAACCGCCTGAGCCACCCAGGCTCCCCCAAACACTATTTTCTTTAGTGGACTTGAACTTTAGAGAAGAAAAGCCAGGAAATCTCACCGGATTTCCACTGACACCGAGAAGCAGAGTCCATTCCCTGCTGAATTCAGGGGAGAGAATAGGGAAAACACTGGCAAATGGAAGTTAGTATCTCAGAAGAGTTATTTTGCTGAGCTACAACCACACGGCAAGGAGAGACAGCAAGGGCCTCGGATGGGTCCTGCCTTCAGTTCAGGGCTGGCTTTCTCGGGGCCTCCACTGTCGTGTCTGTAAGAGGAGCGGGCTGGCCCCCTGCTCCAGCCTGCCGCGTTCGCTGCGGCGAGCTGAGAGCGATAGGAAACGCGTTCCCTCTCACAGCCTTCTCCTAGAAGCCAGAGGATGTTCAGGGGACTCATGCCTCCCTCTCTCCACCTGCCTCCCGCCCCCCAGACCTGGCCGTAAGAGACACCTTTGTGAATGCCTCTCAGAACCTCTATGGCAGCAGACCCACAGTCCTGGGAAACGACAGTGATGTCAATACGGAGCTCATCAACACCTGGGTGGCGGAGAAGACCAACCACAAGATCACGCAGCTGCTGGACAGCCTGCCCTCTGACACCTGCCTGGTCTTCCTCAATGCCGTCTACCTGAGTGGTAAGGGAGCCTTGAGCCACGCGGTCTTTCTGCCCTGAGTCCTTTCCCTCTTCCTGCCTTGAAAGCCCACGCAACCCCAAGTTCCACAGCTGGACCCCCTTGTGCCCGGCCCACCCCTTGCCAACAGGGCTTTGAGCTCCTCGTCATCCCTTGCCCACCTGCTTAGAGTAATTCTCCTTCCCCTTCCCTCTAGCCAAGTGGAAGACAACCTTTGATCCAAAAAGAACCAGGATGGAGCCCTTTTACCTCAAATCCTCTGTGATAAAAGCATCCATGATGAACAGCAAGAAATACCCGGTGGCCCATTTCACTGACCCAACTTTGAAAGCCAAGGTATGTTCTGGGCCCTTCCCACTCTCGTTTCAGAGCCTCTGGCAGGTCCTGGTGTCTTTTATGCCACGGCCCCCATCAGTGTGGGGCATACCCTTATGAAGTCCTCATTTCTACTCCTTCCATCTGTATTTCCACCCTATCTTTTCTGCTTTTCCCCTCTCTAGCTTGGCCGAGGCAGGCATGGTTTATTTTAGGCTGGAAAGCAGGATTCTAAAAGTTTCTTCATCTCCCCTGCATCGAAGGTCAAAAAGTGAGTCTGTTCATCTGTTTCTTTTTCTCGTCAACCCACCAGGAGACCCTGGTGGCTTAGTTAAGTCATGTGTATAGCATGCATATGTAGATGTACATGGGTATGGGTAGGTATAGCTGTGTGTGCATGTGCGTGGTAAGTGCACGTGTGTGCATGTGTTAAATGGCATATGTTCCTTAGCAGAAATTGAATGGTAAAATGTCAACGGATGGGAAGGGTGGGAAGATTGAATACGGATCCCAGAAGTTTCTGGTTTTGTGTTTTTGTTTTTGTTTTTGTTTTTGTTTTTGAGAGAGAGAGAGAGAGAGAGCGAGCAAGCATGCACAGGGGAGGGGCAGAGAGATAGAGAGAATCCCAAGCAGATTCTGCACTGTCAGCGTGGAGCCCAACGTGGGGCTCGAACTCATGAACCACAAGACCATGACCTGAGCCTAAACCAAGTCAGACACTTGACTGAGTCACCCAGGCGCCGCCAGATTAAACTCCTTTAAACCATTTATTCCAATAATTTACAAATATGGTTCATATTTCCACAAGCAATTTGAGCTTGTCCATATATTTTGCTTTATAAAAATACTTTATAAGTTTAATATACTTGATTTTCTTTTTAAGCCTGCCAGATACCCATCAGGGATGAATTACAACCCCCATGTGGGCTGGATCTTTCCAAGCACCTAAATCTTACTGTAAAGTAAAAATTGAATTTGAAGAGTAAATCAACTTTCCACCAACATCTCAATATCATTCTCAAATTTAATTATCCTACACCTTTTTTTTTTTTTTGCTTAAAAGCATAAAACTAAGATGTCTGATTCTCTTATGAGCTTATTTATTTATTATATTTTTAACATTTATTTATTTTTGAGAGAGAGAATGGGGAAGAGCATGAGCAGGGGAGGGGCAGAGAGAGGGTGGGAGGGAGAAAGAATCTGAAGCAGGCTTCACACTGTTGGCATAGAGCCCAGTGTGGGGCTCGAACCCACGAACCGTGAGATCTTGACCTGAGTTGAAGTTGGATGCTCAACTGACTGAGCCACCCAGGCGCCCCGATGTCTGTTTTCTTAAAAATTATAAACACCATTTTGAATAATGAACACACCAACCACCCTGAATATACTCTGATGTTAATACTATGGAGTTGGTTTGCTTTGTTAAACTCGTACTTAATTCTAAGGCTTACTGGGACTCAAGAACATTTACCCAACTAAGGAGGTTAGATTTACCAATTCAGGAATAGAAGGGTTACTGGCTTGAAAATTTAAGACCACAACATGGTAATCTTATGGTAAGAGATTCAAGGTCTGTACCCAGGACCTGAAGGGTATACATTTCCAGATGAGTCTGCCCTATTCAGTGCCTATGCCAACAGGGAGCCCTTGTCCGTGTTCTTCAGTTGATATCAGCTTATCGCCAGTTTCTTCCGGGCCATTATTTTGCATTCCATCAATCAATGGGTTTCCATTAATTTCTTTATTGCCCAGTTGAATTCTGCATTCTAGATTCTTCTCATTCCTATCCCAACCTGAACCATTGTGCCCTTGTAATTATAGTCTCTTACATCCTATTAGACTATGGTTTCTCAACCTTGGCACTATTGACATTTCGGATTAGATAATTCTTTGTTATGAGGGGCTATCCTGGGCACTGTGTAGATTTTAGCATCATCCCTGTCTCTACCACTAGATGCCAGCAGCACTGTGGGTCCCCTCCCTTCCAATTGTCACAACCAAAACGTGTCTAGACATTGTCAAGTGTCCACTGGGAGCAAATTCACCCCGGGTTGAGAGCCCCTCTATATTGGACCTATGGGTCCTGTACTTGTGTCACACTTCTGTCTGACCACCAGTTGGAAGTCCTTTTAATGGCAAGCTTGACAGGTAGGCTAGGATCGGCTTGTACACAATCTCAAATGCCGCACGAAGAGATTTATACTTAATCTCATAGACAATAAAGAGCCACCAAAAGTCTTTAAAAGGACTGGGGCGCCTGACTGGCTCAGTCTTTGGAGCATGTGACTCTTGATCTTACAGTTGTGGGTTCAAGCCCCATGGTGGGTGTAAAGATATCTTAAAAATTTTAAAAACGTCCTTCAAAGGACTGATCTGGAGCACCTGGGTGGCACAGTTGGTTAAGCCTCTGACTTTGCCTCAGGTCATGATCTCACAGATCATGAGTTCGAGCCCCACGTTGGACTCTGCTGTCAGCACGGAGCCTGCTTCGGATCCTCTGTTCCCCTCTCTCTCTGCCCCTCCCCCACTTTCTCTCTCTCTCAAAAATAAATAAGCATTTGGGGCACCTGGGTGGCTCAGTTGGTTAAGCATCTGACTTCGGCTCAGGTCATGATCTCATGGTTTGTGGGTTTGAGCCCCATCTCAGGCTCCTTGCTGATCATTCAGAAGTAGCTGACAGCTACTTTGGATTCCTCGCTCACTCTGCCCCTCCCCAGCTCATGCACTCGCTCTCTCTCTCTCTCTCTCAAAAAAATTAAAAAAAAATTAAACACATAAATAAACGGACTGATGTGATGACTCTGTTATATACTTTATGCACAGCACAGTGGAGGGGAAGGGAACAGGGCTCAGATCAACTTACTTGCCTATATTGTGTAGCTAGTCAGCAGCGGACTCGGGGTATAGTCCTCCGCCTGTGTGATCAGAAAGCCATACTCATTCTCTCTGCATCTCGCCAGAGATGCAACTCACAGAGCTAGACCGGCACCGTTCACCCAGCCAGCCTCCCCGTTTTGTCGCCAAGCTTGGGAGCCTCGGTCCGGCTGCGGCTTGCTGCGGTAGCACAGACTATGGCGGCAGACCAACGATAAGCCTCGGGACGCAGGGGGTGGGAGCCAGGAGAGCCGGGGTCGGAAGGCTGAGAAGGCGCATCTCTTACCCTCCAGGTGGGGCAGCTGCAGCTCTCCCACAACCTCAGCTTGGTGATCCTGGTGCCCCAGAACACGAAACACCATCTTGAAGACCTGGAACAAGCTCTCAGCCCCACTGTCTTCAAGGCTGTCATGAAGAAGCTGGAGATGACCAAATTCCAGCCCACTCTCCTGACGCTACCCCGCATCAAAGTGACGAGCAAGCAAGACCTACTGACAGTCGTGGAGAACCTAAGTAAGCTCTGGCAGCTCAGGATTACTCCGAGGCCATTGGGGTGGAGAGGAGGGTATCCTTAGGATGTGGTTTAGCACTCTCTAGGATATTGTATACCTCCGTCATCTCAGGTTATTCCTCAGTCCTGTGAGTTAGAGGGGAAGATGCTATCATCCCATTGGATCATTGAGGAAATTGAGACTCGGTGTTTACATGACTCACCCAAGGTCCCTTGAGCTCATTAGAAATGAACAAGAACATCAACCCAGGTCTCCATCTCGACTATTCCTACTCTGGTTCATCGTGTCATAGACACCGGGACAGGTGCCCAGGATGGGTTATGGATGCTCCTTCCCCAGGGACCTTTCATAACACGCAGCCACCCCATGGACTATGCAAGAAGCTATCTGCATAATAGAGTCTGGAGGCTTCTGAGTTTAGGGGAGGCAACAGAGATCTCTTACCTGACTTTTGGCCTCACTTCCGGATCTTTGACCTCATGTCCAGATATATCATTTCATTTTCTGTTATAGAACCCTCTAATAGGTGAACTTGTTTCCTAGTATATGACCTCATTTGGTAACATATGACCTCTTTCTGGTGTATGACCTCACTTCTAAGGTCCAAGGAAGCAAGAATATCATTTCTCAATGTTCTTTGGTGGGGGGGGGGGGGGGGGGTGGCAAGGCCTCTCACCTCTTCGGAGAGGGTGGTAGTTGGAGTGAAGATCAGCCCACGGATACAGGATGTAAGAAAGTGGACCAGAAGGCACAATATATAATTTGACAAGCAAGGGAAGTGGACAAAGAGAGTATTGGGGCTTGGTTCTAACCCAGACAATATAGGACAAATGTCTTCAGCAGCTGAGGCTTTCATTCTGGTCTGCCTGCCTGCCTTCCTTCCTTCCTTCCTTCCTTCCTTCCTTCCTTCCTTCCTCTCTTTCTCTTGCTTGTTCCCTTTCTTTCCTTCTTTCCTTATTCTTTCCTCTTTCCTTCTTTCTTTCTCTTTCCTTCCTTCCTTCCTTCCTTCCTTCCTTCCTTCCTTCCTTCCTTCCTTCCTTCCTTCCTTTTCTTTCTTTCTTTCTCTCTTTCTTTCTTTCTTTCTTTCTTTCTCTTTCTTTTTCTTTCTTTCTTTCTATAATCTCTACACCCAATGTGAGGCTCGAACTCACAAGCCCAAGATCCAGAATTGCATGCTCTACCGACTGAGCCAGCCAGGCGTCCCTCCTGCTGGTCTTTGACTCCTTGTTTTTCTCTGGTCTGCTCTAGAATTCTTTGACTTTATTTACGACCTCAACCTGTGCGGGCTGACAGACGACACGGATCTTCAGGTTTCTGCGATGCAGCACCAGGCCATGCTGGAGCTGACGGAGTCCGGGGTGGACGCGGCTGCGGCCTCGGCTGTTTCCGTGGCCCGCAATTTGCTAGTCTTTGAAGTGCAGCAGCCCTTCCTCTTCCTGATCTGGGACCAGCAACACAAATTCCCTGTCTTCATGGGGCGGGTGTATGACCCCAGGATCTGAGACCCGCAGGCCACCAGGCTAAGGCAAGCCCTCCCCCTCAAGCCTCGCCCTTCTGGTGGCAGCCTTGCTGTTGCCTGCCTGGACTGACCTCCAGCCACTTCCCGCCTCGTGTGTTCCCTGCCTCCATGTGAAGGGTGCCCTCGGGGTCTGCTGAGGGACCTACATCTAATGTCCCTTCCCTATGGCTCCCCAAAACACTTGTTTGCAGCTTTCTCTGGCTCAAGTTCACCAGACTCTACAAATAAAACCTGGCAGACCATGACTTCCTCTCTTATTTGCCTTTCAATTTTTGAGGACAAGGGCTCCCATGGCCCCTGTATCAGCTAGTATTGCTGGGTAACAAATCATCCCAAACTTAGTGGCTTAAAATAGCAACCACTTATTATTTCACCTAAGTCTTGGGAGTGGAGGAGTGGTCTTACCGACCTGGCTGATCTTCCCGGGACTTGTTCATGCATCTCTAATAGTTGGGGGATGACCGATCTATAATGGATTCCACTGGGATACCTTGGCTCTCCTCTGCAGGTCTCCCACATCCTTCCTGCAGGCAGGGTTCCAAGAAAGAGTCACACCTTTCCACACCTTTCCACCTTTCCACACCTCTGCATCAAGTTTACCATCAGCCAGAGCAAGTCACTTGCCTGCATCTAGCGTGAGAATGGAAAGGCACTACAAAGTTCCAGACGAGGCCACGAGTCAGGGGCTCTTGGTGACCTGCATTTACCACAGTCCCCGTGTCCCTTGTCTGCAAACAACCGCGACACTAACAGTCACTAATGTTGGGAGCTTACACGGGCAATCTGCTCTGAGCTTTGCAGACCTTTAATGCTTGCCACAACTTCATATGGAAAACTTCAGAAAGATGAAGTCTCGCTCGAAGTCACACAGTTAGGAAATGGATTTGAAAGCACGTTTCTAACTCTGAAAATTCAGAGCTACTCTCTTATAGCTCTGTGCCCTTCTGTCTTAAAATCCTGACTTTTCTTAAATATCTAATTATCTGTTCATTGAATACCTAGGACGTGTCGGGCACTATGCTAAGCACCGAAAGTGTACAGATAACTTAAATTTAGTGCCTGCCTTCAAAACCTACAGCTTGACGAGACAGACAAATAGGAAGATACAATTTCGTATTTAGTAGTTTTTTAAAGTTTTGTTTATTTCTTTATTTTAGTAATCTCTATACCCAGCAAGGGACTCAAACTCACAACCCCCAAATCAAGAATTTCATGCTCTCCTGACAGAGCCAGCCAGATGCCTGTAAGAAGATAGATTTCAGGGGCAACTGGGTGGCTCAGTGGGTTAAGCCTCCAACTTTGGCGCAGATCCTGATCTCACTGTCCATGAGTTCAAGCCCCACGTCAGACTCTGTGCTGACAGCTCAGAGCCTGGAGCCTGCTTCAGATTCTGTGTCTCCCTCTCTCTCTGCCCCTCCCCTGCTCATGCGTGCGCTCTCTCTCTCCCTCTCAAAAATAAATAAACATTTTTTTAAAAAGATAGATTTTAATACTGAATGTTCTTTGCATCCCTGAAGAGGTCTCAATGTGTTTTTCTCATGTCTGCCTTCTGCTCTTTGACTCGCTAATGTTCCCTCTAAATTTTATTTATTTATTTTAAATTTTTTTCCTTTTTTTTTTATGTTTATTTGTTTTTGAGAGACAGAGACAAAATGTGGGTGGGGGAGGGGCAGAGAGAGAGGGAGACACAGAATCTGAAGCAGGCTCCAGGCTCTGAGCTGTCAGCACAGAGCCCGATGTGGGGCTCGAACTCACGGACCATGAGATCATGACTTGAGCCGAAAGTTGTACGCTTAACCGACTGAGCCAGCCAGGCACCCCTTCCTTCCAATTTTTAGCCCTTCTAGCTCCCTTTTTCCCTCTCTCCCCTTCTCATCCCATTTTTATTTCAGTCCCCTGTCCCTATTTACCTGCCAAATGTGTCTGTACCCCTTTCTTCCCCCCTCCTAGTTACAGTGTTGTCAACCCAAACAGGAGGACTGGTTTCTGGATGTATCCCTGTTCCACAAGAGCTTCATCAGGCATGTGCCCTACAGGAAGATTTGATTTTCTGATAGGGTCTTTTTTTTTTTTTAATTTTCTTAATGTTTATTTATTTTTGAGAGAGAGAGAGAGAGAGAGAGAGAGATCATGAGTGGGGGAGGGGTAGTGAGAGAGGGAAACACAGAATCCCAAACAGGCTCCAGGCTCTGAGCTGTCAGCACAGAGACCGACGCAGGGCTGGAACCCACAAACGGTGAGATCATGACCTGGGCTGAAATCGGACGCTTAACCGACTGAGCCACCCAGGTGCCCCAACGGTCTTTTTTGTTTTTCCTTAGAGCACGAGCAGGGAAGAGGGGTAGAGAGGGAGACAGAGGGAATGTTAAGCGGGCTCTACACTCAGTGCGGAGCCCGACGCTGGGCTCAATCCCACGACACTGGATCATGACCTGAGCTGAAATCAAGAGTCAGACGCTCAACAGACCGAGCCACCCAGGTGCCCTGATTTTCTGACAGGGTCTTAACCTCAGTCAAGCTAGTCCTGCCTGAGCTGCTTCTGTAGAGTGAGTGATTTCCTAAGGCCATCAAAGCCACCACATCACCGCTGCCTCCTGCTCCAGGGACTTCTGCTGCCTGTAGCATCTGGCTTCCCCATCTCCCCACTCAGTGAACACCCTGGTCATGAGGAGAAACTGAGGCGTGGGGAGGGGGGCCGTGCAATCACTGGCCAAGCTGGGTACTGCAGCCAGGCTCCCCGCCCTCAGCCTTCAGTCCGGCTCCTCTCTCTCCGGCGTGCGGTGATGCAGCTTCGGTAAACATTGGCCGGACTGGCACGGGATGGATTCTGATCACCAAGCACGTCGGCTCCCTAATGCCTCAACTGGTCAGCGTCCTCTCGTCCACGCACGTTCTGGTGGACGTCGGAATTCTCAGAGAGGCGGGAAGAAGACATGAGAGGTACTCCTGGCTTGTCCCCTCCCCTGTATTCACCTATCACCTTGTTTTCTGCTCTCACACTTGCTCCCCCGTGTACCGTGGACTGTTCCTGGGGCGAAGTCTCAGGAGGGCAGGTCCCAGGTCAAAGGCCTTCCTTGCAGCTCAGTCTCCCAGCCGAGGCTGAGAACCAGACAAGGGCCACCCCGATGACCTGTAGCTCTGTGGACACGGAGAGCTCACCACTTCCCAACAGGCCTGATTTGCAGGGTGATCTTTGCACATCGTTCCCTTTCACAGGGGGCAAAAGTCAATTGCGGGCCGCTGGGAAGATGCCACGTTTCCTGTCTGGGCTGATTCCTATGGGAACGGTTGTTGAAAGCAAAGGCCCCTACCTGCTCATTCTGGAAGGTTCATCGCTCCTTGGGGAGACCCTGACCTGAAGGTCTCTCCTTGGGGTACGTGCTCAGTACCCACCTGAGATACGAACAAGCAAAGTCAGGAGGTGGAAAATGATTCTGACCCATGGGCACAGCACTTTGTAAATTTTTTGGACCCTGTCCACCGTGCTGAAAGCCAGGTTTTACTCCTGTTTGTGAGATAAGGAAGCTGAAACTCGGAAAGGTTAAGTAACTATCCAAAGGTCACACAGCTGTAAATTGATCCCACTGGTGTTGGAATTCAAATTTAGTAGGTAGTTTATCAGACCAGGCTCCCTTTCCTTCCAAACTAAACTATAAATCAGACCTTTTTCTTTTTCTTTTCTTTTCTTTTTGTACTTCTTTTATTTAATTTTTTTAATGTTTATTTTTGAGAGAGAGGAGAGAGACAGAGCACGAGCAGGGGAGTGGTAGAAAGAGAGGGAAACACAGAATCCCAAGCAGGCTCCAGGCTCTGAGCTGTCAGCACAGAGCCCGATGCAGGGCTCAGACTCACAAACCGTGAGCTCATGACCTGAGCCGAAGTCAGACGTTTAACCGACTGAGCCACCCAGGTGCCCCTCTTTTCCTTTTTTTAAAGATTTTTTTTTTTAGAGGAGGCTGGGTGGCTGAGTCGGTTGAGCATCTGACTCCTGATTTTGGCTCAGGTCATGATCCCAGGGTTGTGGGATCAAGCCCCATGTTGGGCTCAGTGCTGAGCATGGAGCCTGCTTAGGATTGTCTCTCTCTTTCTCTTCTCTCTCTCTCTCTCTCCCTGTGCTCCTCCCCAGCTCGTGTGCATGTGCATGCTCTCTCTCTCTCTCTAAAATAAATAAAAACTTAAAGATTTTTTTTTCTTTTTACGTAATCTCTGTACCCAATGTGGGGCTTGAACCCACAGCCCCGAGATCAAGAGTACAAGTTCCACCAGCAGAGCCAGCCAGGCGACCTTATATCTGTGTTTTCTTATGCTCTGCAACCATATACCCCCACCAAACCTATTAAAGTGCCTTACGCTAAAAGACACACACACACACACACACACACACACACACACACACTATAAACTATTGAATGAATGATTGAATGAATCACCACAACCTGGTAGCAGGAAAGAATAGAACATCTGGAATTGGAGAGAACTGAAATATTTTCTGATCTGGGGATTTTCTTCTAAGAGAACATGTGTCACTTTTTTAGGTTTGTTGGTTTAAAACAATAAACATTTATGCGTCGTTGAGTCAATGTGGGCCTGACAGTTTCTGGGTGGCCCTGGTTGTATGTTGACTGCAGTCAGCTGAGGGGTTCGCTCGAAGGTCTGATGAAGCTTGGCTTTACTGAGCTCATAGGGTCTGTTTTGCACATCTTGGATCTTGGCTGAGATGGGTCAGCTGACCTGCTCTGCTCCACATCGTCTCTCATCTGCTAGGAGGTTAGTCTGGGCTCCCTCGTGGAGGTCAAAGGAGCCTAAGAGTGGAAGCAGAGGTGTGCAAGGTCTCTTGAGTCTGAAACTGGGAAGTAATACAACAGGCACTGAATGCTCGTTCTAGACCACCTCAGAATGAAAGTGTAGGGAAAAAGTCTCCACTTCTTTTTTTTTTTTCCAAGTTTATTTATTTAGGGGCGCCTGGGTGGCTCAGTCAGTTAAACGTCCAACTTTAGCTTTGGTCATGATCTCGCTGTCTGTGAGTTCAAGCCCTGCGTCGGGCTCTGTGCTGACAGCTCAGAGCCTGGAGCCTGCTTCGGATCCTGTGTCTCCCTCTCTCTCTGCCCCTTGCCCACTCACACTCTGCCTCTCTCTCCCAAAAATAAATAAATATTTAAAAAATTAGTTTATTTGTTTATTTTGAGAGGGACAAAGACAGAGTAAGTGGGGGAGGGGCAGAGAGAGAGAGAGAGAGAGAGAGAGAGAGAATCCCAAGCAGGCTCTGCACTGTCAGCACAGAGCCCGATGCGAGGCTCGAACCCACAAACTGTGAGATTATGACCTAAGCCAAAACCAAAAGTCAGAGGCTTAACCGACACGGAGCCACCCAGGTGCCCCAGGTCTCCATGGTCTTAAAAGTGACCCTCAAATTCACTCTGCAAAGAGCCGGGGTGTAAGGAAGCACGAATAGTTGTGGCCACTATAGCGATCTTACATATCTGTAGAAAAACTATTAGCAACTTTCCCAAGCAACTGGCTGCTCCTTAAAGAATCAAGGACTTTTGGTCTATATCATAGTATCAGACGTGATTTATTATGTGAAGTTTCAAGTTGCTTACGTATAGTTTTTCTCTTGCTGCTGCTGCTATCTCTGTGTCATATCTAACAAGCTCTCACTCCTCATACGTGTCACTTGAGAAAGACAGAGGGTCACACACAGACATACACACATCTAGGACCCCCACCCTCCCGCCACGCACTGTGGTCGTATTCTAGGACAAAGTCCTGTGGGTCAGCCCACCAAGTTCCAATGACCCGCTTCCTTCCCCAAGTACACAGTCCTCCACACCTGGAGGATTTGATTTGAAGGAATTCTGAGAAAGGACCCCTTGTGATTAGAAGTGGGATTAGGACTCCGTTGCAGTTGGTCCTTGCTGCCACGCGGTGTCACTGTTGAAACTTTGTCCTGCATAGCCTTTTGGACATTCGTGACTTTCCCATGAGGTTCCAGATACTTTAATAGCCAAGATGGGGATTTCAACTTCCATTCTAAAGTTTCCAGTTGGAACGCCTGGGTGGCTCTGTCGGTTAAGCGGTTAAGCGTCTGGCTTCAGCTCAGGTCATGATCTTGCTGTCTCTGAGTTCAAGCCCTGCGTCGGGCTCTGTGCTGACAGCTCAGAGCCTGGAGCCTGCTTCGGATTCTGTGTCTCCCTCTCTCTCTGCCCCTCCCCTGTTCATGCTGGCTCTGTCTCTCTCTCTCTCTCTGCCTCAAAAATAAATATACATTAACAAATTTTTAATAATAAAAAATAAAAAATAAAGTCATGGTTTACCCTCGTTCAGCCATTATCACCCCCAAATCAATACCTTGATGATTCCAGAAGACCTCCTGAGGCACATGCTGTGTCAGAACCAGCCTGGTTCTGACCAAGCTAACCCTTAGGACCAGGCTGATAACCCCAACAGCAGCAACAACCTAACGTGCTCCCAGCACTTACCAAGCCGTCAGGCACCACACTAAGAAATTTTCATGGAGTATAAAATTTCGTTTAAGGAGACATCACACCTTATGAAAAGGGGATGCTACCAAAGATGTTGGATCATTCAACACTTAAGTATTTTCCAGAAAAATCACTGTAAAAGGGCAGGGTGGGGGGGGTGGGGAGGAAGCCTCAACCACTGCAGAACATCTTTGCCTTCGTGCTATTTTTTTTTTTTTTTTTTTGCTAAACACTAGAATCTCTAACGTTTCAGGGAATAGGCGCTCCTAAATTAACTACTTGGCGTGTCACGGCAGTTCCTTGGGCTTTTTCAGAGTGTTTTATCATATCTAACTTCCATTACAAAAGTTATTGATTCTGGACCGTGTTTTTTGGCACTCATGCCACCACTTAATGAACTCAGAAAATATCGCCCTAGGATACAGAAAATATTTTAAATGTTAAGGCTGAATATTAAAGTAACAGCCCATCAGTCATTAGCGTCCACTCTCAGAAGGTATGATGCGCATAAACAATGGCTCAATTCACACGATATGAACATGAATAGCAGTTATTTACTTTTGCAGCTCAATGGGTGCGGTCACGTGACAGTGGTTGTAAACGCAGTCCACAGGCCCGCTCAACTCACCGATTTTGAAATCATGTAACCTTGGCGATTTTTTTTTCTTTCAAAAAAAAATTTTTTTTTTAACATTTATTTATTTTTGAGACAGAGAGAGACAGAGCATGAACGGGGGAGGGTCAGAGAGAGGGAGACACAGAATCTGAAACAGGCTCCAGGTTCTGAGCCGTCAGCACAGAGTCCGACGTGGGGCTCGAACTCACGGACCGCAAGATCATGACCTGAGCCGAGGTCGGCCGCTTAACTGACTGAGCCACCCAGGCGCCCCAGCGATTTTTTTTTTTTTAATTTAGGGGGATTTGCAGTTTTTCAAATGTGCATAACTCAAATTTACATAATATATAAATGTAAATGATGTAGATGAAAAATGAAGCCTTCGAAAGCAATTCATCAGGTGTCACTGGCTGGCTCAGTCGGTGGAGCATGTGACTCTTGATCTCAGGGTGGTGAGTTCGAGCCACACGTTGGGTATACAGATTACATAAAAGTAAAGTAATAAACTTAAAAAAACAAAAGCAGTTAATCTATTCCTTTAAGGTGTCGTAGTTGATGAATGACAGGGTGGAGAGTAGACCCCAGTGCTTAGGAACGCAGATTCCCTTTCTCTCAAGATAATTTAATTTTGTTTGCTTGTTTGTTTGTTCACATTTTTTGAGAGAGAGAGTGTGAGTGGGAGAGAGGGACAGAGGGAGAGAGAGAGAATCCCAAGCAGGCTCCACACTCAGCACAGAGCCTGACATGGGGCTCAATACCACAACCCTGAGATCCCAAGCCGAAATCAAGAGTCAGACACTCAACCGGCTGAGCCACCCAGGTGCCCTACTTATTTATCTTTTATTGAAGACTTTATTTTATTTTACTTTTTCAAGTAGGCGTTCCCGGCGTGGGGAATGAACTCTCGACTCTGAGATGCAGAGCCTCATACCCTACTGATGAGCCAGCTAGGTGCCCCCAAGGTAATTTCATTTTTCAGAACTTACTGATATTCCTTGTCCTAAGCCTTGGTTGAAATTACACTCATCCATCCCAAAAGCGTTTCTCAATTTTGACTCTTAGGAAGAAGTGTTGGGGAAATATGAATTCCCCTTATTCCAGAAAAACCCTTATACAAGTGGAACACCTCCTCCTGCCTGGCCTGATGTGGCTACTCAGGGAGGGGAAGCCTGCACAGAGCGATGGACGTTTCTGTTATTTCCTCCCTCAGGACTGGGGTTGCCAGACGTTTGGATAACTAAAAGGGGCCAGTCAAGTGACTTCTTGAAATAGGAAGTCTGCTTCAAGTGACCGAGACTAAAGACGCATTTATTCCTCTCACTGCTTTTTTTTTTTTTTTTTTTTGGTTTTCAAATGATCCTTTATTGAAATATTTTCCTTTGTAGTTCTTAACTAGCTGGGCATTCCACTGCATCACTATTGATGTCACGTATGATGTCACGAGGGTGGTGGCCGTCAACATCGCAGCCCACAGATTGGGCAGTCCCCAAGATCTTTTTAATGGGTCCAGAGAGTTCTCAGGCTAAAGATCAGTGCTGCATCTGTGGGGCAATGTTGACAATCTCATCAAAAGTGATATTTCCACGGTGCTTAATGTTTTTCTGCTTCCGTCTCGTGGCCGTTCCTTGAGGGAAACACTTCAGTCTGAGCCTATCTTCTCTGAATGGTCAGTTTCACCGAAATCCTCAGATCCTTCCCATCACCGGTTGCCTTGGCGATATCATCACCAACCTGCTTTGGAGACAGACCCGGGGGGCTGATCTCCAGGGCTACAGCGAGGCGGCACTGACTTCCCCACCCGTGCACCTCAAGTATATGACTTTGATCTTGTTGGAGTCGAACTTAGGTGGCCTGGTGGAGGTGGCTGGTGTTGGATGAACGGCGACCAAAGACAGTTGCACCTTCACCTCCTCCCGGCTGAAAGCCAAAAGTTCATCGCGTATTTAATCTCGGGCTCGACTAACAACTTAGTGCACACGCACACTCATAGACGTGTAAGTACACTCATACATGTGCGTACACACATGTACACACAATCGCAGTCACCAGAGTCACAGATAGGCACACTCACATTCACACACGTGTACAGAAACACATGCACACCGGTCTCGGGAAGGGTGGGCTGGAGTGTTGGGGCAAACTTTACACCCAGTCCAGCCCCAGACCCTGAGGAGGGCCTCCCGGACATGGGGGAAGCAGGGAACATTCCCCCACGATAGGAGTCTCAGAGCCAGTCAGCACTAATTACAAAGCCTGGAACAGGCTCATCCATCATCTGGGAGCGACAGGCTGGCCATGCAGCCGCCTCCTGGGCCCCTCCCCCACTGCACTCCATTTCTCCTTGAGTGACCGCAGAATGGCTCCCGCAAGCAAAAAGCGCTGTAGCCGAGAATGCAGTGCTGTCCAAAATTGTAAGTATGGGCATGCCCTGGCTCAGCTGCTAGCTTTTGACTCCTCTCTGCACCGAGGAGAGCTCACGGAACACTCCTCCACCCCCCTTGCATCTATTACCCCTTGGCCAACGGCTTGTACCGTGCACTCCCCACGGGGCTTCAGTATTTCACTGCAACTTTGCAAGAATCCTGCACCTTGGGATTGTTTTGCCAGGTTTGCAGACGAAGAAGAGAGCCTGTAAGACATAATTTGCTCAGGGGCGCCTGGGGGGCTCAATCGGTTAAGCATGCGACTCGATTTTGGCTCAGGTCATGATCTCACAGTTTGTGGGTTCCAGCCCTGCGTCTGGCTCTGCACTGACAGCGGAGAGCCTGCTGGGGATTCTCTCTCTCCCTCTCTCTCTCTCTGCCAATCTCCTGCTCACGTTCTCTCTCTAAATAAATAAATAAACTTAAGGAAGGAAGGAAGAAGAAAGAAAGAAACAAAGAAAGAAAGAAGCAAAGAAAGAAAAGACAGACCCCTGCTCAGGGTCACCCAGTGGGGAGGGCTAGAGAAGGTATTCAAACCAGAGTCGGCTACTTGCATATCCCAGAATCCCCTTGCTTCTCCCACTGCCCACCCCCCGCCACCTCCATGCAGGTGACTCCCCACATTGCCAGCTCATTGCTGAGCATTTTCTCTTGGGAGCCACACTAGCACTTCTTCCTCGTCTTCTCTCCTAAATCAACTAAAGAGTCAAAGTCTGAAGGAGTCCCACAGAGGGAGACCAAATAACAGCCTCAAGGGCCAAGGGTCGGGGGCTGAGCAGAAAATGCATGGCGCTGAGCCAGCCAGGCTGCAATGACTCCACCGTGGGGCCCCCCGGTGTGGTCCCAGTGTGCCGGACGTGGCTGGCTTCGGGACACAGCATCAGAGCCAGACTGTCAGCCCTGGATCCCCAATCCCTGGTCATCTAGCTCCGCTTCGTGGGGACTGAGTGTCCTGGAGGTATGTCTGGGGCCAGGGCAGTGTGGGCCTCACTGGAAAAATCTGCTCCCATGCTGAAATAATTCTGAAAATCTCCTTGAAGGCCGGGACCGTGGTTTTTTGTCATTATCTTCAGCTTCAAGTATGGGGCCTGGCATCTATAGAGCCGACCCTCGGTATATACCAGCTAAAACACGAGAATAACAACAAAATACTTTCTAAATCCTATCTACTTATTTAAATGCTGCCATTCTGAGTCCAGTGCAAATCCCCATCCCCCAGCCAGCAGTGTTCTCTGGTCTTCCCAGCCAATAGCACCACGCCCTCCTCCAAGCACCAGGCTGAGCATATATTGCCTTACATAACTTGTAACATGTTCATGAGTATTTGCCTTTTCACTCCAACTACTAGGAAGCTCCTTTGGGAACCTGATTCGCACTGTGCTTCTGTGGCACCACCTATGCCTATAAACGTGCAGCAAAAGCTTTTGATTCAAAGTGTACAATGTCCAGAGGTGCCTGGCTGGCTCAGTTGGTAGAGCAAGAGATTTTCGATCTCGGGGGTCCTGAGTTCAAACCCTGTATCGGGTGGGCGTAGAGCTTAATTAAAAAATGGTTTAAAAAAAAAAAACCCACAGAGCGTGCAATGTCCGTATTTGGGTAAAGATTTTACTTTATAATGATGACATTCATGTTATTCTTACTTAATGTGTCTCCTCAGGAAACCACTAGAGGAAGGAATACCAAAGCACAGCTTCTTGCGGTTATTATCGGCCAGGGGCTTGCCTTACAAGTGTTCTCTCTACCAAGGAATTACACATTTGTGTGGGTGGTCTTTCTTCCTCACTGCTGCCCCCCATCTTCGATTCCTGGGGTCAGAATTTAGGACTCCACGGATGGACAGCTTCAGTCGGAACTGGGGGATGGTTCTGCACCCTTCGTGGAAGGCAACATCTGGAGTCTGGAACTGTAGCTGTAGGATTAAACAGTGTGACAACCCCGCAGATAGATTGTCTTTCTTTTTCTATTCAAATGGGCCACCTAAAGAGAATCTATACTCTGTTATCATCCTGAGGGAGAGGGGGTGTTTTCCCTTTTCCCCCTAATTGATATGTAGTATCTAAAGAATTCTCATGTCCAAGCACCTGAAGTGTTTAACCTAACAATTAGTTATATGCAGAAAAAGCAAACAAACCATGAAGTTCCCAGGCAAGGGTATTAAAAGAAAGGAGACAATAGGGGCGCCTGGGTGGCTCCGTCGCTTAAGCATCTGACTTCTGACTTTGGCTGAGGTCATGATCTCGCCGTTCTTGAGTTCGAGCTCCACACCGGGCTCTGTGCTGACAGCGCGGAGCCTGGAGCCTGCTTCACGTTCTGTGTCTCCCTCTCTCTCTCCCCCTTCCCACACTCCCCCCATTCTCAAAAATAAATAAACATTTGGGGCGCCTGGGTGGCTCAGTCGGTTAAGCGGCCGACTTCAGCTCAGGTCATGATCTCACAGTCCGTGAGTTCAAGCCCCGTGTCGGGCTCTGTGCTGACAGCTCAGAGCCTGGAGCCCGTTTCAGATTCTGTGTCTCCCTCTCTCTCTGACCCTCCCCTGCTCATGCTCTGTCTCTCTCTGTCTCAAAAATAAATAAAGGTTAAAAAATTTTTTTTAAATAAATAAACATTAAAAACATTTTTTTAAAAAAGGAGAGAACTACTTTCCGATACGAACTGGTTTCTGATACTAACCAAACCAGTTTCTGATAGGAACTGCCATGCTTATAGCTTTACAGCAGCCAAGAGATGGAAGCAACCTCAATGTCCGTTAGACGAAGAATGTGTGGGTAAAGAACATGTGGTGTATACATACAACAGAACATTATTCAGCCTCAAAAAGGCAGGAAATCCTGCCATATGCCACAGCATGACTGTGAACTTCAGGCCAGCAGGCCAGCTGAAAGAAACAGGTCACGAAAAGACAAATACTGCATGAGTCTCCGTCTGAGTTATGTAAAGTAGTCATGCTCTTAGGAAGTAGAAAGGTGGCAACCAGGGAGTGGTAGGAGGACGGAGAAGGGAGTTCTTGCTCAGTGGGTGTAGAGTTTCAGTTTTGCAAGACAAAAAGATTTTAGAGATCTGTTGCTCGAGAGTGGGCATATATATATGTGTGTGTGTGTGTATATATATAATATACACACACAGTAAAACCTTGGATTGCCAGTAACTCATTCTACAAGTGTTCTGCAAGACGAGCAAGCATTTCCAATAAATTTTAACTTGATAAACAAGCGTTGTCTTCCAATCCGAGTAGTACGGGTCGCCAATGTCACATGATCCCAACGTGCGCCAATGGTTCTTGAAATTTGCTTTGATATACGAGTGCTTTGAATTATAAGCATGTTTCCAGAACGAATTATGCTTGCAAACCAAGGTTTTACTGTATTGTTTTCTTCCTTTTTTTTTTTTTTTAAAGTAGGCTCCATGCCCAAGGTAGGGCTTGAACTCACGACCCCGACATCAGGAGTCCCATGCTCTATCCACTGAGCCAGGCAGACACCCCAAGAGTGCATATATTAACACTCCTGTATACTAAACATGGGTTAAAAGGGTAAATTTTATGTTATATGTGTTTTACCACAAGAACAATAAGAAAAAGCACCATTCTTGGGTGACAACCTTGTCCCAGGGATTTCCCAGTAGTAAAATACTCATCATAACCTATCGATGGGTATTGTTGTCCTTGCTTCATACATGAAAGAAAGGAAGAGATCCAGCGACGTATTTGATCTCATGGCCACCTGACTTCAGCAGCCATGTTTTTTACCCACAGAGCACACTCTTGCACCCCAGATGGCATTGGCCTGGTGACCATCACTCTGTAGGTAAGAGCAGTGAGTTGGGAGCTTGAGTTCAGACAGGCTTCTCTGGTTTTGCAAGGCCAGACTTCCCACGTCAAACCACCTCCCCAACCATATCAACAGTGTCTCCCCGTATATGTTCCCCCACTTCTTCCTTTGTAACAGCACCCCTGATTTTCAGCTGGCAACTTGGCCAACGGAAATGAAGACCTCCCCTGAAGGTAGTTGCGGACATGTGACTAAGTTCTGGCCAATGGGATGTAAGCAAAGGTGTCAAGGATAACTTTTGGGAGAGGTCCTTAAAACAGGGACACACCCTTCTTCAGTCCCTCTTCCCCCCTTCTGCTGGCTGGGATAAAACACGATGGCCAGAGCTTGAGGCAGAATCAAATCTGAACCTGTAATCCAAACCACAGCATGTTGATGTTGTCACATGAAACCCTTGCACACAGTGAGTGCACCTGGTTTATCAGTGTTCCATATGTTGCATGTAGGAGAAATCTGAAGTCATCCCATTGGTGCTGCCATGCTTAGTGTGACCCAGATCCTTCAGTGCTTATGGTTGGATGAAATTACAAGGTATTTACAGATTGGAAGCTAAAGATCCACTGACTTTCAACGTCCCCTTCATTCATTCAGTAAGGATTAACTGAGTGCCTACTACATGCTAGGCACTGTTTGGACACTGGAAATACGTCAAACAAGACAAACGGAGTCTCTGTCCCCTCAGAACACGCACTTTTATGGACTGATACTGTCTTCCTCCCATTTTCTACCACGTGGTATGAAATATCCCAGTGTATGTGAGAGGTGTGGGGGTAAGGACAAAATGTGGGAGGGATCTTGAAATGTGACCAAGGAGGGGCAATTTTCTTTTGTCCCAGATTTCTCCACAAGGCCTATTTTGCAGGGACCTAGGGGACATTCCTGCCCTGGCCTGTGTTGGGGGTTGGAATTGGGTCAGGTCTACAATATGAATCAATAAACTCATCTAAGAGTCCACCAACTGGGCCAGTTCTTTAAGTTTCTGTGGGACCCCAAAGGGCCCCAGCTACCAAAAAAGGATTCCTGGCAACAGTAATGGTAAATGTGCTAAGTTCACCTGTGGGGACCTATATTTTCCCAAGCCAAAATCATGTCACAAGGTCTAAGAAATACCCATTTCCATGGGGTCCACTAAAACTGAAAAGTTTTGAACTCAGAACTCTACTAGAATATAGATTGGGAACTATGACATTGTATCATATCATCTAGGCCCATCACCCTAAAACCCCTTTGCTGTTAGAAATTACTAGAAACCCAGCAGTCTGTTGTAGCACTATTCATGATAGCCAAGGTGAAAGAACAAACCACATGTTCGACAGATGAATAGATAAAGAAAATGTGGGGCCTCTGTGTGGCTCAGTCAGTTAAGCATCAGATTCTTGGTTTCGGCTCAGGTCATGATTTTGCGGTTCATGAGATCGAGCCCTGCACTGGACTCTGTACTGACAGTGCAGATCCTGCTTGGGATTCTGTCGCTCCCTCTATTTCTCTGCCCCCCCCCGCCCCGCCCCTGCTCATGCTCCCTCTCTCTCCCTCTCTCTCTCTCCAAATAAATAAACTTTTAAAAAAGTATATATATACATATATATATATATATATATATACATACACAGACGGACACACACACACACACACACACACACTGGAATACTATTCAACCTTAAAAAAAGGAGGGAATTCTTCAAGATGCAACAACATGGATGGACCTTGAGGACATTATGCTGAGTGAAATAAACCAGACACAGAAAGACAAGTACTGCATGATTCCACTTCTATGAGGTATCCAAAATAGTCAAGCTCTTAGAATCCAAGAGTGGAATGGTGGTTGCCAGGAGCCGAAGGTGGGGGGAGGGTGTGAGGAATTACTGATCAAATGGCGTAAGATGTCAGTTAAACAAGCTGAGTAAGTTTGAGAGATCTGCTGAAGACATTGCGTCTATTGTCAACAATACTGTATTGTCCACTTATAAATTTGTTAAGAGGATAGATCTCATGTTAAGTGCTCTCAACACAATGAAATAAATTTTTTTAAAAGTCTAACAGTGAGCCAACACTTTATCTAGACTAAGCTAGGTGTTCTGATTAGTGCTCCAGAGAAACTTTCATTCCATCTGGGGAGATGTAACAAGGAAAAATGAGAGGGCACACAGTCTTTGCTGTCAGGGAGGATTTTGGTCTGATGGGGAACCAGACATAAAATAACAATAATCACACAAGGCAGAGGTGCAGCTAAAAAGGCAGGTGGAGATGAATTTGGAAGGTCCTGAATACTGTGCTAAAACATTTGGGCTAGAGGGGTCCCCTGGGTAGCTCAGTTGGTTGCGCGTCCGACTTCGGCTCAGGTCTTGATCTCACGGTTCATGAGTTCAAGCCCCAGGTCGGGTTCTGTGCTGATAGCTGAGAATCTGGAGCCTGCTTCAGATTCTGTGTGTCTCTCTCTCTGTTCCTCCCCCTTTATACTCTCTCTCTCTCTCTCTCAAAAATAAAAAGAAAAGAAAAACAAAGTATACGTTGCTTAAAAAGAAATCTGGACTACATCCTTTTTACGAAGGTCTAACTTGGACGAAGATGGGAGGGTATGTTGTCAGGGAGGCAGTATGCAAATGGAATCCAGAGGGTTCATTTTGCCTTGTGATGTACACCCAAACACAAAATACAGATTTTTGTAGAATGAGTTACCCACAGTTTCCATCACCTTCTCAGAAAAAGAGTCCATGACCTATTAAAGGTCAGGAAGCAATTAGGGAGCCATCACAATTTGGGGCAGGTGAACGATAGGAGGTTTGTGTTGTGGACTTGCACTCTGATGGAGCGGAGGTTAAGAGGAAAGTTTTCAGGGGCACCTGGGTGGCTCAGTAGGTTGAGAATCTGACTCGATTTCAGCTCAGGTCGTGATCTCTAGGTTCGTGAGTTCGAGCCCCGCGTGGGGCTCCGCACTGGCAATGCACAGCCTGCATGAGATTCTCTGTCTCCCTCTCTCTCTGCCTCTCCCCTGCTTGTTATCTGTCTCTCTCAAAATAAATAAATAAATAAACATTAAACAAAAAAAAAAAAAAGAGGAAAGTTTTCAGAGGCTGATATTCAGCTGGCAGGGGAATGGTGAAAATAGGAACATCTGAGCCCAGGATTTAGGTCAATTGGATGAAAGTAGCATAGGGAAAGAGAGGTACGGATTAGCTTTATGACTGGAACCCTAAGGAAGAAGATATAAAGGACATTGTGACTGATTTTCAAATCACACAATTTCTTTTTTTTTAATTTTGTATTTGTTGGGGCGCCTGAGTGGCTCAGTCGGTTAAGCGCCAACTTCGGCTCAGGTCATGATTTCAAGGTTCGTGAGTTTGAGCCCCGCATGGGGCTCAGTGCTGACAGCTCAGAGCCTGGATCCTGCTTTGGATTCTGTGTCTCCCTCTCTCTCTGCTCCTTCCCCACTCATGTTCTGTCTCTCTCTGTCTCTCAAAAATGAATAAACACTAAAAATTTTTTTTTTAATTTTTTTTTCAACGTTTTTTATTTATTTTTGGGACAGAGAGAGACAGAGCATGAACAGGGGAGGGGCAGAGAGAGAGGGAGACACAGAATCGGAAACAGGCTCCAGGCTCTGAGCCATCAGCCCAGAGCCTGACGCGGGGCTCGAACTCACGGACCGTGAGATCATGACCTGGCTGAAGTCAGACGCTTAACCAACTGCGCCACCCAGGCGCCCCTAAAAAATTTTTTTTTAATTTTGTATTTGTTTATTTTTATTTTTTCAATATATTTTTAATTAACTTATTTATTTTGAGAGAGAGAGAGAGCAGGGGAGGGGCAGAAAGAGAGAATCCCAAACAGGCTCCGAGCTGTCAGCACAAAGCCTGATGTGGGGCTCGAACTCACAACTGTGAGATCATGACCTGAGCCGAAATGCTGAGTCGGATGCTCAACCGACAGACCCACCCAGACGCTCCTCTTTTTTTTTTTTTTTTTTTAATTTTGGGAGTATAGTTGACATCCCATTGGCACAATTTCTTTTAATCTGCCTTAGAGACAGAAGGAATATTCTCACCAATCCAGCCCAGGGTGCCTTCCAAACCACAAGCTACCAGGCAGTTTGCCAGAATTTCCCTATAGCCTATGGTGTATTTTGCTAGGAGAGTCAGACGCCCTATTCTCATTCTCTACACCATGTGCTTCACATCCAGAAATTCTGTAAGGTTCTAGTGGCTTGGCGAAAAACCCAGAGTGACTTGTTTGCCTATACGAAAATGGTGTGTCAGGGGGTCACCTCAGAGCCTCCCCCATCTCTGCAAATACAGCAGATCTCTCTTACGGTTCTATAGAATTAAGCCATGTTGCACGGGTCATTCCAATCTCCACAGCAGATAAGGAAGGCTGGAGGTGACTCCAAGGTTTTCAGCCTGAGCGACTGTGTTATAGTTTTAATGGTGAAGAAGAACCTAGGGAGAGAAGTGGGTCTGTGGGAAAGACGAAGGTATGGTAATCAACGTGGGTTTGGGCAAACTGAATTCAAGGCATCCCTGAGACTTTTGATCAACTGGGAACCTTTGGCTTGTGGGTCACAGGGTCCTAAACCCTATGTGAATAGAAGGCGGCCATCAGCTTGCCTTTCTTAGGTGTTCTGATTCACCTATGTGAATAGAAGGCGGCTTTCAAGCTTGCCTTTCGCCAGCATAACAACCCCAGCAATGCCACTGTCCCCAAGGTTCCAGCCAACCTCTCGGGTCTTAATGCTGATGGATTCTGAGTGGATACCCATCCTTGAATCAATTACGGTGATTTAATTGGCTAAATCCTCTGTGGTTGACAGTCTGCAAGTTGGCCCTTTAGTGACGGTACTTCCTAGTATTTGTAATCCGCTTCTTTTGGGTAGCTTACTTCTAACTAATAGTATATGGCAACGTTGGAGTTGTCACTTTTTTTTTAAAGTTTATTTTATTTATTTGGGGTGCCCGGGTGGCTCAGTTAGTTAAGCTTCCGACTTCAGCTCAGGTCACGATCTCACGGTTCGTGAGTTCGAGCCCCGCGTTGGGCTCTGTGCTGACGGCTCAGAGCCTGGAGCCTGCTTCGGATTCTGTGTCTCCCTCTCTCTCTGCCCTTCCCCCTCCCACGCTCTGTCTCTTCTCTCTCTCTCTCTCTCTCTCTCTCAAAAATAAACATTAAAAGAATGTTAAAGTTCATTTTATTTATTTATTTTAAGTAATCTCTACACCCAGCGTGGAGTTCGAACTCACCACCCTAAGATCAAGAGTTGCACGTTCTTCTGACTGAGCCAGCCAGGCACCCTGAGGAGTTGTCATTTCTGTGATTAGGTGACAAAAGATTGCGCTTTGCCACTTGCCAAAAGACTCTCTCGCTTGCTGGCTTTGATGACGCAAGCAAGCCGCCATGCTGGACACAGCCACGTTGCAAGGAACCAAGGACCAGCCAACAGCCACCAAAGAAATGAGGGCCTCAAGGAACGAAATCCTGCCAACCACCAAGAAAGTGAGCTTGCAGGCAATTCCTTTTGCCCACTGAGCCTTCAGATGAACCCCTGCCCTGAGTGACAGACACTCTTAGGGCAGCTACCTGAGACATCATGATCAGAGGACCCAACTAAGCCCTGCCCAGATTCCCACCCCACAGAAACCGCAAGAAAATAAATGTGTGTTGTCCTCAGCTATTAAGCTGTGGGCTAAATGGTTACACGGCAACAGACAGCTGATACAACTGGGTTGTGTGATTGCCCCTGGAGGGGTAGGTGAGGTCCGCCTCGGGTGAATCATGGGGACTCAGTGTGGAGAATAGGTGTCTCCACGAAGGAAAGCGAAGGTGTAGTTACCAGAAGGGGGATGAAATCTGGGCAGGCAAAAGCATCAGATGTCTACCTCATACAAATATTTGGGAATGTAAGGAGGCAGCTGGAAACACATCTGGAGACATAGCTTGGGCAGTGATTCGGGGAGTGATTAGGCGAGGAGAGAGGTAGAGGAAGACAGCGTTTGATGCTGGACAAACTCAGTTTGGCCAGTAAGACACGTATCTGAGGAGCCACAGAGGTTGACTTCTGTTAGAAATCTCGGTCTCAGGGGCGCCTGGGTGGCGCAGTCGGTTAAGTGTCCGACTTCAGCCAGGTCACGATCTCGCGGTCCGTGAGTTCGAGCCCCGCGTGGGGCTCTGGGCTGATGGCTCGGAGCCTGGAGCCTGCTTCCGATTCTGTGTCTCCCTCTCTCTCTGCCCCTCCCCCGTTCATGCTCTGTCTCTCTCTGTCCCAAAAATAAAAAAAAATTTAAAAAAAAAAAAAAAAAAGAAATCTCGGTCTCATCAGGGTCGTGAATTCAAGCCCCGAGTTGGGCTCCACGCTGGGCATGAAGCCTACTTTAAAAAAAAAAAAAAAAAAAAAATCTGGGCCTTTAGTTCAGAGGTTGTATATTGGGAAGCCATCAATACAAAAGTGACAGGTGAAATCAGGCACGTGTATGATTTTGTCCTGGTGACAGAGTATGGAGGGAGAGGAGGACCAGACAAATCCTTGCAGACCGCGTGTCTGTAGGTAGCAGGGGGCCGGAAGAGGACACATGAGAAGGGACCAGAGAAAGTAGCTGTACGAATAGGAGGCGATCCAAGAGAGACCAGTCTTCCCAGGAGCCATGGGAATTTCTGACATAGTCAATAGAGGCAAATGCTTAAGAGACGTTGTGTATGAGGAGGACTGAGGAAAAAAAATGGAATCGGTAATGAGGAGGTCATTGGTGGTCCTAGTGGGAACATTTCAGTTGAAGATAGGGGCAAGGCCTGGCTGTGTGGGCTTAGGAATGGGTGGGACATGAAGCAGAGAGGTAGAAACCCGACTGGCACAGTGAGAGGTTTCCCCGTAGGTTCTGGAAGTCTTGAGCATATGTGTAGGCTGAGGAGGAAAGTCTGGGCTAGGCCCCTCCATTCCCAACTCGGTCATCTTTCCTGAGTTCCCTTACATCTTGCTGAGCCAACAGGGTCCCAAACTACCTACCAACTAGGTGTCAGCCAACTCCTGTTATAAGGAGCCTGTTATAACTCCTGTTATAAGGAGTTGTGCTAGGCTTTGCCAGCTGTGTGGTCTCTGTCACAAGTACTCAACTCTGCCGCTGTCGTGTGAGAGCAACTGGAGACCATCCTTAAGGGAATGGGCACCGCTGTGTCCCAAAGAGCTTTATTCACAAACAGGCAGAGGATAGGATTTGGCCTGTGGGCTGTAGTTCGCTGACCTTGCTCTAGGCTCATGGAAAGGGATTGGGGGGCTTAATACATGGGGCAGATGATAAAGCAAGAATAGTACTGAGACCTCAGAGAAATGGGTTTGCTTCAGAAAGAAGGTTCTTTTTTTTTTTAGACTTTTAAAAAAATGTTTATTTTGGTGGGGGGAGAGCATGAGCAGGGGAGGGGCAGAGAGAGAGAGAGGGAGACAGAGGATCTGAAGTGGGCTCTATGCTGACAGCAGAGAGGGGAGGCTCAAACTCACACTGTGGGATCATGACCTGAGCTGGAGTCGGACGCTTCACCGACTGAGCCACCCAGGCGCCCCAGAAAGAAGGTTCTTACACTTATTTGGGTACCTTTGCAGTCTGACTCCCTCTTTGTGTGTCTGCCTTGTACTCCTCAACTGTGAGCACCTCGGGGCCAGGGATGTTTCCCAGCCTTCCACACAGGAAGCGCTGAGACACAGAAATGGTGGAGAGAAGCAGGGCGGTAAAAAGGCAGAGGCACTTTATCCTGGAAGGAGAGGAAATTGCAGAGGCTCACATGTAAAGGCTCACTGTATCATCTCAGTGACATGGGAGCCACTGATCAGCAACCAAGTTAGACCCCCTGATGTTGAAGGGAGGCAACTCTTCCCAAACATTCCAGATTCAGTACTTCTGAGAGGGGGAGGATTGGGGCAGGTGGTCTCCCCGCCTCACAATTACAGAATTCCACGGGGTGCACCCAAATAGAGAGCTGGGTAGGACTCTGGGGATTAGGGAGGAAGGCGGAGGGGGCACCTCCAAAATGGTCCTGGATTTGCTAGGAGGACAATGGGAAAGCGAGACTACGACAAAGCCCAGGTGCATTCTGGAACTTCCAGAGGACAAGGGAAGGATGCGGAGGTGGGGTGGGGTTTACACTCTTACAACAGGTTGGACCTCGTCTGGCTGTTTCTGGCCTCCTTCCAACTCTTTCCTGAGGACGAATGGGCCAAGCAGGGGTTTAGAAGGTGACAAGCGAAACAGGAAGCTTTCTCCATGCAGTTCATTCCTGGGCGTGGGGAATCCAGAGACTGGAGACTGAGCTGAGAGGGACCCCGGAGAGTCCCCTGTTGGGGACCTGCTGTCCACTGTGCCCCAGGAAGGACACTTGTGGACAGGGGGCCTGCGGGCTAAAGTGAAAGCAGCAGAGAGCTGGGGGTGGAGGCACTGAGGTAGAGGGAGGAGTAGGTAGGACGCGTCTCTTGGTGGGAAAAGGAGAAGAGCAACTTCAAGAAAAACAAGAGGAAGGATGGACGTGTTCAAGACCTCCATGATCTGTCCCAGCCCAGCTTTTCATCCTTGTTGTTATTCCCCTTCGTACCTCCTAGGTTCTCACTGAATTTCCCACCCACCCCGAACACATCCCACCATTCAGTGTGTGTTGTTTCCTCTCCTTCACGTTCCCTCGTCCTCCTTTCTCCCATCGCCTCATCTCTAAATCTTTTTTAGCCTTGGAGTCTTAGATGCCACTTCCTCCAGGATGCCTTCTTAGATTCCATTCTCTATCGGAAGTGGTCCTTCTTCCGCTGAACTCCTTATCTGTCTGTTACCCAGAGAAGGCATTTAGCAATTTCCACCTGAAAGTAAGGGAGTATTGAAGACAAAAGCCATTCCCCAGGAGGTGCTGTGTCTTCCTCTCCGGCCCCCCCCCCCCCCCAGCCCTGGTGGCACATCAGCCAGGCAGAGGCCCTCTGGAAGTGGGAAGTGGATAAATACTGCACCAGCTCAGGCTGGCACAGAAGTCTCCACTCTGCCAGCTTCCTGTAGAGCTCTGTCCCTGCTGGTGTTAGGGCCTTGCATGCACCCATCCCAGCCTGTAGCTACCAGAATCCTGACACCCTGCACCCCTCCTCCTCCAGAAGACTCGGTCCCTCGCCAATTCTGCTTCCCGGTCAGCCCAGAGTCACTCTTCTGCCCCATAGCTTTCTCTCCTCGTGGTCGAAGATGCCACAACGGAGTCTCTCAAGCACACGAATTCAGCGAACAGGTGGCATACCCAGGAGCCTATCTGGCCCTCCCATGGAGATGGCTATCCCTTGACATCAGCCATACATTTGTCCTGGGTCAGAGAAGTACAGTTATCGAATGGACTTCATGAGTCATATGTGGTGGTGGGGGGTGGGGGGGTGCAGAGGCCCAAAGACATGTGCTAAATGTATGGGTGTGTGTTAACTTATAAGCAAAGTAACCTGCTGCTCCCCCTTGGGCAAGTGACATCCACCACCCTCATCCTCATCAACATCGTGGTTTCCATCCTTGAAAAACCAAGAAGGTTGGGCAAACCCGCAAATTCCCTGCTAGCCCAAATCCGCCACGGGATTGCGGGTTTGGGTACCTCAGATCCCTTCTCAGAACAGAGATGAGCATGAGAAAATGACTCCTGATAGAGGTGGCGGGGATTTGAGCCTCACTTCCCGGGTATTGATGCCCTTGGCGATTTGTGATTTGGATCTAGAGCATTTTGTACCTGAAGATGAAGTGAAAGGACTTCCCCACTCCCGCCTCCCCCAACAAGAATCATAGGATGTTATTCGCCAGCAGGACCACAAGGATTCTAGACCTGCACTGTCCAAAATGATAGCCAACCGGCGACACGTGACTATTTAACAGTAATTACAGGGGCGCCCAGCTCACTTTGTCGATAGAGCATGCTGTTCTTGGTTTCAGGGTTGCAAGTTCGAGCTCCACGTTGGGTGTGGAGATGACTCACAAAAATTTTTTAAAAATCTTTTTACAAATTACAGTGGTGCCTCAGTCAGTTAAGTGTCTGACTCTTCATTTTGGCTCATTTTGGCTTCATTATCTCACAGTGAGCTCAGGCCCTTCTTCAGGCTCCCCGCTGACAGCGGGGAGCCTGCTTAGGATTCTCTCTTTCTCCCTCTCTTTCTGCCCCTCTGCTCGCTCACGCAAGCGTGTTCTCTCTCTCAAAAAACAAAAACAAAAACAAGACAAAACAAAACCTTAAAAAAAGGAAAAAAATTACAATTAAATCCAGTTAAAGAGCCAGTTTCTCAGCCACACTGGCCACATTTCAAGTGCTCAGTAGCCACATGTGGCTAGTGGACACCACATCAGATGACACAGATACAGACCATTTCCATGTTCCCGCTGAAACTTCTATAGGACAGTGTTCTGCTAGACCGATCTATTGCAAATGGGGAAACTGAGGCCCAGCCAAGCAGGCATGACCTCGCCAAGCATGTTATGGACGGATCTGGGCCTAGAACAAAGGTTCCCCACGCATGTTAGGCCAGGCCTGACTCATCCCTTACTCCCTGCTGCCTCCTTCCCCCATGCCTCTCTGGGCTCCCCCAACTCAGAGCCCCCAGTGGGCCCAGCACGTGGGCCAGGCCGAGCTGGTCCCAGGCGATGTTTGTGACTGAGCAGAGCTCCAGATGCTGCACATTCCTGGTAGGGTCAGACCTGCCCCGCGGCACTCAGGGAATTAGCTTCTCTGAAGAGCCTCAGATCTTCTTTCCGGAGCTGCCCTCTTCCTGCCCAGCCCAGGGGGCTGCCTGGTTCAGGAGCGCTCCCAAGCTCCCCGATCTCCGGGGTGAGGCCGAAAAGCTGCGCGGATTCCCCGTTGGAGAGGTACTTCTGCTCCAGGAGGGGCTGCAGGGGGGCAGGAAATTGCACCCCGGCGTCTAACAAGGTCTCCAAGTCCAGCACAAGGGGCATCTGGGAACAAGGTTTCTGCCGGCCCAACCTTGGGGCCCCATTTGGCGGGAACGGGACCTGCCTTCACCTGCCGCCCTGCGCCGGGGGGGGGGGGGGGG
>NW_024412418.1:3435434-3439471 GCF_014898765.1 Herpailurus yagouaroundi | reverse complement strand
GCGTGTGTGGGAGGGTGTGTGTTGGGGGGGGGGGGGGGGGCGGCACAGGGGGCCCCGGCCCGGCGGGGGGCGGGGCGGGGGGAGACGCCGTGGCTGAAGGGGCTGGAGCCGGGCAGGGAGTTCTGCATCCCGAGAAGTTGTGGGGTGAGCCAGGGGGCTGGGGGTGGGTGGGAGGCCCGCTCCTGAGCTGCGAGTGTGCGGTGTTCAGGGGTGCGGGGATGTGGGGGAGCTGTGTGCTCACAATCCAGCGCTTGCTGTTTGGGTAAGTGTGGAGTAAGGGCTGAGCTGTGTGGCAAGTATGGCTGGGAGTTTGTGTGCGCGCGTGTGTGGTCCTGGAGGTGTGTGTGGTGGTGGGGGGGCGGGGGGTGGTACAGCACAGTTGGGTGTTGAGGCAGAGAGCCCCGCACCCCCTTCTTCCCCCCACCTCCCCACCCCCTGCCCTGCCCTTCTCATCCCATTCACAGAACACGGCTTTCAGGACCCTCTTGGTCTCCTCCGCCTGTCGCCATGGCTGCGGGGAGGGGGTGGGAGGAGACAGTTGGGGCCTGCCCCTGCCCCTGCTGCTCCGGCTAACCCTCCACCTGCCCTTTCTCTCCCTTCTACAGGCTGGGCCCCATCCCCTGCTGCTCTGGGGGGCAGGGGCCGGAAGATGGTGGCCAATGAGGAGGGGGAGTGGAGAGAACTTGAGCCGGGGCCTCCCCTCCCCCATTTCCTCCTCGGTCTCTACACCCGCCTCTGGAAGGAGCTGGGGGATGGCTCCTGGGCCCAAGGTGGGGGAGGGGCCCTGCTGGCTGGTGAATCGCAAGGCCCGCTCTGGAAGGAGTTGGGTGTGAGAGCTGAGGGGATCTTGGCCCTAGCCTCCCTTCCCTGCCCTCCCCAAGGAGAGATCTGGGCGCTCGTCGGTGAATAGAATCTTTCACTGCCCCCCACCCCCACCCCCCGAGACTGGCTGGGCATTCCCACCTTCACTCCTTTGCTCCCTGTTGGCATGATCCACTTCCCAGCCCGGACTGGTTTGCCCCACACAGAGGCCTGATGACTGACCCTAGCGGGCTCTTGGTTTCCGTCATTGCAACTGTGCAAACTGCAGGACAGGGCCCCTTGTCTGCGGATCCTGGAGGGGTGGGAGGAAGCTGGAAGGGGAAGCCCGGAGGAAGGGCTCCTAACCGGAACCCTGCCTCCGTGCCTCCTGCCCGCGGTGGAGTGGGGACGAGGGTATCGCCCAGAGGCAGCTCCATCCCGCGAAGGCCTTCACTGATCAGTGTGCCTGAGGAATCACCCTCCAGCCTCTGCCCCTTTGGGCCACACAACGCTTACCGGGTCAGAACTGGAGTTCGGCTTCTGGGACCACTACTTTAGCCAGGAGCGGGTCCTGCGGGGCTCTCCAGGTGCCCCTTGGAGGCAGTCTTCTGGCTTTGGCTTTTGATCAGTCTCAGGATTGTTTATCCAGTGTTTAAGCCCCCTTCCCTGGGCCAGGATGGGCGAGTTGTGAGTGAGCTTGGACTCTAAGGGGAGTCTGGGAACAACTCCGATTCTGCTCTCATTGCCATTGAAAGCCCATCCTTGACGCTCAGTACGAGAGAGGGGATCATCCTCACGATGTTGTTCAATGTGAACTCCGTAAGGTGGATTTGAAGACCGCAGAGGGGAGATGCAGGGCTGGGGCTTCCTCCTCTAGACCTGGAAGCTTCACTGTGCTGCCTGGGAGCTGTGACTATACTCCTCCTCCCTCTGTTCCTGGAGGTGCATCTGAGGTGGATCCCTGGAGGCCTAGAACTCCCCTTTATCTGAACGAAGAGGAGAGAGCTTTTGAGCAGGGAGGACTAGAGTGTGGTGCGGTCCTGGTCAGCAAGCTCCCTCGGAAGAGAAGCTGGCAGAGATCAAATCCAGGGAAACAGTTTCATGTGAGTGTACCCCCAAACACTTGGGGTTGCTGCCGGTCACTTCCAATTGAGTGCCAAGCTCAAGGTGTCCCTTTAGCTGCTTCCATGGACCCCGCCTCCCCTCCTGCGCCCCAAAACACTAAGATAAAAGGCAGTCTCTTCTGGGAAGGGTATGAGGAAGGAGGCCAGAGGAGGAAGGGAAAGAAAATAAAGGGTTAGTATTGAGAAGGGAGGGAAGCTGTCTTGAAGATGCGAAGGGGCAGAGGGAGGCCAAGAGAGCTGAGTGGGCCGGGGCCTGGGAGAAGGGGCAAGGAGGCAGGGCCGGCATGCCTCTACTGCGGGCCGGAGCTCTTTTCACATTGTGCTACTGTCTGCACCTACCACTAGCAGTGCAATGTTAAAAGGGCATTGGCCGTGTAGTGCTACCCAGCGCCGGCTGTCTCCTGTATCAAGACCCTCTCCCATCTGGGCACCAATCAGCTATCCTCCTGGTGAGAATTTGGGAAGCCCGTTGGCGGCACTAACCGCTCCCACGTCTGGAAGCACTTCCACGCGCTAGGCACGTCATACTAATAACTTCCTGGCAAGTAACATCCCCATTTTACAGATGAAAAAACTGAGGGCCAGGCAGGTTTAAGCAGTGTGGGCCATGGTTATACAGCTCTTACATTGCAGCGCCTAGCTATAACCCTGTCCTAAGTCTGACAGCTCACCCGTCTTTTTTGTAGACCTATCTGGAGAGATTGGAGTAGGTTCTGTCCGCGGGGAGGTTGCCTGAGCTGAGGGTTGGAAGGTTTTGATGCCACCTGCTGGTTGTAGGGGGGTATCTTCCAAAGCCTCAAACCTTTCAGAAGGAAGAGTTCCCAGACTCAGCCTGGGGTCGGAGGGTGCGTGGAGAAGGTTGGGAGAGTCACCGATAGGACCGAAGTGGACCTCCATGAGAAAAACTGGATGCACAGGAAAGGAGATAGGGCTGACCTGGAAGGGCTGCTCGCCAGGGACAAGAACCTGTGTGCACCTTGCATTCTGCACCTGCAGCTCCTCCCCTGGCTCTTGGGGAATAAAAAGGATCCCTCATCTCCACCTGTAGTTCCTCGCACAACCCTGCTGGGATATAGAGTGTTTGGTCATGATGCTTATCCAGGGTACGCCTGTCTGGGCATCCAAGGTTTGGGCAGCACTGCCCATGGCCTGACCTTAGAGATTAAATAGGATCCCTGGAGCCAAGCCACAGAACGATTCCTTCTGGGGAGATGACAAAGAACTCGAGAACAATGGCTACACCATTTACTTCTCTGTTTCCCACAGTGCCTAGGAAATAGGAAGTTGTGAAAGTAAGCAAAGGGGGGGCAGTTTGGGGGAGCTTTAAGAAGGTAGCTCATTTGTGCCTGATTTTCAGGGTTAGTGCTTGGGGCTTGAGAAGAGAACCCTTCCTGAACTTTGGCACCAGAAGTAGGACTGAGGGTTTCTGGGTTTCTGGATCTCTAGGCATCACCAGGCACGCAGAAAGTGAATGGCGGGACAGACGCCTCCGAGGCCTCGGAGGTGCTGGCCGTCATTCCTTCAGGGCTTGTATCTGCCTTCTTCACGCACTTCTGTATCTGCCAGTTCTCCCTTTCTGCCCAAACAGCCTCTCCATTCTGACACTGACCGTATGGTATTTGGTAGTACAGTTAGCTTCTGTCCCTTAACTTTCTTCAGCATCTTAACGTTTCTGTTTGAGCCTCTTCTCTGGGCACAAAACAGCTGTTTGATGATGTCACTCCACTCTTAAGAATTTTTCAGTGTTTTCCCAATGCCCTTGGGATGAAATCTAGCTCCCCAAATGGTCTGTTTTTCTGGGGAAACTTCTATTCCCTCCTCCAATTAACTAAGCTCAAGCCTTGGCACACAGTTCTCTGTGTCTGAAATATGCCCCTCCCCATTTCCCCTGTGTCCACTCGATGTCTCTTCCACGTGCCTTCAGTCATCACTTCTGTGAAGTCTTCCCTTGACTCCTCATATCTAGGCTGAGCCTCTGCTAGGAGCCCCTGAGCCTACTCCCTATCCCTGCTCAGAGCCCTTGTTCTGGAATCATCTGGTTACTGTTTGTCCTCCCATTAGATCGAGAGCACCGGGGGGGGGGGGGGGGGGGGGGGGGGGGGGGGGGGGGGG
>NW_024412418.1:3378168-3435334 GCF_014898765.1 Herpailurus yagouaroundi | reverse complement strand
CCCCCCCCCCCCCCCGCCTCAGGCCACAGCTGCCCTGCTGTCCACTGCATCTCCAGTGCATGACACAATGCCTGGCAGGTAACAGGTGCTTTGCAAAGATCTGCAATATCAATGAACGAATCTGGATAACAAGCTAGCTTACAAAAGGTGATTTTTATGATGTGTACAGTCCTCCCTGCGGTTGTCAGTGACCCAACAACAATGGGAATTTCACATCACTGCCCCGAAAATGCACGTGGGTCACATGGTTGCACTGATGGCTGCCATCTTGAGCTGTTCAGTTCCACTTTGGATCAAGCTGCCTTGCTTGATCGATTTTCCTTTCAGCCTCGAGTGTGGCCATGAGCTGACCCAAACATTCCAAGTCCAGGTTGAAAGGCAATAGGACCCAAGAACACCCTTGTTCAGGGGTGAGCCTCTTCCAGGTGCCCAATCCTGGATCCAGGCAATACCTGATAGATTGTCAAGGGCTCTGGAAGAGGCGCTGTTTTGGTTGCCCCCTTTGGAAACACTGCTCACAAAAGCCCTCGCTTCACTAAGCAAACCTCACCTGAAGACCCATCCCCCTGGTGAGGGCTCAAGTGGGGTCTTGACACAGACAAAGCAATTGCTGCCCTCTAGTGGCCTAAAGGGACAGGTACTGGGGAGAGTGTGACAGAATAGTGTAAGTTAAGGTCTGTGCATGGGAAGCAAAGTCAAGAGGAGAGAGTGCCTCACGGTTGCTTTTCCCCTTTTTATTAAAAATAGACCCAAACACTTTATGTATCATACAAAAGTTTCGTTCGCTGGTGGCAGCCACGAGGAAGCCTGGCCCCGTGGCACTGATGTCCCACCTCCCCTCCAAGGGACTGGGTCCCAGGGAGCAGTGGCTGGGCCTCAGAATGCCCGTACGGACTGCTCGCTCTGGAAACAGCCAGTGGGGGGTGGGGGCTGTTCCAGCAGCAGCTTCTCCCACCCCACCCCCTGGCGAAAGTCACGTACTCGAAAGTGCCTCTTTAGTGCCAAGATAAACTAACAAGTGGAGTAAAATGGAAACCCCTGTGATTCTTTCATTTCCCAGGGCCTGGGATCTGGGATTTCTTTCCTTCCACCCCCGAATGCTTTCTCCTACAAACAGGGGTGGGAAACTTCACCCTCAGACTCCGGTGTGTCGCAGTGTCTGAAGCCAAGATTTCACTCCCAACTCGAGCCCCTTCTCACCTGCTATTCTGTGGGCTGGGATCTACCAGCCCCATGCCTCAAAACTTGTCCTCCGTTCACTCAAAAAGAGTTTGGGGCAGAAACGGGTCCTCCCTTGGTCCTCTGCCTGATCTCCGCCCTGCCCTCACCTCCATTTTCAGGATCTTAGGGCTAGAAGAACCCGCAACCATCCCCTTTCCCCAGTTCTGGCTCTCCCTGACTGCTGCCCACTCCTGAGCCTTGAACACCCCTGGGGTACCCCAGACCCCTGTTCCAAAGGGGCCTGGGGGTGATGAGGTGGAGGCGGGGGAGGGGTGCCGGGAGCTGGGTTGCCCCCAGGGGTGGGGCAGTACTCATGCTGGTACGGACTGCTTTGCAGGGCCCGGGGACGGGTGCGGGGAGGGTGGGCATGCGGAGGAAGGGCACAGCCTGCCTGAGCCCCTCAGTCCCAGCCGTTGTCCTTCACCATGTGTGACATTTCAATGATGTACTTCCCCTCCTTGTACTTCTGGCTCGTCTCAAAAGCCTGCTCCTGGTGGAGGGGAAGCAGTGAAAGCAGGACAAAGCAGACCCCCTCCAGGACCTACTACTGCTGTACTACCCCTGCCCCCCAAGAGCCCCCCCCCCAACCCAGCAACTAACTCCCTCTTGCCTCTGGGCGTCATGCAAAAACCTGGCCATGTGGGCATGGGGGGGGGGGGGCTTGGTTGTCCGCTTGAGAGGGTGGCCCTCTCTCCTGGGACTTACGTATTTCCAGCCCAGCGTGGTTTTGCAGCTCTCGCAGAAAATATCAGCTACCGAGTGGAGCCCCGTGAGCAGGAGGCGCTGTTCGGCTGGTCCACAGCCCACGTTGACCCTGTCTCAGGAAAGAGGAAGGACCCGGCACCAGTGGAGTTGTTCCATCAGTTCAGCCCCCAAACAGCCCAAAGGAACTGCCATCTGGAGAGCGCTGAGCCCTGCCCAACTGGAAGGCCTGCCGGCAGCAATCCACCCGTTCATGACTAGTGCCCGGGCCTTCCCTCTCCAGTTCTGCCCACATGCTCCACGGGAGAACTGCACACTGGGTCTCTGGCCCCCTTTGCCAAAGCAGGAGGCGCCAGGCCACCTGCGGATGGCTTACCTCCCTTTCCCACACTGGAAAGTCATTCAGACACGCGCACACACACATACACGCAAAGAGAGAGGTAGACTCACACGGAGTTAAACAGGTAGGCTCGGCCATGGCTCCCTTGGAAAGACTGTGGAGACATAGGACAGACGGTGACTGCCGGGATGCCCTGGGCCCCACTGCCTGGGTCCCCCAGGGGCAAGGAAGAGGGCGGGTGGGCATTGTTGCCTCTCCGCCAGGTGAGTTTGGACAATCCTGGTGGGAGCTGGCAGGGCCGAGCGGCGGGGCCCCCCTGCTTGGCGTACCTTGGAAATAAGCTCATCGTGTTTGGCCAGGTGCGCACGGCAGTGGACGCAGCTGTAGGTGCGGTGGCAACGAGGCAGGTAGCTGCGGAACGTCTTGGCGGGGAGGCAGGCAGGGCCCGGGCCCGGGTCGCAGCTGGGCATGACGGGCTGGAGGACGATGCCCTGGCGGGCTGGAGGGGCTGGCGCCGTGCAGCCCCCACACAGTCGGTCGCAGGTGAAGCAGCGAAGCAGGTTGGCTAGAGCCGTGTTTCGGGGCAGGAGAAATGTGGGGGGGCTGCCCGGCCAGGGCCCCCCCAGACGTGAACCAGATAGAAATGGAAGTCACCTGGGAAGAGGGGAGAGTGCATCAGGAGAGCCCCTCCCGAGGGAACGAGGGAACGGGGAAGATGGGCTCAGCCCTCCCCTGCCCCTACTTCCCCCATCACGATCGTTCCCCCGAGCCCCCCCCCCCTGGGGGGGCGGGGGGCAGCGTCCAGTCGCACTCTCTCCCCGGTCCCTGGATTCCCGCCTGCTCTGGCAGCTGTTCCAGGCCTCCGGTGCCACAGCCGGGGAGGTGGTGTCTTTCCCTCCTGGGGCGGGAGCAGCCTCCACCATTTTCCACTGAGAGCAGCCTGCTGGTGCAAATGCTGCCATGGGAGCAACGTCATCTGCGAGTTGCTCTCGCCTGGGTTTTGGCTCTTTGGTGAGGGTCTGCGTCCTACGTGCGCCGGAAGGCTCAGGTTCAGAGCCTCTTGCAAGTTGGGGAAGCCTGGCGGTTTTTCTTTTCTGTGGCCTCCATTTGCAACGCAATTGGTCCTTCGTAGGTGTCGCGTGGGAGAGAGGCCAGCAGGCGGGCAAGTACACACGCCCTGCTCGGCCCTTTCCTGGGCCTGGGGTCCTGCACTCCCGGAACTAGAACTTCATGGCTGTCTCCATTGGTACTGACAACCTCAGATGTGGCTCTTCGCCCGGTCCCGCGCTTTGGTCCTCTCATTCCAGCTTTTCTCAGCTTCTGAGCCCCTTGGTCCGTCTGTACTGCTCTAACTGTTGCCTTAGCCTCAGTGAAAGACGTGGACATTCAGCCCGTGGAGAGACAGACCTGACAGCCGGAAGCCATGGGAAGTGGGGATCACTTCGGGGAGGGTGGCACTCCTGGGCTAGGTGATGTGCAGTGGGAGCAGAAGTGGGAGATTCTTATTTTCAAAACCTATGCTCTGGGGTATAAGGCAGAGAACGTTTCCACCTTTTCCCAGGGCCAGGGACGAACAGCAGTGACTCTTGTGGGTGACAGCAGATAAAATAATTGCTGGTTTCTGGTTAGGAATGGTGAGAAAGATATTGGTATCTGTCCAGACTCCAGTCCCAAAGTGACTGAGGGTACAAGAGGCAGAGGATAAGAAGGGAGGTGTCCTCTGTTGCCTCTGATAAGGCGTCTCCTTCATGGGGCTTTCAGGCCTGTTGTGGGTGATTTAGCTCAAGTCCAGTTCAGAGGTGCCAGCTCGGTGCGCTGGCAAGGCAAGGCCACTAAGCAGAGCAGGGACAGTGTGGCTGCGAGTAGTCAGGGCAAAGAGGCTCTCATCATGTCCTCTGTGGTGGCCACTGGTGCCCCAGCCATTTTAGCGTTTCCTGGGGCCGCCAGGCAGCAGTCTCTCCACAGAACCCCCAACAGAGCCCGTCTTCAGTTTGAGGTCCTTTCCCTGTGGCTGGGCCCCAGAAAGACACCTTGAGCTGAGTTCAGGGTGACATTGGGCTCTGGCCGCAGGAGTCTGGGCCCTCCTCACCAGCGTCCACTTCCCAGGTCTGCCTTCAAACTTTGCCTGAGTTCCCCTCTGCTGCTCTCCACCTAAGTGCACCTGTGAAGGGGCTGGCTGGGTCCCTGCTCTCTAGCTCCTGCCCCAGCCTATGTCACGCCTCCCTCCCTCTCTCTCCCCTGCTTCCCCATCAGGCCAAAGAGAGGCTGCACAGAAGGCCAGAGAATCACTCGCGCGCGCGCGGGGGGGGGGGGGGGGGGCGGGGCCCCGGGGGGCGGGCGGGGGAGATGGGTTCATTTCTTTCCCGGCTCAGATCACAGGGAGAAGCAAGCTGGGCAAATGATGGAAAAACAAAGGCAAGCTGAGTGTTAGGGAGAGGATATTCCCCCAAGTGAGCCTGGGCTGGACCGTGGGAGGTAGGGAAGAGGGAGGGCTGGTGGGGGGGGGGGGGCGGGCGGTGTGCTGAGCAACCAGTGCTGACAGCAGAGGCGCCCAGGCAGAGGCTCGGGGAACCAGGTGCGAATCCTGTGCCTGGGGGAGTAAGGGGGGGGGGCGGACGCAACACCTGCTCACAATGGATTTTCTCATCTCCTCCGAGGTTTCATCCCCCACCCCCTCCCACCCCCGGGCTGGCGTTCTCGGTATGGTATGGTCCAAATAATCAGCAGCGCAGCCAGCTCCCCGGTCGGGCTTCGGGGGTCTGCATCAGCAGCAAAACAATAAACAGTGAGGCCTGATGCAGCAGCCGAAGTTGCCGGGAAATCTAAGTGCGGAACCGTCAGAGCTCGGAGAGGGAGAGAGGAGCAGAGGCAGCGGGGAGGGGGAAGGGAGGACAAAGGGTGGATGAATAATGCTTTTGCCATGGGGAGAAAGCAACACGCAGCAGGAGGAGGACATTTGCAAAGGGGAAAAAAATTCATTTGGAGAAGGGCTGCCCCCTCACCTTGAGGTCTGCTCCAGAGATCTCCGTCTATCTCTCTCTCTCTCAATCTCTCAATCTCTCTGCTCACTCTTCTCTCTTCTCTTTCCGCTCCTTCAATTGGGAAGGGGATGGGGGCGGGGGAGAGTAGTTAGGGGCTCGAGACTGGGCTGCCAAGCTGGCCAGCTGCTGGGGGGCCAGAGGTTGTCTCTCGTCTGTACCTCGGTCTGTGGGTGAATGTAGCTGTGTGTTGTGGAACTGCATCATAACACTGTGAGTCATCCGTCCCCCCACCCCCTCACCTCCCACGTCAGAGCAGGGCTGGGAGACACAGGAGGCGGGTCGGGAGGAAGGGAGGGGGCAGGCGGCGAGGGATGGGGCTAGGGGAGGGAGCAGAGGGCCGGGGTGGCCAGGGGGGCGCAGGAGGAAAGGCTGGTTGCCGAGGAGGAAGGCGGTGTGGCCAAGCAGACAGAAGGAACCTGGAGGAAGGACAGGGCTGGCCATGATGGAGTATGGGTGGCAGGGCCGGCCGGAGGAAAGGAGGTGGCCAGGCGGTGACAGTGAGAGAGGATGCGGAGAGGCGTGTGCACACACATCCAAGATGATATATTTCCCTATCAGCTCCGATGCCCGCCCTGACGCAGGGAAAAGAGAGACATATTCATTGTCACATAGGGCAAACTGTGCCCCCAAGCTTGTACCGGACACTTCCAAGCCTCAGCTTAATGTCCCCGAAAGGGTCACAGATGAAATTGGACATCTCACAAGCAGGAACCTCTGCTCAGCTACCTCCAAGCTGCTTGTGCTTTCTGGACAGAAACACCCACATTACAGAAGGTTCTCTAACGGGCTGTAAACTTTCTGAGAAGCGTCCTCTGGGAAACTCCTCTCTGCATCCCAGGACTGCAGTGCCTAGCGCAGAGCCCCGCATCCAGAAGACGATCAGAAAACAGCGGCTGAGTTGCATCTTCAGACGTGGTCCGAGTGTCTGGCTTGGGTCTCAGAGAGATCTGAGTTTGAATCCAGCTCTGCCAATATGCTCACGAGGAACCACTGGGCGAGTTGCTGATCCTGTTTGTCCTTCAGTTTTCCTCTTCTGCTAAATGAAGCTTGTGACATTTACCCCATGGAGAGGTGAAATAAGGTGAAGTAACCTGTAAACACCTAAAAAGTGCCTGGCAGGCTATAAATATAAATATAAATATAAATATAAATAACAGCAGCTACTATTATTTCAAAAATAGTGTGCTCAACTTAATATCCTTAAACCCAGAGAGGATTTACTCTTAAATTCTGAGATCTCAAGAGACGCATACCAACTTGATATCTTAGGAAGAACTTATATCTCTCAGTGCTATTTTTTCTATCAGCTTCCAAGTATTTTTCATTTGACTCAGATTCTATTTTTCATGTAGTGCTGTCCTGTGCATATCTTTAAAGTATGTGGGCACAGAACACATTCTCTAAGATGAAAAACCCCAACTTCTAACAGAGGCTACCATCTAGAAAATGAAGTGTGACAAAAAAAGAAAGAAAGAAAGAAAGAAAGAAAGAAAGAAAGAAAGAAAGAAAGAGAAAGAAAATGAAGTGTGACAAAGATAGGGACTTAGAAAGGACAGCTTGTGGGTGGTTTGTCTTTTCACATGCAAGGAAGGAAAGAGTAGGGAGATGTGGGTAATGGGAGGCCTTGCTAGCTGGGTATGAAAAAATACAAGGAATTCTGAATATTTAATCAGGGAAGATTCTGGAGTTTGAGGTAAATTGTGAAAACACAGTGCAGGTGTCGTGAGTGATATCACCGAGGTTTGGAAGTGAGAGAGAGAACTGGGTAAAGGAAGAAGTGTTTCTGTCTGGGCAGCAGATGAGAAAGGAAAGGCAAGTGGAGGGAGGCATTTGAGGAACCATTCTTGCAGGGAAATGACAGAAGTGGGGAAAGGGTAGGTGAGTAGCTCTTAGGGCAAGGATGGAGAGCTTGGAAGCAAAAAGGGATACCAATGAATTTAACTCAGGAAGAAAATGATCAAAGATTCAGCTGGAGAGGAAAATAAAAAAGACACACGAGGACCGTATTGTGGGGGGTGCAGATGACAAGGGCTCTTGGTGGAAGTTAAAAAGCGAGGAGAGCTTAGGCAAGCATGGATGCTCTATATGTTGTGCCGTCACTTTGTTTAAGAAGTGAAACAGTCCAAAGGAGGAGAGGGGTTTCTTTGCGTGAAATTCAGCTTGCGATGGCTATATAGTATCCAAATAAAGATGTCCTTCAGATATCTGGGAGAAATTGCCTCAAGGGAGAGAGTGTGGAGGCAAAGAAACAGATCTGGGAGGTAGACTGCAGGGAAACAGGAGAGGCTGTGCTCATTCTGGGAAAAAAATTGGCAAATAGAATCCTGGAACTGAATTTTTGAAGGACGGTGAAGGATCATGGGATATTTAACAGGTCACCAGAGAATGCATGCCGTGGTGAATGAGTGAATGAAAGCAAACCATTAAAGAAAAAGCTGTGAGCAGTGAGGATGGCACTCCCACGCAAATGATTGCTAGGGTAGGGCCACTGTGAAAAAGGCAACCCAGAAAATCATCCCAGGTTTCTGGACCCGGATTAACCGTGGTAACCGGACTGAAGAAAGTACTCATCCGTAAAGTTGGGATGACAATTTCAGTATATTCACAGGATTCTTGTGAGGATTAAATGAATTTACGCCTGTCAAGCCCCTTGAATAGTACCTAGCATCTAACACTATGTGTTGGCTATTATAATAGCAAACTCCCAAATCCTGGGTTTGAGTCCTAGCTTGAGCAAGTCCCTTCACCTACCTTAGTCTCCTCTCTCGTCTGAAAGTGGAGATAATAAAACTAACTTTACAGGGTGGCTGTGAAAGAAGATAGTGAAAAGGGCTTTGACAAATATTTAAACTACTGTACAAATGGATGGCATTATTCGTGCTCCCCCTCCTCAACCTATAATAAAAACTTAAAAAGCTATAATCAAATGCTGTGTTACAGTGTGCTTAGTACTTTACATGTATCATCCCATTCAATCTTTAAAAACAACTTTAAGAGGTTGAGTACAGTTATTATCCCTATTTTAGACAGGAAACTGGGTCTCAGAGTTTGAGCCTGATCTGCCCAAAGTCACGCAGTGAGAAAGTGGCATAGCAGAGCACAAGATTCCAAAGCCCAAGCTCGCGAGAATTACAGACCGTGGCCCAACCTGTTGCCTGCGGGGTAAATGGTTGGCCTGGTATAACTGACGGGGATTCAGGGAGGGAAAGGAGTCCCCAACAGAACTCCCCACTCGATAGGAGAGACGTTGTTGGGTAATGACTGACCTAAAGAGTAACTGGAAGAAATCCTTGGGTTGTTATTCTTTTATTAAAACAAACAAACAAAAAATATTAATGCCCTCTAGGTGCCACGCATTGTGTCAGGTAGGGGATGACAGCCCAGGCTGGCCTCGGACAAGCTGTTCTTCGCTTTCCTTACTCTCAGATTTCCTCGTGTTCCACGTGGGGTTTTGCGCATTTTCTCACATCCTGGCTTGTGGTCCCGGCAAGCAGACGGTCGTGGGACCCAGATGGTGAGCCTACCCCCGCTTCCCGCCGCCCTTCTCCTTTCCCGGCTGCAGGTGAGCGGGCACACTGGGGCGACAATCCGCAGTAGCCGCGCCTCGGCAACCATTGGCTCCTCGGCGGGTCCCCGCCCCGCGCGGGGCGTAACCGCCACGCCTCCTACCCCCCGGCGCGCCGGCTTCGCAAACAATATGGGCCACCGCCCCTCCCACCTTCGGCGTCACGATTAAAAACAATCCTTTAACTACAACTCCCAGAGGGCCGAGCGGCTGCGCGAGCTCAACAGTTCGAGGCCGTTCCCGCACAACTACATATCCCAAGGGACATCGCGCGACCGCGGCTCCTCCATTGCGCAAGTGCGGAACCGCTTTTGTTTCCGGCGTGGAACTGGGCGAGCGTGGCGTGTATTTGGGTTTAGGTCCGGCCGGGAGCTCGTCGTTTTACCGGTTTGGGTTCGTGGCTTGTGCAGGTGAGATGATAAGCTCAGGAATGCAACCGTCGCCCCTTAGAGCCTGGACAGACTTCGGCGTCTGGGAGTGCCGGGACAGATGCTGGACTTAGAGCTGCGGCTCGGGATCGGAAATCATTCTTCATTACTTCTCGGCGTTTTCTAGTTTACGGAGTAATTTTTTCCCTCCAACAGTCCCCAGCACAACACTTTGTGAGAGGAAGTGTAAGTGACTCCAGGTGACAGCTGAGGAGAAGGTTAGGTGATTTGTCTAAAGACACTACCTAGTAGTTGCTGAGCGGGACCTTAATGCTGTTTCCAAGTGCAAACTCCATATTCTCTGCTTTGCATCCAGATTGCAGACGCCCTTTCTTGTTGAATAAGAGGGAATCAGTTGCCCTCTTAAGTCGAGTATCCCGAGAGTGACGAAAGGAGCAATGGAGGTGATATAATCAAGTCTTAGGTCAATCTGTAGATACAGTTTTCTTTTTTTTTTTAATTTTTTTTTCAACGTTTATTTATTTTTGGGACAGAGAGAGACAGAGCATGAACGGGGGAGGGGCAGAGAGAGAGGGAGACACAGAATCGGAAACAGGCTCCAGGCTCCGAGCCATCAGCCCAGAGCCTGACGCGGGGCTCGAACTCACGGACCGCGAGATCGTGACCTGGCTGAAGTCGGACGCTCAACCGACTGCGCCACCCAGGCGCCCCCAGTTTTCTTATGTCTGAGTCATTTATTTACTCGGTGTACGTATGAGGTGCCTACCGGTTGTCCAGTCCTATTCTAGATACTAGAGATACAGCAGCAAACCAGACTGCCCAACCCTTACGTTCCAGTGGGGGTAGACAGACAATAAATGTATAGTGAGACAGGTGGTGATCACAGATAAGGAGAAAAATAAAGCAGGTAAGGAGAAGTATCCATTGGAGGATTTTGAACAGTGTCCTAACTTCTGTTTAGATCTGATAATTAATTTGTGTTCTAGGCTCAGCAGCTACACAGAAAAGATGGGAGAGGAGGCCAATGATGACAAGAAGCCAACAACTAAATTTGAACTAGAGCGAGAAACAGAACTTCGCTTTGAGGTGGAGGCATCTCAGTCAGTTCAGTTGGAGCTGCTGGCTGGGATGGCAGAAATCTTCGGCACAGAGCTGACCCGAAACAAGAAATTCACTTTTGATGCCGGTGCCAAGGTGGCTGTTTTCACTTGGCATGGCTGTTCTTTACAGCTGAGTGGCCGCACCGAGGTGGCTTATGTCTCCAAGGACACTCCTATGTTACTTTATCTCAACACTCACACAGCCTTGGAGCAGATGAGGAGGCAGGCGGAGAAGGAAGAAGAGCGAGGCCCCCGGGTGATGGTAGTGGGCCCCACTGATGTGGGCAAGTCCACAGTGTGCCGTCTACTGCTCAACTACGCAGTGCGTTTGGGCCGCCGTCCTACTTACGTGGAGCTGGATGTGGGTCAGGGCTCTGTTTCCATCCCTGGTACCATGGGGGCCCTCTACATTGAGCGGCCGGCAGATGTTGAAGAGGGATTCTCTATCCAGGCCCCTCTGGTGTATCATTTTGGCTCCACCACTCCTGGCACCAACATCAAGCTTTATAATAAGGTCAGAGCCGGCGCCAAGGGGGGATGGAGGGAAGGGCTGCTATCAGGATAGGAAGCTGTGCAAAAGTGTGCTAATTAAAACCGTCTGTGGTCATTTCTTTGCTCCCTCTCAGCTGGTATTACTTCCAGATGATTTTGGGAAAGACCGTTTCAGATATAAGTCAACCTCAGATTGTTAAACAAGTCTGTGGACCCGTTGTTAAGTAATTAACTCAATCTCTACTTAGGACATGAAACAATAAACAGAAGAAACAACATAAAAACGAAATCCATGTTAATGAGGTTAAAACCACAGCCATTAAGAATGTCATCTTCTCTTGTACCTAATAACCACTTATTCTACATAGCTATGAGTTTGCTAGTTTTGTGTCTCTTTTCCTCACCTTCGTGCTTTCTTCTGCAGATTACTTCTCGTTTAGCGGATGTGTTCAATCAAAGATGTGAAGTGAACCGAAGGGCCTCTGTGAGTGGCTGTGTCATTAATACCTGTGGCTGGGTCAAGGGCTCTGGTTACCAGGCCCTGGTGCACGCTGCCTCAGCCTTTGAGGTAGATGTGGTTGTGGTTCTGGATCAAGAACGACTGTACAACGAACTAAAACGGGACCTGCCTCACTTTGTACGCACTGTGCTGCTCCCTAAATCCGGGGGTGTGGTTGAACGCTCCAAAGACTTCCGGCGGGAATGTAGGGATGAGCGTATCCGTGAGTATTTCTATGGATTCCGGGGCTGTTTCTATCCCCATGCCTTCAATGTCAAATTTTCAGATGTGAAAATCTACAAAGTTGGGGCACCCACCATTCCAGACTCCTGTTTGCCTTTGGGCATGTCTCAGGAGGACAATCAACTCAAGCTAGTACCTGTCACGCCTGGCCGCGATATGGTGCACCACCTCCTGAGTGTTAGCACTGCTGAGGGCACAGAGGAGAACCTTTCTGAGACAAGTGTCGCTGGCTTCATCGTGGTGACCAGCGTGGACCTGGAGCATCAGGTGTTTACTGTTCTCTCTCCGGCCCCCCGCCCACTGCCTAAGAACTTCCTTCTCATCATGGATATCAGGTTCATGGATCTTAAGTAGAGACTAGCAGGAAGCCTTGCTGCCTGGGACGTAGAGGTCTTCTGGTCATCACCAAAGGCAGACGGGCTGAGGTATGAGAATCTGTTGAGGCCATGCGGGCCAGTAAATAGTGAACTAGTAGAAAGCATATTTCTACCTCTTGAAACAGCCGGTGGTAACCTAACTCTTCCAATCTTGAGCCAAGTGGAAAACTAGGAGAATATAATTGGTTTCTTGGATCACCTAAGGTGCCGCTTTGAATTCTCTGAGGCCCTGGAGAGTCCCATTTCTGCCACTGTCCACTTGGTGGACTAATTTTTAGGAGAAATTTTTTTACTATTACTGCTTTATATTCTGTATATAGTACTTGTTATCTCATTTATCCAGGATGAAAGATTGAATCAGGAGGCCTCTTTCAAGTCTAAACTTGGAAAATTTTAATAAATATTTTTGCCATATCACGGAAGTTGGTATAATTTTTAAAAATTTTGTTTTTGGGGCGCCTGGGTGGCGCAGTCGGTTGAGTGTCTGACTTCAGCCAGGTCACGATCTCGCGGTCCGTGGGTTCGAGCCCCGCGTCAGGCTCTGGGCTGATGGCTCGGAGACTGGAGCCTGTTTCCGATTCTGTGTCTCCCTCTCTCTCTGCCCCTCCCCCGTTCATGCTCTGTCTCTCTCTGTCCCAAGGATAAATAAACGTTGAAAAAAAAAATTAAAAAAAAAATTTTTTTTGTTTTTTCCCCTAAGCACTATGGAAACATCACTGGAACGAGTTACTGCTAAACTCTTAGAGGAGAGGAAAGCCAAGAGCCCACTTGTGAACCAAGCAAGTGAATTTTTATAATGGTTCTCCTTCCCTTCCCTTCCCTTCCCTCATAGGTAAATAGATGCTAAATCTGTTGTCCATGCTGGTTTACTATGACGAGCTGAAGCGGCTGGTGATAAAGTTGGATTGAGATTTCTAGCCTGATCGTTTTCCAGACGTAGCTCATTTGCTGTCTCGGCTGCAGTTGTCTTTCCTATTGTCTGTCCGGTTGGGAACTGGGTCCTAGGTCCAACTGTAAATTCAGCTTTTTCAGGTGGTAAGAAGCTGGGAAAGCCCATTCTCTTTTGATTTCTTGCGGATTATTTGTGTTCCTAGTTTAGATTGGATTGAGTAAATATGTGATGCCCTTCTTTCCTTCTTTCCGCAAGATCTTTATTGAGTATCTGTTATTTGCTATTGTAGATGGGGAACAACATAGACAAAGTCTTACAGAGCTTACATAGAATGAAAAACAAAAACAGTAAGTGCTATGCAGAGACTGAAAATTGGGTGATCTGAGACAGAGTGACTAGGACAGTGCTTTAGACTGGGTGGTCAGGACAGGCCTCCCCTGAGCACGTTTGGCGTTAAGACCTAAATGGCTGGGTGAGACTGGGACAAAATCTTCCTGGGGGAGGAAACCCTGCAAAACGCTAAGAAAGGAAAAAATTTGATGTGTTTGATGAAGGGAGAGGCTGGTGTATCAAGGGAAGCTTGGTAAAAATTGAGGCTGGAGGGGGCAGCAGAGACCAGATAACGTAAGGCTTTTGTAATCCAAGAGCAGTGGCAAATGATGGGAGAGGGGTGGTGTCTTAGTTCCTTCAGGCTGCTGTAACAACATGCCACAGACTAGATAGCCTATAAACATCAGAGATTTCTCACAGTTCTGGAGGCAGGAAAGTCCAAGGTCAGGGCACCAGCAAGGTCCTATTGTGATGATGGCTCACTTTGGGGTTGCAGACTGCCTAATTCTAGCTATGTCCTCACATTGTAGAGGGCCAGGGATACGCTGTGGAGCCTCTTTTACAAAGGCACTAATCCCATTCACGAAGCATGATCTAAGCATTTCTCAAAGGCCCTATCTCCCAATACCATCATTTTGGGGGCTTATTATTTCAACATATGAATTCTGGGGGGACATAAACACTTAGACTAAAGCAGGTGGTTACACAGAGGAATGGTCTGATTTTGAAAAGATCGTTGCTCTGTGGATAATGGAAAGAGTTAGGATCAAGGATACAAGTTAGACTTGGGTAGTTTCAGTGTGAGAATTGATAGGGGATTAGACTAGCAGAGGTGGAATTGGTGAGTAGATTGCCTTGGGATATTTTGGAGGTAAGGTACGACTTGGCTGATGGAAGTGGTGGAGAAAAGAAGGTGGAATCAAAGCTGATTTCTGTATTTCTTACTAGAGTGGCTAGATTGGATAGGAGATTGGGGAAATTCATGGAAGGAGGAGAGAATATCAAGAGTCCTACTTTAGCAACATTAAGTGTCAGCTGTCTACTAGTCATCCATATGGAGATGCTGTGTGGACAGGTAGAAAAAAGAAAGAATCTGGAAGGTGTGGGAAAGTTAGGGCTGAAGGTTTATGGGAGCTGTTGGCTTGTAGAAGTCTTTTAAGGCAGTAGTATTGGATAAAATTCTTTAGGAACTGTATAAATGGAAATCAGAAGATAGAGATGGACTTTCAGGGCACCCAAACATAAGAGGCAAAGTATAACGGGAGCTAGCAAAGGAGACTTGGCTATGGATCTGAAAGCATGGAGGTCAGTATTGACCTTATGAGTGTAGTTTTGGACTGGTGGAGATAAAAGTCCTATTGAAATATATATATTATTGAAAAAAATAATATGAACTGAAGAAGTAAAGATAACATCTATAGACAACTCTTTCATGAAGCTTTGCTAAGAGGGGGCTGGATGTAGGATTAAGGGAGGGTTTGTTAGTTTTTTTTAAGATAGGGTGACACAGCATATCAACAGACTAGAGGGAGAGAATTTAATGATTGGTATGGGAATCTTCTTGACACCATTCTATTTTTTTCTGTGTTCAAATACAAGGTCAAAGGAGAAATTCAGAAGAAAATGTAGGAGTGAAGGGGGTGAGATCCAGAGCACAAGGGGAGAAAGTGCTTTAACATAAGCAGAGACCTCTCACAAGGACAGGTGGGAAGGCAGCAGGATTTAAACATAAAGAGGGTGGGGTGCTTGGCTGGCTCAGTCGGAAGAACATGTGACTCTTGATCTCAGGGTCGTGAGTTCAAGCCTAAGGTTGGGTATAGATATTACTACAAAAATAAAAGATCGTTGGTGGTTTTGGTACTGAAAGGGCATTCGTCTCTGTGCCTAAATCCAAGGGTAGCAGTTTGTTTTTGTCTGTTTTTTTTTTTTTTAAGTTTATTTGTTTTGAGAGAGAGTGTGGGAGGAGCAGAGAGAGAGAGGGAGAGAAAGAATCCCAAGCAGGCGCCGCACTTTCAGCGAAGAGCCCGATGTAGGGCTCCATCTCACTAACCAAGTGAGATCACAACCTGAGCCCAAACCAAGAGTCTGAGACTTAACTAACTGAGCCACCCAAGCGCCCCTGCCTGTTTACCAATAAGTTGAAGTAAAATTGACCTTGTAGTTTGCCGTCTATCAGCATGAGAAGATGTAAAGGACTGGAAAACTATACATTAGACAAAAACTATAAGGTGTTATGTGATCTACATAGCAAATTAATTTATTTGAAGTTTGGGTGGTGTGGATACCTCATTGTTTTAGCCTAGATTTTACTGTGCAGTAGTTTTCAGAAGTGGCTGGTACTTTAAACCTTATGCTCTATTAAACATCCTTTCCAGGAAATATCTTGCATGATCCTAAAACAAACGGGACAAGAAAATGGAATCTCATCTAAATCTTGGGATAATGATTATGCCACCATTATTGCTCCTCCGGCTAAGAGGCTGGCATCTAGTAGTCAAGTGTCCTAGGGGAGTTTTAGCTGTGTGGTTGGTTGGTGGAAGATGAAATTTTTATTTTCATTTGGTAGTGTCTCTAGCTAAAAGACAAGACAAGTGACAGGTTATTAGACTGTTGAAAGTAGGAAAAGAAAGACGCCCGATTTGTGAATTTGGGGAAATGAAGTCTTAAAATCAAAAATATGCAGTAGAAAAGTGAAATATGATTTCCTAAAGAAACAAATTAACCTGATTTACAGATAGAAAAGCCTCTATAAATAAAAGAAATACTGTGTCTCCAATAATACCTTAGCTTTGCCTTTTATATGGTCTAAAATGTTATCAAGATTTCATTTTTTATCAAAAAAGGGGGGGGGCTTTCATTTTCTAGTACACACTGCCAGTAAAAGAATTCTATAGTGTGTTGCAGTAAATGGACTGAAATCCTGAATTGGGATGAATTGGGGCGCCTGGGTGGCTCAGTCCGCTAAGCATCTGACCTCTGCTCAGGTCATGATCTCCGGGCTCATGAGTTCCAGCCCTGCATGGGGCTCTGTTCTGACAGCTCAGAGCCTGGAGCCTGCTTCAGATTTTGTGTCTCCCTCTCTCTCTGCCCCTTCCCCGCTCGTACTCTGTCTCTCTCCCCTTCAAAAATAAATGAACGTTAATTTTTTTTTTTTTTTTAAAGAATGAACTAGAGCCTGATTTTATACGCCATGTCAGAGGAGCTAGACTAGATCCCAGAAAACCTTTGTCCTTTATCTTGCTGCCTAGTACTAAAGTATCAGACCACAGTTAAACCAGAAACATTTGACACCAAACCCGAGGACACACCGCAGGATTTAGAATCACACTTTACAGGTGAAGAACCTTGATTTCAGAGAAGTGGCTGCTGGAACACTTTGGTTATGTAATAGCCAGAGCTGCTTTCAAAAGAGAAATGGCCTTGAGCTAAATGAGGAGAGAACAACACCTGGCCTTCCTCTTGGGTTCACAGCTGTGTAGGGCTAATTAGGGCAAAGTGTGGTACTGTGATCTTCGCGGCCGGCCAGCAGCTCGCTAGGGCTGACATCCGTCCTCCAGCCTGCATTCCCGGACTGGGCAAAGTTAGGGAAGCGGGCGCCCATCCCCTGTGCCGCAGTGAGAAAGTAAGGAAATGAAGCCCAGAGCCCTCTGGCACTCAGGGGGGCTGCCACCGCCTCACAAGGCGCTCGCTCCCTGCGCCTCCTGCCATCGTCGGCACCACGGACGCTGCAAGACTGGCGCCCCTCTCCTTCCTCTTCCTCCGGGGCCTCGGGCAGGAGCTTCGCCCCACACGACTCTTCTAGTCCAGGAGCCCCCACCGTGCGCGAGCCCCATCCAGACCATTCCATTATCCCGGGATTCTGCTGGCACTAGGGAGCTCGCTCGACCGAGGACTCCTCCGTTAAGATTGCTTTAAATAAAGTTTTCGCCATCCAAAAAAAAAAAAAAAAAAAAATGGAGGTGGTTGGCTGGGTGGGAGCTATTTCGTCTCCAAGGGGTTAGCCAATGCACGAAGGGGCTGAAAGGCGAGGACCGCGGGGCCGACTGGCGATTGGTTACACAGGAAGCCTGTCTGGGTCGTACCACACTTCCTTGGAGGGGTTCTAGAGAATGAGAGAGGCTAGGTCCTTGCTTTTGAGTATTTCCAGCACACACATATAATTATTTTTACTTCCAAGGATTTCTTCCTGGATACTGTGGGGCTAGCCTATGGGAAGCAGGAAAAAGACTTTCCCGGACATTTCCCCATTTCCGACTCCGCAGTACGCCACTCCTCCTCTCCCAGTCGTCTGCGGAACCCGACGGCCCTGCGCGCGCGCGCTCGTTCTCTCGCGTGTGTACGGCGCCGTGCTCCTGCAGCCAATTAGGCCGCGAGGTCGCCGCGGTCGCCGGGTTCGCGCGCACGCCCTGGAGCGGAGTGGGGGTGGGGGCTATGGGTGAATGGGAGAGTGAGCGGGGGCGGGCGCGGCGGCGCGAGCCGCATGAATGAGAGAAACGTGCCCCGCGCGAGACGTCGCGCGCGCCCGGGACGGGGAGCCAATGGGAACGCTGGGAGGGCTCGAGACCCGGCACTGAGGGCAACGGCCGCGCGCCGGCTCGAAGACGAGCGTCGCCGAGCGGGAGCGCGCGTAGCAGGGCGGGCGTGGAGCGTGCGGGGGCCGCGCGCGGCCTCTCAGAGGCCGGACGGCACTGCCGGGAGGCGGCGGCGACAACGACGGCGGCGGTGACGGGAACCGCGCCGGGGGTGAGTACCGGGGACACCGGCCCCTGCGGAACCGGAAGTGCCGGGCCAGGGAGGTGGGAGGGGAGAGTGACCTCTAGGGAAGGGGGACCGAGAAAGGGGGGAGGTGGTTTGAGGCCCCATTCCTGCTCCGGGCCGGGTCATCCAACTGCGGCGGGACCCGTGGGCCCCGGAAACGGACGACGAGTAGAGGCCGGGGATACGCGGCCGCCGGGGCTCTGGACGGGTTAGTGCCCGGCCGCCCGGTCCTGGCCCGGGACCCTGGTCCCTGCGCGCCTGGCGCCCGGCCGCCGCCCCTTCCGCCCCCGGTCCTGCGCCCCCGGGCTCTGCCGTCTCCCGCAGCCTCGGTGGGCCCTGCGGCCGCGGATTCCGTCTTCTCGGTCTCAGCCAGCTCTGCCCCGTATGGTGATTCTCCGTCTCCAGCTCCAGGGTGGCGACTGGGTGCTGTTCCCCTTTTGCCTCCCTGCATTTCAGGTCTCTTGCCTTCCTCTGCTGATACTTATTTTGGCTCAAGCCTCATCCTGTTACCTGTTCTCTCGCATCCGTCCGCTTTCTCCCCCTACCCCCACCAGCTGGGTGCTCCGTGCTTTTAGTACTTTGTACTTTTTGCTAGTGGAGCTCGAATGTGTTGGCCAATATTTTACCTATAGGTCTCTCTTTGTGGGACAAAGGGGTGGAAAGTGTTTTACCCACTTGGCCAAATGAAAACACTTTAACGAGAAGTAAGAAAGTGATTTAAAAGTTATGGAAGGAGGTGTAGGATCGGATATGTGTTGCATTCTGGTCCTTTTATTTGCGTTGGATTTTTCACTTCCTGGTTAGTACCATTTTGTCTAGGTTGATCTTATATTAGCATCCCTGTCCTTTTGTCCCAGTATCCCTCTGTACTCCATCAAATCTCTTCAGAATGCTCATAATCACACATTTTTAAAAATCCGCCTGATGCTTACAGGAATTGTATTGCCATACATACATACCTCCTATGTAGTAACACCAGTATTAAACTTAATGCTTGACTCCAGCCAACATCTTGACATGTGGATTATTCCATGATACCTTGGTTGCTTTGTGTTCAGATTTACTATATTGCTCTGTTAACATTACTTTATTTCGACAAATAATACTTGTGTTATGGTAATACTGCCCATACCCATTCGCCCCCTTTAAGGAGGTACCCACTTGTGTTAAGCCTTTATAGCGAGCCGTCTATAGTTTGTTTTACATATACATATTTCCATTTGGTAGATTACTCTGTGTCTGCATGTGTCATACACATTCTTGTACACCTTTCTCATGCTGGTGTGGATCCAGACTGCTGGCTGTGATGAACCACACTCACCTTGCAGTCTCATCCCTACTGCCTGTAGCACATTCTTCTGTTAAGACTTGGTGTGTGTTTATTATGCCGAGTAAATTGTTCAGTTTTTGTCTTCTCCCTTCTCACATATGTGCCCTAAAGATTTCAGATGCTGATCTCTTTTGTTTCCCGTCACGGTACTCCCCAAATTGCATGGCCTTTTATGACCCTGTGACCCTGTATTGCTGTGGCAATATGAGCCCATGTGACTTTTTTCTTGTCAGAAAATACAATCTGAAATAACGTAAGGTGTCTAAATGCTGTTACTTTGGGTAAAATTTAAGCAATGCAGCTTTCTGCCTTCTGTACATCTTTGGGCTTTTGAGGGGTAAGTTTAATAGTACTGCCCACAAACCAAGAATTTGCTTCTCAGTGTTTACAAAGTTACTCAGGTCTAAATTGAGACGGTTGGGCTTTCAGTCCTATAGAAACTCAGTGTTAAATAATCATAAAATCAAGAGCTAGAGGGGATTTATCTTTTTTAGGCCTTAAACAATTTCTTATAGTCTCTAAGTGTTCACTGTATTCTAATATTGCTGTTTGGCCCTGTAAAACTCTGTTTTTTTAAGGAAAGAGACAGTGAATCTTGAAGGAAGGTGCCTTTGCCTTCCATACCACAGGTAAGAGAGGAAGCGGTAAATTCCAGGGCACATTTGTATTTTGCTGTCTGAATCTTCTGACATTTGAATCTCTGCCTTTGGTATTAAGGGAAATAGCAGACTGCTTCGGTCAAATAAACTTTTATTTTTTACCTATTTATTTATTTATTTAGTTAGTTATTTTAAAGTAGGCTCCACACAGGGCTTGAACTCACTACCTTGAGATAAAGACCTGGGCTAAGATCACGAGTCAGATGCCTAACCAACTAAGCCATCCAGGCACTCCTGAACTTTTATTTTTAAATTCTAACTTAAGTAAAATTTTTGGTCTTCAGATTCCAAAATGTAATCACTGGGCAAGTAGTGTAGTGGATGAGAAAGTGGTAGAAAGGCTTTGGTTTGGCAAAGGGGCATGTGAACTCTGGTTCTTAACTTGACTGTTCAAGCGATTAAGTAGAATGGCCTCAGGCATTCTCTAGCCTTCAATTTTATGGAGTGGGGTAAGGGACTGTGTCACCAGATAATGTGAGTTAAGTGCTTTGAGATCACTAGATGAAAAGCATCCTATAAAATCCAAAGTGCTGGTGTTATTTGGGTACTACCGTCAACAGAAATAATTGTTACTCTTAATCATATGGGGAATGTGGAGCGCAGTTGAACTTCTGATAGGCCAGTGTAGGAATAAGGTGTTGAATTGGCAAGAACAGGACCAGCCCCTATGGTTGACTCGGAATCTCCTAGAGAGTGGCTCACCTCTCAGTTCAAGGACATTTCTCACCCAGGTCCTTTCATGGGTTATTCCAGCAGACCAAAAACTCAGCATCTGCCTCTTCAGGGTTATAACTAAAAAGCATAGAGAGATAAGAGACAGAGACCTACACAGAAAGGAAATGAGACATACCGTCCTAATTTTGAGGTTACTTTCTTCTTTTTTCATTGTTGCAATAAATACTCTCTTTTTCCAAAGAGAAGTCTCTTTTCTAGGACTGCCCTTCACCGCGGTGCCCTTGTATGTTTTTAGATTTTGATATTCTTGATATTTGTTACTGCCCGTTGGTGTCAGGTGAGACGCACCCCTTATAAGAGCTAGTTCTTTGATGACCTTAGGCCAGTGAAGCCATGTTCTTCTTTCCAATATGAACAGCACTGAGAAGAAGTAAAGATTGTGAATCCGTTGTTCTCTCAATTCAGGGTCCTTTCCCACCTGCACATAAGTGAAATGTATGCCATAAAAGGCACTTTTTAAACAGAGTAGCCTGTGGGGTTTAGTCATGATGTTTTCAAGAAATTCCCTGAAAGAATTTATCTGATAAAGGTATTTTTTTCCCCCCCAGGTGAATCACTGTAACCCAGTTGAATTCTGCATCTAGAAAGCCCAAGACTGAAGAAGAAAGATCAGAGACATTGACTAACCTGGAAACAGGGACTTCTTTGGAACTTTGGTTTCATCATCCACAGTACCCTTTTAAAACTATCGTTGAGTGGAATTGATTTCTTCATCTTATTTTGCTTGTTGGGAAGAACATGGCTTCAGGGATTTTACATTTCTCCTTAGTTTTGCATGAACTTGATAGGAAACGGAGCCCTTAGGGGGCTTGGGAATGACAAGAAGAGATTGAAGACCGACAAGCTCGCTTGCATGCGCGCTCTCTCTCTCTCTCTCTCTCTCTGTTTTCCCTCCCCCTTTGAAGAAAAGGATTTGCGACTCAACCTTGTAACAGCTGCTGCCCAGCTTTAGCCATCAAGAGAAAATAAATAAAATTAAACCACCATTGCTGGACTACAGACCCTGAAGTCAAGGTGTGGGAGTGGTGGCATTGAGGAAACTGCCTAAAAGGGACGAGGACCGTAGTGAAAACCGCTTCTCCTCAGAACTGGAAGGGGCCTCAGGTTCCCTTTTGGATTAAAATAGAAACACAGGGCGCATCTCTCTGAGGGGCACCTCACATCTTGTGGAGTGTGGTAGTCCTGGAGGTGCTATAGTGTCTCCTCAGAAGACTTTTGCCTTGCCCCAGGTGTTCTGCCCTCCTGACAGTCTCCCCTTCTTGCCCTTGGAAGACTTGCCTCCATCCATGAGCTGTTCCTCGATCTGTCTGGTGGCCCATGTTCTCCACCCGCAACCATTTGCATGTGTACAGCCTGCTGTTTGTCCCCTCTTTGTAGACTGTACGAGTTGTGTTTCTTAATCTCTCCTTCTGCCTTGTTCTGGGGAGGTGGTTATTCATCATTTCGAATCACCTTTCCCCCTCCCATGTGCTTTCCTTCATTTGAGATCTTTTGACCTTTGGTTTTATTTGGGAGGGGGAAGGGTGATACTTTCACAATTTCGGTTTCCCCTGGTTTCCTTCTGTGCTCTCGTTGTCCGCTGCTTCCCTCATCCCATTTTCTTGTCTGTTCTGCCGCTGTGTGGGCCTGGGCTATGCGGCAGGGCAGACCTCCCATCAGAGCTCCAACATGCCCGCAGAGTCTGGAAAGAGATTCAAGCCCAGCAAGTATGTTCCAGTCTCCGCAGCCGCCATCTTCTTAGTGGGAGCTACGACCCTCTTCTTTGCCTTTACGTGAGTTCTCCCCCAGTGGTGGTATCTGGGAGGGCATTCCGTGGGAGGTGGGGGGGGGTGCGGTTTCTCTGGAGTTTTGCCAGTTACTTGCCAGGCCTGGGCGGCTTGGTGTCCAATAGTGGTGAAAACAAACCTCAGAGACCTGGGGAGACGAGTGCGAAAAAGCCTGTCCTGTCAGCCTTGCTATGTATGAATTGTACTCTTCTGAATCCCCTACCTTTCATTGCTTCCCTTCCTTTGGAATCACAGATGTCTTTGTGTTTTCCTATCCAGCTCCATCACGAGATGATCGTGAACTAGGAAGGAAGTAGGAGGAAACCACCAGAGAGGCTTGAAGCAGCTCAAGCAATCAGTTCTGTGAGAGAAAGAACCAGACTAGATGAGAGGTTTTTCACAGAGTAATGGCTTTTCCCCGGGCTCTCTGGAGCTGAGCATACTGGAGAATTGCAGGATTGATTTAGAAGATATACCAATGAGACAGCTGGGCTTTTTGTGTTACTCAGATGGTTTTCTCTGTACTCTTAAGAGCCGACGCCTGGAGAAGCGAAGGCCACTGGGAAAGGGCAGGCTTTATTTAGGAAGAGCCCTGGCGGGCTGCCTTCACATCCCTCCCTGCTGAGGGGATGGCAGTAATTCTTGCATTCCCTGGTCCTATTAGGAAGAGCCGTTGGCATCGAAAGGTTTCCTGCTTAGGGTATTCAGACTTTGTTCATCTGCCGGTCACTGGAGGAGACTGATTGATCTTCCCTCATCCTGTATTTTAGCTGTTACCCACCTGGCCAGCCTCTTTGCTGTTACCTGTTTATAAATTAACGTGTACCCGGCTTCCGAGCCTTAAACTGTTGAGTCACTGAGTTAGTGTTCTAGCTGTAGCTCTTGGAACAATCAGAGCATGCTAGATTTTCTGGGGAGTTCACTTTGCCGAGATTGAGGCTCAGACCTAATTGTGAGGTGTTGTTGAGAGCAGTGTGAGGTTGCTGGCAAGAGGAAGGAGATGGTTCGACGGGATAGGGAATAAAAGCAGTTTCGACTCATTAAAGGAAAAATGAAGCAGGAATTGCTGGCGGTGGGGGGAGAGGGGAGCAGTTACTATTATGCGGAGAAACCTAGAACTGTTATTAAATTCGAGGAGGGGAGGAAGACCACCCCCCCCACCTCCTGCCCCAAGTTGAGCTTCAGATGCCAAAAGGAATTCTAAAAGATTTGTGTTGCTTGGCTAGTAGAGTCAGTAAAGCAGTGATGTTTTTCTGTTGAGTCTTAAACGGGGAAAAAAAATGAATCTCTTATCTGAGGTATGAGCATCTTCCAACTTTCACCTGTTCTCTGGAGGCTGGAGGATTCTTTGGCCCTCAGCTCTCCAGCCTGAGCATGCCTGTTGAGTCCCTCAAGGATCTAAAGCAGCCCTACTCTTCTCTGACTTTACCTCTCATAGTTTGTCTCTCTTGCTTAAATTCAACATGTTCAGTATTCTGTCCTTTTTTTTTTTTTTTAAGTTTATTCCTTTTGAGAGAGAGAATGTGTGTGAGCCAGGGAGGGGCAGAAAGAGAGGGAGAAAAATTCCGAAGCAGGCTCCATGCTGTCAGCACAGAGCCCGATGCGGGGCTTGATCTCCTGAGCAGCATCTCCTGACCAGGAGTCAGATGCTGAACCGACTGAGCCACCCAGGCACCCCCAGTGTTCTGTCCTTCGTGCATTGATTATCCAGAAGGAGGTGTGAGTCTTCAGTATGACTTGTTTTGGTTTCTGCTATTAAGGCCAGCAAGTAGAATCAGCATTTTTTTTTTAAGATTTTAAAATTTTGACATAATCTCTACATCCAACATGGGGCTGGAACTCAGAACCTTAAGATCAAGAGTCTCCTGCTCTGCTGACTGAGCCAGCCGGGCTCCCCTTGAATCAGCATTTTAACCAAGGGATGTGTATATCCTTGTGGCAGTTGCGGTGCTGTGTCAGGAGGGATAGATTATAAGACCAGGTTGACACCTTTAGGCCTGCTTAATTCGGGAGGGTCTGTTTTCCTTCAAAAGGCACAGCCTTGGGGCAGCTAAGAAATTGAAGGGACTCACGGAGCGGTTTCTTTCTTCTAACCCACCTATTCCTGAGATAGGGCAGGCAGAAGCCCCATTCTTATTTTGTTAATCTGGAGCCATTAAAGTGCTTGGCTGGTTCTACCAGTTTCACCACAAAGAGTTGTCCTGACGTAGGCATTTTCTCAACTGATAGTTGAAGCTATTTAACCTACTTTCTCATTCCTTGGTGCCTGGAAGTAGGGGCCCTCCTAATTCCATGGTGTCTCAGCCCCAGGAAAAAGAATTTTGGACAGTATGGACTTTGGTATATGTGCTGCCGAAGCGAGCACTGGACAGTATGGACTTTGGAATGACTGCCTCCAATCCAGAGTTCGAAGAAGAGCCTTGTCCTAGCTGGAGTCTCCCTTGGCAGTTTCCTCAGGACCAGTTTCTGGGCTCGTTTCTTCCCCATGGAGACAAACACCCTATTTCTCTTTATCACCTACCTCTTGGTTCCTGTGAAATTATCATCTTTTCCTTTCCATCTGACCGTAGCGGTTCCTCTGTAGGTGTAGGTCTGGGCTGAGCTGCTGCTGTTCTCAAAAATTGTTCCCCCGTGGATTCTGTCTCTTTTAAGGTTCAATTCTTTGGAGAACCTCCCTGTTTGAAACTATTTACAACCTAAAAAAGAATTTCTGGTTTCAGATAGACCAGAGGAAGACTCGTTTTTGTTTTTAAAATTTTTATTTTTAAGTAGTCTCTACACCTAACGTGGGGCTTGAGCTCACAAAACCGCGAGATCAGGAGTCAAGCGCTCCTCCAACTGAGCCAACCAGGCGTCCCAGGGAAAGGCTCTCTTTGAACCAGCTCCTATTTGGGACCCTAATTCTGTAACTGCTCTGTCCTCCTCCTGTTCTCTTCACTAGCCTGTAACTGTCTGTTCTTACATCAGTCTGAGTCCCAAGAGGGGATGACTTTGGGGCCTAGAGAACCTGAAGTGGGAGGGAGAGTCCCTCTCAGTCGGCCGACATAATTAGTGCAGGCATGTAGCCTTAGGAACTCATTAGGAACAATTTACCCTCCGTCTTTCTCTGTCAGGTAGGGAAAGCTGTGAGCAGAAATTATTGGCTGGGCTTGGTCATCAAAGGGTGACCTTGTGCCCTGGAAAAGCTTGAGTAGAACAGTTGAGGCCTTCCCTTCAGAACCCTAACCCTTCCTTCCCATTCGCTCAGTTTGCCCTGTACCAAAACTGAGAGGGAGAGTTATTGAGGATTCTGTTTTCATTCTTTTCCTCTTTCGCTGTCTGAGAAGGAGAGGGTCTGATGAAGGAACCCTCTTCCTCCCAGTTAGGTCCTAGATGCTGTGTTTAAGGTAATGGGTCTGGATCCTCATCTATCTTAGTTTAAGTCCCCTTTCGTGATTGGCAAGGGTGGGGGGCAGTGCCAGGTAAGAGGAATCAGCACTGTTTTGGGGGTCAGGAGACTAATTTTGGTAAAGTCTGTTCACTGTTGTGGAGCTATTCTTTGTGTAATGAAGAAGTTGACCTTGAGGAGTTTATTTAAGCACCATGACCCTTTATCCAGTGAGATCTTCTGTGGAAGCCCAGTGCGTAAGACACGAGAGGGGGGCTGCTCTGCTTCAAGTGAGGCTGGTGTGGAGAGGCCCAGCCGCTTGGTGTCTCCTCTTTGCCTCTTTCGGGGATCCCTGAGTCTTTCTTAGGACTCCTGGCAATAAGGTTTGAAATAAACCACTGAATTGCCTCTCCTAAAATCTCCTTGAGCTGTGAGTTAAGTCAGCTAGTGTCTCTTTGTGTGTCTACTTCTCAAGTTGGAGGGAGGGCGTAGGGGTAAGATCTCTGCTGCAGGGGGTCCTCTGCGGGAAGGAAAAAAAGTCAGGGTTGTCCGGAAATCCATGATGGTCTTTCCGGTGTGTCCCATCCATGAGAGTGCTTTCTGCTGTTCAGCTCCTGCCTCTAGCCCCTCCCAACTCTTTTATCCACGGCGTTGGGTAACCTCAGTGCCTCTCCCTCTGGTCCTTTTTTTCTTGACTGCAGAGGTGCTAGCACCTGATTTGAGTGGGAGTAGCCTCGTGATTTAGGGCATTAATTGAGCAGTGGATGTTCCTTTTACTTCCCACGTTGTTTTCACATCCAGGAATAAGTGCCCAAGTCCTACATCTTGCTCTCGGCTGCTTGAAAGTGTGCGTAAAGACACCGCAAATCAAGTGTGTTAAGAGAAACTTACCTACCTAGAAGGGGAGAAGTTGTTTTCTCCTGGAATCTTGAGGATCCCCAGAGGCGGGAAGTGGAATATTCGTTTCAGCCTTGCCTCATCAACAAGGAGCAGTAGCCATAGACTGTGTGCCAGGCATCGGTGGAATGCATAGACCTATGCTTCAGGAGCTTAGCGCCTCTGTTTTAAGTGTTCTTGAATTTCTAGTACCTCACAGAGGGGAAGTGGAATTAAGGATGAAGGTGGGGCTGGAATGATAATTGATGATGAGGGTGTTTGTTAATCATGTGGGGGTTTTTTTTGGTGTGGGGGGATGCCTTCTATCCAGTGAATGCTCAATATTAAGACAGCTGGTTTAGAAAAGAATTCCAGGATCTTTTCAGATATGTCTCCTTCATTCTCATATCTATTATGTAGCTGAAGTAACACGATTGGAGTTCGCAGATTACCTAAGGCTACATAGCAAAGCATTGATTGAGATGGGATTAGGAGCCAAAGCTCCTTGACTCCTACTTTTTTCTTACCAGCAGCTTAACCATTTTTTATAACAGGGAAGTGTTAGAGAGGGCTTGGAAACAGATTTTCAGAAGTGTGGGGTTTTTTGTTTTTAATTTTATTTATTTTTTAAAGTAATCTCCATGCTCAGTGCAGGACTCGAACTCTCGACCCTGAGATCAAGAGTCGCATGCTTTTCCCTCTGAGCCAGCCAGGTGCCCCGGGGAGTGTAGGTAATGAAACCCACTCTCCCTGAAAACAGGAGTACTGAATGGGTGGGCAGAAGAACCTGTTCTTCCTGGGTTGGTATAGGTCTGGGAGTCTCATCAGTGAGTCAGCCAGCCTTCTGGGCTACGGCCACTCCCTAGGCTTTGGAGCCCTGTGATTATTGCCATAGGCTGAGGACCAGCCCCAACAGCTCCTCCTCAGCTCATTCCCTCCCTTCCTTCCATCGAAGGCAACAGATTCAGACAGGCCATTTGGAGTGGTCACCTAGGAATCTGGCAAAGTACTATAGCAACTGCAAACCTCTCCACGAGCCAAGCAGAGTATGGGATGTGGCAGGAACGGACTCTGTTCCTTCACGCCTCTCCTTGGTGGGGTGTTCCCTCAGCTAGAGTGTGAAGGTTGGAAGCAGTGGGTTGGATTTCGATCTAGGGGCAGGTGCTGCCTGTGAAGTTGACTTACTTGCATCATTTCTAGATGCTGCTCCTGTGGGGGTGGGCTTTATTTTGGCAACAGATACCAGAACTGGATTCTGGGGTTACACACTTCAGCCGGGAAGAGTTGATACGAAGTTGCAGGAGTGGGGCGCCTGGCGTGCTCAGTCGGTACAGCAGGCGACTCTCGATCTTGGGGGTGTGCATTTGAGCCCCATGTTGGCTGTAGAGGTTACTCTTAAAGTCTTTGGAGGGGAAAAAGAAGGTCGCAGGGGTGACGTCCACTATCCAGGGGTGGTGGTTGGCAGCACACCCAAGAAAAACTGGGTGATTTTCTTCACTTGGAAATGGAGAAACTGAAGAAGGAATGGGGTCAGAAAGACGGCCATCTGGGCCTTGGAGGGGCTGACATCTCCTCCTCCTTCACCTTAGTTTCCCTCAGGGATTGAGGAACCTGTAGTTTGTCGGAAGCTCAAGAGGCCACAGTGGCTACAGTTGTCCATTCTAGGAATGAGACTTTTAAATCATGGGCACCTCTGTGTTCTAAGGATTCCATTTCTTTTTCCCCTTCTAATTATCTTCCCAGGCTGTAGGAGTCCAGTGAGTCACCCCTTCTCCTCTTCCCCTGGCGGAAATCGAAGCGACAGCTAAGTGCTAGGGAGGGGCTCTGACCTGGATGACTGGTTTTCAGTTTCTCTCCCTCCCTCCTAAGGAGCCTAGGAGGTCAGGCTTTGGGTGGGGCTGTGTAAGGCCTCTTCTTGCTTGTATTCACCCCAAACCCTGCCAGAGTACGGGGACATCTTTTCTGAGCCAGAGAACTGCCACAGGACGAGGCTTCCGTGGGAGACGTGGCTGGAGTAAGACGAGAGCTGTGACGGAGGGTCTGTTTTCCCTTGAAATCAGGGCCTGCGCCTTGCTTCGTTATTTTGTTTCCCAGTTATGTGCTGACCCGCCAAGAGAAGCAAAGAGTTAATTAATATTTACTATGTAAAAAGCCTAGCACGCAATAAACATTGACTTACATTTTTTGGTTTTAATGAATGGCTAAATGGAATTTGAATAAATAGTTGGAGGTGGTCAAGACTTGTGAGATGCTTTGTGACCATCAGTTTTGGCTCTTATTAGTTTATATCTGATTGGAGAGCTCAATTCCTGAAAATTGTCCTGATTTGTTCAGGGCTGTGCATTTTGATTTGATGGAGATAGAGCTCCTCTGTCAGAATCCAGGGCTGCTGTGGATTAATTCTCCCGACTCAATTTGCTGTCTTGTTCTCCTGGCCCCTTCTTCCTTTCTTTCAGTGAACTCTCCCTTTTCCTTCTGGCTGGTCTAGATAAAGGGGACAAGGACAGATGCTGTCCTCATTCTGGAGATTAAGTTCTCAGCCACAAAGCAGATTAGGGTACTTAGCCACTGTCTTGTAAGGGGAAGTTCTTCCTGAGCTGAGATAGGAGAGAGGGCACTTGATAGTACTGACAAAACAACCAGCGCATCAGATGTTCTGAAACTTCCAGCTCCCAGAGAAAGGAAGAGGTCTTATGGCGTTCCTACTCAGACTCCTGTCCTCACAGAAATGGCGCGTAACCCTGGACTAGGGCACCCTTTTCTTCTTGTCTTCTGTCAAAGAAAAGTTAACCTAAAGCATATCTTTTGGTTTGGACCCTTGGAATATTGGATATGTTTGGCTAGTTTCTTTTTCCTATAGAATTCAGGGCTGATTTGGTCTGATACCTGCTCTCCCCCACCCCCGGCCCTGCCACTCTTCTACTTCATTTATAGGCCTCAAGAGGTCTAGTTCTGTGTCTTGGTAGCTAGTCTTTTCTGTGTGTGGTCCCCCTGCCTCCCTTGAGAACTAGCTTTTAGTTGAATAAAACTCTCAGGAATATCTGATGCAGGGAAGAAACTTTAGGCAGTTGAGAGTGGTTCAAAGCCAGCTGGGAAGAGGGAAGGGGAGCCAGAGAGGCAGGTGGCATCCCATGCTTTGTGCCAATGTGCAGGTCAGTGGGGCATGGCTGAGATCCAGCAGCCTGAGGCTGCTCGAGAAGGGAATGTGGCTGGTGTCAGTTACATACTTGGTCCCAGCTCTTGTGCCTGGCTAAAAGGAGGTGAGGACAGGTTCTGAAACATGGAAAGATTCACCAGGGAGGAATGAATCTGAAGAACACAGGCCTCAGTACAAGGGATTACAGTAGGAGAGATTCTGAGTCTTGTACCTTGATCTACAATGAGTGTTTCTGTGGGAAACTAGACGTACTTGTTGAGAAGGATAAAGATAATTTGAGACCGTAGAGGTGGCACACGCAAGATTTCTAGCTGTGGGGCTGCATGATTGGTGTCCAGAGTGGTGGAGCATCCCCTCATTTTCTTTATTTTCCGTACAGCTGTCCAGGACTCAGCCTCTACGTGTCACCTGCAGTGCCCATCTACAATGCCATTGTTTTTCTCTTTGTGCTGGCCAACTTCAGCATGGCCACCTTCATGGACCCAGGGATTTTCCCTCGAGGTAAGATCTCTCTCTCCTCCTGGAACCTCCTCACTACCTTTGAAAATTAGTGATTTTTGACATACACGTTTGGTCCCGGGCCTTAGGACTCCTAGGGGTTTGGGATACTTCTGTAGTCTAAGGCGAAAAGCGGGTTGGGGTCCTCTGGAATAGATGTCCTGACTTCTAGTCATGTGATTCACTTTGGGTCAACTCTTTGATTTTCAGTTACTCATTCATCAGAAATTCATTTCAAGCACGTGGGCTGGGCATTATCCGTAGGCACAATGATAATCTACAGTGGATTAGACGGTTATCACAGTATGGGGTAAACTGGTGGGGGCATAGGCAGGGTTCTGGGAGAGCACAGAAAAGGGAGCATTTAGAGCTGCCCAAATAAATTGGGGAAATGCTGCGAGGAGGAGGCAGGAAAGACTTCACGCGGAGGATGGCAGGGGAGTGTGTTCTCGGCTGAGGAAGCAGCAGGAGCCACGAATGCCATGCTTAGTGGGGTAGCAGACAGAGTGCACAGTGGGGCCAGACGGTGTAGGAGGTAAACCAAGAGCCAAATGGTGAAAGACTTTGGTGTGCTAAATTAATGGATGCTGTTTCTTCCTTTGGACAGCAAGAGGTCTTTAACTGGAGGAATCATGGGATCAGATTTTGTTTTACAAAAATAAGTCTTATAAAAATGTACAGATACCTTTTGGGAGGCAATTGCAATAATGTAAACTAGATGAGAACTTGAATTTGAGGCTGGATTTATAGACTTTTTTTCAGTAGACTCAACAGAGTTCTTCATGACCGTTTGCTTATTGGGGGAGAGTAGGAGAGTGAAGGAATTGTCTAGGGTCGTCCCAAGGTTCCTAACTTGGGAGATAGTTGGATGCTGATTTTTATAAAATCATATAAAAGATATGAGTTACAGGAATGTTGAACAGGTTTGGAAGGAAGACAGCCCATTAGACATGTTGAACTTGAGATAGTTATGGGTCATTCAGGTACAGTCAGCCAGCTGGCAGTTTGGTCAGAGACCTGGGTCTCATAGGCTTCAGCCATGTGGTGTTTGAAGCAACGGGAGTAAGGTTGTCTAGAGAAAGTACAAGGTAGGGAAAGAACCAAGGTCAGATCTGACCAGCATTGACATTTTAATGAGCAGAGGAGGAGGAGGAGCCACTGAAGAGGGACTGAGTAAGAAGGTTAGTAGGAGAAGAAACTGCACAGAGTGGGAACTAATAAGAAAGGTTCACGAAGTTCATGATGGTTCACAGTATCAGAAATTCGATCCAGTATGAAAAACTCAGAACTGCCCGTTGGAATTTGTGATCTTGACGAGAATAGTTGTCATAGTGTGTTTAGGTATGTATGTGTGTGGGAAAAATACAGGTAAATAATAAACCAAACTGCCATGGTTTGGAAGGCAGTGAATGGGCAGTGAGGAAGCAGTAATGTTAGGATTACTCTTTCAAGAAGTTAGAGAAGGCAGAAGATGGATGTCTTACGAAAGAGGGAGAGGCTTTTGGCCTTTTTCTTTTTTGTGTGCTAGAGAAGATGGAAGCACTCTGGTCATGTGAGGAGGTGGAACCAGAGAGGCGAGGGAGATGGTGGAAGAGAGGCCTTCCAGAGTGAGGGTGTGCTTTCCTGCGCACGTTGGAAGGGTTGTGCTTACAGAAGAAGCAGGCTGTTCTGGGAGAGGAGGTGAGAGTCAGGAACCGTCATTAGAGTTAGAAGTCGATAAGGGTTGTTGCTGATAACCAGTTTTTCTGTTAAACGTGAAGTTAGCTTTTAAGAGTGAGAGATGAGGTTTTCCTGAGATCATTGCACTCACAAAGCCTGTGTCGCTGTGCTTTGTGACTCCTGTCTCAAAGATTAGTTGAACCGAAGGAACTTGGAGTCCCTAAAGCCAAAGAGGACTGTTTTAATGAGCCTTTAATGTTCATATATTAAATATTTATTGATCTAATATGGAAGGCATTATCGTGGTCATTTGGGATGACTTTTTTTTTTTTTTTAAAGGTTCTTGCTTTCAAATAGCTCAGTGTGGAAGGACAAATAGGGATGACGTTTATATGAATAAATGTCCTGTACTGTGTGCTAAGGTCTAAGAGTAACTAAAGAACTGTGTGGTGTTTTAAGAAGAGAAAGCGCTTGTTTCTGATAGATGATGGGTGTGGAAAGATCAGAAATTTCAAAATAAGTAGCATTTTAATTTTTTTCCTTTAAAAGGAAGCTTGTTGGGGCGCCTGGGTGGCGCAGTCGGTTAGGTTAAGCGTCCGACTTCAGCCAGGTCACGATCTCACGGTCCGGGAGTTTGAGCCCCGCGTCGGGCTCTGGGCTGATGGCTCAGAGCCTGGAGCCTGTTTCCGATTCTGTGTCTCCCTCTCTCTCTGCCCCTCCCCCGTTCATGCTCTGTCTCTCTCTGTCCCAAAAATAAATAAACGTTGAAAAAAAAAAATTTAAAAGGAAGCTTGTTTTATTTTTTATCTGTTTTTTTAATGTTTGTTTATTTTTTAGAGAGGGGGGGCAGCAAGCAGGGGAGGGGCAGAGAGAGGGAGACACTGGCTCCGAAGCAGGCTCCAACCTCTGAGCTGTCAGCACAGAGCCTGATGCAGGGCTCGAACTCACGAACTGTGAGATCATGACCTGAGCCAAAGTCGGATACTTAACCGACTGAGCCACCCAAGCACCCCAAGAGGAAACTTTTTCTAAAAGACCTTAATAAGTAGTGAGTATTTATTATGCAGAAAGTGTAAAAAAGAAATATATGACCTGTAATTACACAGCCCAAAGATAACTACTATTTATATTTCCCTTCAGTGTTTTGAGGATTTATGTATATAACATTTATATGTACCACTTATCTGTAGCAAACGTGTATGTGTTTTTGTGTCTGTTTTCAAAACGATCTTTTTGTTTGTACAGTTCTTTACCTTGCATTTTTTTACCTATCTGTATTGTAAACACTTCCCCAGATCAGTAAAAGTTGGAAACTTAATTTTTAATCCCTGCTCCTTCGTTTATTTAATGTTTCCTTCCCACATGTATTTTTTCTAGATTAATAATAAAAAATAAAAATTGTACACAGCAGATGAGAAGGCAAATAATGTACTTTCAGTTTTGAAGTAGGATCATGAGTTTCTGATAGTTGAAAATTGAAAGGGCATTCAGGTAAGGAGAGTGTCTTGAGCCAGCAAACAATACTGAAATATACAGGAGATTAATAGAATAGGGGAAGCTCTTTTGGGGAAGGGGTTTGTGCGTGGAAAGCTTGCTGTTAGTTCCTCTCTTGGATTGCTGTAGTTTTCACGTATAGATGTTGAACTATTATGCCGACTCTTTGTGTATGTGCTTTGATATGTAAATTATTTCCTCAAAAATGTAATTCATAGTATGTAAACCAAGTGTCAGCATACCCATGTCAGAGCTACCTCTGAGTCATATTCTCCCGAACCTCATTTCCCACCGTGTTCCCGTTGCGTTGGGTACAGAGCTGATCTCACGGTTTTAGTTACTAGTTCCTGTTCTCTCTTACCCATTAGACCGAATTCCTTGAAGGCAGAGGCCATACTTACATATCACTGCATCCCTCGTGCCGAGTCCAGTCCTGGCACCGTTGTTTTTTATTTTTTATTTTATTTTTTTTTTTAAAATTTTTTTTTTTTTCAACGTTTTTTATTTATTTATTTTTGGGACAGAGAGAGACAGAGCATGAACGGGGGAGGGGCAGAGAGAGAGGGAGACACAGAATCGGAAACAGGCTCCAGGCTCTGAGCCATCAGCCCAGAGCCTGACGCGGGGCTCGAACTCACGGACCGCGAGATCGTGACCTGGCTGAAGTCGGACGCTCAACCGACTGCGCCACCCAGGCGCCCCGGCACCGTTGTTTTTTAATTGATTATTCCTCTCTTGCAGCTGAGGAGGATGAAGACAAGGAAGATGACTTCCGAGCTCCCCTTTACAAAACGGTGGAGATTAAGGGCATCCAAGTGCGCATGAAATGGTGCGCCACTTGCCGTTTCTACCGTCCTCCCCGCTGTTCCCACTGCAGTGTCTGTGACAATTGTGTGGAGGTAAGCACCCTGAGTGGGGTCGGCCTGGTGCCTCCTCTGAGTTCTCTTCTTCCCGCCCTTGGAAGAAGAATTGAATCCTCTGGATTCTGGGCCATGGATGAAATACAGCCCTGGCTAACGGTCTGGGCCGTATGGAAGCTCTGTCAAAAAGTGTTACCAGTGATGTACACGCGAGGGGCGCCTGGGTGGCTCAGTTGGTTAAGGGTCCGACTGTAGCTCAGGTCATGATCTTGTGGTTGGTGAGTTCCAGCCCTGTGTCAGGCTCTGTGCCGACAGCTCAGAGCCCAGAGCCTGCTTCGGGTTCTGTGTCTCCCTCACACTCTGCCCCTCCCCAACTTGTGTTCTGTTTTTCTCTCTCTTTCTCTCAAAAGATGAATTAACATTAAAAAAAAAAAAAAAAAAAAAAAAAAGGCTGTCCGCCCGAGAGGTAGAAAGCATAACTATTTGTCTGTTATAGGAGAGACCCCAAATGGGAATGGGCTTTCCCGACACCAGGATTCATAGCCCTAGCCTTCTGTCCCTTGACTCATCTTTTTGGTTATTGGTCCTGGCTTTGTGTTACTTCTTGCATCTACTACATCATGCAGTCCGTTGAATTCAGACTTTACAGCTATATTTCTCTTCCTGCTTGAACTGCTGCAGCCCTCGTCTTTTATTTTTAAACCCTTTTTTTCCAATCAGTTTTTACTTAGCTGGAAGCAGTGGTCTGCCAGATTTTCCTTCCAGGCCTCTCTTCTCGTGAATCTTGATGTTTTTGCAAAGCCTCTGATATTCATCCCTTTTGGAGTTCTTTGGTCACATTGGATAAACTTTGATCAGCTTCTGGGAGGTCTTCCTTACAGCTTGATAGAGCAAGATAAACTGCATGAGCCTGTTGTTAATTTTGCAGCTGAACGGTGAACTTGATCACGTATTACTGAAAGTAAAACTTCAGTTCTGACATTTGTTCCTGCTGTTGACAGAAGCGATTTAGGGCTATGGTCCAAGGACGCTTCTCAGTCTTTCTCTTTTTGCCCCTAGGAATTTGATCATCACTGCCCCTGGGTGAACAACTGTATTGGTCGCCGGAACTACCGTTATTTCTTCCTCTTCCTCCTTTCCCTGACAGCACACATTATGGGTGTGTTTGGCTTTGGCCTCCTTTACGTCCTCTACCACATGGAGGAACTCTCAGGGGTCCGCACGGCTGTCACGTATCCTTCAAGGCCTATGGGTTTCGGGCTGGGGAGGGGGGGAGGAGGAGGAAAGCTGAGTGCTGTGGTGGCGCGGGTCAAAGGTCACATGGCTGTTGCCGCTCTGTTCTCCTTGATTCTTTGGCTTTAGAATGGCAGTGATGTGTGTGGCTGGCTTATTCTTCATCCCTGTAGCTGGCCTCACGGGATTTCATGTGGTGCTGGTGGCCAGGGGACGCACAACCAATGAGCAGGTACGGGGAGAAGGGCTGGGAAACCTCTGTAGAGCTGGACGCGGGAGTCTTAGCCCTCCAGTAGGAGCGGAGTGGAGTGCTTCCGTAGATGGCTGCTTGATGGGTACTTTCTGTGATGCAGTGTCCACGCTCCTTATGCAGGCATGAGCACAGAGCCATTCTCAGTTAACAACCATTTGCAGAATGCTCACTCATATACTGGACAGTTTGAATTCTGAGCTGATGGAAACAGTAATAGACCTAGGCCAGTGCTCAGAAAGCTTCTAGAGCTGCTTAAAGGAAAACACTTATTTCCGTGCACGTAATAGCAGTGACCTTACTTGCTTACGTGTATATTATCTGTGTATCCCCATTTCACATGAGAACACTGGGCCTACGGTCAAGTAGCTACCACGAAGTAGATGTAGGATTTGAACTGAAGACCCTGATTCTGGAGTCCCCATTCTTAGCCATGACAAGTAGAAGCTTCTTGACGGCAGGACTGTGTTTTACTCATTTATTATCTCCCAAATGGTGGGTGCACAGTAATTGATTTGTTTTGGCCTTTGGGGATCAAGGTCCCATCATCTGACTGATAGGGCCCTTTTTTGCTCCTTCTAGGTTACGGGTAAATTCCGAGGAGGTGTGAATCCCTTCACCAATGGCTGCTGTAACAACGTCAGCCGTGTGCTCTGCAGTTCCCCAGCACCCAGGTACACCCACCCCTCTGGTCTAGTGTTCATTCTTGGTCAAAGCTTTTGTCTTTGGGCTTGTTCTAGTCTGGGGGGGGGGGGTGGGTGGGAGACTGCCAGTTAGGGAGGGTTCTCTTAGAATGGGAAATGCCTACAAGGGAGAGAAAGGGCATCCTTTAGTGGACCTTCTGAATTCAGTTGACATTCCTCAGGTATTATGGTTACTCTCCTTTGAGAGTTCAGGGTGAGATTTATTGCAGAGAGGCTTGATCTAGGTATCTGCCCAGAGGCCTAGTTGTGGTGCAGTTCTTCATGGCATCTAAGAAATCAGTTCAGTGCTAAGCTTTTTGCTGCCTTGGTGAGACCGTGCTTGTATTTGTAAAAATGCTTAATACAAGGTAGGCAACCAATAGATATTTTAGAATGAGTGAATGAAAGCCGTCTCGCTCTTGACACTCAGGTACTTGGGAAGACCAAAGAAAGAGAAGACGATTGTTATCAGACCTCCCTTCCTTCGACCAGAAGTGTCAGATGGGCAGATAACTGTGAAGATCATGGACAATGGTATCCAGGGAGAGCTGAGGAGAAGCAAGGTGAGGAATTTAGGGAAGTAAAGTAGGTAACTTGGGGACTTGCATGGCAAAGAGATGGAAACTTGATTTTGGTTGACATTACTCTTAACGGTATTTATCACTCTCTGACTCGTGCTAAAAATTACTTAAGTACAGGGGTGCCAGGCTGGCTCAGCTGGTAGAGCATGCAACTCTTGTCCTTGGGGTATTGAGTTCGAGCCCCACACTGAGAGTAGAGAGTTTACTTAAAATAAATAAATGAAAGAAAATCTTTTAAAGAACTAGTTAAGTACATATCTTCTTTTTTCCATTAGATTGTGGGTTCACTGACGGTAGAATTTGAGTCCATTCATTTCCATGTCTTCATAGGACTTAATGTAGCAGCTTCTAGATGGTGGGAGCTCAACAAATAGTTGGTGGAAATGAACAAATAAGTGACAGAATTAAACCTTGTTGAAGACTTTTCTTTATCCGTTGTCATCCCCCAAATGGCTCTTGTCCCTTGTCTTCTAGTCCCAGTTTAGAAATACATAATTGGCGCCCTGGCGCCCCTCTTGTACCGGTTTAATTAATCCTTGGAGCTGCCCTTACACCCAGTTCTCCAAATCTGATTTTCCCTCGTTTATCCAGTCTAAGGGAAGCTTGGAGATAACGGAGAGCCAGTCTGCAGATGCCGAACCCCCACCTCCTCCTAAGCCGGACCTGAGCCGTTACACGGGGCTACGAACACACCTCAGCCTGGCTACTAATGAGGGTAAGAGCAGTGGCAGACGTGAGAAGGTTACTGTATGCTGTGGAGAAGACGGGCAGCCAAGGGCGGGGAGCCAAAGTTGGGTGGCTGAGAACACCCAACAGGTGGGCCTCGGACGGCTTCTTTGGACAGCCAGGACAGGAGAAAGGGGATGCCACTTAGCTGTTTGCAGTGAACTGAACTTTTGTCGTTGGGTGGGGGCGGGGGAGGCGGGGGTACTGTCGGCCTTCAGATAGACCAAAGAACCTCCTAGACCTCTTTGGTGCATTCTGTCTCTCTGGGTTCTGGGCCGGTATGAGTCTTTAGTCTCGGCTGCAGCAAAGTCACGTTCCTGGGACTTTTCTGTTGCCGGGTGTATCTGTTCGTACCTTGTTCTCCCTCCGTCCTTCAAGGAGCGCTGGCCACGTTAAGAGAACGGCTTGTAAAGCGGTGTCCCCGGGCCTTTTTTCCCACAGATAGCAGCCTCTTGGGCAAGGACAGCCCTCCCACACCCACCATGTACAAGTACCGGCCGGGCTACAGTAGCAGCAGTACGTCAGCCGCCATGCCTCATTCCTCCAGCGCCAAGGTACTCAGTACTCTGTGAAAAGTAAGGCTCTGATGTAGGTCAGCTGTTCTGGGAAAAAGAATATCGGAGAAGGGAAGGACGAAACCGAAGACATTTTACCAATTGTTGGCATTAATGGGCTTGAGTCTCCTTGACAGCGTGTCCTTCAAAGAGGGGGCAACGTAGCAGACTAGATAAAAGCACTGATGATAGGACCGCATCTGAGTTCAGCACCCATTGTGGGCAAGTTACCTGACCTCTCTGAGCCTCGTTTTCTGTATCTTATTTCATATATTTGTTGTTTTATTTTAGATAACTTATAAATGAAATAAAATTATTTATTTTAGAGAGTGCGCGTGAGCCAGGGAGAGGGAATTTTAGGCATGCTCCACCCTCAGCGCCGAGCCCGACCCCGGGCTCGATCCCATGACCCGGGGCTCGATCCCATGACCCTGGGCTCACAACCTGAGCCAAAATTGAGTCGGAGGTTTAACCACCTGAGCCACCCAGGTGTCCCTCATTTTTTGCATCTTAAAATGAGATACTTGTTCCAACTCATAGGTGTGCTTTAGGCGTTGAACAAGATGATGCGTGTAAAAGTTCTGAGCATACTGGCGGCACATGACAAATACTGTTTCTGACAGGCTCTTGGGCCTAGGATCTGTCACAAGAGGAGGAGCACTAAGAGCACGCTTTATTTTCTCCCTCAGTTGAGCCGTGGGGACAGCTTGAAGGAGCCAACCTCGATTGCGGAGAGCAGCCGCCATCCCAGCTACCGCTCGGAGCCCAGCTTGGAGCCAGAGAGCTTCCGTTCTCCCACCTTCGGCAAAAGCTTTCACTTCGATCCACTGTCCAGTGGCTCACGCTCCTCCAGCCTCAAGTCGGCCCAGGGCACTGGCTTTGAGCTGGGCCAGTTGCAGTCCATTCGTTCAGAGGGCACAACCTCCACCTCCTATAAGAGCCTGGCCAACCAGACACGCAACGGAAGCCTGTCCTATGACAGCCTGCTCACTCCTTCTGACAGCCCTGATTTCGAGTCCGTGCAGGCAGGGCCTGAGCCAGACCCACCTTTAGGCTACACCTCTCCCTTCCTGTCAGCCCGGCTGGCCCAGCAGCGGGAAGCCGAGAGGCACCCACGTCTGGTGCCAACTGGTCCAACGCACCGAGAGCCCTCTCCAGTCCGGTACGACAATCTGTCGCGCCATATTGTGGCCTCCCTCCAGGAACGAGAGAAGCTGCTACGCCAGTCACCCCCACTCCCGGGCCGTGAGGAAGAACCAGGCTTGGGGGACTCAGGCATTCAGTCAACGCCGGGCTCAGGCCATGCCCCTCGTACTAGTTCCTCCTCAGATGATTCAAAGAGATCACCCTTGGTTAAGACTCCACTGGGACGCCCAGCTGCCCCCCGTTTTGGCAAGCCAGATGGGCTAAGGGGCCGGGGACTAGGGTCCCCTGAACCAGGCCCAACTGCCCCGTACCTGGGCCGATCTATGTCTTACAGCAGCCAAAAAGCCCCACCTGGTGTCTCCGAGGCAGAGGAAGTAGCCTTGCAGCCATTACTGACCCCCAAGTAAGTATGAGTCCTTCCTGACCCTCAGTGGATTTTAAAGTTCGCCTCGGGGCCTACATAAGGTGTCATGACTTCACTTGAGTGCAGGTGGACTCAGAGGCGCCTGCTTGTAGATCGCTCATTTTGCTCACTCTCCAGCTGCCTGCATGGGCTATTCCTGTTAAAAGCCTAAAGAGCAATACTTTTATCTTCATCCTGTCTTCCCCAAATGTATTTATTTGCCTGAGAGCAAGTATTTCAGGTAGCCGCTGTTGGAGAGAAGGAATAAATAGGGGAGATAGGGCATCAGGTTTGTGTTAAGCAGGGCAATAAAATAGGTGGGAACGTTTGGGTAAGAAAGTATGCATGTAGAAAAGCACATCAGTTTTCATAACTTTTTTTTTAAGCTTATTCATTTTGAGAGAGAGAGAGAGAGAGAGAGAGAGAGAGAGAGCTCGAGTGGGGAAGAAGAGGGAGAGAAAATCCTAAGCACAGACCTAGAGCCTATGAACCGTGAGATCATGACCTGAGCCAAAATTAAGAGTCAGGGGGTGCCTAGGTGGCTCAGTGGGTTAAGCATCCAACTCTTGGTTACAGCTCAGGTCATGATCTCACGGCTCTTGGGTTCGAGCCCCACATCGGGCTCTGTGCTGACAGTGTGGAGCCTGCTTGGGAGTCTCTCTCTCCCTCTCTCCCTGCCCCCTGCCCCCATCAAAATAAATAAATAAACTTAAAAAAAATCAAGAGTCGGGCCCTTAACCCAGGCTCCCCTGTTCTAGTAATTTTTAAACCAGTCTCCCTTTTCTGTGTTTCGTGTCCCAGTTCTGATGACACCTATCTTTTTTCCTTCCTAGAGATGAAGTACAGCTCAAGACCGCCTACAGCAAATCCAACGGGCAGCCCAAGAGTATAGGCTCTGCCTCCCCTGGCCCAGGCCAGCCTCCGCTCAGCAGCCCCACAAGGGGTGGAGTCAAGAAGGTGTCAGGGGTGGGTGGTACCACCTATGAGATTTCCGTGTGAGCCTTCAGCACCTCCCTTCCGCCCCACGCCTCTGCGCCTACACCAAAGGGCCCCAGGTGGCCACCTTCCTTTCCTCAAGGGGCTCCCCTCCCCTGCATGGACATTTTTTTAAACCACCGATTCCAAGAGGATGAGGAGCGTTTTATAAAATGCAGTGGGGTTGGGGAGTTGGAGAGTTGGGGCCCTGAGACTGGGGTAGCAATCCCCTTCACCTTTTAAGACCTTCCCTTCCTTAACCCCTGGACCAGACTCAGTGGACATTTGTGCAATTGCTCGCCCTGGAGGGAACCAGATCATTTTTAAACCAGAAATAATTTTTTTTATTATTGTTACGGATTCTATTTTTTTCCTCTCTGCGTTACCAGGTGTGTGTGTACATATATATATATATACATATATATATATTATAAATATCAAAGAAATTCTATATCTATCCTGGGATGGGAAAGTGAGGGAGGGAGATGTAGGAGGGGTATCGTACTCTTCCCATTCCTCAGACCAGCAGGAAAGAAGTGGGGACATCCATCGAAGTCTTCCTTTTCCAGTGGTTCCCTCTCTTGTCCCAGTTACCCACTAAGGAAACAGCACCCCCTGTTGTTGGTGCGTAGTGATCAGGAAAGCCACCTGGGGGAGAGGCGAGTCTGGGGTCTTGGTCAGAGGAGGGAAGGACTTGGAGAGGAGAGTTGGTTTTCTAGGCTCACTGGCACTTAGTTTCCCCAGGAAAGGGGTCACAGCCCCATGACTTTGGTGGTGGTGGGGAGATCAGGAAACAAGCTTGGCTGAACTCCAGAAACAATATTGGATAATCCCCCCCGCTTCTTGGGGGAGAGGGATTAGGGTGGGCTCCTTTAGTCCCCTCAGAGCCTTCCCCCAACTCACACAGTTAACATTATTTTTCAATCCAAGGCCGGGAGAGATGAATCCAAAAAGCAATATTTTTCATCACATGCCAAAAATGGGATAGAGAGAAGGAGCGGCAGGCCTAGGCCCCTCCGATTGTCCCTTGGGGGTTACCCCTCCACCCACCTCAGTATGGTGCTGGGTAGTAGGGGTACCTGGGTTCTAACCTCTAAATAGGGGAGACCCCAGCCTCTAGACAGAGGCCCTTTTATTTTTTATTCTGATTAGCCATTTTAAACCAACAAGGAATAAAAAGAAATCCTGATCTAACCAGCTCCCCCTGACTTGTGTTATTTTGTCTGGTTAAGGCAGGGTGAATGGTCTCTGGTGGGAAGTTACAAAGAAAACTTCATAAGCTTCTCTTGTCCTGGCTCACCTTTAGGCAGGGTTATAGTGAAAATAACTACTTGAAACGTTACAGGACAGGTCCTGTTTTTATTTTGGTGATTTAATTTAAAAATTCCTGCAAAGTCTTTTGTGACCGTCAAAACTCCTGGTCATTTCAAAGCTTAGAGAATCTTGACTGCCACAGTTCTTTAATACAGAATTTTGTCTCTGGAAAGTAAAGCCCTTTTTGGATGTAGCCAAAGGTGAGACAGTGGATGATCGAGGGATGAAAAAGCCTGTTAGAGGCGGACTGACTGGATGGATATGGCTGGCACTTTAATTTGGTATCTCACTTTGTCTCTTCTGTTTGTCAGAAGCAAAAAGGCTGTGCCCTAGTTTTAAATAGGCCTCCTCAGATACTAAATCTCCAGCAATTGACCAGAACCCATTATTTTCGCTGTCCATGACTTAAGTATATACGCTCTTGCTCTGATATCCTAGATTAAAACTCGCTGAATGAGTGGTTTTCCACCTACTGATCTAAGTAACAACCTTGGCTCATGGCAACAGATTTTAACTCTTCTGTGTCAAGTTTATTTAAAGTCAGATTACATTAGCTTGGGTTTTCTATTGCATTTTGCTGGTTTAGGCTGCCTTTTTGTTGCTGTCTTAGCTTAGAAATGTTTTCGAATCAGCCAAATAATTTAATTGTCTTAATTAAGGAATGAGGCAGTTCAAAGACTCCTATGAAGACGAGAAAAACATTTACCTTTGCTTGCCAGAGGTTTATTTAAAAAAAAAAAAAAAAAAAAATCACAGGCTTGACCAGGAATTAACCTTGTTGAACTACACTGGTGACTGTGGGTGCTTTTTCAGTTGGCAATTCTGTTTCAATGCAAGATTGACTCAGAAGACAGTTGAGACTTAACTGGATTGACTCTTCAGATGGAGCCTCATCCAGGTGCTTGGTTCTCAACACTATGGGCAGAGTGTTACGTGTCTGCTGTAGACAGGTATTAGCAAGCTCTGCCTCACTTGTGACCATGCTCCCAGATCTTACTCTGGTGGTTTCCCTGCCTGCTAATGAGATAACATAATGATAAGACCCAAATTCGCTCTGATCTTTGAATGCCTTGGCTTAAACCCTGACTCACACAGAAAGGCACTTACCTCTTAATAGGCAGCCACAGTTCACCCAGTTTGATAAATGTAAATTTTTTTTCAAAAAAAAGAAAAACCCTAACAAATGAGACAATGTCCTAAATCAGACCAATTGCACAAAAGAGATGAAAAGAAAGCTTCCTGGGAGAGGAAGAGAGGTCCGTGAGAAAGCCAACCGGGCTGAGCCTTAACAAAAGCATGGCCCTTCTGTCATATAATGCGTTAATCTCAGTCAAGCACAGCAGGAGCTGGCTTCTGTCCCGGTTGCAGGGGATGCTCCCAAGGCAGTGTCCGAGCCTGGAAGGCAGCTTTTGTCAGGCAGGAAAAGCCATTCTGGTAGAGCCCTGTTAGCGGAGGCTGCTGCTGCTGCTGGCCTGAGAGCTGCCCACGCCTGGGTGGTCTGGACTGTGTCGGTTCTGGGGAAGACAAGGAAGGAAGGGTAAGAACAACTAGGAAGTAGCCTTGGCCTTGATCAGGGCTGTACAGGAAAAAACCGGTGTGCCCTGGGTTTTCAATCCTGGGTCCAAGCTGAGGCAAAGGACTACTGGGGGCGGGGTGAAGTGGGGAGATTCCGGGGGGCTGCAGCAACAGGCCCCTACCCTACCTTCTTTTTCTTCTTCTCTTTCTTCTTCCTCTTCCGTTCAGGATCCTCCTCTTTTTTCTTTTTCTTCTTCTTGTGATCAGAATCAGACGGCGTTTCTGTAGGAGAGTATGTGCTTATCACCTGCAGAGCTCAAAATTCCTTACTGCTAGGAACTCAAAAGACCACAGGAAAACCTAGTCAAGGGCAACCGCTGTTCTTGTAGCGGCGAGAAAGCATAGGGAGGCACTGCTAAAGCACGGTTCCAGGTTTTTACTTGCCCAGGAGACCTACTTGCAAGGAACACTACCTTTAGATCAGTTTCAGGAAAATTTGGGAATCCAGGGCTGTGTAAGGAACCTCTCTGGCCTTTTAACTGAGGAAGGTCCAACCAGATCCAGGTTTTCTGGCTTTGAACAGAACTGCTTCTTACCTGGGGGGACAGGATCCTGGGTACGGCTCTGTTTGTGCTTGTGTTTATTCTTCTTCTTGGGAGGCTGAATATGCATCAGACGACACTGCTCTGGCAACTGAAGGAACCAAAGGAAGGTCCAGGTGAGAGGAGGGAGGAGATCCCCTGCTCCCATCATCTGTTCTCAGTAAGTTATGAAGGAACAGACTTGGACAGAAAAACCACCTCCATGCCTTTCAGGCCTCCCCGTGTGCCTTCTTCCTCCCCAGGAGGGGACTCACCGGGCCAGTGTGGAGGCGAAAGCCAGCCAGCATGGTCCCTGTGATAGGATTAAAAGAGCCACCAAGAATAGGGGGCTTCTCAATGAGGGAGCGGAGGCTGCTGTTATCATGGGAACCGGGCAGATCAATCATCCCTGGCAGGTCAGGCAGGAAGTTACTTAGCTTCTCCTTCACCTTCTTCCCACAGAATTTATTATAGGAATGTTCCAGGTTGTAGTGTGTGATCAGATTGGTGCTGCCTGTCAGCTCAGTGCTACCTAGAGGACACAGGGAGAAGAACAACAAAAAAATCAGTCCCAAGAGAATTTTTTTTTAATTTATTTGAGAGAGAGCACGCGAGCAGGGGAGGGGCAGAGAGGGAGGGGAGAGAGAATCTCAAGCAAGTTCTGTGCACGGTCAGCGTGCAGAGCCCGATGTGGGGCTCAAACTCACGAAACCGTGAGATCATGACCTGAGCTGAAATCAAAAGAGTCGGTCGCTTAACCGACTGGGCCACCCAGGCGCCCTGAAGAATTTTTTTTAAGAACCCCACAGGGAAAGTGAAGGACTGTAAAGAATCTTTTAGGTGAGCATTACAAAGATTTAAATTTATTTTTAAAGTAAAAAACAGCAAAATGAAATAACATACAATAAACACTAAAAAATACACTACTGTAGAATGGTAGGGTAGCTTGGAATGGGAAGGAGAAAAGTCGGCAAAAATCCAAACAGGGCACATGGAAACTGCTCTTCCCCAATGAAGGAGACACAGTCCCCTCCTTGGACTCACCGCAGTAGTAACTTACATGATCCTTACTGCAGGCTAAACACAGTTCCGAGTGCTTTTCACAGCGAGAAATTATACTCTCTGACACCAGCAGGATGTTACCTCAGAGCTCAACTAGAAGCAAGGTAAGGGCCAAATATGACCCAATGGCTTGAATGTCTCTGGTCAAGGACCCCTTTTTTTTCTTTCTTTTTTTTTAATAGCAAGAACCACTAATTACATAGGGAATAAACGGGTTTTTTTTTTAAGCTACTGCTGCCTAACTTGTTACCACCGTCTCTATTCTTCCTAATTAAAGTATAATGCTTTGCCTAGAAAAAAGAAATGTTTGATTAGCAGCTGAGCAAACAGGATTCTCATCCTAGTCATACTCTATGCCTCAGTTTCCTCTTATCTCTGGAGTGGGGTAACAGCTCTCTTAAGCACACTTAATTTTTTTCAAGGTTTAAATGAAAACATTGAAAAGTATATTCTATAGATGCAAGGCACTATCAGTACAAATATTGCACGGCCGACCTTTTTCAAAGAATAGAAACTTATTCGTAATGTAGTAAGGATCTAGAGGCAAGGGTGGAGCTGTCTAGCCTGCCTACAGTTTCATCTACATTTACGACGAACACGAAGAATACAAATGACAAGAGTGGCTTATTCATAATCATTCACTTGGAAAAACTCTGGCTCTGAACCGGGAGTCCCTTGAGGGCCGAGACCAGGTCTTTCCTGTTCATACCTGTGTCGCTGGTGCCCAACACAGTACACACCTTCAGTGCTCAGTAACTATTAAGTGAGCAAGGTATTTTCCCCTCCATACCCCTAGGCCCTACCTTCTTCCCTTTTTTCTTTTCCATGCCAAACATTTCAGCAGTGGTCTACTGTAACAGCAGGGGACTCAGTGCCACAGTACTGCTCCTCAAAACTAGGCACTGCCTCCTGCCAGAAGAGTGCCCTGCTTTCCCCACCCGCCCCGGTCAGCTCTCCTCCTCCAGGTGGTCATGCTCAAGGTTGAGGTGAGAAGGCACTCCTGCTTTTCTGTAACACTTTACGCGTCCACCCAACTTCCCGTTTTGACTGTCAGTTCCACGAAGGTGATTTATAAATCTCTCCCTCCAGCCCTGACTCCCCTCCTAAAAACTAATCTTGCATTTCCAACTTCCTCTTAGTCAATTTCATGCAGATTCATTTTTTAATTTTGAATTAAAAAAATTTTTTTTAAGATTTGAAAAATTTTAAGTAATCTCTATGCCCCACGTGGGCCTCGAACTCACAACCCCAACATCAAGAATTGGATGCTCTTCTTTTTTAATTTTTTTTTTTAACATTTATTTATTTTTGAGAGAGAGACAGAGCGTTGAGTGGGGGAGGGGCAGAGAGAGAGGGAGACACAGAATTTGAAGGAGGATCCAGGCTCTGGGCCGTCAGCACAGAGCCTGACGTGGGGCTTGAACTTGGGAATGGCGACATCATGACCTAGGTCAAAGTCTGACGCTTAACCAACTGAGCCACCCAGGCACCCCTGGATGCTCTTCTGACTGAGCCAGCAAGGCGCCCCCAGATTCATCTTTTTAAACTCTCAATACTCCCCACCTCACTCGTGGTTTCTCTGTTTCAATACATGGCACCCATATTCTCCAGGTATTTTTAGAAGCAGTACTATGTAGCTCAAAAATCTCAATGATGTACTATTACCCTAAGGAAAAAGCTCAAATTCCTTTGGCACTCACGATAAAACATATCTTACTGTAAGCTTTGGGGTGTGATCAACCACTACTCCCCTGTGCCAAATTCTGATCCATCCAAATGAGTCTCTCATCATCTCCTGAAAAACACGCTCATTTTGTTTCCTTTTAGGAAATTTGTTTTTATACTGATGTAATTATAAGACCATCTTTTCTAGTTTTCTTCACCAATATGAATTTTCCAGGTCTGGCTCAAGTGACAACTCTTTCTGTCATTTTGGATAGTAAACATTTTTAAAACCATCATGTAGTTTCTGTTTTTTGGTTTTTTTTTTTAAAGCAAACTCTACCCCCAACGTGGGGTTTGAACTCACAACCCCAAAATCAGGGGTTGCATGTTCTACCTACTGAGCCAACCAGGGCCCCCCATCGTGTAGTTGTTAGTTGTATGTGAGGCAGGACCACAAAGTAATGAGATTAGCCTTGACAAGTAATATAGACACTATCTTTAAACCACATATTTTATATCCCTAAGTAAAATAAGCTCTCTAAAAGCAAGGACTAGGGGTGCCTGGGTGGCTCAGTCAGTTAAGCACCAGACTTCAGCTCAGGTCATGATCTCATGTTTTGTGGGTTTGAGCCCCATGTCGGGCTCTGTGCTGACAGCTCAGAGCCTGGAGCCTGCTTCAGATTCTGTGTCTCCCTCTCTTTCTGCCCTTCCCCCATTCATTTTCTCTCTCTCTCTCTCTCTCTCTCTCTCTCTCTCTCTCAAAAATAAACATCAAAAACATTTTTTAAAAAAAGCAAGGACTAGACATATTAGTTCTCTCCCCTTCTCACCACATACCCCACTTCCTACATACCCAGCATTTGCCCAAAACCTATTCAATATCTCTATCAACTGACTGATACAAACAGGTACCATCAGAATAGATAAGGTTGGAGAAACTTCTGGTAGATATCAACCACTAACCAGAGGAAAGTCAATCTCTCTATGCTTCAATTTTTTTTTCCAGCTATAAAATGCCTACCTCAAAGAGCTTTTTTTTTTAAATGTTTATTTTTGACAGCACGAGCGGGGGAGGTGCAGAGAAGGGGACAGAGGATCCGAAGCAGGCTCTGTGCCGACAGCAGACAGCCTGATGCAGGGCTAGAACTCATGAACTGTGAGATCATGACCTGAGCCAAAACCAAGAGCTGGATGCTCAACCGACTGAGGCACCCAGGGGGCCCTGAAAGGGCTATTCTAAGTATTAAACTCTATTACATACGTATTTAACTGCATTGTGAACTTCAAAGCACTGTACCAATATGCATTATTATTTCTCTCAACTCTTGATGTAGCAGTAGGACTTGGGAGGAATTGAAAGGCAACTTGGGAGGGGCACCTGGGTGCCTCAGTCAGCTGAGCATCCGGCTTCGGCTCAGGTCATGATCTCACAGTGAATTCAGGCCCCACATCCGCTGGCTGCTGTCAACTTCAAGCCCGCTTCGGATCCTCTGACCCCCTCTCTCTCTGTTCCTCCCCCACTCACGCACATACATACTTTCTCTCAAAAATAAACATTAAAAAAAAAGACACTTGGGAGATTGAACACGTCCAAAATGACTCTTGATTTCCACCTTCTCAAACTTGTTCCTTCTTGGTCTCAGCACTACCATCCACCCAATTATTCAAGCCAGAGATTTACAAGTATTCTCAATTCTTCTCTACTTTTATTAAAGACTTACTATTTTTTTTTTTTTTACATTTTCTTATTATTTTTTTTTTAATTTTTTTTTCAACGTTTATTTATTTTTGGGACAGAGAGAGACAGAGCATGAACGAGGGAGGGGCAGAGAGAGAGGGAGACACAGAATCGGAAACAGGCTCCAAGCCATCAGCCCAGAGCCTGACGCGGGGCTCGAACTCCCGGACCGCGAGATCGTGACCTGGCTGAAGTCGACGCTTAACCGACTGCGCCACCCAAGCGCCCCTACATTTTCTTATTATTATCATTAGTTTTAGTTTTTAGTTGAGAGAGAAAGAACGAGCGGAGTAGGGGCAGAAAGAGAGGGAGACAGAATCCCAAGCAGGCTCTGCACTGTCAGCGTGGCGCCTGAAGGGGCTCGAACCCACAAACCGTGACATCAGGACCCGAGCCGAAACCAAAAGACAGAAGCTTAACCTACTGAGCCACCCAGGTGCCCCTCCTCTCTATTTTTATATTCGATCCTTCGTTCCTATAAGCTCCACCCCTAACATTTATCCTGTATCTATCTGTTCACTTCTCTCCTCCACTGCTACTGCCTAGTCCAAACCGTCGTCTCTTTCCTGGACTACTAAGCAGTAACTTCTGACTGACTTCCCCACTTTTCCCCACCTCCACTTTCCATTCTTAATGTAGCAGCTTGAGTGATTAAAACAATTAGATCATGTCACTTTCCTGTGTGAAAATGGCTCCCCCTGAGGGGCGCCTGGCTGGTTCAGTCAGTAGAGCATGCGACTCTTGATCTCAGGTCATGAGTTTGAGCCCCATGTTGGGTATAGAGAGTACTAAAAAACAAACAAATAAAATGGCTCCCCCTGAACTTCAGATCAAAGTCCTCTGCCTGCCCTTCTCACCTTCATCTCCTGTAACTCTTTCCCTTGAACCTTCACTGGACTCCAGCTGGTCTTCTGACTCTCAGATATTCCAAGCTTTTCCCTCACAGCAGGGCTTCTGACCTCCTTTCTTGAATCTTGATTTAGCTCTCCCCCTCACACAGGGCTGACTCTTTACATTTAAGCTCAGAAATTATCTACTCAGAGAGGGCTTCTTTGATCACTCCAGCTAAAGTAGTTCGGCCTCCTCAATTCTTTACCAGTTTTTTTCCTGTTAGCACTAACCATTATCTGATGTTATCTAGGGTACTCTGTGCCTCCTCCTCTGAAATGTAAACTCCAGAAAAGGCAAAGATCTTGTCAACCCTATTCACAGCTGAACCTTAACGCATTTAGAACAGTGCTTGGTACATAATAGGTGCTCCAGCAAAGCAAATTTTTGGTTCAATTCTAATCGCTCCTTCGGACAGGTAAGGAAATGTGGAGGCCCTGAGTAGGAGAGCAACATGCCTCACACCAACAGCAAGTTTGTGGCAGATTTGGAAAACCTCAGGTCTGCAGGGATGTTAAATGAGGACTGTCGAGTTCCAAACTCAAATTCTGGATAATCTTTAGGCAACCATGAACCAGTATCAGGGACAGAGCCAGATATGGTGTGAAAGAAGGTCACGGAAATTTATTCTCTGCCACCTCCCAATCCCTGCCAAAAACTCACGTCACTCATCCAAAGGGGTGGGAATCCTCAGACCCCTTCCGACTCACTTTGAGCTCCAAGGTCCTGGCACGCGTTGCCTAGGTTACCTAACACCTCCGCCAGCCGGCTGAGAGTCACGCCCATCATCTCCTCACTATGATCTGATTGGCTGCTTTCGGCCGGGCCTAGTACTCACCTGGCAGCTCCCGCATTAGGTAGAAAGGACCACAACCAGCCGCTGACTTGTCGGCTCCGGGCGGGGCCGTGGCCGAGGTGGGCTGCGGGGCCGTGCCGGGGCCCCCGCCCGGAGGAGGGGGAGGCGGAGGTGGTGGCTTCCCTGGCCCGAAGCCGAGTGCGGTTGGGGGCGGTGGTGGGTCAGCCTGAGCTCCGAACAGCGCCGAGAAATTCTCCATCGTCTCCTCCACCCCGGCCCTATCCCGGTGTCTGGCGTCGGTAGTTTTCATTGGACAATCCTTTCACGGTGTCCCGCCCCCTTCCTCAGGAGCCGCTTTTCATTGGGTGTTCCGCCTACCTTATTCCGGCAACTACTTCCGTCGCTTTATGAGAACGTTCAGGAAGTGCTATCTAACCTAATTAAATTCTTCTCTGTAGTTCTCCGTTCGGGACAGTCGCATATCCAATAAAATGACTTAAGTGGAAAAAGCGACAGCTAGATCGACCAATAAGGTGTTAAATCCCTTTTAATTGCTTACCTACAGCAACGTCCAATGAGAGATCTACTTCCGGGCCCAGAGGCGGTGCATCCGAGACTAGGCCCAATGGCAGTCTCAATGGTGAGAGAGGCGGGGCCAGACCTACAGACGTAGAAGAGCGGCGGGCGCCGCAAGGGCTGGGAAGATGGCGGTCCTCGCACCTTTAATTGCTCTGGTGTATTCGGTGCCACGACTTTCACGATGGCTGGCCCGACCTTACTATCTCCTGTCAGCCCTGCTTTCTGCTGCATTCCTACTCGTGAGGAAGCTACCTCCTCTCTGCAGCAGTCTCCCCACGCAACGCGAAGACGGCAACCCGTGTGACTTTGACTGGGTGAGCGGACCCCGCGACCTTGACTGTCCCTGTCCCCAGCGGTTGCATGCGGGAGCCTCGAGGTTCACCTTTTTGAGGATACCTGAGGTTCCCAGCCTGTAGCGGACATAACGGATTGTTAGAATGTAGGGCCTGGACCATCATCGAGTCTAAACCACTTCATGTTTAACTAAGACGGGAAAACAGGATATCCTGCACAGCAGGCTAGCTCTTAGTGTTCTTGAGTCCTGGATCTGTCTCAGCATTCCTGCTGGCCAAGAGCCGTACCCAAACTCTACACATTTACAGTGTTTTACAGGGCTGCCCATTATGTAAAGTCTCTGGACGAGCCAGTGAAATAAACAAGGCGGGTAGTAGTATTCACGTTTTATTGATGAAGAAATTGATCTCGGCGTGGTTAGGCGAGTTGCGAAACTAATCACTAGTGAGTCAGCTAGTGAGTGATTGCGACTTGAAACCACTGTTTTGGCCATAGCACCTGCACACTCTTATCAGCCGTTTCTTAGTCCAATTAATATTTCCAGAGTGGGCACTATCTGCTAGGCACTGCCCTGCGTCCTCCGGACGTAAAAATGAACACAGTTGTTAGGTCTGTTAAAAAGGGATTGTAAAAAAAAAAAAAAATTGTAAAGAAATCTATCTCAAGCCTCTTGCTGTACTTCCTGAGTAGGAGAGGAGAGACCGCTCAGAAAAATGACTTGAAGCTCTGTGCTCTCTCTGCTGTACAACAGCAGCTGTGTTCTGAGGGAGGAGGGTCAACCTCGGGTTTTGTCTTTTTCTCAGACCCCCAAAGGAGTCTTGACCTTTACCAGAACCCACTCCTTATTTTTGTCCTCCATTCCTTGTTTACTCATTCATGTTTCCTCTGTCCTTAGTGTTCCTAATTAGCTCAAGTGTACCCATGCTACTTTAGAAGATCCTATTTTTATCTAATACAGTAGTCCATCTGTCCCCCTCCCCTGTATATCTGAGGCGAGTGGGGAGTAAATATTCATTGCAAGTCCCCCGGTGGTTCCCTGAAACTCTGGATAGCATGGAGCCCTATATATATGATGGATTGTTGTATACATACATACCTTTGGTAAAGTTTAATTTACAAGTTAGGTACAGTAAGAGATTAACCACAATAATGATAAACTAGGACATGTATAACAATATAATGTAATAAAAGTTATGTCAATGTGGTCTCTCTCTCTCTTTCCCTCCCCTAAAGTATCTTACCATACTATACTCATCCTTCTGATGATGATATCGGATGATAAAGGGAGGTGAAATGAAGTGAGGTGAATGTCATAGTCACTGTAACATAGCATTAGGCTACTATTGACCTTCTGTTGATAAGTCAGAAAGAGGATGATGTGTTTCCTGACCGAGGTTGACTGCAGGTAACTAAAACCACAGATAACGGAGGACCACTGTATTCTATACTGATTTAACCAAAATGGGACTCAAAGATACAAGACATAAGTGGGTAGTAGTAAAGATTTTAATAAGTGTAGGGACCTTTTATAGAACTAATTTCTTTGTATACTCTCCTTTAATAATATGTAAAATACTGGAGTTTTTGTATTTTACTATTTCTCTAATAGATTTTTTTTTTTTTAACTTAGAGTTTATAGCCAGTGTTTGTTTTCCTGGAAAACCCATGTTTTACTGATTTATCTTGGTGACTGAGAAGTTAGGGTATTAAGGTAAATAATGTTAGCAATAACAGCTAAATAAAAATAAATAAATAACAAGAGGCACCTGAGTGGCTCATCAGTTGAGTGTGGACTCCAGCTCAGGTAGTGATCTCACGGGTTGTGAGTTCGAGCCCCACATCCGGCTCGCTGTTGTCAGCCTGTCAGTGCAGAGCCGGCGTCAGATCCTCCCCACCTTGTTCTCCCAAAAATAAATAAAATATTTCCTAAAAAAGTAAACCTCAGATTTTCAGTGACTTAACAAAAGTTTATTTCTGTTTTATTAAATAAAAGGAAAGAATCAATCATTTTGCATTGTCTGTATATATTGTCTTCCAGAGTACCCAAATAATTGCTAAGGGAATGTCGACTTCTTAATAGACAAATTTGAGCTAATAAATACAGAAGGACTGATAGAATTTAAAAATCATTTAGCAAGGATGCCTGGCTGGCTCAGTCTGTGGAGCATATGACACCTGATCTCAGGGTTGTGAGTTCAAGCTGTATGTTGGGCATAGAGCTTACTAAAAAAACCAGTCAACCAACCAAAAAACAGGTATCAACCCCTAATGGGATAATAAACCTAGGCAACGATCATCTGTGGATGCTAAAACCATCTCTAAAGGGATGCAGAAGGTGGTGCTAGATACTCCACCAATGACGTATTTCTTGCAAAAGATGTGGCTTTCATTGTATGCAAGCCTCTAGGTTTCATTGCCACTTTATAAAAAATACAGTGGATAGAAAATCATCATCAGAAGAACACATAGCATCAGTTTGCAAACAGCCAAATCCAGAAAGCGGGAAAGTTGACAGTTCATATGACTGTCTTTTTTTTTTTTTTTTTTTTAAATGTTTGTTTATTTTAGAGAGAGCCCTCAAGAGTGGAGGAGGTGCGCAGGGGAGGGGTGGGGGGAGCGGGGCAGAGGATCCGAAGCAGGCTTTTGCTTGTCTGCAGTGATGGCGGCAATCCCAGTGAGCAGCTCAAACTCGCAAACCTCAAGATCATGACCTGAGCCGAAGTGGGATGCTCAGCCAATTGGCTGAGCCACGCAGGCGCCTGGATGCTTGTTTTCAACAGATACATAGCCTAGGGTAAAAAGAAAGAATAGATAGCCTTTAGAGATAAAGGAAGGCCAGAGAAGCACATCAGCTAAATGTACTGTGTGGACCTTCCTTGCTTGTTCCTTATTTGAACAAGCAACTGTACCAAGACAGTTTGAGATAACTGAGATCATTTGAATAAGGACCAAGTAGTAAATGACAGTAAGGAATTATTAATTGTGTTAGATACGACAATGCTATTTTGGTTTGTTTAAAAAAAAAAAAAAAGAAAGAAAGAAAAGCAGAAGTCCTGGGGAGCCTGGCAGGCTCAGTTGGAAGAGCATGCAGCTCTTGCTTTTGGGGTTGTGAGTTTAAGCCCCATGTTGGGTGTAGAGATTACTTAAAAAAAAAAAAACAAAAAAAAAACACTTAAAAAAAAAAGGGTTCCTTAAAAAAAACAAAACAGAAGTCTTTATCTGTAAGAGATACACACTGAAGTATTTACAGATGAAATGATAATAGTTAGAATTTGCTTTAAGTTTCTCCAAAACAAGTGGGTAGCATAGGTGAAATGGAACCGTTTTGGCAAAACATTACTGTTAAATCTGAGTAGTAGGGATTTATTAAAGTATTGTAGGGGTGGAAAATTAGTTTTCTTTACCTTTTTGAGGTCTTAGCTGAGACCCCTGTAATAAAAGACAGATTGAAAACAAGAGGGGGGCCCCCTGGATGGCTCAAGCATCTGACTCTTGATCTCAGCTCAGGTCTTGATCTCAGGGTCATGAGTTCAAGCCTCATTTTGGGTTCTGTGTTGGGCATGCAGCCTACTTAAAAAAAAATAAAAGCAGTTAAAAGATAAAGTTTATTCATATGTATACCTCATGTGTACATGAAGATACCCAGGGAAAATGAATTAACTCAGAAGTGGATTGGAACTCTGGCTTATAGGGGCGCCTGGGTGGCTCGGTTGAGTGTCTAGCTTCAGCTCAGGTCATGATCTCACAGTTTGTGGGTTCAAGCCCCGCATTGGGCTCTGTGCTGCTGGCTCAGAGCCTGGAGCCTGTTTTGAATTCTGTGTCTCCCTCTCTCTCTGCTCCTTCCCCGCTCATGCTCTGTCTCTTTCTCTCTCTCTCTCTCTCTCTCTCTCTCTCTCTTTCAAAAATAAATAAAAACATTAAAAATTTTTCAAAAAAAAAAAAAAAAGAACTCTGGCTCAACAAAGAGCAATACATTTTTGGAGAAATGACTGGACAAAGGAAAGAACTTTTAGGCTTCAAAGGGCAGCAAACTGTGGGAAGGTAAACTAATGGCAGATAAAGTCCCATTAGTTATGTTAGGTCCCTCTGGTGCTGTCTCCAGGCTGATAGGGTCTAAAATTGTCTCCCTTGATTAACTTTTGTCCTTCCTGGTAGAGAGGGAGGAACACCTTTAAAAATTTATGTCCTGCTTTTAGACACAGAGAGGGAGGGCAAGGAGCTTTTCTTTTAATTTTTTCCTATCTCTTTTTTTTTTAATTAAAAACATTTTTTTAATGTTTATTTTTTTTTGAGAGAGACAGTGTGAGCAGAGAGAGAGAGAGACACAGACTCTGAAACAGGCTCCAGGCTCTGAGCTGTCAGCGCAGAGCCTGATGCGGACTCGAACTCATGAACCATGAGATCATGACCTGAGCTGAAGTTGGATGCTTAACCAACTGAGCCACCCAGGCCCCCCATTTTTTAAAAAATGTTTTTAGTGTTTAATTTTGAGAGAGAGGGAGAGACAGAGTGCGAGTGGGGGAGGGGCAGAGAGAGAGAGGGAGATCCAGAATCTGAAGCAGGCTCCAGGCTCTAAGCTGTCAGCACAGAGCCTGATGGCGGGGCTCGAACTCATGAACTGTGAGATGATGACCTGAGCTGAAGTCGGACACTTAACCTACTGAGGCCACCCAGGCGTCCCAAGGAGCTTTTCTTACATCTATTCTTAATTGCTTTTAAGTCCAAAATTATTATGCAGAATAATCAAAAGTAGCATATTTTGGGGTGGTAAATTCCGCTACCTTTTAGTGTCCTCTCTACTTTTGTGTGTATTTGCAACTTTCCATAATAAAAGGTTTAAAACTAGGAACAAGCAGGCAGAACAACTAAAGGGGCAGCCGCTTTGCATTGTTGGTCTGGAACCCCAGTCCACTCTGTTGCCTTATGGTCATCCTTGCATCATCCAGCCAGCAGACAAGACAGAAGGCTGAATGCAAGGCCACATGCTTTCTTACTGCCTGGCACAGACATGGCACATCGCTTCTAGTCACGCGCCACTCAGGAGTGCTGGTGCACAGTTCTACTTAGGTGCAGGTGGACAGAGAGCATCTCACTGCCAAGTACGCCCAGGAGGAAAGAGAAACTGGTTTGGAGTATACATGGCCAGTCTTTGCCATTGACCCACTCTGTTTTCAGAGAATATTCCTTACAGTCCTATCTTTGTTCTCCTGCTAGACCACAGTCCTTTTTTTTTTTTTTAAGTTCATTTTTCCATATTTGCTAAGTCCCAATTCTAACCCAATTCCATTTGTGAAAACTCTTGCTCCTTTCTGCTGAGGATGATTTAGTAGGGTCTGTTGTATTCCCTGACCCCCACTTTACAGGTCTCTTTCTAAAGTCAATTACTTTTTGTTGGAGATTGATGCTAAAAATCCAGGACCTAAGAGGTCCCTGAATCCCAGCTGTAAATCACAGTTGATTAGCTCTGTCTGAAATAGTGATTTGGGCACCTGTGTTGTAAACAGAAAGGTCTGGAAGCCCTCTCAGACCATCTAACCTCTAGTTGCCCCTCCTCCCATGCTTTCTCTCACATGGTCCTTGTTATTCTTCACTGTGGTCTTTACTCTTTGAAATTACCTTGTTTGTTTCTTTGTTGTGATGATTGTCTGTCTCACAGACCTTCCAGTTGAGAAAGTGAGAAAGAACTGGGAGCCCAGGATCCTGAAAAAGGGTTTCTGAAGCTCTGAGGTCTCTGCCAGCTTTCAAATTCGGTCAAAGGTGCTTGGATTATCACTATGATTGTTGAATGGGGAGGAATGATTTAACATAAGCAATCCCACCCCACCCCCCACCC
>NW_024412418.1:3297223-3373168 GCF_014898765.1 Herpailurus yagouaroundi | reverse complement strand
GATGCAGGGGTCAGACTCATGAACCGCGAGATCATGACCTGTGAGCTGAGGTAAGCGAAGACGCTTAGCCGACTGAGCCACCAGGCACCCCCAGTTTTGTTTTTTTTTTATTATTATTGACTTATTTTTGAAAGAGAGGGAGAGCGAGAGAGACAAAGAATCCCAAACAGGCTCTGAGTTGTCAGCACAGAGCCCAGTGCGGGGCTCAAACTCCTGAATGGTGAGATCATGACCTGAGCCAAAGTTGGATACCTAACTGACTGAGCCACCCAGGCGCCCCTGTCTTACAGTTTTATATGGTACCAGGCTTTATGCAACTCTTTCATACCCATTATCTCATTTAATCCTCACAGTAATAGGTATTACTAGATATTGGAGCAAATAGATACAGTTCCATCAAGGAAACCAAAGCTCAGAGGTTAAGTGATCTGCTGAAAGACACCAGCCAGTTTGCTGCAGGGGTGGACCCTGACTGGTGGTTTTCCCACTACATCTTAGCTGACTGCAGTTATTTCCTTTTTTCCCCCTTTTCCTTAATGTTTATTTATTTATTTTGAGCGGTGGGGAGAGGCTGAGAGAGAGAATCCCAAGCAGGACCACTGCTTGGAGCAGAGACGCCTAAGGCGGGGCTTGAACCCACGAACCGTGACATCGTGACCTGAGCTGAAATCAAGAATCTGAACCAACTGATGCTCAGCCAACTGAGCCTCCCAGGCGCCCCTCCGGTTCTTTTCTGTCTTTGCTGACACCATTCCCAGAGTGGAGCTCTGCTGGGTTTTCTTCCCTTTTTGGCTCCCTTCCCCACCCACATCATCTCTGTTCATGGCATTTCCTGTCACTTTGGTTCTCTTCCAGAGAGAAGTAGAGATCCTGATGTTCCTCAGTGCCATTGTGATGATGAAAAACCGCAGATCTAGTAAGTGTAGCCTGCACCTCAGCTTCTCGAGGTTGGGACTAATGCCCTCTGGTCGTGCTTTCATTCTTATTACGCGAGGGGCATGATTTGGTGAAGGAGTCCCACATTCCGCGCCAAGGCTGAATTTGATCTTGAACTTTTATCCTCTCCCCCCTCTCCCGATCCAAAGTACCACAGGAAGAGAGACAAACGGGATATAGGAGTATGCAGCCCAGCCTGACCTGTGACATCTTTGTGTTTCAGTCACTGTGGAGCAACATATAGGCAACATCTTCATGTTCAGTAAAGTGGCCAATGCAATTCTTTTCTTCCGTCTGGATATTCGCATGGGCCTGCTTTACATCACACTTTGCATAGGTAAGGAGATTGGTCGTGGGACCCGAGTTCCGACCCCAAACAGGCTTCTCCATACCCTTCTTCTGTATGTTGTACCTCATGAACTACGTGTGTGGCTCAGGTGAGAAGAATCTACAGAAACTGTAGGAAGAGAGAAATGTGTCCGTGGCCTGTGTGTGTCCACAAAGTGTATTCTTTGGTGCCTGAAATCTTCGAGTCGGTTTGCAAGTAAATCCCCTGCTGAAGGTCTCATATGTTTCCTCTGACATCTTTTTTCTGGTTAGTGTTCCTGATGACGTGCAAGCCCCCCCTGTATATGGGCCCTGAGTACATCAAGTACTTCAATGACAAAACCATTGATGTGAGTGCTCTTTCCTGTTTCTTGGGTCCCTCGTGGGTGACCTTGTATTTGTGCTTTTTCCTCGCTAGGAGGAGTAACGGTGCTTCAGGATGGTCCTTCAGTGAAGGGCCCTGCGGTTCATTACCAGAGCTAGGGAGCGGTGGGGGGAGAGGGAAAGCCAGGGGGAGGAATCAGACCCGGGAGCCCGTGTGGTCCAGCTCACTGTTTCTTCCCTGTGTGTGGCAGGAAGAGCTGGAGCGGGACAGGAGGGTCACCTGGATCGTGGAGTTCTTTGCCAATTGGTCTAATGACTGCCAGTCGTTTGCTCCTATCTATGCTGACCTCTCCCTCAAGTGAGTACTGCAGAGGGTGGGGGAGGAAGGGAACTGAGGTGCTGCACTCTCCCTCTCATTGTTTCTGGCCTTGATTTTTGCACATTGCAACCAAAGCCTTTTTTTTTTTTTTTTTAAGTTAACTCATTTATTTTGAGAGAGAAAGCATGCACACACACAAGTAGGGGACAAGCAAGAGATGGGGGGGAGAGAGAGGGAATCCCATGCAGGCTCCGCATGGTGGCACAAAGCCCGATGGGGGGCTCGAACTCACGAACTGAGAGATCATGACCTGAGCAGAGACCAAGAGTCAGTTACTCAACCCACTGAGCGAGCCACCCAGGTGCCCCAGCTAACGGCGTTTCTCCCCCCTCCCCAAGTATGTGGACTTCTTCCCTTGATTCATTCCCTTCTTTCACTATGTTAAATAATGTATTTTTCTCAGGTACAACTGTACAGGGCTAAATTTTGGGAAGGTGGACGTTGGACGCTACACTGATGTTAGTACACGGTATGTAAAGGCCTGGACAGAGGGTCTGAGCAATAAATCACTTTAAGTGACGTAGACAGATGCATTTACAGAGTACTTTCTGGGCCCTGTAGGTACAAAGTGAGCACGTCGCCCCTTACCAAGCAACTCCCTACTCTGATCCTATTCCAAGGTGGCAAGGAGGTCATGCGGCGGCCCCAGATTGACAAAAAGGGACGAGCTGTCTCTTGGACCTTCTCTGAGGTATCTGAAAGAGTGAGCGAACGGTTTGGAGAAGGGTGTGGAACAGTGGTAGGCTTTGGAGCTCCACTCTGATTCCTGGCTCTGCCACATGCCCCCTAGTTTTGAGAGAGGGCACTCGTTACCAGATTTAATTCCTGAATTTATTCAGCAAATTTGTTGTGCTTCTCCCATGTGCCAGAATTGCTAGTACTGGGGAACGGTTATTAGTTACGATTCAGTCTCAAAGGCCCTCGTACCCAGTCTGTAGGCCTGTGGATCACAGGGTTGTTTCATAGAGTACAAGTGTAGCTGTAATTCTTGGTACAGTGATGGCCACATAACAGGTACTTAACTAACTGTACAGGGTTGACTTTTCCAGTACCCAGAAAGGGAGAGTTAGGTTAGAGTTGGTTCTGTCCTCTCCTTCCTTCTCTCCTACACTGTGTTTAAATATTTCTGACTTCCTAGTAAGAACTCTCCTTTCCAACTGGAACCCTAATGTGTGCACCTCTTTTGCGCAGGAGAATGTGATCCGAGAATTCAACCTGAATGAGCTGTATCAAAGGGCCAAGAAGCTATCAAAGGCTGGAGATCACATCCCTGAGGAGCAGCCTGTGGCCCCAACCACCACGGAAGTGCCAGAGGGGGAAAGCAAGAAGGACAAATAGAATCCCTGCCTTCTCAGTGCTTCCTCACCTTTGAGGCCCTGCCACCTTTGAGGCCCTGCCCCTTCTGTAACCACAGGCCCTGCCTGAGGCCTGGGCCTCTTATTTATGTTTCCCCTTTGGCTCTGCCTCAGTCAGGCAGGGTGCTGCTTCTGATTTTAAAGAGGCTTTCAGGGAATTGACAGGCACCCTCCGGGAAGGCCTCCACTGCTGTGGCCAACTTTCACTGGAAGGAGGGAGAGATCTCTGATGATGGAGGAGGAAATGCTTGCCTTCCAAGCTTGGGTCCGAGTATCAGCTGCTGTCCACCACTCACATGTCTCCACCGTGCGGTGTTTTCATCCTTCCTCTTAGTGGACCTGCACAGTCTGCCTAGATTATATTAAGCCTAACAGAAAATGCCTAGGTATGGAGTCTGCACTAGGATTTTTCCCTCAAGGACCCTTACTTCTTTAGGCATTTCTGGCTTGGTCTGTGGCCTTCATTAATAAGGCTAACTTTGTCATTGGTCCCCAGGAGAAACCTTTAACCACTGAGCTTACTCATTGGAGATAGTTTTGAATAATCCCCCTAATTTTTGGAGTTTGGGAGGAAAGGGAATAGGTTTGAGACGTTCCTTTGTATGGTGGGGCTCAGGAGAAAGCCGCCCTTGGGCAGGTATGAGGTTTCACTTAGTCTCCTACCTACTCCCAACACCCAGTTGATGGTTTTCAATAATAAAGACTGGGATTTCCTTTTGATTGCGCCTTTGTGTGTTCCTAGCCTATTAGAAAGGCCTGGCAACTGCAGAGGAAGTGTGTACCTCACCTGCCTGGCATTGGTTCCCAGGATCCGGGAGAGTTGGGGAAGACTAGTTTCCGTAATCTTAGAGTCCTGACCTCGCCAAGTTAGTTTGTGGGTTTTGTTTGGGATTGGTGCGCGGGTTCCCAAGGAGGTGGTGGGGCGTGGGGCGTGGGGCGTGGGGGGTGGGGGGCGGGGGGGCGTGGGGCACGCTCTTTAGCCGGACGGATGGTTACAGAAAGGCCTGTGCGAAGCCCGGCTTGTTTTCAGAGCTACCTAGTCGGCGATCCTCCCGAAGTGCGGTGGCTCCGTCGGGGGCTGCCTGTACCTTACCCCCCTCCGCGGGCAGTGGTTGTGCCCAGGGAACTTTTTCCCCTTCCCCAGCCCCGACCGTGAGCAGAATGGTTGTGCCCAGGGAGCCCCCCCCCTCCGGGCTCCAGCTGGGTGGTTGCGCCCAGGGCCCCACCCCCACCCCCAGGCCGCGGGCTGAGTGGTTGTGCCCAGAGAACCCGCCTCCAGGCCACGTGTGCGCCCCGGCCACGCTTTCCGCAGCGAGGGAGGGGCTTGGTCCTGGCGGCGGGTTTTCTGGACTGTGGTTTGGGGCTAGAGCGGCTCCGGCCGGAGTCCTCGCCCCCCCTTGGTGCCCGAGTCTCCACCCTATTCCCCCCAGGTCGGCCCGGCTCCCGGCTCCATGGCTTCCCGCGGCAGGAAGCGGAAGGCCGAAGCGGAGGTGGTCGCGGCGGCGGAGAAGCGGGAGAAGCCGGCGGGCGACCGGAAGAGAGTGGAGGAGGCGACCGTCGTGATCGAGCATTGGTGAGGGGCCTGGAGAGGCACGGGGAGGCGGGCCAGGGCACACCAAGGCCCCGGCCTCTGAGCTTCCCCGTCTCTCCCTAGCACGAGCTGACGCGTCTACGGGCGCAACGCCGCGGCCCTGAGCCAGGCGCTGCGCCTGGACACCCCGGAGCTTCCGGTGGAAGTGAATCCTGCCAGGCCTCGGAGGGGCAGCTTCGAGGTGACGCTGCTGCGCCCGGACGGCAGCAGTGAGTGGGCGCCCGGGACCGGGGGCAGGCGGGAAGCGCCGGTCTCAGACCGCCGGCCCTCGGGATGTGGGGGAGAGGCTGGTGCACGACCGAGTGACTTCGCTCTCGGTCTTTTCCCAGGTGTGGAGCTCTGGACTGGGATTAAGAAGGGGCCCCCACGCAAACTCAAGTTCCCTGAGCCTCAAGAGGTGGTGAAGGAGCTGAAGAAGTACCTCTCGTAGGGTGTTTTGAGCAGAAGTCCTCACGCTGAGGTTTGAAGGGGGCGGGAGGGGTGGATTGTGGCTCTTTGCGAAGCAGCCCTCCCTCTACCCCATATCACACGGGATCTACCACTCGTAACTCTTCTTGCTCTCAGGATGTCCCCTTATTACTGATAGGAAAGCTAGAGAAGTCGGCAATAAAATTGTTTCTTATCAGTGTGCTTTTGGCTAAACTGCACGTTTCACTGTCCTTGAGCTAAGTCGTAGGATGCTGATGGTAATGTAAATGACCCTATAGAAGTGCAATTTGTGCCCTTGGAAGATGCGGTTGTCCTTCTCTTGATCCCGTGGGAGAACCACTGTACTGTCACTCCTGGCCCAAGGATCTGACTGGTTTTTTATCCCTAATGCTCCTGCATGTTGTCAGGCACTGACAGCTGACTGATGAGCTGAGTGAAATGTGGCGGTAGGATGCAATCCTTGAACTCTCCTGGGTTTGTGGGCTCCAGGGTGGGGGACACATCTTTCTCAGGCTTTAGGATTGCCTGGGCCCCTTCTCTAACCCTTTTTTCCCTTCTCATGTTCACAGCCTTCGGTCCCTGGTGACGTTTGGAGCATTTATGACGGGACATGGCCAAATTTCAGTCATGTGCCTGAAGCCCTGGTTTCTTCCCCTCCAGAAATGATGGTTCAGTTGTGAGGCAGCCCTCTAGTAAGGCACTGAAAAGTTCTTGGATTTGGTTTGCCTAATAAAAATTGAAACAAAGTATTTGAGTAATAACTTGATGTTATGGTATTAGATGGACAGAGCTCAGCCTTTTGTGGGATTGGCTCCCTTTCTATTTTTCATATTCTAAGGTCACCAATTATCCTGGAGCTCCTAGGCTGTCTGGCACAGCATGTGAAATACTTGCAAAAACTATGGGAAAAAAGTAAATTTATTTTTTTTAAAAGCATGTATTTCTTTTTAACTCACTTCTTCGAAGTGATGATGGGAGTTCTATCTTTTTGGCCCCTGCAGAGGTTTGACTGGAACTTCAATAATGGATTGAATAAGACCCACAGTAGGTACTGGAAAATGTTCTGTCACTCTTACCCAGTTGTCCCACCTCAGCACTGTTTCGAACCTTCTGAAACGCTTTGTTTCAGAGGGTGTTTTTTCTCATTTATTATTAAATTAGCAGTGACTAGAGGTCTTATGACTTAGGATACCTGGCGTTGGTTATTTATGACCTAGTAGATTTGGGGACCACACAGTTTATAGTTTGACTTATCACTAACTGGAAAATAGATTACAAAGAAATAAGATGGTTCAGGTTCATAATTCTGTACCCATGGTACTACTTCTGCTTGGCTCCCGAAGCCTGGGGAGGAGAGGAAGGGACTGACCAAGAGCTGGGAGTACACCCGCCTCTCCTGCTAAGGGGACAGGGCACGTGCTAGCCTCTACCAATACACCTTTTGCTAGTCAACATTTCCCACCCTCCCCCTGCCGCTAACCTGCACTACCTGTTCTATGTTAGTATGTCTACCTCTGTGTCTGACTCTGAGGAAGGGTCGGGCCACACAGAAGGAATACCCGTGGGCACCAGCCTCCCCTCTGACGTCCAGTCCACAACATCAATCTCTTCCTCTTCCGAGCTGGCAGGAAGTGGGTCCAACAATCCGGAGTTGCCAAGTTCCTCCTTGCCTGCCTCTGGAGCAGGGTATAATACCTCATCCATACTTAGGGACACTTCTGGCCTAGCTTCCATCCAGTTTGAACAGGGGGGTGAGAGATCCTCATAGGACCTTTGAGGAACGTCGAGAGAGTCAATGTGGAGAAGCTTCTCTCTCTGACCATCCAGTGGCTGGGAACTGGTAATTTCCAGATCCGGAGTCCAAGGGCTTCCTACTGAAAGTACCCCCTCTTCACTCACCTCAGAGGGCATGACAAGGGGGCTGAGGGACTCATCTGGCTCTTTGTTCTCAGAGGGCACGACAAGGGGGCTAAAGGGCTCTGTTGGCTCTTTGTTCTCCCCAACAGGTTCCTTTTCCAATCCTGTGAGCTCCCTGGGCCAGAGTTCCACGTCTGGCAGACACCATTCCTCCCCTTCGATCCAGTTCTTTCCTGTATCTGCCAGGTGATAATTAGGGGTCCTGCAGCCCTCGGCTCCAGGACTCTCCAGAGACCCTGTGCGGGGCTCAATGTCTGAGCCACAGAGCATGAAGTCCAGGATCTCCTCCAGCTCACTGGTGGCAGCGGCACTGGTGATGCGGTACTCCTCAGCCTCGCACGGCTGCCCCAGCAGGGCTGCGTCAAACGCGTAGTGCTCTCCGCAGTCCATATCCAACCCGGGCTCCTTCCCTACCGGCTCTGGACTGGACCCAAACTCAGACTTTGCCACTGGGTGGTCTGGGGAGTGGCTAGCAGAGAGCAGGAGATCTTGTAGCCTGGAGCACACGGGGGAGTCCTGACACCGATCTACTCTGGCAGATAACGTTTCCTGCTGGTTCATGGAGGATGGCTGCGTCCCTGAAGGCTCTTCCGAGCATTCAGGTTCTGGGATCTGAGGGCTCTCTTGAGAGTTTTTGAGGGGAGGCTCTTGTACCACTTCCCAGCACGTCCCGTTGACAATCTTCCGAAGTTTCACCCTTCCAACCTGCCCCTCCTCTGCAGAGTCTGAGTTTTGTGCCCTGACTTCAGGGCTCCGCTTCTTGTTCCCACCTGTGTTTCCAAGACCAGATGGGCTTGGGATGCTTTGGAGAGGACTGGCTCTCCCTGGCTTCTCCTTGTCTTCTGGTCCTTTATTTATACTCTTCTGCCGCCAGAGACGCCGGCCAGGGGCTGTCGGTACTGAGCTGGGTCCACTCACAGTGCTGGAAGGCTTGGGTGTACAGACATCAGGAGATGGTTTTGAGCGACTCAATCTGATCTTTCTGGGCAATAGTCGCTCATCCACAGAGGGGTACATACCAGGCGGGGAAACTGCTGTAGGAGCAAGGGCAGAGTCGCTCTTGTTCTCTTTAGGTCCCTGACTGTGGCTTGATGGTGAAGAGCTTTTTTCTTGTGGAGTTGGGCAAGCTCTGGCCTTCCTCTTGAGCAGAAGATTGCCAGATGAGTTCTCTGTGTTCTGTTGGTTGCTTTTCTCCAGGGGTCCCTCCTCCTTTCCCAAGGACTTCAGTCTCACTAGTCCAAGAGGACAAGGAGTCTGGGTCACAGGCAGTGGAGTCCGAGGGCGGCGGGTGGATGCCACCACCCTGGCAGAGATTGGTGCAGGACTTGGAGGTTGTAAGCACTCCCGGTTCAGTCTTCGGCCCGGGGGGGCCTTCACCAACTTGCCACCCTCTAGCTGAAGGGATTCTAGCTCAGAGACACGGAGCTGACGGGCAGCAGAAAGCACATCCTGGGCTTCTTCTCGAGATACTTCCATCTCTGAGGTATACAAGAAGTCCACCAGCTTCCTGAGTGTCCTGATCTTCAAGCCCCCCAACTCCAGGACCACCTTCCGACCCTGAGCTGGCCTCTCCCGCTGCAGGCGCTCTGTGAAGAAGGGGCTGCAGGCTGACAGGATGCAGCAATGGGCTGGAACTGCCTCACCTGGAAGGAAATCCAAACACTTTTGTTATTTCCTGCAAACTGGCATGTTCACAGGCTAAGCAGAGTCTTTACTACCCAAACGTGCTGCTCCTTTCAACTTCCTTCCGTGGAAGTTCAACTAGAAGTCTGTTCCTTCTGTTTGTCTGGAACCTTCTGACATTACCTAGTTAACTCACTTTTTATCCTTCAAAATCTAGTTTAGACATCACTTCTTCCAGAAAGCCTTTCCCCACCCCACTTCCAGTCTAGGTTAGCTGCTCCCGGGCACAGAGAGGTACTCTAGCTATCAGAGCACTTAGCTATCAGTGTTAGAACCATCCATCTCCTTCACTAAAGTGAAACTCTGAGGACAGAGACCATATCTATCTTGTTCGCTAAGATATACCCACTGCTTCACACAAAGGAGGGCATCAAATTTTTGACTCACAAGAATTAAAATTTTTTTACAGAAGCTGCTTGTGGTCTAACAGAATATGAGCTTTGGATGCATATAACCAGGGTTCATTTCTCTCCTGACCTCTTAGGCACTGCCTACCAGGCAGTTGTCTATTGTGAGCCACCTTCTTTATGGGCACTTCCCTGTCAATCTTAGTTGGTATCTCTCATGACTTCAGTTTCCAAAGGCTTGATGCTGACTCCCAGGTCCTACCTCTGCCTAGATACCTTTCCCAAGACACTGAACATGCCATAACCTGCATCAACCTTTCTAGAAGGTGAACTCCATTCCTCAACCCCAAAACCTCCCGTTTCTTACTTCAGAATAAGTATGCACTTTTCTCCCAAGCCTGAAAACTAGAAGTCGTTGTTCTCCTTTACTCATTGTATCTAATCAAACATATTAAATTTATTTTTATTTATTTTAAATATATCTCTGTATAGAGAGATATACATAGATCTATAGATAAATACATATATTTTAGTAATCTCCCAACATGGGGCTTGAATTTACAACCCTGAGATCAAGAGTCACATGCCCTACTGACTGAGCCAGCCGGGCACCCCCAAACATTAATTTTGTTTAAAAAGCAACTATTTCTTGAGTCCTTCTTGCATGCCATATAATGTACTAAGTAAGGGTTTTACCAGTATTCATTTATTCGATCTTCACTGGAATCCTGTGAAGCAGCTGTTCTTACAGATGAGTAAACTGTGGCATAGCTAAGTAATATGCCCACCACAATTACATGGTTAGCAAGTCACAGGGAGAGGATTTGAATCCAGGGAATTTGTCTACAGAGCCTATGCCCTTAACTGCAGCAAGTTTTGTAAATTCTTTCTGATTATAAACCATACATTTCTATTCTCAATGCCTTAGTTTAGGCCACCATTCCTTCTCTTGGATTCCAAAATAGCCCTCTATCTGGGCTCAACAACAATCCAATAATTCTTCTCATGCAGCCCAAGTGTTATTTCTAAAGCTTGGGCCTTTTACATGATCATGACCTTCTTCTGAAAACCGATGAATACATTTTCCAATGTTCTGAGGACAAGACTTGCTTCCTTTGCATAACACTTCAGACCTTACATTGCTAATTCTCTAGCCATATCTCTGATCAATACGCTTGCAGTCTGCACTCTAGCCATAGTGAACCACTCGCAAATCCCTGGTCACATCTATGTACATGCTGTTCTCCATGCCTGGGGAAATCTTTCCTCACTTCCTTCTACTTGTTTGTCCTCCAGATCTCAGCTGAGGGGTTATTTTCTCCAAGAAAATCTCCCTAACCACTGTCCCCGAACCTCAAGTCTGGGAAGGTACCCCTCTCATGTGCTCCTCCATCATCCTTTACTTACTCCTATACTGCACAGTTACTTGGATGCACTGGTTATCCGAAGGTCTCCCCTTTACATGATTTTTGTACAAAGAGGGACTTTATCTTCATATATACTATATGCCCATGCTAGTACACTGTTCTAGTATACAACAGGCAATTGTGTTTTTTAGTATGAATTAAGGAATGAATCCCAATTCTGTGCTTACTAAGAGAACCAACAGGCAAGTCGCTTAACTCTCTAGGCCTTGATTCGCTCATCTTTAAGATTGGAACCACATAATATTTTACCTCATAAGGCTGTCTTAAGAATCAAATGAGACACTATACTGGATGTACTCTGCAAACTGTAGAGTGCTACACAATGTTGGTTGTCATAATTTTTTTTTTTTAACGTTTATTTTTGAGACAGAGAGAGACAGAGCATGAACGGGGGAGGGTCAGAGAGAGAGGGAGACACAGAATCTGAAGCAGGCTTCAGGCTCTGAGCTGTCAGCACAGAGCCCGACGCGGGGCTCGAACTCACAGACCGTGAGATCATGACCTGAGCAGAAGTTGGATGCCCAACCGACTGAGCCACCCAGGCATCCCTCATAATCCTTTTTTATAAATGAAGAAACTGAGCTCCCGAGAGAGGAGTGGGACTTACTTGCCCATTTGCCACTTTGTTACTGAGTAACAAAACTAAGACTTAAAAAAAAAAAACTAGGGGCGCCTGGGTGGCGCAGTCGGTTAAGCGTCCGACTTCAGCCAGGGCACGATCTCGCGGTCCGTGAGTTCGAGCCCCGCGTCAGGCTCTGGGCTGATGGCTCAGAGCCTGGAGCCTGTTTCCGATTCTGTGTCTCCCTCTCTCTCTGCCCCTCCCCCATTCATGCTCTGTCTCTCTCTGTCCCAAAAATAAATAAATGTTGAAAAAAAAATTAAAACAAACAAACAAACAAAACTAAAACTCTGATTCCTAGTGTTGGGCCTTTTACATGATTCCAGGCTCTACTTCATGCTGCTCGACCATTGTAAGTGTAAAGGGAAGGAGTGGAAATTAACTATTTTTAGGTCTAACAACAAACAACAAAACCCACCAATTTTAAGATGAGAAAAGTAAAGCAGCAGCTTGACGAGAAAATGGGAAAATAAGTAACAGTATTATTTAACACTTACATTGTGCTCAATTCATGAAGAACACCGTTCTGAGCGCTGTATGTTAACTCCATCTTCACAATCATCCTCTTACAATATTATCCATCTTTTACAGAATTTCTAGGCTTACTAAACTTTACAATTAGTTTCACGATTTAAAAGAAAAAGAGCACAGTCTCCTATTCATTCTTGAAAACAGCCAACTGTCCTCGAAACAAACAGTTCTTTTTTTTTTTTTTAATTTTTTTTTCAACGTTTATTTATTTTTGGGACAGAGAGAGACAGAGCATGAACGGGGGAGGGGCAGAGAGACAGGGAGACACAGAATCGGAAACAGGCTCCAGGCTCCGAGCCATCAGCCCAGAGCCTGACGCGGGGCTCGAACTCACGGACCGCGAGATCGTGACCTGGCTGAAGTCGGACGCTCAACCGACTGCGCCACCCAGGCGCCCCAAACAGTTCTTTACCAAATAATGTACAATACTCAAAGGTGATGATAATACCTTTTCTTGGTTTTGTGCTCTACTCCCTGGCCCTGAACTCATTTTATCTTATTCCATCGTGAGTATCCTATATTGAGTGGCTTTTCAAGCGGGTCCCCACCAGTCTCTTACCTTCTGCCTGCAGAAGGACATCACAGAACACACCACTCTGTTGCTGGTGATGAAGCTGCACAAAAGCCAACCGCAGAAACCGGGGATTCCTATATAGGATTTTGGAACTGGCAGGAGAGCACATGTTGGTCTCTTAACCTACGTTTTCAAAGATCAGATTCCTGTGGACGAGATAGTACATTTCAGAGGAATGGCTGCACCTAATTTGCTTTTTGTCTTTGAAATGACAAGGAAATTTTGAAAGTGAGAGAGAATAGCCGTGAGTCGAGTTACCATAAGCCCAGAAATTGTGCCAAGGGTATCTCAACAAAGAATTTCATAGTGGTTACATGTAGGAGCTCAGAAGCATGTGCACATTTGAATCTTAGTTCTGTTATGTATTAGCCTAGCTGTATAATCTCAGGCAATTGACCTAACTTTTCTGAGCCTCACTTTTCTCATCTATGAAATGGTAATGATAACAGTACTTACCTGGTAGGGCTGTTTTACGGGTTAAATGAGTCAATGCAGGTAAAATTGCTTAGTACTGTGAGTGCCTGGCACATAACAACTATCACTTCCAAAACGGTAGCTGTGGTTGGGGCACCTGGGTGGCTCAGTTGGTTAAGCATCTGACTCTTGATTTCGGCTCAGGTCATGATCTCATGGTTTGTGAGTTTGAGCTTCGTGTCGGGCTCTGTGCTGACAGTGCAGAGCCTGCTCGGGATTCTCTCTGCCCTGCCCCTGTTCTCTCTCTTTTTCAAAATAAACAGATAAACTTAAAAAAAAAAAAAAAAAGGTAGCTATTACCATTATGCTTAAACCTTCTTCATTCACGTTACCACTGAGACTCAACACCAATAATGCTGACAACTCCTATTCTTCCCGAGCACCACACTTCTGAGTTCCATGGGTATAGTCCCCAATTTAACACTTTTAAAGAAACAATATAGAACATAAAATTCTCTAGGAGGTTGTATACAACCTTCTTTTCTTTTTGAGCTCACTCTATCACACTAACCAGCAGAGGGTGCACAGTAAAGAAAAGCAGGTGCTGGACTCCGTGGGAAGGTCTCTCACAGAAAGAAATAAGGACGTTGCCACCCTTGCTTCAGATGTTCTTGACCAAAGCGAGCCTCACGCGGCCTGGAAACTGGCAAAGGATTTGGCCGTTCGGTTTGTCAGTCTGGTTAATCACCTGGCTAACAACGGAGCAAGGATAATTAAGCATCCTTCCCTTCCCGAAACAAGCTGGCTATTCTGACTTCAGGCTCACTCCATTTCCAGCTTTTTGCACTGAAACCCCCACACTCACTGCACAGCTGGCGTTCCTTTCCTGGCATGCAGTTTTCTGTCAGGTGGCACCGACGGCTCTGAACGGTTCCCGTCAAACTATCAGGAAAGAAGGGGACGGAGAGGTGAATTCAGAAAGGGTAGGCTCCATGCCAATTTCAGCCGGAGAGCTGAAAGGGGCGGAGGATGGCAGCTCTTGCAAGGTCCCAAACATAGGCTCTGGGGAAGCTTCCCGATCCACCAAGCCCCCCGCCTGGCCCCCAGACCCGACCTGGAATAGCTCTGCAGAAGTTGCTCTTGGCGTCCTCTTGGTGCTCGGGTCCTCTGTCCAGCCTGCCTTGCTTCCTCCCAAAGTCGAGCCTTGCGTGGGGGAGGGGTAGCAGAGCGGCACAGGTGGGCCCACAGCCTGAGGGTTACACTCCGCGTCCAGAAGCAAGGAATCGGGGTTGGCGGGAAAAGCAGGGCTTCACAGCAGGCCCTGCAAGGCTGGGCGCCCCTCACGCTCTGGGCGCCCCGGCCCAACTCCTTTGAAGACAGACCTCTAGGCGCAAAGGTTTCTGGGAATGGAGCGTGAGGCTCCCGGAGGCCCGAATTCAGGGCTCGCCCTCACCACCACCTCCGGCCACACGAGCTTTGCAGCCACTCCCTGGTGCCCTCGTACCGCTGCGGGACCGGCACCCTCATGCACCGGCAGGTGGTGACAGCCAGGGCCTGAGGTCACGCGGCCAGCGCCACACACCTCGCGCTGTGGCCCTCGCGCACGGCGCGTCGCGGGGCCCGACGTCCTTCCTCCTCCCCCAGCCCGCGGGCTGACGTCTGCCTGAATACGTCATCCCCATTGGCCGAAGGCTCCTCAGGCGGCCAATCACAGGGGGAGGAGCGCTTTGGGCGGGAGGCTACGTCTCGAGGGACTTGAGGGCTGAGCCAAGATGGTCGGGCTGCAAGAGGTAGGTGGGAAGGCCCGCCCGGGAGGGTTTCTTGTGGAGGCCGTCTTGTCCCACGGCACTCGACGAAATCACAGGGAGGACAGGGTCAGGATTCCCCAGTAGGGCAGCCTCCAAGGCGGTTGAAGGACACCTCCGCCTTCCCTTTGAAGACGCTGAAGGGGCCCAGGCCCCGCTGAGGAAGGCGTCTCGGAGGAAAAAGCCTCTGGATGGCTCTCCTCGCACCTTGATCAGATCTTTCTAACCTTGATAGCTCCTTAGGCCAGGGATGTTCGGGAACAAGGCTGTTGGGCTAGTGTCTGGAATCCGGTTTTCACAGATCCCGCTCCACTATAAACTGGTGGGACCAAGGGGGTTACGGAACTTCGGGTGTGGCGGGGCCTGCAGTGGCCTTCCAGAGATGATTTAGTTAGCGCACCTCTTGACTGGCAGCAGCTGTTTTCAGGGGTGATGTAACAAATGATTTCAAGATTAAACATTTAGAGAGAATTGCCAGCCCACGTTATAAATCTGGACAGCGGTTCCTCCCCGTGTGTGTGTTAGGACCTGGGGCCTGGCTTCACTTCCACGCCCCGCGATGTCCAGCTCTAGGTGAAGACAGCTGAATCCAAAGCCATTGGTGACAGAGTGCGGCGAATTAAAACGGAGCAGCCTTCACGGAGGCCACCTGGAGACAGGACACGAAGATGCCTAAGACACGGGGAACCTGCAAAGGATCAGTGTAGAGAGGTGAGTAAAGTACGGTGCGCTCAAATACGGCTGTGAGTTCGAGCCCTGCGTGGGGCTCTGTGCGGACAGCTCGGAGCCTGGAGCCTGCTTGGGATTCTATATCTCCCTCTCTCCCTCTGCCCCTCCCCTGCTCACTCTGTCTTTCTTCGTCTCTGAAAAATAAATAAACGTTAAAAGAAATTTTTTTTTTAAGGATTTTTTTGGTTTTTTTTTTTTTTTTTTTTTTTGTATAGGATTTGAGAAGGTTGACAAATATGGGGGGATGGGGTGGATTTCCAAGTCAGGTAATATTTTCCTAGTTTGAGACCTCTGCTCTCAAGACGGAAAAAAGATCAAGGAACAGAAGACATTTTAGGTTGCAGTTATATTTTGAAGAGGAAGCAGTTCGTGAAAGGACATAAAACTTAGCAGAAGGAGGACACACAAGCAAGCAAAAAGAAGAAAAAAGAGAAGGCAGAACAATGCTTGTTTATGATATCTGTTACTGTGGAATCAAGACTTGAGTAGGTGGCTGGAGTACCAGTAGAGGTGATCCTGTGGGCTTGTAAGAAAAATATAAATATTATACCTCCTCATGAATTTATTGTTACTAGGATTAGATTAATTTTCAAGAACTGGAGAGGACTCCCTTCTTGGTTTCTGCTTTTTTAATCCAACACTATTGTAGTTAAATCTAGTGATAGTAGAATTTCTAAAAGGAATGATAAATGGCCATCCTACTCAGGGCTTCAAAAATGACAAACTTTTGATGGTAATATGTAGCCACCAGAGGGTAGAAAGGAGTAAAAATATTTTCTCTTCTTTTGTATGGATAGCCAGGGGCTTTTTTTTGTTTTTTTTTGGAGTTGAATTTTTTTTCATTTCTTCTCCTTGGCATTTATAGTTTCAGTCTATTTTAGAAGTAGAGTCAACACAGCACAGAACTCAGCCCTATATAATGACTTTAATATTTCTTATTTGTTTTTAATATTTCTTTTTTAAACACGGTATTATTTCCTAGCTCTTCCCTAATCTTTCAACGTTTTATGGTATCTTGTTTTTCTTTGTGTGTAAGTGCTGGTGGCTTGGGTGGGGGGAGTTAAACTTTGAGAGCTGTGAAACCGAGCACACCGAATGTAATATTCCATGCGGTAAAAACAAATGAAAGAAAGAAAAAAAAAAGAAAGAAAAAGCTCCGCAATAAAAAACAACCTTGTATCTCTAAACATATGCTCAATCCATTAACTTCTCCCCGTTTTCACTGTTACTACTGTAGTCAGCTTTGTATTACTGCAACTTGACCTTCAAACTAATTTCCTTGCTTTCACCCATACCCCCTCTCTAATCCATTTGACACATAAACAGCCAGATCTTTTCAAAATCTGAGTTAGAGTATGTCATTCTGCTGTTGAAAACCCTCACAGGCTTTCCTCTACCTAGGAATAAAATCAAGGGGCACCTGGGTGGCTCAGTCAGTTAGACCTCTGAATCTTGATTTTGGCGCAGGTCCTGATCTCCTGGATCATGGGGTGGAGTCCCGCATTGGGCTCTGCACTGACAGTGTGGGGCCTGCTAGGGATTCTCTCCCTCCTTCCCTCTCTGCCCCTCCCCCACTTGTGTGCATGAGCACTTTCTCTCTTTCTCAAAATAAATAAATATTTTAAACAAAGAATGAAATCAAACTCCTTTCTCTAACCTGTAGAATCTTTCATATTCTTATCACTCCCTCCTCATTTCGACACACTGCTGGATTCAGCATGTTTCAGCCTCACACTTGAGGACTTTGGCATTAGTAGTTACCAATGCTCCTATGTTCTTATGATTAGCTGCTTCTTCAGATTTCAACTTAAAGATTTCAACTTAGGGGCGCCTGGGTGGCGCAGTTGGTTAAGCGTCCGACTTCAGCCAGGTCACGATCTCACGGTCCGTGAGTTCGAGCCCCGCGTCAGGCTCTGGGCTGATGGCTCAGAGCCTGGAGCCTGTTTCTGACTCTGTGTCTCCCTCTCTCTCTGCCCCTCCCCCGTTCATGCTCTGTCTCTCTCTGTCCCAAAATAAATAAATGTTGAAAAAAATTTAAAAAAAAAAAAAAGATTTCAACTTAAATGTCAAACTCTCTGAAGAGTTTGTCCCTGACATCCAGGGTAGAATAAGCCACGAGTCATTATTATCAGTCTTTTTTTTTTTTTTTTAATTTTAATGTTTATTCGTTTTTGAGAGAGAGAGACAGAACATGAGCAGGGGAGAGGCAGAGACAGAGGGAGACACAGAATCTGAAGCAGGCTCCAGGCTCTGAGGTGTCATCACAGAGCCCGATGCAGGTCTTGAACTCCTGGACTGCAAGATCATGATCTGAAATAAAGTCAGACACTTAACCAACTGAGTCACCCAGGTGCCCCTATCAGTCTGTTTTAAATCTCTGCGTAGTGTTACATCCGACATTTATTAATCTTGTCTCTCCCTCCACTAGTAAGCTTTCTGAGAGCAGGGAACTGGTCTACTCATTATGTTTGACATCTAGAAGGTACCTGGCTCACAGTAGGGACTAAGAATAATCCAAGTGGAACTCATCTTTTTGCTTTCGGTCACCTGACTGTAAAGAGTTTATCCCTCAGTGAGTATTGATCCTTGTGATGCTTTATTTGGAGACAACTATTTCAGATAAATTTAAATTTTAACTTTTTCATCACTAAATTATCTTTTTTTTTTTTTTAAAGTGGGCTCTCTGCCCAACGTGGGCTTGAACTCATGATCCTGAGATCAAGAGTCCCATGCTTTACTGACTGAGCCTGTCTCATGCTTTACTGACTCAGGCATCCCCTGAGTTATCTTTTTTGGTTTGTATATAACTTTATTTCAAATGTTATCTACAAATTCGTTACTATAAAATGACTTGCCCAGGATTACATAACTAGTAAGCCAAGAGACTTCATTCACTCACTCATCTGTTGCTAAATACGAGACATTAGGTTGAGCTCTGGGGTACACCATGAGCTAGAAAGATGCCATTCATGTCTTCATGGAGCTCATCTTCTGGTGAAGGAGACAGGAAAACACACACACTAAAGGAAGGCAAAATACTTGCAAGTTTTTAGTGATGATGTGAAGGAAACAAGACCAATCCATCTCTAGAAAAACATAGAATATTCTAAAATGTGGCTCTGATCTAGGAATTAATCAACGAACATTTCTTGTGCTGGTTGTTTTCCTTTGGCAGTCATCTTTGGCTTTTGAACTTGCTATGGAGGACCAGGAATACTAGATGGAAAGAGAAGTAGAAGATGTGATAAGATAGTAAGAGAAGGTTCCTAGATAATGAGGGTTAAAGTTCGTGCATGTCTCTGTTTAATGTATTAATTTCCCAATCTAGTTAGTTTGTTTAAAGCCCATCAAACAAGTGCTGTGATGCCTGTTTGGTCTTCTGGCCATTCTGAGAGAAATCCTTTTTTGGCCACTTTAGACCAGATATGAGGGGGTGGATAATGACTAGATTGCCTGATTAGAAGGGCACATTCGTGCTGAGGAGAATTCCAGTTTAAATAGATAAGGAAAGGTCAGATTATGGTTACTAAGGGTGACTTTAATGTATTGAGTGGGTAAACGTGGCACCTTGAAAGCAGATGAGGAACTTGGCTTTTATCCTGACCACGGTGTAGGGTGATGGAAAGAGCATGGGCTTTGGAGTCAGATCAATGAGGGGACCACTTCTTAGCCAGACGAACTCAGGCAAGTTTCTTCAGCTTGCTGAACCTTGATTTCCTCATTTGTGAAATGGTGGTAATACTATCTCCATGGTGGTGTTTTAGAAGTTAGAGATAATGAGTGCAAAGTGCCTTTCACATGATAGATGCTCTGTCATTGTTTGCTATTATCGGGCAATGGTGAGCCACTGAAGGTTTTGGGAGAGGGTAGATACTGGTAATAATAACTCATTCTTAGTGAGTTTATATTATATACTGTATGTTGTTTTAAGAACTTTATATGTGTTTTGATTCTCACAACAGTACTGTGAGAGATATAGTTATTATCTCCTCTTTATAGTTAAGGAAACAGAGGCTCTGAGAGATTATATAATTTGTTCAAGGTCACGTAGGAATACATTTACTTAAGTATGCTTGCAGGGAAGGAAGGTTTGAAGCCAGGCAGTCTGACTGCAGCACCTATGCTCTTAACTATTACTCTAGATTATGAAAACTTTATGAAGATTCATTTGGCAGCAGTCTACAGGCAGATTTTTCAGTAAGAGTAAAAAAGGAAATTTTCAATTCATCATTATCATTTTTCTTTAGTAACCACTGAATGACCATAAAATGCTAGTCTTTGTCAAACATGTAAAAAAAAAAAAAGTCCAATGTCTGTCCTTCATGGCCTAACAGTGTAAGAGCATATTAAGGATCATTTGCAGCTCAGAAAAAGAATACCTGTATAATCCTTTATGTGGGTTAAATGTAAAAAGAGAATGTACGAACTAGATCATCGTAAGCTTGAAGTGCACAAAGAAACTGAATTTTCTTAAAGTGAGACTTTTTCTTACACATGCTGTTATCTCCTCTAAATATATTTCTTACTGAATTCCATTTATTCTCCCCCTCAAACCCACATTATTTTGATTCGGGGACAAATGGGAAGACAGTGATTTTCTTTAACAGCCCAGTGGGATACAGCCTCCTACCAGTTGAAAGTATAGACACGAAAAACTGTTAACAAGTCCAACATCTATTTTTTTTCTCCTTAGCTATAATGCAGTTAAACCAAAACACCGAAATTGAGAGTTTACCTCAGATATTCCCTACCATCCAATCAATACATAGCGGTCCTGTTTCTAGGATTTTTCTCTCCTTCCCTTCCTGTCTTCTTTTGGGAAAATGCTTTGGGGTTGAAAGCAACAAACCAAATAGCAGCAGGCAAATCAAATCAGCTCTTCTCTTATTTCCCTACCCGGAAAGGAAGGGAGAGGAAGCAAGAACCCCACCATCAAAGAGAACTGGAGCTTAGGCGTGCCATCCTAAGGAGCCCTTGTTCCTTCGGCCCCCCTGGAGCTCTGCAGTAATTCCTCAGAGATTGTGTAGTCTCCACTTTAAATATAAATATATATATAAAACTTCCCCCTGTCTCTTTCTCTCCTCCTCTCTCTCCTTTTTTATTTTTTTAATTTCCTATAATAAAGTTTCCTATTGGATAAAATCAGCTCCCTGATTTATGCCTGGCTCCTATTGGAAGTTCTCAGGGGCTGACATCACTTAGGAAAGCGAGGGGGTAGGGCTGCCAGATCAGTTTGTCACCACCCAGGCTCCCTAGCCTTTGGCTGGGTGCAACTTCCATTTTAGGTGTTGGATCTGAGAGAAAAAAAAAGGAGAGAGAGAGAGAGAGAGAGAGAGAGAGGGAGAGAGAGAGAGGGAGAAAGAAGAGCAGGAAAGATCCTGATCCTGAAAGGAGGAAGAAGTGGCGAAAAATCAAGTACCCTGCTGGATTTGTCTTTCTCAGCACATTGACGAAGCCTTGGGTTTCTTTCTTAAAGGACTGGTTTTTAGAAGTCCACATTTGAGGTGTGTGCCTTTTTAAAAAATGTGTGTACAGACGGGTGAAGGAGGATAAGCCAAGTCGAATTTTTGTCTTACGGTAACCAGAGGGAAGTTAAAAACGAGAGCTTCTGCTGTGCTGACGGGTGACTTTTAAGCAATTGTTATTTTTTCTTTCTACTTACTTTGGGGGAATTTTGGTATTTTATTAGATTAAAAAGTAAAATATTCAAGACCCAGAAACAAACTTGTAAGCTCTCTCTAACATAGGGAGACGATTAGATCCAGAGGGGTGAGAGCAAATTTACATTTACATGTAAATTTACATTTTTGTATGTTGTTTAATTTTATGTTTTCTTCTGGTGTTCAGCTAACAAACTTCTATTTTCAGAGCCCAAACCAAAAGTTCGGTTTTTTGGCATGTTGCGTGTGGGTTGGGAAAGGAATTTGTCCGGGTTGGAAGCTAGTTATACAGATGGTTCTTCATGTGTTTCAAAACTTTTCCCCCCCCTTTATCATTAGATTTGTGGAAGTGGAAAGCTGTAGGGAGCTTTGCAGCTTAAATGGTGTTTTTTCCCCCAGAGAGTTTGAACGGCCCAGCTCAGTTCCAGCCCTGCTGTTCCTGGGTGGATCCCTCTTTCACTTTTCCAGGTGCGGTGGGTGGGAGCCTCATTCTCCTGCGAGACGTAGCCTCCTTACTTTGCTTTATAAAAGAAAACAAATGGGTCCATGTTAACCAAATTGCCATTTCTTTCTCCCTAAGACTACATTTGATGACAAAGATTTGTAGAGGTGTTACATGTTCAGTTTGCAAGTACCATAACGTTTGGTGTATGTGGTTAAAGGGATAAGGAAATTCTAATCATGCTTTTTAACTTCACCTGAATAAAGTGGCAACACACCTGGAAATATTTGTGCCTTCTGAAAGGGCCTTGGATCAAATAAGGTGAGGTTAAGAGAAAACGTTTAACGCAGACTTTAGTGTTGAGAATGCATTTGAGAAAGTACAACAGGAATAATTATTTTTTAACCCAACTGAAAGTCGTTTTTTGGAGGTCAGTTTTTGGTTTGGTCAATTTGCCATGAAATAAAAAATATGTAAGAGTCGAAGGCCCGTGACTGCTTTCATATACTTAATCGTAAGATTCGTCTTTTCTTTTTGCAAATACATTCTTCCAAAAATACCGTTTCTAGATAATTATATAGCCAACTCATCAGGAGCTGAAAACTGAGTATTCTCTTCTTTCTCTCTTTGAAAATGCGCATCGGTCTGAAAATTAGAGCTGGAATAGATACTGCCCTGATTGTAACAAGATAGGCCTTAATAGATAAGCTGCCCTTTAGCTTTAAACTGGTATGTATCTTTAATAGTCCCCTGATTTCGTGCCCCCCTCCCATTCTTTTTAGACTACAACACTTCCTTGAATTTCTTTTCCAGAATGAGAGTATTTCTTGAAGGATGATTTCATACTGGAGAGGTTGTGGCTTCCGAAGAAACAACTTTGTTTCTTCTTTTAATCTAATCTATGCGAGGGCTACAGTCAAATTTTGATGTCTGGATCTCATAATTATAGCAAGTGCAGTAACAAAGAAAAAAGATAATGTGTACAGTCTGTTCGACTATACTTCTTGCTTGAGAGAAAATTTGGAAAATATTAAACGTTTTCTCTGCCTTGACTCCAGCCTAGGGGAGGTTTCTTGGTGGATGTTTGGAGGGTTGGTCGTGTTGCTGCCAGAGTGTCGGTTTCCCACTCAACCTTTAGGGGGAGGGATGAGGGAATCTGAAGAAGGAGTACAAAGGCAGTTTGAAAATAGGTTCCGGATGACTGAGTGGTGGTGATTTGGGTCCAGCTTTAAATACTGGGCTTTGTGTAGCTGCAGTGAGCATCCTAGTAACTAGCGTCCGGGAATATTTATTTCCACGACTGAGGCTTTGTTTTGACTGGTGTGTACTATAGAGCCTTTTGGTTGATAAGATGGAAGATTTGTCTCTTACCTCACCCCTACTAGTTCTTTCAGGAAATATAAGGGGTGCAAATAAGTAAATCTTTAATTTTTTGTTTTGCTCCTCATTGTGGTTTTGGGATAAAAAATGACGAGTAAGTATGAGTTGTGCAGATTTTTCTTTTTTTGTTTGACTCCTATATACTGTTGGTTTCTTTGTTATATGACTAAGGTATGGTCTGTATGTTCCAGGTGGGTGTCTCTTTTGGGTGGTTAGAGTTCTACTGCCTTTCTTAGGGTTCCAAATTATGGAGAGTCGCAGGGGCTAGGATATGTTCTCTCAGTATAAAAATTGGGACTATTGTAGATTTAAAAAAAAAAAAAAGCCGGAGTAATTGCAATTCAGCCTTAGGTTTATGAGGTAGTTGCTCTCTAGGGATGGGTGAGACAGGACGGATGCAAATAAATTAAGCATAGATCACTATTCAATTGGAATAACAAAATGATTAGCTCTGTATAATTTATTGCTTTCTATTTTAGTACCCAGTGGTCCCCTGTTACTTCCAGCCCTTTCTCCCCACCCCCTTGTTGTTTTTTTACTGCATGCTAAGCATTTTGCATAAACTATTTACTTAATTTCCCACCACTGTTTTTGTTGTTGTTTTTTAAGGACTGTGAGCCTCAGAGAAGCTGAGGTTTGCTGAAAATCTCACTGCCCGTGAGGTTTGCTGAAAAATCTCACTGCCTGTAAGTGGCCAAGGCCGGGATTAAACCCTCCTCTGACTAACTACAAAGTCCATGGACTTAGCCACTAATATACTACCATTCTCCAGAGAGAATAGAAACAAGAGCCAGAACTAAAATGAGCCCTTGCTAGAGGCAGGAGTGTTTAATTTTGCAGAGTGCCAGTCCCCCACTTAGAATTCCAACCCCCTGCATGTTGGAATAATATATGTAAAAAATCCATTTTCCATAAGCCCCACAGGGACCTGAATATGCTAGAATGGATATTATCTCAGTCTTTAAAACTGGGATCTTCCCATATGCCTATTATTGCTATCCTGACTTCTTAAACTTACCGGAAATGCCTCCAACTTTGATTATCAGTGAGATTTCTTCTTCTAGAGAATTTGCAGGCATGTGGTTTGGAATGATATTGGCAACTTGCAGGGAGAGGCTTGTAACAGTAGCTCAAATAATGTTTATCACACTGTGTTAAAGTTGTCTACTTCTTTTTGTCTTTCCTTCTAGACTGTGAGACTGTCTTCTATGTCCTCTTAGCACCTGCCTTAGTGTCAAGTATATATCGCAGTGTCAGGAAGCCTTGGTTAAATAAGGCATTTGATGGGAATCACTGAGGGATTTTGTGGGGAAGACTGAAAGGAAGTCAAGGTGGGGAGCAGAACAACTTCGATTAACAAAATCACAGTGTGATTTAGAAGCTTCTGCTGTAGTCAGTAGTTTCAACCTTTTACACATTTCCTACCTCCCATTTTTAAGTGAAGTTTCTGGAAATAATCAAAGATTTAACATTTTAATCAAAAAAATAAAACACCTCTTTTCTGGATGAGCTGTCAGGTTCCAGACAGTGTAGTGTAAAAAGTAGTGTAAAGGGTAGTGTAAAAAGTAAGGATCATAACATTTCATAATCTAGGTGGCTATTAACTTTAACCACTGAAACCTTAAATATAGCCACTATCTAGGGGAGAGGAACTTCTTACCTGGAACTTACTAGGGCAGCAGCAGGGAAGTATTGCTTTCCGACATGTTAGAATTGAGTGTTTTTTATACTAGTTAATGAAAACCTAAAAAGCTTGGGATGATAGTTTTGAACATCAGTGTTCCAAAGAAGTGTGTTTGGATATCATTGTATTTTTTTGTCAGTGCTTCTGCTATGAAACTTCAGATTTTGTTCAAGTGTATCGGGAAGTATGAATTTAAGAGAACCCAAATTAATTTTCATGGGTAATGTAGAACAATAGTAACAGGAAACTGCCTAAAGGAATGATTCCTAGGTTATCAGTATGTGATTTCATGTTCTCTTCCATTGCACAAGGATTAAAAAAATGCCATGAAAAGCTAAAATAGGAATTGCTCTGCCTAAAATGCAGCTGACTGCAAGGTTTCCACTAGAGAGCATCGATACGGCCTGGCAGGGACATAGTAAGGAGAGAACTGATAATTCTGGTTAGAACTAACGAGGGGGAAATAAGGGAATGGATTGATTTGTATTTGGTTATATTATATAATATATTTTGGGGAGTAAATGTCCGCACTCCATTCTATTTGGAATTGAGTGTCATTGGTTATTAAATATTAAGCACTGAGAATGGAGCCCACAGTTACTGTTATGGTTCAGGGACAGTGTTCTCCATTTTTAGGGCCACTTCCTCTGCAGTGAGTCCTTCAGTCTGACGGGAGTGGCGTGGGCAATTTAGATCAGACATTTAGTGGGGACATTATAAGGATCCAGAGTTTTTTCTTAAAGCCTTCTTTGCTGGCCAGCAGGTAATTTGGTCATCACTTTGGCAAACTATGTCCCATTACATGATAAGAGCAGCCTTGAACTTTTAATTTTTTTTAAGTTTATTTATTTTTGAGAGAGAGACAGAACAATTGGGGGAGGGGCAGAGAGAGGAAGAGAGAGAATCCTAAGCAGCATCTGCACTGTCAGCACAGAGCCTGATGCCGGGCTCGAACTCACGAACCGTGAGATTATGACCCAAGCTGAAACCAAGAGCCGGAAGTTTAATTGACTGAGCCACCCAGGCACCCCTCAACTTTTAATTTTGAAAAAATTTTGAACTTAGAGGAAAGTTGCAAGAATGGCACAAGAACTCCAGTATACCCTTTAGTCACCTAGACACCCACAGTTAACCTTTTGCCACGAATGTTTTATTTTTCTGTATTTTTTGATCGATATGCTGACTGAACAGGGAATTTCCAGTCTGAGAGTTCCACAGATATGGAGAGTCAAGGCAGTGTAGCATCGTGGCTAAGAGCATGGATCCCTGAGCTGGACTACCCGAGTTCACTCTTGCTCTGCCATTTCAACTCTTGCAATAGTGGGTAGATTGTTTGGTCACTCTATGCCTTTGGCTCTGTCACTAAAATGAAAACAATAACATAATCCATCTCATAGAATTGTTGTGATGCCTAAGTGATTTAATATATCTAAAATTCATCAAATGGTGCTCAGCTCATGGTAATGCCTTGTAAGTTTTTGCTATTAGAATGGATGCTTTAAATGAATTCAAACGTCATTTGTCTGTTGGGACTAGATACCCTTTAAGGTACTCTATGGTTTGGATGTTTGTATTATGGAATAAATGGGCTTCCTGGATGAGTAAGCTAACTCTTTTTTTAAAAGATATTTTAAGTAATCTCTACCCCCAAGGTAGTGCTTGAACTTACAACCCTGATATCTTGCATGCTCTACTGACTGAGCCACCCAGGCACCCCAAGCTAACTTTTTTTAATGGGAAAAATGGTGTTTAATAATAGACAAGTTTGGGGAGTTATATGGGCAAGGTTGTCCAAAATTTAGGGATGGATAACTTTTAATAAAGTAAAGTGAGGCATTAGTGGGGGGAGAGAAACAGGTGGCAAAGCTTGAATATCTTACAGTAATTTCTTCAGAGACTTGGAAACATTAGGGGAAAAGAAGGTTTCTCCCATCTTTTCTATCTACAAGAGATAGAATTCTAGCATTCAAGGGTAAACTTTCTTTAATTTTGCAGAGACTGGACTGGAAAAGCTTTGGTTGGTTTATTATTTTTGACTTTGGACCAGATTGTTTACCTTGAAGTTTTGTCCAACCAGGATTTTGTAGGACAATATTCAGCTATGAATGGTTGTATAGGAAACTCCATAGAAATAAAGGCAGGCTTTTACTATCTTTTTTCTTCAAATAAATTCCCCTCTTTTATGTTCAGGAAAATTCATTCTCTATTTTCAACCCCTGTTTATGGACATTTGTAAAACTGGGGTGTGTAGAAATTGTGAGTTCATTAATGCATCCTGTGAGAAGTGTGCTTAAGAAAGAGGTCTGCTTTTGTATGCGGAAAAGCCAAACTGTGGCCTGTGGGAAATGTATATTTGTCAGAGGCAGGCTTGCCTGGAAACTTCTAGGTTTCTTCTGGCTGAAGGTTTTCCTTCCCCTCATAGTAACTAACCCATGAAACTAATGTTCTGAATAGTATTTTAACTAATTTCTGTTGGCACTTCATAGCTTCCCATCATAGCTCCCCACCCAACTCTTTGCATTTTTTTAAACTCACATTTCCCTCCACTGATTGCTCTACACTTTCTCCTTTTTATTTGCTTTCCTGACCTCTGGTGTTCCCTATCTTTTCTCCTGAGGTTGGTAGTCTTCTTGGTCATTGCTTTGCCTCACTAACACTTAATATGGAAGAGGTTTCTGATTCTTATCATAGAATAAACTACACTCATGCTAAAGGTACAAGTATTAGGATACTGCTTCTGGTTTCTTTCAGTTAGATCTAGATTAGGGTAAATTGTGATTCAAGAAGATCTCTTATAATAATGCAGATTAGTATTGGGGCGCCTGCGTGGCTCAGTCAGTTAAGCATCTGACATTGGCTCAGGTCATGGTCTCGCAGTTCACGGGCACAGGTTCAAGCCCCACGTCGGGCTCTGTGCTGACAGCTCACAGCCTGGAGCCTGCCTCAGATTCTGTCTCCCTCTCTCTCTGCCCCTCCCCTGCTCGAGCTCTATCTCTCTCTGTCTCTCTCAAAAGTAAATAACCCTTAAACAGGTTAGTTTTTATCTTTTTGATTTTCAGATTCCATCCACATTTACCAATTGATTACTCTCTTTCATTCTATTGGCAGTAGAGCGAAAAAAATACACACTTTTCTAAGAGTAAATTAATAGTTTTGTGTGTAGCTTCCCATGTTGTTCTGCATTGGAATGCAGTAGCACATTGAGAGATTGCTTTGCGGAGTGAAAAGATTTTTGTTTTAGGGAGCTTATATTTTAAGAAACCAAAATATATTCTGATGGTTGAGGACATAAGACCTTGTTATAGAAACTAGGTCAACTTTTCAATACTTTTATCAAAGCACCTACAGTTTCCATTTCTTTGCAAGTGAAGTGAATCTCATTGAAACAAAGTAGCTTGTGTATATTCAGCACACTTTTAAAATAGAGTAGTCTGTTTTAAAGGAAAAATTGGTGCCAATCTGATTTGTTTCCACGGTTTCTTTGCTGGAGTAAGGGAGGTTCTGTAACCTCTCTGTTCTGCTCTCCATTGACTACGTTGTATACCAGGGCAGAGTTGGCCATTTGAATGTCTATCCTGCTGAAGGTCAGCCAAATCTGCAGGTTAGGCTACAGGAGACCCCAGTTGATGGGCCTAAGATCACAATTAGGACATAGTTACATTAAATGGAAATCAAAGATGTCATTAAGTGTGTTTCCTGAATTAAGCAGCATCACAGGTCTTTGGAAAAGAGAGCTCCCAACAGTAAGCATGAATCTTTTTACTCTTTCCTATTTTTCTTTTTAAAAATTGCCTTCTTAGGCAATTCCATTTTAAGAAAACATGACAGCATTCTTTCTTTGTCCCATCCTATCTTACTACCTTACATGAGCTCTTACATGAGCATGTAAAAATATCTATTTTGCACCCATTCATAAGACTCAGAAGACAATAGATAGCCCAACATATTAATTGAAAGAGTAAAATGTTGGGGTGCCTGGCTGGCTCAGTTGGTGGGCTGCGTGACTCGATCTCAGGGTTGTAGGTTTGAGCCTTATGTTGGGTGTGAAGATTACCTTAAAAAATCTAAAAAAAAAAATATTTTTAAAAAAATGAGTGAATTGCTTTGCACATGTATATGTCACTCTCTTGGTATAGAACTTTATTGCTAATAACTTTTTTGGCAGCGGAAGGGCAGGATTTCTTTACTCCAAATATTTAGTTGTAACAATACAAGAGTATCTTTTTAAATCTCCTAACAAGATATGAATAAACCTCTGTGTGCCTATACACTCTTAAAAAATATGGAAAGAAAAATGAACAAAGTTGGTTTATTTTTCTAAAATTTAACTTTTTGTTTTCATTGGAAGAGTGAAACATCTTCATTCATTTAAAAGAAATTTGAGGGGCGCCTGGGTGGCGCAGTCGGTTAAGCGTCCGACTTCAGCCAAGTCATGATCTCGCGGTCCGTGAGTTCGAGCCCCGCGTTGGGCTCTGGGCTGATGGCTCAGAGCCTGGAGCCTGTTTCTGATTCTGTGTCTCCCTCTCTCTCTGCCCCTCCCCCATTCATGCTCTTTCTCTCTCTGTCCCAAAAATAAAATAAAAAACGTTGAAAAAAAAATTAAAAAAATAAAAAATAAAGTAAAAAAATAAAAGAAATTTGAGGGGAGCCTGGGTGGCTCAGTCGGTTAAGTATCCAACTTCAACTCAGGTCATGATGTCACAGTTTGTGAGTTCAAGCTCCACATTGGGCTCTGTTGTCAGCATGGAGCCTGCTTCAGATTCTCTGTCTCCCTGTCTCTCTGTCCCTCCTCTGCTCATGTGCTCTCAAAAATAAACATTAAAAAATTTTTTTTTTAAATAAAAGAAATTTGAGAACCTGCTGTATGCCATGCACTGGCATATAACAGTACATCAGACCTCACAGAGTTTACTTTCTAGTTGGAAGAGTCGGATAATAAATAAGCAAGTAAATGTATAGTATGCTAGAGTGTGTTGATACTATTGAGGAAAAAATAAAGCAGAATACAGAGTGGTGAATAAGAAGTACAAGGGTAAAGTGAGGTTTTTATTTATTTTTGGGACAGAGAGAGACAGAGCATGAACGGGGGAGGGGCAGAGAGAGAGGGAGACACAGAATCGGAAACAGGCTCCAGGCTCTGAGCCATCAGCCCAGAGCCCGACGCGGGGCTCGAACTCACGGACGGCGAGATCGTGAGCTGGCTGAAGTCGGACGCTTAACCGACTGCGCCACCCAGGCGCCCCAAGTGAGGTTTTTAAATGTATACTGAGAGTGGTCAAGGAAGTCTTCACTTAATAAGGTATGTTTGAGAGAGACCTAAAACATATTAGGGTGAAGTCATGTAGATATGAGTAGAATGTGTAAAGGTCCTGAGGTTGGTTGTTACCAGTGAGCAAGAAAGATGAGAGGAATAGTAGATCTGTTCAGAGAGGTTCAATGGGTATGTGTTGTGGGGAAGAGGGGACAATTTAATTTAGGACCTTGTCGTGCACTGTACAATACAAAAAAAGTCTTCTTCAGACCACAGGGACAACAAATGGTAACAATTTTTTGTGTGTTCTTTGTAAAGAGTTGAGGCAATACCTGACCCAACTTCTATCTTTGTCCCATTGCAGAAGTTCCATGTGAGTATAGTCAGCACATAATTTGCAGAGTAGCAGATTTTGCATAGATTGATGACCCTTGTCTTGGAGAATATAATAGTAGGGCAGCTACTTAGAATAAGCTTGTATGCGTTTGGGAAGTGGGATAAAAATTTCCTCCCTAGAGATGTATTTCTCCACCTTCTTATCTACATAGTCGATTTTCTATGAACAGGAGAAGTGACAGCCTACATCTGGTACAGTTTCTTTTTGAGTACATTTGTGCTTTGGTTTATGACCAAATATGCCTGCCCCACTTATCTGTTGCTTTTCTGTTTGTTCATTTGATCAAAAAGCCCCTGCTTCCCCAAAACCCTAATCATTGGGATTTAATGGCTTCAGGGACCATGTTGTAGGTCACCATTTTCATATTTCTGTTTTGCTCATGGGAGGAGATATTCATCCCTGATAACTGTTTTCCCTTTTTCCATATGTATGTTTAAGCATTAAGGGTTATTAAAGCATATACTGAGCTGGTTGGCCTGGTTGACTTTGGTGGGATTGAGGAATAAGCACCAACTATTTAGTGATCGATGTTCTGTGGCAACCACACATGGGAAAGTAAAAGGATATTTGGTTACCAAGAGTACTTGTGTCTTGAATCACCATTCTTACTTTCCCTCTCACGATAATCTTGTTTAGCTAGTCTGTCCTTCAGTGAAAGAATCTCTGTCTCCCTCTCTCTCAGTTTGGAGTTTAGCTCTGCAACTTGACCTGGTTACCCTCTGTCCTTCTTTTTAATTATACCTAGTTGTCATCCTGTTACTTAATATCATCCTTGGGAGATGACCTCAATCAGGAAACATTTATTTCCCTTCCATCCCCTTCTCTGATCAAGTAACTGTATCCTCTTGCATAGGAAATACTCTAGGCAATCACAGATCCCCCAAATTTTGAAGTCGCTTTAAATAACTGCTTGATATGTATTACTTCAGCATTCAAAGATGTTTGTAGTTGTCTTGAAAGTATGCTTTTTAGTGGCATTCTTTTTTCCTAAATCTTTAGTGCCACATGCTTCCTGTGGAAATATTTCTCTTTATGGTTCTTCTAAAAACATTTTGCTACTCATTTGCTCTTACTCAAACCAGAAGTTAAAGTCACTTGCTTGAATAAATGTCATAGATAACATTTGAATCCAGAGTTTCTGATTATTTCTGTTATATTGTCAACTGGGCTAGAATTATCTGGGGTCATGAATGCTAGATATGCGACTTTAGACTTCTTTTGGGATATATGGAACCAATCTTTGAAAATGTTGGCACAGTTCTTTGTTTCTTGGAGGAAAATTAAACCAAATCAGTTTTTAAAAGTTCATTTACTTATTTTGAGTGAGAGAGAAGGGGGCGGAGAGAGAATCCCAAGCAGGCTCCATGCTGTCAGTGCTGAGCCCAATGTGTACTCCATCTCACTAACGGTGAGATCCTGACCTGAGCTGAAGTCAAGAGTCAGAAGCGCAACTGACTGAGCCACCCAGGCGCCTCTAAACTAAGTTGCTTTAAAAATAATCAGGGTTGTCCAGTCTGCAATGTAAACAGGGATATCCTCAATGTAGGAGCTCAGGATTCTAAAAAATGAGATAATTCTTTCTAGGTTCTGAGTCTAGAATATAGGATTTAGGACGGTGTCATTCTAGTCATTCTTATATTTAAAGCCAGGCTTTCAAAGAGTCACTAATCCGGCTTGGAATAATGATCTGAGCTGTCTGGTGAACAGCAGAGCAGGCCCAAATCCTATATTTAATAACCAGTGCCCTTTCTGCTGGAGAAGTGTGGTGGCCAGAGGGTTGTCAGTGATAGGCTAGTACAGTGGTCCCAGCAGCTATCAATCACTTTGAGAGCTTTTTAAAAGCATAAATTCCTAGGCATTCTCTCTAGAAATTGAAGTATAAGGGATGAGGAGGTAGATTTGGGCGATAATATTTTTTTTTTGTATTTTGAATTTAAAAACTTTTAATTTTTAAAAATGTTTATTATTTATTTTAGAGAAAGAGAGAGAGAGAGAGAGAGAGAGAGAGAGAGAGAGAGAGACAGAGCACGAGCAGGGGAGGGACAGAGAGGGAGACACAGAATCCAAAGCAGCTACAGGCTCCCAGCTGTCAGCACAAAGCCCGATGCATCGAAGTCAGACCCTTAGCCGACTAAGTCACCCAGGCACTCCAATTTTTTTTTAAGTTTATTCATTTAAGTAATCTCTACACCCAACATGGGGCTCGAACTCCTAACCCTGAGTTCAAGTCGCACGCTCCTCTCACTGAGCCAGCTACGTGCCCCAGAAATTATATTTAAAATAACTTTTTTAAATGTTTATTTCTTTTTGAGAGAGATAGTATGAGCAGGGGAGGGGCAGAGAGAGGGGAACAGAGGATCCAAAGTGTGCTCCGTGCTGACAGCAGGGAGCCCTACGTGGGGCTTGAACTCATGAACTGTGAGACCTGAGCTGAAGTCCCAACACTTAACTGACCAAGCCACACAGGTACTAACCTCCAGCACCCGGGCCCGGCCGCCCCCGCCGCCGAGATTGTATTTTTTTTAAAAAAAAACTTCCCAGGTGATTCTGGTCACTCAGGTTTGAGGACCATAAAACCTGAACGTTTTGAGTTAAGCTACATTATCTATGTGATTTCTCAGATGGGTGGTTATTTAATTAGAATGAGAAGTAGAGAAGAATAGTTTGTGGTAGTGGACTTGGTGAGAAGGTGGCTAATTTGAACTTTTCTACCTCTGTATCTATCCTGTATTGTTTTGTAATTACAGATGTCACCGCCTGATTTGGGGGTTTTGCCAGCACTCAGCATGGTATGGAGGACTTGCCTGTTGTGAGGGAAGGGAAACTTTTAGGCCATATCTCCATTTTCCCCTCTCCATTTTGAAATTGTGGAACAAATTCAGGAGAGGATGTTCTCGTTGAAACTCAGCTGGACAATTTGTTTAAATCTCCACAGGAAGGGCCATTGTTACTTCCTGTCTGAAAAGGAAGTGCTGGCTTCCTTCCCTTCCTCCTTGGCTAACTCAGGCCAACTTCAAATATGGGTGGGGGAGGGGCTGATCACGTTAATAGTCTTGACCAGCTACCCATGCCTCGGGAAATCATTGTTCAGCTGTGGAAACCTAATGTTCCTTCCCTTCTTTCCGAATTTGAAATGTGGAGACGGGTGCAGTGTGGGCTCTTGTCTCCTTGCCCTTGTGTGAGAGCCCTGGGCTGGGTTTGGCTGTTGCAGTCCAGGAAGCCTCCCAATCTCCCAGGCATTACTTTGCATTCAACCTTCTACCTCCCCTGTATTCCCTGACATTTGAAAATAGATCAAGGAGTTGTAGGGAAGAAACTGAAATCCATTTGACACTGAGGAGTAGGTTGCAGAAAGGAGAACATAATTGGGCAGAAGGGAGTGGGTGACAAAGGTTTCTTATTTTTAAATTGAGCCAAGAAAACATTCCTTCTAAGTGGGGCCAGTTGGCACTCTTCCTGCTATTTTAGTCCAGGCTTCTCCTTCCTACTGGCTAGTCAATTGTATTAAGTGTTTGATGTGAGTTTGAACTGTGGTCTCTGGGGTTGGGGGGAGGGAGAGTGGTGGAAACAGCTGGTGCCTTCATCAAGCTATCTCAATTACGCTTCTTTTCAGAGTGTTTGGGGGTGGGAGGGGTGGAGGAATTGGATGTATGTTAGCAGAGCCCCAGCAACTCCCATGTAGTGGGATTGGATTGTCAGGCACTCTTAATACCATGTGGGATGTTGGCTAGTTGGAATGTAACTAAACCTTTCTCAGTCACATTCTTTTCTCTGCCTCCCCTCCCTCTAATTCTTTCAGCTTTGGGCCTGATTTGGAAAGGGGTATGTGGGAAGTTAGATAGCAAAACAGATTCATGCTTTTCCAACCATTGAGTATTCAGCTAAGTCTTGGACCCCTCCATTGACTTTCTTCTTACCCATTCATTATTCCTTTGGTTGGGTTTTTGAAATATGTCTGCAAACAGCCAGAGATACAATTAGAACCAGGACCTTTGGTGAAGTCATGATGAATTGTAATCGGTTGGCTATATTGGTCTCCTTCCCTCCCTCACACCCTGGGGTGACTGTATTTCTGAGTCAGCATGGCTTTTCTGTCTCACCTGCTCAATTTGAGGCAGACAACCTGCCAAGCATCCTTTTGGAGCATTAGCAGGAGTACTGATAATGGGTGTATCCAGTTCTCTGTCTGGGATGAGTCTTTGACAACGCTGTTTTTTTTTTTTTTTGTTTGTTTTGTTTTTGTTTTTTTTATAGGTATCCCAGAAAACTCCCCCACTAGATTATTTTTTATCTCTTTTTTTGTATAGCTACCTCACACGATATTGCTTAACTGAGTGATGTATTTGGCCTGGGCTGTGATGAGGGAGAATGGGACAAGAATACATTAACAGTTGTTACTACTTTTTCAGTTATTCTTGAGAGAAAAAGGGAGTTCGTCTGATTCAGTGCTAGGTGAGAGATCTTAAACTTTTTTTGTGTATGCTTCAGTGATAGAATAGAGTTTGCAGTGGCTAGGCTCTACTGTTGAAGTGTTCTAAAACACAGTGTTAAGTGCCCACTTTGCTACCCAGCTCTAGAATGGCTGACTCTTGTGTATGTTCCTCCCCACCTGGTTATGTCAGATTCAGATATTGGCTAATTCCTTCTAAGTTGTGTTGTTTCAGACTTAGGCTCCTTTTGTATCATATACTAATCGAAATCAGGGTTCAGCCCAGAGTACTTCTAGCAGATCCAAGAAGAAGGATAAAGGAGTTTGTAGGAGAAAGCAAAGGAGGAGAAAAGCTGAGAAATGATAACATATTACTAGTTCATTGACTGGAATGTCCCCTGGTTGAAGGACTCTGGGCTGAGCCTGTGCTTTGCTTTATTCAAAGGGAATTGAGCCCTGTGGGCAAAGGGTGTTACTTCTTTGGATTTCAAGACTCTCTGGCTAATAGATTAGCTTGACTTCTATCTGCATCTTTGCTTCTGGGGTTTTGGGCTAACCTCCATGGGGTTTGTACAAGATAATAGAAGAATGTATCATTTATCCCATTCTTGGAATTAGCTGAGGACCCTTATTAGAAAGGGAGGCTTTTTTTTTTTTTTTTTCTTTTTCTGAAGAGGTTCCAAATCTACAGGCCCTGACCCACTCCGGGGGAGCAGTGAACAGGAAAAGGTTGTGGTCTTGACCGCTTTGCCACCAGAACTACTGTGCAATACTTGGCTACATCTCATTCCCTGGGGAAGTGGAGAACTTTGCTCCCAGCACCTGCTGGTGCTTATCCTGCCCCTTTGTAGGGTGGAGTCTGCTGCCTTTGTTTGTTCTCTTTGGGGCCTCTAGGAATCAACTTTATGCTTGTGGGGAAAAGGGCTCGAAAGACTTTGAAAACTGGAAATGGGTGATAGAGAAGGTGACAGAAGATGTGTTTTAATGTAGTTCTCCAGGTGGGAATGTTCTATTGACTGAATCCAGAGCAGCAATCCGATTGCCATAGTGAAGTTCTCTTTGGGATGTATCACATGTAGCTGAACTGAATATAACAGCAGCAGTAGCTCTAACATCCCCAATGCAGTGCCTCCAAAGTGAAGAAGCCTTGCCAAGTAGGAATCTTAAGAATCCCCTCACCCCTTTCAAACCCTTAGATCCATGCACAGTATCTTTCTGCGGATTCTCAAAGGCCTGAGCTTTGTCCTATGTAGTGTTGGCTTGAGGCAGGGAGGAGGGTTGTTTTCCCGAACATGATAAGGAACTGAGCAGGGCAAAGTGGGAGCTCTGACTGGTGATTGGTAGACAGGATGCCCTGGAATGCGGTTGGCCTGCAGCCCAGAATCCAGCACTTTGTATTTGTTTGTTTCTGGGAGACTGTGGTCTGGTGCTACTGTGACAGGAAGTGAGAAAGCTGGGAGTGGGGAGCGGAGAGGGGCGATGCCTTTGTGGTTCTCCTGTGAAATCTCTTTGTCCCTGGAGAGCAGCTCTGCTCCAGGGCTCTACTGAGAAGAGAGCAGCCTTTGTGTGTCTAATGGGTCTCAGGGCATCTAAGCTACTCTGAGGGATGAGGGAGTGTGAGTTCGGACCGTGGCCTTCTCAGCACTCGAATTCTGTAAAAGGCCTCCACGTCCTAGCATTGGGGAATCTCACTGAGTTTTATGTGTGTTACTGTTATTTATAGATTTCTAGGATTTAATTAAGAAAGGAATTCTAGAAAGAGATGTTTGTTTATATGATGTTTATTCACTCTGTATGTTGCAGGTACTTTGGTCTGAAAGGGACAGAGAGAAGTGGGTGTTGCTGGGGCCCAACACTTTAGGTTTCATCTCTCCAGTTGGCACCCTACTACATACAGAGCCAGAGAAACCCACCCATTCTTTGATTTCACTATTGAGAGGTACTGGCAATTCACTGTTGGCACATAACTAAGGAATGGTTGGTAGTTTCCTAGGATATGATCCCCCCTCTGTCTAGACTGAAATAGCACCTGTAGCACTCTCTGTTCTCCTCCTCCCTCCTTTCCCCCTGGTTTTGTGTTTTCCCTGCCCTCCATTCCAGCTGTGAAACAGGCATCTCTTCTCACTTTGTGGATTGGGTGGCTGAGTCCTCAGCTTCTTGCCAAACTGGCTAGTCCCTGAGCACACATACAAATCGGCCTTTGATTGCTCAGGAGGACAGCTGCCCCAGAGGCAGATTGCTAACATACCGCTAGAACAATCCTTCCCCTCTGTTCTGATGCTGGCCAGCACAATCTTCCCCGATTCTGGTTCCTTCTGTTTCCCACCCCACTCTGTTCTCTGCTTTTGGTTTCGTGAGATGCCACATTAAAAATGAGAGTAGGGATATTTGTGATTAGGTTTTCTTTCTTGAGATCTGGATGATTTGAGAATGTGGCATGTAGCCAGATTTCTGGAGCAGGCTCTGCAGAGGAAAAGTAGGTGATTATGTAAAAAGTTGTATTACTTTTTGCCCCTAGCATTTTCCCTTCTGAGTTCTCGTTCCTTTATAAAATGGGATATAAATCTGAAGTAGACTGTAAGCTATTCTTCCTCAGAATCAAGTAAGTCTTACTCATTAAAGTGAAAGTAAGACCCAAAAGTCTATCTGCTTCCATGCCATCCTCCCCATGCCATTACTTTTGGTCAGCTTCTCTGTTGGAATTAGAATGACTTTTAACCGCAAGACCCATTGGAAGTTCAGACTTCTTTTACTCCATTGGGAAGAAGGAACACGAACTTGGAGCAGAACAGATGAGTTTCCACCACTCACTGGCTCTATGACCTTGGGCAAGATACTGAGTTCTTCTGATGTAGAGTTTACTCATTTATAAAAAGGGTCCAGTGTCACCCCAGAGGTCATTGAGAAGATTATTGTGATAACTTATGGGGGACATCAGTAATTAATTCATAACTTTTCTTCCCCTGTAAGGTCAGATTTTTTTCTTTAAAGTAGGGAAAAACCTTTCCTTCAGCTGTCTGTCCTATAGATGAAACAGGACCTTCACACTTCCTCTCATTTCCTCATAGACTCTGTTGCTTGTCTCAAAAGGGAGATATATTCTAAACCTGGGGGAAGGGGTGTCTTAGCTCTTTTCAGTGCTTTGAGGAAGCGGGACTGCAAACGTGACTCAATTGCATGCTTTCAGCTTGTCCAAGCCCCATCAGAGGACAGGCAAAGAAATGCTGAGAATACCATAGATAGAAAGTGAGGGGGTTTGGTGAGAAGGTGCCTCCTTAAAAAAGGAATGTGAGCTTAGACAGTTGGGTGACCTCTAGAAAACCCTAAGGTTAAGCTGTTTCCCCATGTTTTTTTTTTTTTTTTTTTTTTTTCCTCCCTTAGCCTAGGTTAGGGAAGGGTATAAGGTGTCCTTGTTAATTTTAGGATTTCTGTTTTATGACACAGGAGTTACACAATACCTTTCCATTTTGATTAGACTTTTTCTCGTTTCCCATTGTGTGTACTTGACCTCCCTCTTTTTTTCTCCCTTCTCCTGTAGGAAGGAGAAAGGCATTTGGCCTCTCCCCTTCAGTCTGACACCTCCTTCTGGTTTTTTGCCCCTCCCTCTTATCTTTGTTTCCTTATCGGCCTCTCCCTAAAGCTCTGCTTTCTCCTTATAAGGCTAGGTGAGGCTCCTTTGGCAGGGTTGCATCAGGGATCCAGGTAAGTAACTCCCGTGTCTCAGACCTTCAGGATTGAGAGAAAATTCAGCGTTGGCTGGCCCAGTGGAGGGCCTTGGAGAGGCACGTGGGTAATGGGGGAGGAGAAGGAGGCGGCCTGGCCTGAGAGATCAGAAGGACTTGTTAGACCAGTCCTGTGTGTGTGTCATACGTGCCCCAGAGAGAAGCAGGTTTTGTCTCTTTCCATAGCCTTTCAGTCCTGGGCCCCTCACTAACTGAGAGCCACACCCTTCCTTTTTTCCAAAGCCAGTCTAGCATTCATCCATTTAGTATGTTATGGTTTGGGGGGTTCCCAGAATACTTGGTAGGGGAAAAGAAAAAGGAGAATATTCCATCTGGTTTCCGAATTGAGGGTCAAGATGATGGAGGTGATTTTTTTTTTTTTTTTTTCTTTTAAAGTCACAGTAAAAGCTAAAACCTGATGAGTAACTTTGGGTCAGGATTATAAGACTGAAGTGAGTTTAACGTGTCCTGTTGACCTGTAGAGATTGCCAGCTCAACCTCCTTTTAACAAAGAGTATTTAAAGAAAAAACAACTTCAAACTATTGTGTATTTATTTTCCTTCTTTTCTGAACTCCAATCAGAAGTATCACTCGTTTCTAAGAGGACAGTGATTTGTCAGAGACTCCCTTATATCAGAGAGATTCATGGTGGACACAGTGAGACCCAGGCTTTCCCTGGGAAAGTGAAAGTCCCCAGTCTGCCTTTTGGGTGCTCTTAAGTGGAGAAGCTGGGCCCCACATCAGGCAGATACACGGGGAGGCTCAGAAACCGCTAACACCTGAGACAAGGCCATTTCCAGAATATTGGATTTGTAACTCTGAGAAGTGGTCAGTTGAGATCGTGAAGTGAGCGGGGTCTTCTTTAGGTCTTAATGCAAATCATGTCCAGGGACTTGGCTTAGGGTGAGAGTGAGTCTTCCCAACAAAAGGAGGTATACTGGAATTGTTCTCACTGAGTTTGGGATGGTGGAACATCAGGTGGTGGGTGGGGTACTTAGATCTTGGACTCTGGTACAAGCACTCTTTGTGAGAAGAAGCCAGAGAAAAACTACCGACAAAATATATTCCTTTACTTTAAAAATAAAATGGCAACCTTCTGTGTGTATGTTTGAACGGGAGTAATTGCTTTGAATTTTGGAGCAAGTGCTATTTAAGGCAAACAAATGCCTTTTAGGGGTCTAGAAGACCTACTTTTGTTGGCTTGAGTGTTATGTAGTACAGCTCTGTGGCGTTACAGGTGCTATGTTCTGTTGATTGGTATTCTTCAGTATGAGGCTCAGTGTGCTTAAAAAAAATTTTTTTTTAATGTTTTTATTTATTTTTGAGAGAGAGAAAGATAGAGCATGAGTGGGAGAGGGGCAGAGATAGAGGGAGACACAGAATCCAAAGCAGGCTTCAGGCTCTGAGCTGTCAGCACAGAGCCCTACATGGGGCTTGAACCCACGAACCATGAGATCATGACCCCAGCTGAAGTCAGACATTCAACCGTCTGAGCCACCCAGGCGCCCCTCAGTGTGCTTTTTAGAACCACCATTTGAAATTCCTAGGATGACCTAGAAGAGGAGTTTTGCTTATTCTTGCTTTTGGAAGGAAGGCATAACTTTGTGACATTGGTTTTAATTTCATGATGAATAAAAAGGAAGGAAGGAGGAGAACTGGCTTTGGGATTGGCTACAGAAAATTTCTTTCCTAAGAACCCCAAAGACTATTTTGTGGGGCTTAGGACAAATACTTTTTCCTCTTTCCATAAGGGCTAGCTTGCCTAATTCTAGTCATATCTTTATTGGATATGTCTATCAGGATAGCATGGATGTCAGAGTCACCCAGCCTATAGGTTTACATATATGAGCCCATTAAAGTTAAGCCTTGACAAGTAATAAAAATGCAGATTGCTTGGGTTATAACTTCCCCTGTGAGCTAGTTCTCACAGCTAGTTTTTGGCAGACATAGGACTTGAACCCCAGGTCTTTTGACCCTAATCTGGAGTTTTATTTTGTTTTTCCCTTTGACAGTGTGAAGAGTTCCTCTAGTTTACTGGTCTGCTGTAAAGCAGAGAGGGGAGCATGTGGAAACGTGTGATTTATTCAAAAGACCTATTAACACCACCAAACTCTAGTCCTTTGTGGTAGCTATTTGTAGCAGTGTTTGTATTAGTAACCATATTAATAGGTTTCTGTGTGTCAAGTCATTTTTCTAAGCATTTTATGTGGATTGTCTTATGTACTTCTTACAACTACCCTTACGTGTATTTTACTTCCCCATTTTACAGAAAAGGAACCTGAGGGTTAGAGATTAAGTGGTACTTTGCCCAAAGTCCTATAGCTAAGAAACAGTGGAGTTGGGATTTCAACCTAGTCTGATTCTAAAGTCTGTATTTTTAACTTCTAAAAATCATAATTCCAAATTACATTTCTTTGGCTGGGTTACAGTAGAATGGATCATTTTCAGGGGACCATGCTATTGCTGATATTTTTTGCCCAGCTACCTGGTTGGCCTTGTCTGTTTGGTCCTGCTGGGTATTTGATCCAATTTAACTTCTGGTTTTGGATTCTTACAGAAGAGACTGAATTTGTACCATTGTTGAGGCTTTGCTGTAGACTCACAAGTCTGTAGGACCTGTGGCTTGTTAGAAGTAAAACCAATTGTAGTCATGGGGCGCCTGGGTGGCTCAGTCGGTTGGGCATCTGACTTCAGCTCAGGTCACAATCTCGCGGTCCGTGGGTTCGAGCCCCGCGTCAGGCTCTGGGCTGATGTCTCGGAGCCTGGAGCCTGCTTCGGATGCTATGACTCCCTCTCTCTCTGCCCCTCCCCCGTTCATGCTCTGTCTCTCTCTCTCTCAAAAATAAATAAAACGTTAAAAAAATTAAAAAAACAAACAAACAAAAAAACCCCAATTGTAGTCTTAAGGGAAAGTACAGTCTTAAGGAAATAGCAGGGCTCACTTTATGTGTGGCCTTCTCCTGCTCCTTCTCACTTTGAGAATTCCTTGATTCTTTTTGTAGTGAGATCCAGTGTTAACTCACTTGAAAATATTAAGAAAGGTGTTGGCCTGGACTCCCGTGACTTTCTTGACTCTAATTGCCAAAGTCGGTTAATGGTTTGCAGATTCTGGTCTAAACCATAATTTTTGTGTGTGTATGGCATGGAGAAGACTTTGCTTAAGTCTGAGTTGTGAAGCAGTGTTCCATAGCTTGCCAGCAGCTTCATTCTCTCCCCCTACTTCTGCTTGCTTTTTCCTCCCATTTGGTTCTGTTCTTCCACTTATATCTTATATGCAGACATATAAATAGCCTTTAAGGAAAAATGGAAGCTTCCCCTTCCCCCTTTTCCTGTGATGTTTGGGCAGAAAGCTCAAGGACTGTGGGGAAGAAGGACTGGACTGTCCATCTTCTACTGGGCTTGTATTTTTTGGGCTTGACAGCATGTAGTAGAAAGAGAACACAGGCTTTAGAATGGAATAGATCTGAGTTGATATTCGGAACTTGCTATAACCTAGACCTTGGGTAATTTCTTCACCTAGAGCCTGTTTTCTCATTTGCAGTAGAACTTACTTCCTTAGGGTTATAAGTATTGCCAAGATAATAAATGTAAAACATTCAGTAATTGTTAGTTCTTTTCACCTTCCCTTTCTCCTTGGTAATAAACTACCAAGGCGTCAAATAAGGGGTCAAGAACTTATTATAGCAGATCTGTAATACTCTATGCCCTATGTCCCAGAAACACTGGTCTAGGTGGGACGTCCCTAGTAAATAGAGTTGGAGCAGGGGAACCAGCTCATCCACTCCTTAGAACCCAGTTATGCTCTTGATCCAGTGAGTCTCATCTACTAGTTCACAGAATAGTTTTGGGCTGAGGCATTACCATTAAGTAATATAATTGGGAGATAGAAACTAACTCCTGAAACAACTTAATACCTCACATTTGTATGATGTACATTATCTCACCTGTTTCTCTTAGCAACCCTCAGTTAAACTGGGCTGGTGATGTTGGCATCTTACAGATGAGAACACGGCAGTGACTTTCTGCCATTGTTGGCTAGTGGCAGAGCCAGGACTGGGACCAGTCTTCTGAGTCCTATCCCACACAGCCTCTGCTTCTGCTCTCTTTCAGGCAGAAAATCTCCCCATGCTATTAGGCCCAGGAATCTGACCCTGTCTTTCTGCTTAACTGTGCTGTCCTCTTCTCCAAATTAGAGCCAGGTGGTTGGCCTTTAAATTTTTTTTTTTTTCAACGTTTATTTATTTTTGGGACAGAGAGAGACAGAGCATGAACGGGGGAGGGGCAGAGAGAGAGGGAGACACAGAATCGGAAACAGGCTCCAGGCTCTGAGCCATCAGCCCAGAGCCTGACGCGGGGCTCGAACTCACAGACCGCGAGATCGTGACCTGGCTGAAGACGGACGCTTAACCGACTGCACCACCCAGGCGCCCCAAGGTGGTTGGCCTTTAAAGCCATGAACGTGGGGAAGGATCGTGCTTCCTGGCCTAGAGCCCTGGGTAGTTTTCCTACAACCTTCCTTAACCCCATCTTTTAAACTAAAGCTGTAGGGGTAAAAAGTGGCCGTTTATGGGTGACATAAAAGTGGGTGACAAACAGTTTCTCTGCAGCAGGGAGTGTTTTCACTGTATGCCCCATAATAGTGGTGGTTTGGGCTTTTATTAGTAAAGGAGATTATAGGGCAGAGGCTGCCAGAGTGGTAACTGCAGTCTGAGCCCTGTTGAAGCCTAGAACTGGAAGAATCTCTCTTGGACTTAGAGTCCTCTGGGTATGGAAGGTTCATAGGTCATCGTACATGATGGATAAGGGCAATGGTTAAAATGAAGCAATAGAGAGGAAAAGGGAGCAGCTTTTTTTTTTTTTTTTTTTTTTTTAAATGAGGTTACTTTTCATTAAAGACCCTTGAGTGGCCTGTTGGGATATAGGGTGGGAATAGAAGAACTTGGCAGTGGACCGGAAGGAAGAACAGGAGTTGATAAGTGTGACTGTGGGAGCGCAGAGCCAGGGTAGAAGGAATTTAGACAGGGTTGCCACATTCTTGGATTTAGGTACTGGATCCGCTGGAAGGAGCTTAGTGGTGGCGGACTAATTAGGGAGTTTATTGGGCACCTGTCTATCTACTCCTCTGGGTGCTCTTGCTTACAGAATGCTGCATATACTTTAAAGCACACGGGCCCAAGGGCCCAAGCATTTGTGTTTGGTGGGGCTCTGGGGAGCGTGGGAAAGAGAACTGAAGCAAAAGGCTCAGCCTAGGCTAGTCCCCACATGTCTTCCCCACTACGACTGTTGCATTGGTTTCTCAATGTCTTTGTGGGCATGCTGGGACTGGGCTTTGAGGTTTCTGCCTTAGAGGTGGGAAGGAAGGGGAAGGGCATTCCAATGACATTCCCCCCCTTCCCCCCCCCCCCCATTTGGTTGCTGGGAATAGGGGGTAAATGAATCTTTATCCATATTATAATCTACCTCTGGTTTTGTACAGAAGTAGTCTATGACAGTAGAATCCAGGTTTTTAAAAAAATTTTTTTTTCAACGTTTATTTATTTTTGGGACAGAGAGAGACAGAGCATGAACAGGGGAGGGGCAGAGAGAGAGGGAGACACAGAATCGGAAACAGGCTCCAAGCTCTGAGCCATCAGCCCAGAGCCCGACGCGGGGCTCGAACTCACGGACCGCGAGATCGTGACCTGGCTGAAGTCGGACGCTTAACCGACTGCGCCACCCAGGCGCCCCTAGAATCCAGGTTTTAGTGAAAACTACATCCAACGTCCAAATACCTGAAGACAGAGCAAAGTCCAAAGGGCATTGTCACATTAAGCAATTCCAAGTCGTATTTTATACATCACTCACTCCCTTCTATTCCCAGATTGTCCTTCTCCCAATACCTGCCCCTGTTCCTCTTATTTTTTAATATTTTGTGTATATATTATTTTCCTCTCATTCCCATTTTTCCTTCAAATATTTCTGCAGCTGTCTGCTTCCTGCTTCCTCCTTGCTGTGGTGGCTGGGATGCTTCTCCCATGATTTTTTGAATCTAGACTGGGCTGTTCTCTGTATTAAGCCAATCAGTTACGACCTTCTCTTATCAGGTGTGTATGGAATTATGTTTCTTAAGAATAAAATTTTTAAGTGTCTTTTTTCTTTAGGGGGTTGATGAGAGGGTGGTGAAGAAGGGGAAGAGAGTTTATTTTAAAACCTGCCTCTTGACATGGTATATTGTGAGCTGGCCATAAAATCTATAGCCAATTTGTAAGTGAGAAACCTTGTTCAGTCCAACAGTATGACTACAGTGCCCCTCCATTTACTGGCCAACTTGCAGTTAATGTAACAGGATAGGGGGAACTCTTCATTTTGTAAAACTATCATTTATTGTATAACTAGCACACCAGCCCTCTAGATACTTGGATGTTACCCTGAGTTGGAGTAAGTAAAGATGAAAAATATAGTTGGTTTATTAGAGCTTTCTGTAGAATAACAGGGATGTAGGAAGTTCCAGCAATTGACTGTCTGGAAATTAGAATATGAACTACTTCAAGGGACAGTTTCAGAGTTTGAGCCTCATGCTCATTTTCCAACTCCCCAAGGGAGGCAAGTGTCGCTGCACGGGTGCATTTTTACATATGGAATTTTTGTGGGTTTTTTTGCTCCCTTGTCTCCTTTAGCCAAGGCACACGGTTTGCCTTCCAGTATCGTAGTACAGTTTTGAAACATAGAAAGGCCCTTTCATGAATGTATTAAATATGGGGGCCTTCATTTTGTTTCCTGCATTTGATAGCAAGTTTTTAATATTTCCATTTTTAATTGGCCTTCTAATTTAGCATCGTCATTTAGTGTATTTTGCCACCACTGCAGCAATTTCAGTGTTCAGATTTGGAGAGGTTGAGGAAGATCTGTGGACCTGTACTGCTCCCTTACCTCTAACAGTGGCTTGCTCTTGCAGGACAGCGAGTGCTGGTCTGTAATGTGGAGTTACAATTTTCATTGAGTTGATGCCAGCAAATTTTCCCAGGGAAAAATAATCTAGTTTTAATCTCCTGTCATGACTGCAGCCCTTAGCCATATTCTCCCTCTTGTACCAACAGTATAGACTTGGATCTAGTTGCACCTTTCCATTCAGTAATTGTTTCTGGTGAGGTGTTTACCAAAGGGTAACGGGCAAAGGATCCTGCTTGAGCGGACACTGGTGATGGGCTCCCAGGCTTGATGGTGGCTGGCTTTCTGCATCGCAGTAAAACCACAAGAGGGCATCTTTGGCTCTGGGATTAATGATTCATCTGTCTTCTCTGACCTGTGACCTTTTCTCTCCTCTCTCTTACCTTCTCCCGGTAGTGTGAAGTGAGGGGGGCCTTCTCCCTCCTTGCTCCTCCCTCTGTGATCCACACCTTCCTTTTTACCCTGTTCTGCGGCGGCTCCGCCCTTTACCTTCATGGACGACTCAGAGGTGGAGTCGACCGCCAGCATCTTGGCCTCTGTGAAGGAGCAAGAGGCCCAGTTTGAGAAGCTGACCCGGGCGCTGGAGGAGGAGCGGCGCCACGTCTCGGCGCAACTGGAACGCGTCCGGGTCTCACCACAAGATGCCAACCCACTCATGGCCAACGGCACCCTCACCCGCCGGCATCAGGTAACCCATCAGACCTGCAGGTAGGACTCTCCATCAGACCTGCAGGTAGGACTTTGGCATGGTCATAGAGAGGCTATGATCCTACCTGGGAAACTACTTTTCCTCATGGTGCTGGGCTGTCCAGTGCCCATGCTTCATGGTGAACCTATCCAGGGGTGTTAAATACTGATATAAGACACAGGGGATATTGCTGTTCTGCTGAGTTGAGTGGACTTATCTCGAGAAGCATCCGTCTGACTTCTGTTTTGCTGGAGTGGGGTTTCTGGGTTGGGATTCTAGATCATATAGTTTTGAGCTGTAATCAAGTTACTTCTGTTTTCTCTGATTTTTTTTCCCCAACTTGGTATCAAAAATTCAAGAAAGTAAATGCTTAGTGGTTGGCGCAGTTGGGCATCTTGTATTCTCGGCTCCAGTTCAGTCTCCCTCAGGGAACAGTCTGCTCAGAAGGTGTGGCAGTGTCCATAAATTGTGTATTCCCGTTCCATATTGTCCTTGCGTGCTTGTTTTGTTGGCTTTGCAAATCATGTCTTGGAGGGAAGGGATCATTGGTTAGAGCTGGAGAAGGAGCATCGTGCTGCTATTTAACCCAGATAACCACAGGAGCCAGTGGTCTCTGGGTTGGCTGACTTTGTGATGTGACTTGGGGGAGTTGGTGTTAGAAATGAGAAGTATCTTGTGTTTCCTATGGTTTCTCTGGTCTGACTTTGCTGTGATATAATCTGTCTGAGGTTATGCGTGCGTTCGTGTATGTGTGTGTGTGTGTGTGTGTGTGTGTAGAGTAGGCATTGCCCAGTAGACTCCATCTTAAGAGATCTCCTGTGGGAACTAACAGTGCTTATGCTCCAGTTGCCTTTTTCATTGATTATTTATTTTTTAAGACAGAGAAGGTCCCTCGTGCTGAGGAGCATATTGAGTGAGAGGACAGAAGTCCATTTAGGGGATGATCAGGAACTTGGAGGCAGTGTGTTTGCAAGATTCCTAGGATTTTTATAGGAACCAGAATTGAGGGTCAGGAATGAGAGGTATATATGGAATGGGGAGAGCAGGACTGCTCAGGCTTGGAGGTGGTGGGGAATTCCAGGATTTAGTACAAGATTTCTCTTTCTGTCTCTTTTTTATTTTTAACTTCTGTTCAGCAGTGAAGCCACACCCTTCCTTCTTCCTGAAAATAATGTTTAACTTCCTCTCCCTGCAGCATTACACTCCCTAGGTAATGGGAGAAGGGTGGGGGAAGTCTCCCAAGGTGGCTGGATCTCACAGTTTTCTATTGGAAGAGGAGCAGTCAAATGTATTTTTACATAGTATAACGTTGTCAGATTATTTCCTGCTGCTTAAGACAGAGCAACTTGTGTTCCGTGGCTCTAAACATTGGTGAAGATGATGTTGAGACAACTGTCTGCTTGAGGGGAATTGGGGTACTCATTTTCTTCCTATTGGAAAGAGAGACTCCTATCTCTTGCGTCTCTCTGATATGGAAGTTTCCAGTGGTAGTAGAGCATGAATATGGACGGAGCAGTAAAGAAGGCCTTTGGAGGGGCGCCTGGGTGGCTCAGTCGGTTGAGCGTCCGACTTCAGCTCAGGTCATGATCTCGCGGTCCGTGGGTTCAAGCCCCGCGTCGGGCTCTGTGCTGACCCCTCAGAGCCTGGAGCCTGTTTCGGATTCTGTGTCTCCCTCTCTCTCTGACCCTCCCCCATTCATGCTCTGTCTCAAAAATAAATAAACGTTAAAAAAAAAAAAATTAAAAAAAAAAGGCCTTTGGAAACTCCCCAACCTAGCCTTATATTTTTAAGGACTTACCTGAGTCTCTGCTATTTACTCAGCCAATAGTTTTTGAGTGCCTGTTATGTGCCAAGCATTGGTCAGGGCACTGGAAATACATCACTGAACAAAACTGACCAAAAAATGAAAAATAAAAATACAACAAACATCTGCCCTCATAGAGCTTACCTTCTTATCCTCCAAAGACCCAGTCTGCTAGTACCAGGCCCAATTCCAGTTTTGAGGAAAGTGCTAAAACTAAGGGGTGATGTTGTTCTTTTATAAGTACTTGACAGAAGGACTCCAGGCCACAAATATCATTTTGAAAGCCCTTTTCCTGTTTGGAAAAAATAATTTGTATTTGATAGAGCAAAGGAAGGCCACAAAATGAATTATCTCCTTGTGGGCTGTGTTTCAGAACGGCCGGTTTGTGGGCGATGCTGACCTTGAGCGACAGAAATTTTCAGATCTGAAACTCAACGGACCCCAGGTAACTTCTTTGGTTCACAGTCTCAGCTGTTTCATTTGTATCTTCTTCCTTCCCCAGCCTATAAAAGCTTATGGGTGTCTTGTAAAGTACATTGTAAGTACCCCCCCCCCCCCATTAATTAAGAAAATAAAAACAGTGGAGCTTCAATGTATAGATGATTGTATTTTGGAATGAATCTTAATGGCTGTTGATCCGGTATTTGATCCCTCAATTACTGCATCCCTTTTCTGGAATGGGCGTGCTTCTATTTCTACCTGAAATCTGGTTGGTCTTGAGCCTTAGGCAGTTTCTGAAGGGTACAGAGCCAGTCAGAAGATGGCTCTTTTGGGGATTTTTCTGGTTCATCTTAAAAGTTCTTTATTGGTTGAACTTCTTTTTTGAAGGATCACTCATATGTAGATGTAGCCGCGGTCAACACAGATCATATTCACTTTGACAACCAGAACTGGGAAGTTAAATCTGCTGTCTGCTGTCTCTGTCACTTGGGTGTTGATGTGGCTATAGTTAACTCAGTTTATATATATATCTCTCTCTCTCTCTCTCTATATATATATATGTGTGTGTGTGTGTGTGTGTGTGTGTGTAATATTTGAATGTTTATTTTTGAGAGGAGAGACAGCATCAGCAGGGGAGGGGCAGAGAGAGAGGGAGACATAGAATCTGAAGCAGACTCCAGGCCCTGAGCTGTCAGCACAGAGCCTGACACGGGGCTTGAACCACAAGCCACAGGATCATGACCTGAGCCAAAGTCGGACACTCAACCGACTGAGCCACCCAGATACCCCTCAGTTCATATTTGTTAGATGACTAGAACTGGGAAATTATAGCTTCTGCTCTTTTGTAGAAGTTCAAAATGTGGGGAAAGCTACCCCTCTGAAAATCCTGGGGCCCATGGAAGATGCATGAGAAGTCTTTGTCTCTAGGGAGACTGCTTGTCATTGGGTTGGACTGTTGATCTTTATGGCTGTTTCTTGCTTTTCCTCTTTTCCATACAGGATCACAGTCACCTTGTGTATAGTACCATTCCCAGGATGCAGGAGCCAGGGCAGATTGTGGAGACCTACACGGAGGAGGACCCGGAGGGAGCCATGTCTGTTGTCTCCGTGGAGACCTCTGATGATGGAACTACTCGGCGCACAGAGACCACAGTAAGCTAAGACTTATACGAGGTCGGGGATGATGGAGGAGGTCTTCTTGTGGGCTTTACTGGGAGGAATTAAGAACTTAATTAGGGTGGGGGCACTGGGGTGGCTCAGTTAGTTAGGCACCTGACTTTAGCTCAGGTCATGATCTCACAGTTCATGAGTTCAAGCCCGATGTCGGGCTCTGTGCTGACAGCTCGGAGCCTGGAGCCTGCTTTGGATTCTGTCTCCCCCTATCTCTGAACCTCCCCTCCTTGTGCTCTCTTTCTCTCTAAAAAAAAAAAAATAAACATATAAAAAAATTTAACAATTTAAAAATTAAAAAAAAAAAACTTAATTAAGGTGGATGAAAGGTGTTGAATGTATGTAGTGGAGGCATAAAGAAAGTGGTCTCTGGCCAGACAGGGAATATAGAAGAGATCTGGGAAAATCTAATGGAATGGGGAAGAAAGAAAGACCTTATAAGGTCTATAGTAGCTTCCTTTATAGGCACAGTTACTGTCAGTGCAGCTGTCCTGCCTGGGGACTTCCTCTAAGATGGAGAGGAGGGTAGATGGTAAAGCGTAAGGCATTTCTAGATAAAGTGATCTGGCAGTAGGGGTTTATTTCATTTCTTAGAGCAGTCTAGAATTTAAGCTTCTATTGTTCACTCTTTTCTCTTTCCTTACTTGAAGGTCAAGAAAGTGGTGAAGACTGTGACAACACGGACAGTACAGCCAGTCCCTATGGGACCAGATGGGCTGCCTGTGGATGCCTCGTCAGTTTCTAACAACTATATCCAGACTCTGGGTCGTGACTTCCGCAAGAATGGCAATGGGGGACCTGGTCCCTATGTGGGGCAAGCAGGCACTGCTACTCTTCCCAGGAACTTCCACTACCCTCCTGATGGATATAGCCGCCACTATGAAGATGGTTATCCAAGTAGCAGTGACAACTATGGCAGTCTGTCCCGGGTGACCCGCATTGAGGAGCGGTATCGGCCCAGCATGGAAGGTTATCGGGCACCTAGTAGACAGGATGTCTATGGGCCCCAGCCCCAGGTTCGGGTAGGTGGGAGCAGTGTGGATCTGCATCGTTTTCATCCAGAGCCTTATGGGCTAGAGGACGACCAACGTAGCATGGGCTATGATGACCTGGATTATGGCATGATGTCTGATTATGGCACTGCCCGTCGGACGGGGACGCCCTCTGACCCTCGCCGACGACTCAGGTAGGGAAGAAAAGGGGAAGGTAAGGGTCTTTTCAAAATAGTGAAAAGGGACAGCTCTTTTTTTTTTTTTTTTTTTTTTTAAATTTATTTTGTTCATTTTATTTGTTTTAGAGAGCAAGTGGGGGAGGGGGTAGTGGGAGAGAGAGAATCTCAAGCAGGCTCCATGCTCAGCAGAGTCCATCGCCAGACTTGATCCCACGATCCTGGGTTCATGACCTGAACTGAAATCAAGAGTCAGATGGATGAGCCACCCAGGCTCCCCTCTTCTTTCTCCCAAGTGTTTTTCAATAAGAGACACTTGTGTCTTCCCTTCTGTGATTTTACTAAATATTGACTTGCTTTTTTGTCTCTTTTTCATTATAGAAGTCATATATCTAATTATAGAAAACGACTTGTGATGGTTATTGGTCTATATCCTGAAGAATGGCCTTTGCTTCTATGCCAAGAGTTTCTGCTGTTTCTGCCTAACCCCCAGTTAGAGATAGGCAGCATCACAAAGGAGCTTGGTGCCTGGGGCTGTGGGACACTCCCTTGCTCTTGTGAATTTCTTCAGCATCTGATTTGGTATTCAGAGTTGAGGGTTTTAGGCTTTCTAGGCCAGAATAGACAGTGAAGGGAGAACCCTCCCCATGGTGATTTTAATCTCAAGTTAAAAACAAACCTTGATCTCACAAAAGCCCAAATTGACACTGTGTTTTGGTTCTTACATTTGATTATAAAATGAAATGGGGGTGGAATCCTTTGAGGGTGGTACATTAGTGACATTCTGAAAGGTCACTAAGCAGCTGCCTCTTCTGACTTTACTACTCATCCCGGAGGATTCTTTGGTGATCTGAAAAAGGGCATGATTGATGTTTGGGCTGGTAGATGGTTTGCCTTGAGAGAATGCTTTGGAATGGGGGTTGGCAAACCTTTTCTGTGAAGGACTAGATAGAACCATTTTAGGCTTTGCGGGCCATGTATAATTTTTGTTGTGTGTTGTAGTTCTTTTTACAAACTTTTAAAAATATAGAAGCCCATTTTTAGCTCGGGCTGTGCAAAAACAAGTTTGGCCCATAGGCTGCCAACTCTGCTTTAGATTAAATCAGAGACATAGTGTTTACTAGGCAAGGAAAAATAAGAAGTAAAGGGGAAGATGTATAGATGTCTTGATGGTAAGGCTATCCTAGCAGCTGTTGCTGAATTTCTCTATGGGATCATAACCTTCTAAAGCAAATGCCTTTGTGCTCATTTTCCTCATATTAGGTAGCTTTGGTTAATAATGAACTGGGCTGGGCCCAGGGGTAGAGGCCCCATTATCTAAGCCTGAGTCACTCACCTTTTAGGTATTGTATCATTTGGACAGCTAGTCCAACTCCCATGTGACTCACCTTTCATTGGGGGGAGGGGGCAGTGGGGTGGGCATCAGACCTCAGCTGGTGCAACTTGGAGCACTGGTAGATAACAGCTATCACCAAAGAGTCTGCCCAGGGTGTTGGCCCTTCTGCTTGTTAACAAATCTGCCTTTCTGACTTCCTCATTAGTAGAGTGATTGGACCTAGGCAGGTGTGGGTGGCCAGCTCATTCTCTGCTGTCCCTTGCTGTGGCAATTGACATAGAGAGCGTCTGGGGCCTGGTTCTTGGGTCTGTTCCAGGGTGGCACTGGACTTGGAAACCTGCTTGACTAGCAAGAACATTTGCTGCTTCCTGCTCTAGGCCTAGGAGAGTAATACAAGGTCAAACGGAAACAGTAAGGCAGAATGATTAGTGGAAAAAGCACTGAACCAGAAGACTTCTAGTTGTGCCTTTGCCACTAGCTACATAGCCTCAAGCAAGTCATTTAATCTTTCTGGGTACAGCTTTGTTATTTGTAAAACAAGGGAAAGAATGTCATGATCCACTGCTTGTAAAAGAAGGAAATACAACTGAGTGACCAACATCTTGGTTATAGCAATTGTTTTTGTGATTGGTTATATTAAAATAATAATCAAAGTAAAATATGCTCACTAAAAACTAGAAAACCCAGAAAGGCACACCATCTATTGATAAAGACCTATGGTTAACATTTGGTGTGTTTCCTTTCCTTTGGTGCGAGTTCTTTTTTCCTATGCAGGTAAACATACCCTGACTTTCTTTTTCTTGGCTAAACTGGAATCTTACTTAAAATACTGTTCAGTAGCTTATTTTTAAAACTCAGCTCTATAACCTGTTCATTTTGTTTCAATGATATTAAAAAATAGTGATTTTTACTAAATGCTTCGTCCATCTGAGTTGCTGTTGAGTGGTTGATGTTGACAGCTTTGAGGCAGGCCCTTGGCTCCTGGCTAACCTTGAGGGTTGGGCTGACAGTGGGAGGGGTTTTGTGGAACAAACAACAGACTCATTTGGAGAGTTCCACACAATAGATTCTCCTCTTTCCTATGGGAGCCAAAGAGTGAGATGAGCTCACAGATAATGGGTCTCTTCCTTCCTGGTGGTTATGAATAAATAATAGTGTGACAGATTCACCCTCTAGTGGTTGCTGGTAGTACTGAATAGGAAGAATTCTGGTTAGACTTCTCTAAACCTTCAGTTGCTTTGTTTTTGTACTTTTCTTGGTGACTGGGTATCCCAAATGCTGTGGTGTTCTGTAGCCTCTGTTTTAACAGAATCCGAGGTATTTAGAAATTAGAGGCTAGAAATCCTATCTCAAACATATTTGTTGAATAGCAGAGATGATGTAGGGGTGGACTGTGAAAATTAATGTTAAGGCTCATACCAAAGCGAAGTCCTCATGTGATGTACCAAGAAGGCATGTACTGTTTTTACTCTTATCACCTCCTCTCTTATAATTTCCAAAATAAGATAAGGAGAGGCTTAAATAAGAAGTGTGTTTAAGGGTCTAATCCCAGCAGCTGTTTCCTGTGTGTAAATGCCTCATTTCCTGTTTAGCTAAAGGCTTGTAAGAACTGTTCTCAGACATTGTTTGCTGACTTCTTTGGTTTAACCCTGTCATCTGAGGGTTTATTTCAGTCTCTATCCAGAGAGGTTAGCTGTCAGGTATCATTTAAGTGCTAAGCAGTCAGGATTTGGTTCTTTTTTTGTGATTAACGTCTCTGAATATTTGTTACTCTCTTCCAAGCTAGTAAACTTGATAGGAAAAAAAGGTAGTTTTAATCTAAATGCAGATGCCTTTAAAATTGTTACCTTCTCTCCTTAAGAAAAATTGATCAACGCATCATGTATGCAAAGGAGAGGTAAGATCTAGCGTACTGGAGCTGAAGTTACTCTTGCCTTGGAGGTGAGGGGTAATGGGAGCTCACCGGGAAACCAGACTCAACAACTTGATGTATTCGTCTTTCCTCTTGGTTTTTCCAACACTGCAGGAGCTATGAAGACATGATTGGTGAGGAGGTGCCATCGGACCAGTACTATTGGGCTCCTCTGGCCCAGCATGAACGGGGAAGTTTAGCAAGCTTGGATAGCCTGCGCAAGGGAGGGCCACCACCTCCCAACTGGAGACAGCCAGAGCTGCCAGAGGTGATAGCCATGTTAGGGTTCCGCCTGGATGCTGTCAAGTCTAATGCAGCTGCGTACCTGCAACACTTGTGCTATCGCAATGACAAGGTGAAGACTGACGTTCGGAAGCTCAAGGGAATCCCAGTACTGGTGGGGCTGTTAGACCACCCCAAAAAGGAAGTGCATCTTGGAGCCTGTGGAGCTCTCAAGAATATCTCTTTTGGGCGTGACCAGGATAACAAGATCGCCATAAAAAACTGTGATGGTGTTCCTGCCCTTGTGCGATTGCTCCGAAAGGCTCGTGATATGGACCTCACTGAAGTCATTACTGGTGAGTTACAGGCACAAGAGGACTGCTCGGTTGGGGTTACTCTTACCCCTGGAGATGTTGAGAGCTAGAAGGATTTCCAGTCCTTTTATTTTTGAGTCAAGGTCGTGAACTTGTGGTCTTTGGGTCAAATCCATCTCACAGATTTGTTTGGATCACACAAGGTTTTCAAAATTTTAAAGAATTGGTTGCTGATGTTTAAAATTCAGAAGATTTCACTTAAAATTCCAGATTCTTGGCTTCTGGTAAAAACGTGCATGGATTGGTAACAGTAGGTTTATTTTGCTCCCTGACAGTTGGTCTGAGCTGATTGGTACGTGTGCGCTCCGGTTTGCAATAATCCTGAACGTATTCTATTGCCTTTAGCCAACTACTGCCACGTAGGAAGTTGTCTCCCAAACACTGAAGCTGGGTGTCTGCCGTTTTTCTACTCTCTTGTAATTTCTTTTTTTTTTTTTTTTATTTATTTTTATTTTAAAAAAAAATTTTTTTTTTCAACGTTGATTTATTTTTGGGACAGAGAGAGACAGAGCATGAACGGGGGAGGGGCAGAGAGAGAGGGAGACACAGAATCGGAAACAGGCTCCAGGCTCCGAGCCAACAGCCCAGAGCCTGACGCGGGGCTCAAACTCACGGACCGTGAGATCGTGACCTGGCTGAAGTCGGACGCTTAACCGACTGCGCCACCCAGGCGCCCCACTTGTAATTTCTTTTAAGTATCTGCTTCTGACATACCTGCCTGGTGTGTGTGGACAATCGAGCTTGTGGCCCTTGCTTTAGAAGAGTTGTTTTTCATGTTGTGGGTCGTGATCCATTAGTGCATATTAAATACAGTTTTGTGAATCCCAATCAGTATTTCAAGAGAAAGAAAGAACAAAAAATAGGGTAGATTATTAGTTCTCAGGACTGATCTTGTCCATCAGGGGATATTTGCAGTGTCTGGAGACAGACAACTTGGCTTTTGGGGAGTGCTACTGGCATCTAATGAGTAAAAGCCAGAGATGCTAAACATCTAACAGTGGACAGGTCAGCTTCCCACAACAAAGAATTATCTGGCCTAAAAGGTCAGTGGTGCTGAAGTTGAGAAACTCTGGTAGAGATAGCCCAGAGAGCATTGCTTATAAGTATTACTTTATGAAATTTTATTTCATGACATGTATGTATGTATGTGTGTGTTGAGCCATAATGTATATTTCTTACCGTGAGTCACAAACAAAAGCTTAAATATCAGTATAATGTATCTGGTTATACCAGATTATAAAGTATTGGGGAAGACTGAGAAATGATGGAGTAGGGGATTCTCTTTGGCTTTCTTCAAACATCCTGTGTTGGGTGTTGGAGAGGTTATCTGATGAGTTGTCTCTGCCAGGAACCCTGTGGAATCTCTCATCCCATGACTCAATCAAAATGGAGATTGTGGACCATGCACTGCATGCCTTGACAGATGAGGTGATCATCCCACACTCTGGTTGGGAGCGGGAACCAAATGAAGATTGCAAACCGCGCCATATCGAGTGGGAGTCGGTGCTTACCAACACAGCTGGCTGTCTTAGGTAACGTAAGGGCTTCAAGAGTATGAAGATTGAAGTTTTGAGGACTAACATTTTTTTTTTTCTTTTTAAATTCTTCAGCCTGTCACTCAGCCTCCATTCCTGTGACTGGAGGAATGACTCTGACTCCAGCCTGTCTTCTACCTTTGTCACTACTCCTTTGTATGCCACATACGTTCGCTATGCTGGTTTACTTGTTGTTCCCTGCACATCCTCACTTCTGTGCCTCTTTGACTTTGTTCATTTAATTTGTAAATGTTTGTTCAATATCTACCACATGTAAAGCAGTTGTCAAGTCCTGAGCTTGGAGCTTTTGTGTGTGTCTGTGTCCCTGTCCTCAATGATATGTATTTCAAGTAAGGCTGCAATGAGTGAACAAAAGGAGTACAAAATGTACTAGAAGGGTAGGGGGAGGAACTGTTCTTCCTTCAGTCCACATCACCCCTGTCTCTTTTATCTTTTTTTTCCTACAGATTTTTTTTTTTTAATTTTTTTTATTTATTTTTGGGACAGAGAGAGACAGAGCATGAACGGGGGAGGGGCAGAGAGAGAGGGAGACACAGAATCAGAAACAGGTTCCAGGCTCCGAGCCATCAGCCCAGAGCCTGACGCGGGGCTCGAACTCACACGGACCGCGAGATCGTGACCTGGCTGAAGTCGGACGCTTAACCGACTGCGCCACCCAGGCGCCCCCTTTTTTTTTTTTTTTTTAAGTAATCTCCACACCCGTCGTGGGGCTTGAACTTAAAACCCCAGGATCAAGAGTCGCACGCTCTACCGGCTGAGCCAGCCAGGCGCCCCTCCTTATTTATCTTTTGAGGCTAAACTCAAAAATGCCTTTATTTCATGAAAATTTTCTTGATATCTTCTTTCTCTCTTTGGAGTATACCCCTGTGTTCTCTGCCCCATTCTTTATTCGTCCTTCCATGAAAGAAGTATCTATTCTATCTTAAAGCGCTGTTAACAGTATAAATGTCCTGAAAGTAGGGATTGTCTTAACTTTCTCTAACCGCAGTGCCTTGCTTATAACAAGTACTCACTATTCGTTATAGTGAAAAGAAAAGATACAGAGGAGGCTTGTAAATGTTGAAGATATCAAGGGAGGATTTCTAGATTTGAGTCATCTTGAAGCCTCTCCCTTTCCCCTCAGGAATGTCAGCTCAGAGAGGAGTGAGGCTCGCCGGAAACTTCGGGAATGTGATGGTTTAGTGGATGCCCTCATTTTCATTGTGCAGGCTGAGATTGGGCAGAAGGATTCAGACAGCAAGGTAAGTTGACAGCTGAGTGAATTCCATTCACAGCAACCATGAGGCACCAGTAGTGCAGACCTACCATCTCAGGCTTTCAGATGACCTGAGGTATCTGTACCAGCTCCTGTTCCCTAAAGCAGATGTTCACCATGGTTTTCTTTAGAAATTCCTTCACCTGTATAATCTGTTTTAAAGCTGTTTAGCTATATTTCCAAGGTTCTATATTTTCCTAAGTAGGAAAAAGGGTGACCCTCGGTTTTGTGTCACACACCAAATGGTGGCAGAAACCTTCCAGTAGCCTGAGGCTGCAAGGATTTTGAGAGGCTTGGTGCTCTTAAGAGGCTTTGTGAGAGATGACGGATTCGGCTATGCTTTTGGGGATCAGTATTTTAATACTTGGATCATGGAAACCTGTACTTGCTGGGAAATCACTATAGGCATTCTCCTCGCTCACCGAGCCCTTTATCTTGTGTCCCCAAGCTTGTGGAGAACTGCGTTTGCCTTCTTCGGAATTTGTCATACCAAGTTCACCGGGAGATCCCACAGGCAGAGCGTTACCAAGAGGCACCTCCCAACGTTGCCAACAATACTGGGCCACATGCTGCCAGTTGCTTTGGGGCCAAGAAGGGCAAAGGTGAGTTTTGGTTCTTTGTTCCTTGCTCTTTAATGTAGAATGGGAAAGGGAAGGAACTCTTTTAGCTTTAGGCACAAAATACTTGCTGAGCGGTACACGAGTCTGCCTAGTCAAGGATATCTCCTCGCTCTGCAGCCGCTTCCCCAGTGTCGTGTTCTCCATTCATGGCGGTGATCATGGTGGTGGTGGTGGTCATTGGTATCAGTTTGGGGGCAGTGAAGGACGAGAACTCAACTAATCTGGGGCCTTCTCCCCCATTCCTCCTTTGTGTTTCCTGTGTTTTTCTTTTCCTCCTTGCTTCCCTGCTTATTTGCCTACAATCCTGTTGACATCTCTCTCCTGCATTTTTCTTCCTTCATTTCTCTCTGCTTTCCACCTTGGGTGACGCACTGGAAGATGAGTGGTTCTCCAGAGGTGAGTGGAATCTTTTAAGGCGCTTATGGACTTCTAATTTGCATGCTTTGGTTTTAGCTTCCCTAGTATTTCCTAACCCTTCCCTGTGGATGCATGTAGGAAAATTCAGTTGAGGAGAACCATTGAAACAAGTTCAGCTCTTTGGAGCTAATGGCTCACGGCATGCTATTTCTGGATAGCAGACCCAGGTATCAGAACTCAGGACAACAGCAACAACGGTGCTTATCCTTACCTTACCTGTCTGCTGCCTGTTTTCTGTCCTTGTTTCTGCACAGCCCCCTGCTGGGACAGCTTGTGGGGGGGGAACCTTGTTTTTTGTTTTTTTCCCCCCCTCTTGATGTATCTCTGATCCAAAGATTTTGACTGAAGAATAAAAAGTACACTATGTGGACTCTTTCCTTTCTTAAACTTTTTCCCCTCCCCTCCTTTTTTTAATTTCCAAAGGGAAAAAACCCACAGAGGATCCAGCGAACGATACAGTGGATTTCCCTAAAAGAACTAGTCCTGCCCGGGGTAAGTTATCTTTTTCTTTTTAGTCTCCAGGGATCTCGGTCTCATATATATATATAGTTCACAGACAAGCGTTTGGTAGCCTAACAGTAGACTCTGCAGTATGATCACTGTTCTCTGTCCTCCTACTACTCTGGGCATGGAATGATGATGGAGCACTGGGAAACTGGTATTGTAGCAGTAACTTAGGAAAGATGGCTTGTTGTGGCAACTTTTCAGATTATTGGAGGATGGGTAGGGTCCTGAACCCATCTAGACCAGAAACGGAGGTGCTCTAAGTAACCACTACTGTCCTTAGGACTGTAATTGTTCTAAGAAGCCTCTTTCTCACAGTTTGGGTGTTTATGTTTACCAGTACAGTGAGTTTAAAATTCACAGTTCTTCATGGATGTAAAAATTTTAGATGTTGTTAAATCTAGGATAGGCTTTGTACTTAGTCATAGTAAAGGTAGACAGAATGATTCAGTTAAGTTAGAAATAATTCACTTGAGATGAGGAATCTTTAACCCTGAGCAGTGTCAGTGGGCACCTGAATGCCCTGAGTGCCAAGGCCAAAGTAGACTGTGGAAGAGAGGAGACAAAGAGAAAAGAGAGAAAGGAGTTGCATATGAGTTGAGGTCTGTTCTGCTCTTCCCATTGATGAATTATTCTTAAGAAGGCATGGAATCAAGCCTCTGAGTTTGCTCTTGGGTGAGTGGGAGAGTATAGGGGGTCTAATGGTATAGGAGCATAAATCCATCAATCCAGAATACTGAGGCTGAACTTCAACCAGCCAGAGCCTGGTGTTTAGGTAATGACTAGCATCCCCTGCTTTCCTGCCCTTTCTTATGCAGGCTATGAGCTTTTATTTCAGCCAGAGGTGGTTCGGATATACATCTCACTCCTCAAGGAGAGCAAGACTCCTGCCATCCTAGAAGCCTCAGCTGGAGCTATCCAGAACTTGTGTGCTGGGCGCTGGACGGTGAGTACCTTTCAGAAAATAGACTTAGAGATGGGAGAACTTACCTAACTAGTTTGCCACCGTGTGTAATCTGTTCTACCTCTTCTTGTGTGTTACTTCCAGTATGGTCGATACATCCGCTCTGCTCTGCGTCAAGAGAAGGCTCTTTCTGCCATTGCTGACCTCCTGACCAGTGAACACGAGCGTGTAGTGAAAGCTGCGTCCGGAGCACTGAGAAATCTGGCGGTAGATGCTCGCAACAAAGAACTGATTGGTAAGGAGTTGGATGCACACCGTTAATCTCAGTATCAGTACCAAGCCTTTAGTCTGGCAGATGCTAAAGAGTTATTATTGCAGTGACTGAGAGGAGGGATCCTGGCTAGTCCTCCATAGTTTGTGGTTCTGAGGGTTCTAGTTTAATGGTTCCTAGAAAGACAAGAACTGGTAACTCTTCAAAACTAGAATAAAAACAGCTATTCTTCATTAAGCACTTGCTTTATTAGTGGGCATTGTAACATATTTGATATAAAGTATTCACATAGTTTCAATGTGACTAACGGGGAGAATAAATAAAGGAGTAAGAAGGACCATATGTTCATGGCTCTTCTGATACGATAACCCCATAGCAAAATGAAGTTGATTCATGTGGATAGTGAATTGCACTTAATATGATTGATACAAGTAAGTACAGTGTTAGGCTCCATATACTGGACTTGCTTTGTTCTCCCTGCACACAGTCCTTCTGTCTTAACGCTGTAGGTAAACATGCTATTCCGAACTTGGTAAAGAACCTGCCAGGAGGGCAGCAGAGCTCTTCCCAGAATTTCTCTGAGGACACTGTGGTCTCTCTTTTGAACACCATCAATGAGGTTATTGCTGAGAACTTGGAGGCTGCCAAAAAGCTTCGAGAGACACAGGGTATTGAGAAGCTGGTGTTGATCAACAAATCAGGGTGAGTTTAACACTGAAAATGACAACTGGAAGAGTTTGTGTGTGAGAGGGGAGTTACTAGGAAGGAGCGTTCCACGTTTGCTTTCTTATTTACATATAAAGTGTGAAGAGATAATGCTGTCTTAATGTTTTGTCTTAATGTTGAGCTATAAATTGACAACAGACCTGTTGCATCAAACATTTTTTTGTGTCACTGTTTGGGACACAGTACAGAACTTGGTGAATACTTGATCTTGGCCATTTCGGCATTTCTTCTTATGTTACATTATATTGGAGAGTACAGGCTCTCAGCTTCCTCCTTGGTCTTAACACCCAAATTCCATATCATATTACTTTCCTCAAAAGGAACCGTTCAGAAAAAGAAGTCCGAGCAGCAGCACTTGTATTACAGACAATCTGGGGATATAAGGAGCTGCGGAAGCCACTGGAAAAAGAAGGATGGAAGAAATCAGACTTTCAGGTAGAGTAACTCTTGGGCCTGAGACTTGACCCTTTTTTCCCTTGGTTTCACGTAACACTTTTGTCTTTGGTTCCTTCCTCCTCACTATTGCCTTAAGTCCTGCTTTATCCCAAGTCTTTCTGAGTAAGGAGATCATTCGGTTTACTCCTTCCCGGAAAAGAACGATGCTGTGCTTCATTTGGTGCCAGAATAGCTGTGGTTCTCCTCGGTGCCACAGCATGCTGTCCACATTGGTGGGGACGAGGGAAGATGGCCTGTTTGACTTTTCCCCAGATGTGCCATAGCCCCTTGAAGGAGTTTACTGGAAACTAGGTCACCTCCTGATAGTGCGAGTGTTTGGTACCTCTGTAATCTCCTGTTCAGGAACATAAATAGAAGCCACAAAACCCTCATTTGTTTCACTATGTAGATATTTAACCCATATGAGGTACCTTTTGGGAAGAGCTGTATTTGGGAATAGGAACCTAAAGATCTGTGCCCGTTGGGAAATAAAATATGGGTGAGTTCAGTATTCTGTGACATTGTTGCATTTTATGTTTGCTTCCAGGTAAATCTAAACAATGCTTCTCGAAGCCAGAGTAGTCATTCATATGATGACAGCACTCTCCCTCTCATTGACCGGAACCCAAAATCAGGTACAGTGTCTGGGGGGCGTACCCCTCTGCTTTTACTCCACCACAGCTATTCTTCAGTGGGCTTACTTCCCGTGGAATAGAATATGTATTTGTTACTGCATGAGCTAGTCTTTTGGTAGACGGTAATAATACTTTACCTCAGGATTGTACCACAGAGGCTGGTAGGCCTGAGCATTAGAAGAGAAAACAGGCAGTAGCCTGGAAGTGATCCTGTCTTTGCTTGCGGACTTACAACTGTTTTCTCTGTTTGAGAGATAATTGACATGTATCATTGTGTAAATTTAAGGTGTACAACATAGTGCTTTGATGTATGTATATATTGCATAATGATTATTTTTTGGTTTTTAAATTTCCACATAATACCATGTAATATGTGGACTGTTGAAAAATTAGAAAATTCAGGTAACCAGAAAAATAACAACAAAAATCACTTATTTCTGTTACCCAGAGATCACTGCTGCTATTTGTGGTTTTATCTTTTAAACACTTTTGCCGTGTGAGCAAATAAATTTTGCGCCCCAAAGATGAATTAGCGTATTTTATGAAACATTTTCTTTTTCATGAAAGTGTGCTGTAACCCTTATTATCTTGCTGACACTTGGCTTTTGCCTCCATTAGGGTTCTCTCTCTCTCTCTCTCTCTCTTTTTTTAAGGTTTTTATTTTGAGAGAGAGAGAGATTGAGAGAGACAGAGTGTGAGCAGGAGAGGGGCAGAGAGAGAAGGAGACAGAATCTGAAGCAGGCTCCAGGCTCTGAGCTGTCAGCACAGAGCCCGACACGGGGCTCGAACTCACAAACTCTGAGATCATGACCTGAGCCAAAGTCGGACGCTTAACTGACTGAGCCACCCAGGTGTTCCAACATCAGGGTTCTTGAGATGTGGTGTGAGGATCCCCATGTCTGTTGACATCTGTGCTGACTATGCAGAAGCAGTGGGAGTGTTTGCAGCAGCAGCTATGGCACCAACCCCACACCACTAGCCGTCCTAGGCTTCGTGGCCATGCGCTCACAATGTAAAAAAGAGCCAGTTTCACTTGTTGATGTACTTGATGGAGCTGTAAGAATTACTAATTTTATAGTTTGTGACCTTGAGCATACGTCTTTTTGAAATCTCCCTTGCTGATGAAATAGGAAGTACTTGGCGAGCCCTGTGCTGCATCCAGAGTGTGGTAGTGGACCTGGGGGAAAGCACAGGTGCTCTAGTTGGAGTTTCCGAGTGGACCAGCCACTCTTTTTACGGAATGCCATTTTTACTTGGGAAAAAATGGCAAGCTATGGTTTTAGACTTGAGTATTTGCTAGACATTTTCTCAAAAATGAATGCAATGAGCTTGTCACTTTCAGGAAAAATAGTACTAACAGTACTTGTTGCCTGAATTTTCAAGTGAAAAACTTGTACCTGCCATTATGAGCCTGATAACACACCCATACTTAAAAGACTATCTATCTATCTATCTATCTATCTATCTATCTATCTATTTATGGTTTATTTTATTTATGGGGTGGGGACACGCAGAGAGAGAGGGAGAGAGAGAATCCCAATCAGGCTCTACACTGCCAACACAGAGCCCGACATGGGGCTTGAACTCATGAAACTGAGATCATGACCTGAGCAAAAATCAAGAGTCGGATGCTTAATCAACTGAGTCACACGGGCACCCCAAAAGACATTTTAATCAAACCAGTGGTGATAGTAATGAATGTGATTTTTTTTTTTTGATGTTGTATAATGAAATGTGTTAACATGTAAGAAGATCTGCATTACTCTATGAACCAGTATTTTCCAAATGACTAGTGTGTGGTGTTTCAGAATCATGAATGGGTAACTGACCCATTCAAAGTGCAAGACAGACCAATGCATTTTAATTTAACAAAGTGTGAAGAAGAGGTCATTCATTTGGATTCAGATTCTACATTACTGCTAACTTTAGAGAAACTCAACTTGCTCTTTAGAGAAATTCTACTTGTTGTGTATTAGTGTACTATCAAAGAATATACATAATTATCTGAAAAATTGTTGAAAATTCTTTTTCCAACTTTTTGTCTGTGGGAGGCTGGATTTTCTTCATATACTTCAACTAAAATAACATCATGACAGATTGAACACAGAAGTAGATAGGAAAATCCAGCTGTCTTCTATTAAGCCAAACTTTAAAGACATGTGCAAAAATGTAAAAAAAAAAAAAAACAAAAAAACCAAAAACAAAAACCCACAAACCTGCTTTTAAAAAACATTAAAATGTTAACATGGAATAAGTTTTTTTAACTTAAATGTTTATTTTGAGAGAGAGAGAGCACGGGGGAGAGGCAGAGGGAGAGGGAGAATCCCAAGCAGGCTCCGCACTCTCAGCATAGAGCCTGAGGTGGGGCTTGATCTCATGAATCATGACCTGGGCTGAAATCAGGACTTAGAAGCTTAACCGACTGAGCCACCCAGGCACCCCTATTTTTACTGTTAAAAAATACTTATTGGGGCGCCTGGGTGGTGCAGTCGGTTAAGCGTCCGACTTCAGCCAGGTCACGATCTCGCGGTCCGTGAGTTTGAGCCCCGTGTCGGGCTCTGGGCTGATGGCTCGGAGCCTGGAGCCTGTTTCCGATTCTGTGTCTCCCTCTCTCTCTGCCCCTCCCCCGTTCATGCTCTGTCTCTCTCTGTCCCAAAAATAAATAAATGTTGAAAAAAAAATTTAAAAAATATATTTATTTATTTATTTATTTATTTATTTATTTATTTATTTATTTATTTTTGAGAGAGGCAGACCGAGTCCAAGTGGGGTAGGGGCAGAGAGAGAGGGAGAGAGAAAACCCCAAGCAGGCTCTACACTGTCAGTGCAGAACCCGACATGGGGCTCGAACAGTGAGATCATGACCTGAGCTGAAATCAAGAGTCAGGTGCTGAACCACCTGAGCCACCCAGATGCCACCCTATTTTTTCTTTTAAGTGAAATACTTAAAATTTCTCAATACAGGAAAATAGTAATATATATATATAACTGACACCAGTGAATACTTTTTGGATCTTCATAATTTTTAAGACTGTGTAAAGGGGTCTGGAGACCAAATAATGTAACAAGTACTTGTTAAGAGTGAATGGTTGTTAAGAGTGAACGTTAGGGTTCCATTGGAAAGGGATCTCTTAAGTCCCCTGAGGGCTTTGTCTAGTGCCTGGCACATAGTGGGTGCTCAGTAAAAATTTGATGGGAGGGAGGGAGGACCAACCAGAGAGCAATTTTTATGATGAGTATAGATTTTGAAGAGTTGGTTTTTGACCTGGATAACTTTCTGACTCCGTATAGATAAGAAACCTGATCGGGAAGAAATTCAGATGAGCAGTATGGGATCAAACACAAAATCATTAGGTAGGTGATTAATTCCTGCCTAAGGACACGGAGTTATATTTCATTGGGATGAGAACTGTCTGGCTCTGCAGTTTCTTTTCTAGCACCTTCATCATCCTGGGAGAGCATTCATTGGCTGGACATTTCTATTTGGAAGGATGTGAGGAGATTTAGTGAAACTTGATATATCTACTTTCTTCCACATTCCCACATATTCAAAGGTTCAAAAAAAACCCCCAAATCTTAATTCACCCTTGTGCCCACCCCCACGTACTACAGAATTATGTTTGGGTCCTTAAACTGTTACCGAATTTCACAGGCTGACCCCAGGCTCCCTTTCCATCTTCTTTCCATGTACTCTGTTACAGCCCACCTGGTCTAATTTGCTATTTTGTCTCTTTACTCTACTTTTTAAATTTTTCTCAGAGCATACTTCCTGCTGGAATGCCCTTCTTCCCCTTTGCTTTGCTAAATTTTCTTTATCCCCAGAGGCTTAACCAAGTCCTGTCTCCTTTGTTAGGTGCTTCCTGACTGTTGCAGCACCCCTACGCTCTCTTCTTAATTCCAATACCATTTATAGACAGATCTCTTCTGTTTTGCTTTATTATCATGTGTCATACTCTGTGTGTTTCATTTAATTGTCTTCCCAACTAGATTCAAATTATTTTTAAGTCAGGGACCTTAAGTCAAGGACTAGAACTTAATGACTTTCTGGAGCATTTGACAAAGTTTACTTCCCAACAGGGGTGCCTAATTCACACTTATCTGTTTAATATGTATGGTACACGAGAGGGAATATCGTATTTCTTGTACTTTTTTCATTAGATAACAACTATTCCACACTGAATGAGAGAGGGGACCATAACAGAACACTGGATCGATCCGGGGATCTAGGTGAAATGGAGCCATTGAAGGGAACACCCCTGATGGTAAATTCTCTTTTATATACTCTTGTCCTTCTAAGGCTAGTTCTGTTTTGAAACCTTCATGTTTTGTGAAATAGGAAGAAAGTACCTAGTGAAAGACAGTATCCTTTTCTGATAGGGATTTTCAGGAAAAGTAGGAGTTTTGACTCCTGTTGAGATTTCTTGGGTCATAATTCTGCAACGGTCAGGTTAGGAGAAGGAAGACCATAAATGTATTGCTGATGTGACTAATGCCAATAGATTCTCATACATTACTCTCTTCCTGTCCCTGCCTTTTCTTGAATATCTTGCCCTTTTCTTACTATTATCTTGTTTTGTTTGAGTTGACCAGTTTCGGGATTTTCCTTAGGTTTGGCACATACTCACGAGGTTTCTATTTCCTTACTCTCATACTAACAAATTGCATGTGTTCACAGCAGGACGAGGGGCAGGAATCTCTGGAGGAAGAGTTGGATGATGAGGGGGACCAAGTGTCTAACCCCTCCATGGTATGTCCTCCAGCCACCCCCAAGATCGTCCTTGAGGAAGGAGGTCCCTATGTGCCAGCAGTTTGCCAATCAAGCTGATCCAATCGGGCCAGAGACCCTAGTCTCAGCCGCTTGGCGCTTGGGGGTGCTGCTTCTGTGATTATTGCCTCTTAAGAGGCTGGGACGTGCCTCCGGTGATCTGATTCTCCATTCCGTGCTGCTTTCCTCCCTCTGGATTTGCTCAACTGTCTTTTGGTTCTCCTCATTCCCAACCCTATTAACGTTTCTTTCTCTTTTTTCCCTACAGCAGAAGATTTAGCACCACTGTCTGCGCTACATCTGGGCTTATAATATATGTACTTTTATTTTTTGGTGGTGAAATGGACTGATGATTTTTCCCTTTCTTCGCTGGACTGTTGTGCCAACTGCCAGGCTGCCTCCTGCCCTTATAGCCCTAAGTGGCCACCTTCTTTCTACCAACTCCTACCTTCTTCCAGTGAAGGTTAATTGTCCCTCCTCCCCCCTCCAGATCCCCTCCAGTTGCTCCCAAGAAGCCTGACTCAGTTATATGCGTATCTTGAGAAACTGCTGCAAATTAGCTCTTTTTGCCAGTTCTCCCTGGAACTCTTGGCCTTGTGTGGAGGGAGGGAGAGAGTGGGAATCCTCACTGGAAGCTGTGGGAAGAATTGGAAGTTACATGCTGTCTATGCAGTGTCCAGCACTCTGATAAACTGATGATTCTTAATCAAGATTTTTTTTTTTCTTGGTGGGGAAGGGACTTTTATTTTTTTGGAGAATCGGAAGTGTGAGCTCTTCCCGTATTCCTGATGACTATTTTTGAATCAAAGAAGGCTGGCAACATTGGCACATTCCACCTGGCAAGGGCCCTTGAGTAAGTGAAGGTCTCCTAGAACTGAGATTAAGAAACCTTGGTCTCATCTCCAGGCCAGGGACCACTGTGGACCTACAGACTCCATCTCTTCTCCAAGCCTCATGCCAACCCTCAGCTGCTGCCACTGCCCTTTACTAAGGCTGTCCTTAATCTTCCTCTCCCATCCTGTGAAATGTCTGCTGACTTGGCCTGGCCATTTGCAAGAGGCTGTAGAAAGAGGAGAATGTGTCAAGGAAGACTTTTTGGGTGAGAAGGATCAAAAAGATGTCTTCTGGGGAGGAGAAGACCCTCTAGCAGGAGCTAGTAGGAATGTACATGAATCAGTTAGTCTGAAACTGGCAGGAAGCTTTGAAGCTGGCTTCCCCCCTGCCCTTCTTTCTCCTTTTCTTACCCTCCTAGCTCTGTCCTCCCCTGCCTTTTCCCTGGATTGGTTGGCTGACAAAAGGACTTGATGTACATACTCCTGCCCCCTTTACCCTTAAAAGGTGGGGGATCGCCCCTGGATTTGCCTCTTCTTTGTGCCTTTGGCCTGGGGTGCATCTCCTCCTTCCCTTCCATGTGCCTTTCTTTGCCTCTGCAGTCTCATTTTCATGATTTTGCAAATTATATTTTGTTGCTTTCTTACCCACTATTGGCCCTAACTAGCAGAAAGGAGGGATGACCTAGAGAACCTCAGATTCTCCATTGGGAATTGGTAGAACCTCTGATTTCAGCCATTCAGCTTTGCTCAATAGTATATGGTTGGGGTTTTGCAAACATCCTGTTCTGAGGAATCTCAAAATGTGGGAGGAGTGAGTGGTGCGACTCTTACTCCTTAGTTGCCCAGAATTTATCGTCATCTCCCAAGGGGCCTGAGGGAAGTCGCATCTGTGCCCTCCCTGCCCCACCCCACCCCCAGCATCTCCTCCTTTCTGTTTAGTGTTTATTAGTGGGTTGGGCTAGAGGAATCAGCTGCTATGCTGGTTGATTTTTTTTTTAACCCTTTTCCTTATTTGCCTTTTACTCCTCCCCTTAATCTAAAAGCTCTGTTCAATGCAACTGGAAATCTTTATCCTTCTCTCTCCCCCTTCCCTTATATATTGAGGCTATGGGGTAGGAGACAAGTGCACAACCCACCACCCCCCTTCCCTTTCCCCTATGCATTAAAATCCCTTATTTACCGCCCCCCCCCCCCCCCATTTCTTCCCACTCCTTTTCTGGCAAAAAGGAGCTTTTCCCTCTCTGTGACCCTAAGAACATACTGCACAGGGGAAATTGCCCCCATCTGGACCTGGCCCCACTCTTGGTTTCTCTTGTCCTCTTCTGCTCTTTTCCTGGTGCTCTTTTTCTCGGTGGGGTGTGGGTAATAGAACAGCCATGGGCTTTTGGGGACCTTTAACTATTTTTTTTTCTTTTTTGTTTATAAAAACACTAAACATTCAATTCCAGAGAACCAAAAATCCCACCTCCCCACCGAACAGTACTAAGGGGCGTGTCTTCTGCTCCATACCTTTTCTGTTTTCCTTTCTCTCTTGTTAATGCTTTTAAAAACAAATGAGTTTTTTATATAAATAAAGTTTTTAAAGTGTGTATGTGGGGGGTCTGTGTCATTTCTTCACTTTAAGCTGTATCTCTTCCTTCCTTTTCATCTCGGTTATTTCCTTATGTGTATCAGTGTCCTTCTTCTCTCCAGAGCAGCCAGAAGGGGCTTTACCAGGAGCGGATTACTTTGAGCTCAGTCCTAAGTCTTACCAAGCAACACTGTTGGTAATTACATATGAAACATTTTTCCCCTCAAGATTCTTAAAAATTAAATGTGGGGCGCGGGAAGCTTATTGCTAACTTAGAGATAGGGAACTGAAGTATAGGAATTAATGACTTTCTTAGTCACTGGATTTGTTTTGCAACATTTGGCAAAACTAACGTTGAACAAAAGCCCATTGCGATACGTGGCCCTCTTGAACATTTAACTTTATGGGTAGAAGATTAGAAGCTAACAACTCCAATTGCCTCCCTCCAATATTCCCTCATTTCATAAATATGAAAATGTAGAATTAAAAGGCTCATGTGTAAAAGTACTGAATACTGGGCCAGAATGTTGCTTTTCAGGATATCGGTAATCCTTTAGTAAGAAGACAAGGGACAGACCTATAGCTGCTTTTGTGTCCTACCAAGTAATATGTGGGTGAGTCACAAACACTTGCTGGGTTGACAGGGATTGTCTTTACTGCAGAGGCCAAGGATTAAGACCTATGGAAAGAGACTTATTTTTCTGGGGCCCCTATTTCCTGTTACATAATTTAAAAAAAAAAAAGTGAGAATTTATGTAAAATGCTTTGCTGTATGCCCAATCTTTAGATTAAAAATCTATAGCTTCTGATGATGGTCATGTCTCAATTTTGTTGAACTAGGTCTTGGGTATGAAAACTTTGTTGGGCCAGTGAGACCAGGAAATCTAAGCATTGTAGCTGATCCCTTTTAAAGCTTAGTTTGTGTCTGACAGTTGTAGTTTTAGACCAGCAGGATGAATCACGGAGCCAAAAAGCTATCTAAGTTTGCTTTTCAAAGTGGTTTGGTAGTTTCACTTGAGATGCTTTTCTGTCTCTATAGAAAAACCTGGCTACTGGTGAATAGCCTTTATTTCCATTATATTCTTTATTATCCACTGACATTGAGCTAGAAACAAATCTTACACTTCCCTCTCCCTGGCTTGGTTCATTTGTTTTGTCTCATAAAGTAAATATTTACTGAACATCTTCTATGTGCTAGGTGTTGTGGATGTTAGGTTTAAAGGATGAAACAGATGGACGCTTTCTCTTTACAATCCTTGAGAGTCCTAAGATCTGTCGTTTTGTTTTGTTTTTTTAGAGTAAGCTCTACCCCCAATTGTGGGGCTTGAACTCATGACCCTGAGATCAAGAGTCACATGCCTTACCAACTGAGCCAGCTAGGTGCCCTCATCTGTGGTCTTTTAAAAACATTTCTCCCCTGTGCCCCTACCTAAAGTAAGGTGTTCAACAAAATGATCTGTAAAGCCCCTGTATCTTAAGCACCCTGCACTGATGAAGCAATGCTTTTGAAACCTCTTGCTGTCTCTGACACCAAATTTAGGAAGCCTGTGGATTTTGCCAAGATTTGCCCATGTCCTCCTCGATCCTTTAGAGCCTGAGTTGTTTTCTGGAAGTGGTAATAGTGGATGCTCCCCCACTCTTCTGTCTTAGCGAGGCTGTTTTTGTGAACGTGTTTGTGAAATGGCCATAAGGAGTATACTTTCTGACAGCTCAAAGCTATGACTTCACTTGGCCACTTGTTCTTCCTTGCTAAACTAATGTGCTTTGTTACAAACTGGAAGCCTCTCCCCCAGGAAGAACTGAGGACCGACTGGCCTTTCTAGATCCTAGTGTTTCAATTTTGTCTGTTTCTATCTGAAGTATAGGATAATAAAGGTTCATCCTGGTATTTTCATGGATAGACTTAATAGACCAACTAGACCTGGCCTTATAGACTTGAAAAAGTGCACCAGAATTACCTGAGAAGCTTGTTAAAAATGCAGATCCCTATGTTCCATTTCCAAAAACTGATTCGATAGAAGTGACTCAGGAATCTGAAATCTTGATAAGTCACCTAGGTTATATTTTGATGCCTTTGGTCAGTTAATTGTAACTTGAGACCGTGATCTAGTGACTTGCTTAAGGTTTTGGCCTCAAACTTGAATCTCGGATGACTGGCTTCAACTCCATTGGCACTATTACTAGTTTCGTGGTGGGTGTAATGATAATCACAGTAAGGGAGAATTCATAGAGGAAGGAATGAATTGCTTACTGTTGAATTTGAGAGAATAGTGATGGGCCAGTGTATAGGCAGAAGAAACTTTAAAAAAAATTTTTTTTTAAATATTTTTGAGAGAGAGAGACGGAGACACAGAATCTGAAGCAGGCTTCAGGCTCTGAGCTGTCAGCACAGAGCCCGATGCAGGTCTTGAACTCACAAACCGTGAGATCATGACCTGAGGCCAAGGTTGGACACTTAGACTGAGCCACCCAGGCACCCAAGAAACTTCTCTTCAAATCAAGTCCTGTAGATAAGGTCCAGGCTGCTGAGGGCTGAAGCTAGTCCTTGATACGGGGCCCTGTAACACAGAGAGAATTTCTGGAGTTGCTGACTTTAATGTGTCACTTCTGGCTACAAAGGTACCTTGACTGGGGAGATAGTGACCCCATTGACCAAAGCCAGGTGGATGTGTTTAGAAGCTTAAATTACTCCTGAGAGACAGCCTACCTCAAGAAAACACAAAAAAAAGTTTAAGATATTGTAGGAGGGAATTTCTTTTTCTCATACCCTGTGACCTCCTGACTTTCAGGTTGTCTGACAGTGTCCCTTAAAGCATTACTTCTTCAGCTGATCCAGAATTTAGGGGCAAACATGGATGCAGAGAAAGCTGGAGGAAGTGAGGTAGGGAAAGCATGAAAATCATCATTTTGGTCTGTCTGCATTATCATAACCTGACTGTTTTTCTCCTCTTTATGGTGGTATGAAATAACCAGGACCAGCTTTCACAAGTGGATTGAGTCAAGAGACTTATGCTTGTTTGTATAATTGTAAGAGCCATAAGCATTATTGTAAGCAAGGTGTTTTATTTTTAGATGAGGGAAAAGTGCTCCATTTCTCTCCATATACATTTCTATTGTTGAAAAGGACAGGTTCTCCCACTTCCAGTGTAGGTGCAGAAGGGAATACTATCTTGCTGTCTTTCCTCAGATATCTCTAGTGCTAATGGGGGCACAGTCTGAATGGCCTAAGGTGATTGTGCCTGAGGAAAAGAAAATGTGGGTTATGTGGTGAAGTTGTGCTAGGCACTTACTCTGCTCTTGTCTTCACTTCGGGCCTTTTTTCCTCTGCGTTTAAGGCAAGGTTAGCACTGGTCTTTTGCAAACTTTGGGCTCTGAGTCTTTTTACAACCTGCTCTTGTCAGAATCAAGAGTGGGCGGAGTATAGTGTGTATAGTTGGGACTAGTTAAGGCTTCTATTGTTGGCATTCTGGTGGATTAGATAATCTGAAATGTCATTTCAGCAGAAATAAGATGCTGGGTAAATGTATTTATAAATAATACTTATGAACACATTGATGAACAAGCATAAAAGTAAGGAATCTACAGATCTTCAAAATGAAGTGAAAACTGGAATCCTAAGAAGTAAGCAAATGCTAAAGCTAGCTCTTACCCAGTTTTTACCAAACTCAGCAGACTTGAAGCATCTATTTTAGTGACTATACAGGGTATGGGAAACAGGAAATAAGGAATTTTGCAGGTGACTCCAGGTAAAGCTGGAGTACCCCCAGTGTCAAGGTGAACAAGAAACTGTATAGAAGGGGCAGCAAGGAGCTTCTTTGTCCCCATCATGGTGCTCGATGGATGGAAAAATAAGTCCAGTATCTTCTCTGAGGAGTTGTACCACAAGATGGCCCTCTGTGGGTTTTTAGTCCAACAAATTTTTGCACTACTTGTGTGGTCCCCCAAAATTGTACCATTAAAGTGGTATCTAGTTGCTCATGCCTCCAGATGATTTCCAGAAGCAAATGAAGTCCCTGAAATGCTTCAGTCCCCATTGAGAAACTCCTCAGGCAAATGAGCAGTCCTGCTCAAAAAGTACGATACACAAATAAGGAACCATGAGTGAAGAGGGGGACAAAAAAGACACGGAAGCGGATCCTTAAATACTAAAGATGTTGGCATTGGCCCACAGATTGTAATGAAATAACGTTTTGATCATTAAAATAAGTTTGACAATAAAACATCCAGATTTGAAAAAAAACATTTTCAATTAGGAAAAATACAAATTTGCAATAAAAACTCAGATTAAATAGGTTGGAAAAGTTGAAGGGTACTACTGAAATGGAATATAGTTCTCAACAAATTATTCAGAATGAATTCCACAGAAGAAGAGAAGAAGGAAGAATGGAAAATAGCGAAGATGGTGAGATTCGGACAAGAGGAGATGTGATGCACGTTATCTGAAGCTCCAGGAGGAAATAATACGAAGCAAGAGACACTATCCAAAGAGAGGATGGCTGATAAATTTTCAGATTTGGTGAAAGTCACCAGACCTTGGATTTAGGAATCCCAATGAGTTCCAAGCAAGTTGAAAAGGAACTCATTTCTAGAGACAAAGTGAAATGCAGGAAACTGAAAATCTTGAACAGTTAGATAGAAAACCCAAACTACATGCAGAAAACAGCTGGATGACTAACTTCTCAGCATCAGCAGTGAAAGCCAGAACACTGGAATCTTACCATTCATCCTGGTGAAAAGAAAAGAACTGTTATATGGAAATTGGCACTTAGTGCACATTAAAAATTTTTTAAGTTTATTAATTTTGAGAGAGGAGATAGAGAATCCCAAGCAGGATCCACACTGTTAACATGGAGCCCAATGTAGGGCTCCAGCCCATGAGCCATGAGATCATTACCGGAGCTGAAGTCAGCTGCTTAACCAACTGAGCCACCCAGGCACCTCTAGTGCACCTTATTAGGACTAACTAAGACTGTTTTTGGACAAAGGCCGGGATTACCACTCAGGAGAGGTAAAAATCTATAGGATGTTCTTGAGGCAGAAGGAAAATGATCTCAAATGGCAAGTCAGATTCAAGAAAGAACACTGAACAAAGATCTGTACATATTGGTAAAAGTAAGAAAACATTAACTTAGAGCAGTATGTAATTTCTGAGAGGAAGATATGGACAAATCAAAATACTAGATGACAATAGCACATCAGTTGGGGGTGATTACAGCATTAGTTTCATGTTCTTACATTCAAGAGGAAAGATACTAACTTAAGACTTGTGTGAAGCTATGCATATTAGCTAAATAACTAAAGAATAGACAGCGCCTATAAGTTCCAAACCGTTTCTAGGAGGTGAAGAGCCTACCTGTATTTCACAGCACTGGGGCATACTATGTGGCCAACAAAGTACATGTGTGCAGGGAAAGAGCAGTGAGTGAAATGTAAGAAGGGGAAAAGAACAGATTCAACCAATTTCCATTAAAGGGAAGTTAAATTTAAATGAAAATTGCTGGCTGGTTCGTGAGTTGGGCTGACTTAGAAGGTCAAGACACTATTTTCATATTTTGTTGACTTAGTCGCTGATCCCCTGTGTTCAAAGTCTTATTTGCCTGAATCCTCACCATATCCTAATAGGGCTTGACTCAGAGTGGGGCTGGGCTGTCTCTTTGACATGAGGGAGATGTTCCTTTTGCGGAGCACTACTGATTCTAGCATAGAAGAGATCAAGGGGGAGCACTGGGCACTTCCAGCTCATCTATGGGTCTCCAGTCCTTTCCTGGGTTCTAAGAGGGGCTGAGGGCTCAGGGATGTTGGTTCAAATTTTTGAGTGTTGATACATCTTTGATACATCTCTGTGACACACATTTGTAATATACATTTTTTTTAATGTTCATTTTATTTTTGAGAAATAGCACAAGCAGGGGAGGGGCAGAGATAGAAGGGTACAGAGGATCCAAAGCAGGCTCCATGCCGACAGCAGAGGGACTCAATGCGGGGCTCAAACTTGTGAACTGTGAGATGGTGATCTGAGCCTAAGTCAGGTGCTTAACTGACTGAGCCACCCAGGCGCCCTGTAATATACATTTCTTTCTCTTTTACAAGCCACTTAAAGCATGTGCATCTGCAATGGGTTGCATCCATTTTATATGAGACCAAGATGTGCTAATGTCTTACTCAAGTGCCTCTTTCTTTAATCCGTTATTTATTTTCTCTTTGTTGGTGTTAATGCCTCTGAAACCTAGCTCATAGGTTTTTGAGATGATTCAGAATGATAATACACATAAAAGAACTTAGCACTAAACTGGGGCTCTGGAAGCAGACCGCCTGAGTTCAAGTCCTTATTCTGCTACTTAGCTGTGAGACGTTGGGCAAATTTCTTAAAAAAAAAAAAAAATTTTTTTTTACATTTATTTATTTTTGAGAAACAGAGTGAGACAAAGCATGAGAGGGGGAGGGGCCAAGAGAGAAGGAGACACAGAATCTGAAGCAGGCTCCAGGCTCTGAGCAAGCGGTCAGCACAGCCTGTTGTGGGGCTCGAACCCACGAACTGTGAGATCATGACCTGAGCCAAAGTCGGACGCTCAACCGACTGAGCCACCCAGGCGCCCCAACCTTGGGCAAATTCCTTAAGCTTTTTGGTGGCTTTCATCATCTGTAACATGGGAGTAATAATACCTACCAGTAGGGTCATTAGGCAGGTTAAATGAGACAATGTAATTGCACTTAGAACAGTGTGGGCACATAGAATATTACTGTATTGTATCAATCACCAGGCACCTCTCGTTTACATATGTGTATATATAATCTATGTTCAGTTATATGAGTACTCTGCTCAGTTATTGTACCCAACTACTTCGGGGATGATTTCAAGGGCAAAATCCAAAATAACAAGCAATCGGTGCACATGTTCAGCCTCTGGTTTAGGAAAAGCTAGGAATGGTCACTCGGTGGGTACTCATGCCTCTTCGGTCCAGGCCCCATTCTAGATGTGAGGACCTTTAGGAATGAGCCTTGCAGAATTAACATTAAGTGCTTAGATACTACTTCGTCACAGGCCCAGGTGGACGTGTCC
>NW_024412418.1:3296037-3297213 GCF_014898765.1 Herpailurus yagouaroundi | reverse complement strand
GCATAGACTTCTCTGAACCAGAGATACCACAGTTTTTCTGTATGTCTGTAGCCTTGAGAGATCAAAGACATACTCTTCATGCAGAACCTGTGAGATATTTGAAGGGATTCAGTGGAAAGAATGAGAAAAAAGCTACACATATGGGATGATGGCTTACACAAGTGACAGGGATTAAGAAGGGCACTTGTCAGCGATGAGCAGAGGGTGAATGTATATGGAAGTGTTGAATCGCTATATTGTACAACTGAAACTAATATAACACTATGGTAACTAACTGGAATTAAAATAAGAACTTAAAATTCAAGCAGTGTAGGAATTCAACAGAAAAGAATGAATGCAGTAGCGTGATGGAAATGAGTGCTCTTATATCTAGGTGTCTTGATACATTTTTACTGTTAACTTTTCAAGGCAAAGATTTTATGAAATTAAAATGAATAAAAGACTTAAAAAAAACTACATGTATTTGCTGTATACTAGGTCCTAGGTCGTTGATGGAGATGTGGCAGTGACCACACACCCTTGTCCTCAAGGCACTTGTAAACTACCCTGAGGGCAAAGAGTTTTAAGCAGTGAAGTGACCAGGTCACTAGGTGTAGAGATAGAATGGAGGGGAAGAGACCAGATGACCGGTTAGAAGGAGCTGCAAGATTCTAGGCAAGAGATGGTAGGCTTAGACTAGACCATAGTGCAGAGACAAAATTTTATCAATTTCATGTATGTTGAGTAATGATGGTAATAATAGTTAATGTTTAGTGCTTACTGTTTCTGGGACATGAAGCACTTTGAATACATTGGCATGTAATCTTCATATCAACCCTATACAGAGGGGAATGACATGAGCATATATAGTAATAGCAAATATTTGGGGACCAACCTTTGTTCTAAGAAAGGTTTTTTTAATCATATTATTATCCCTGCAGAGTGACATAATATATGTGACTCACATAATATGACATAATCATATTATTATGCATTCTTTTTTTTTTTTTAATGTTTATTTTTGAGAGTCAGAGTGCAAGCAGGGGAGGGGCAGAGAGTGAGGGAGACACAGAATCTGAAGCAGGCTCCAGTGTGCTGACAGCTCAGGGCCTGAGGCAGGGCTCGAACTCACAGACCATGAGATCATGACCTGAGCTGAAGTTGGACGCTTAACTGACTGAGCCACCCAGGCACCCC
>NW_024412418.1:3236452-3295937 GCF_014898765.1 Herpailurus yagouaroundi | reverse complement strand
GATCATGACCTGAGCCAAAATCAAGAGTCAGAATCTTTTTTTTTTTTTAATTTTTTTTCAATGTTTTTTATTTATTTTTGGGACAGAGAGAGACAGAGCATGAACGGGGGAGGGGCAGAGAGAGAGGGAGACACAGAATCGGAAACAGGCTCCAGGCTCTGAGCCATCAGCCCAGAGCCCGACGCGGGGCTCAAACTCACAGACCGCAAGATCGTGACCTGGCTGAAGTCGGACGCTTAACCGACTGCGCCACCCAGGCGCCCCAAGAGTCAGAATCTTAACCAACTGAGTCACCCAGGTGCCCCCACATGCATTATTCTTGTTTAATACTTACAGCTCTTGTTTGTCCCAGCTTACAGAGGAAGGAATAAAATCTTAGAGCAGTTAGGTAATTGCCTTTAGTTACACTCAGTGGCATAAGTCAGACTTTGACCAGATTTGTTGGAATCTAAATCCCATGGTTTTTGTTTGTTTGTTGGTCTATTTAAAAAATTTTTAATGTTTTTTTGTTTTTAAGAGGGAAAGCGTGAGTGAGGGAGGGGCAGAGAGAGGGGACAGAGGATCCAAAGTGGGGTCTGACCTGACGGCAGGCTCCAGGCTCCGGGCTGTCAGCACAGAGCCCGATGTGGGGCTGGGCGTCAGGAACTGCGAGATCATGAACTGAGCTGAAACTGGACGTTCAACCAACTGAACCACCCAGGTGCTCCAGGCTATTTTTTTTAAATTGAGGTATTGTTGACATATAACATTAGTTTCAGGTGTACAACATAATGATTCAATATTTGTATACACTGTGAAATGATCATCACAATAAGTCTAGTTAATATCCATCACCATGCATAGGTAACAATTTTTAACCCTTGTAATGAGGACTTTTAAGATCTATCTTCTTAGCAACTTTCAACTATGCAATACAAAATTATTAACTATTAGCGTATAGGTTAACCTGTAGGTCATATTTCAAGCTGTGGGAGCATTTAAGCTATGGGCCAAGGAGCGTTAACGTGAGAAGAGCAGAGGGTTTAGATTCCAACTCCAGTGGCACAATGACGTTTAAGAAGGGAAGGGAGATCCTGAAAAACACTAAAAGAAGGACTGGAGAGTCTTTCCTAGAATGTTTGATATCACTAGGGTCTTGAAACTAGAGAACTGCTTGGCTTAGGAACACTTTTCTCTTTTAAAAGAAGCCTGCATGGCTCCCCATTGTGAAGAGAAGTAATTAGTAGCAAACAGTTGGGTTTGCTTTGATCTGTTTCATCTTCGGATGATATGTTTGCTTTTCTTCTGATCTTCCTCTAGTGTTTGTTTAGCTCTTGGTCGAAGGTTTGAGGTCTAGGGTCTTAGAACCATGGGTTCAATCTTTTAACTCTTCCCTCTGGTGTAAAACTTAGGTTCTGTATCCTGAAGAACCACTTTATCGATTGGAGAAAATGGGCAATAACTCAGATTCTTCCCACTCTCACCCTTGCCTGACCATCGTGTCTCATCTCCCTGCTCCTCTCTTGCTTGCTCTTTGATCCCTCTCTTTCTTTGCTTTCCTCTTCATCTCTCTCCCACTACATGTCTAGTTGCAGCTACTCAAGACCTGTACTACCTGGTAGCCTATCAAGAATCACAAATCTCTGCTTCCATGTCTTGCTCCTCAGAATTTTGTCCCTTTAAGAGCAGTGAGCATAGCCAGTAGAGAAGAGAGGGAAGATGGCTTCCATCCTGTGACTCCTAGAAGGAAGCCACTTCAAGGGAGGTTGCCTTTGTAGCAAATCTTCCCTGCAGAGCAGAGATACCCAGCTCACTTGGGATAGGGATCCTGGAGGACTGGCAGGACTGACCTGGGAACACAAAGCCTCTCCTTTATTCTTTCCCTTACCTGTGACTCACTGTGATTCCAACAGACTTCCTGCCACATCACCCCATGCTTTCAAGGGTCAAGTGGGAACAGTGCAGGCTGGAGACTTGTCCTTTTAGGGCAGTTCTCCACCTGTGAGATAGCACAAGTAAAACACCAAGCACAGAGCATAAAAATAGGTGCCAAATACGTGAGTACCCACCTGTGATAGAAGAGATGATGAATGGGTGCCCTCTGCTGGCACAGTCCATCACCACCAGGCACCTCCCCCTCTGCAAAAGGGTGTGTGCATTCAGCAGCATATACCTTAACCCCATCCTGCCACATACATTGATTTTTTTTTAAATCTTGGTTTCAATGATAAAAGCTTATTGCTTTTTTTTTTTTTTTTTTTCAAAATCTAACAGCAGGTTGTTTAACTAAAACTCTTCACTCCCTTTTATGTCACTCTGCAGGGATAACTACTGACATTTTGTTGCATATTCTTCCAAATGTCTTTCTATGTGTACTCATACAACATATACTCCCGGGATTAATGGAATTACTCTATGCAGGCTATACATATTGCTCTGCAATTTGTGTTTTCCTCTAAAAATATGCCATGGACATCTTTATACTACATCTAGGTCCTTCTTGTTTTCCTCATGATTGGCTAGTTTACTACTGTATGTCTGACATTCTGTTATTTAGACCCTGGCACACTCCAGCTTCTGTGCTAACATGGAACCCAACAGCCCAATTCCTTAGGAGACTAGGTGCCCATGATCCTATGGTTGGGTTGAGCAGACCTCCCTTCTGTCATCCCTCTCTCTGACAGATGGTTGATGGTTAAACCTATCAACCTCCTCACCCCACTTCCCCAGAGGATTTGGAAATAAGCTTCCTGCTGCTCTGTGCCCCCGGGCACAGATGCTAAGCATCACACCCTCTCCATCCCTCAGAACACAAGGAGCTGGGGCAGGAGGGAGGGGTGGCTTTTTTACTTAGGTTTCATTTGAAAATAGGAGTTGCTGTGCCTGCCATCTCCAGGCATGATTTGAGTGCAAAAACAAGTGGGATGCAGCTGACTTTGAGTCCTGGCCAGCCACTTGAAGGCTGCAACCTGCTTCTGACTTGCTACTGATAGAATTCCTAGGACCTTGGTCCAACTTGATTCTTAGTATGTCTTCGCTGTACTTTTGGGAGGACAGGCTTCAAGCTCTCCTCTCTTGGTCTGGTTAATGTCTGACTGTGAACATTTGGTAACTCAGCTCTGACTTCATCTTCTTGTAGAGTGTCTTAAATTCTGGTAACTCTCATTCCAGTGATGGTTACCTCATTGCCAGTTAGTTGCTTTGCAACTTGCAGTTCTGTATAATGTCACTTAAATAATACTTTTCTTTTTAAAAAATTTTTAATGTTTTTATTCACTTTTGAGACAGAGAGAGACAGAGCATGAGCAGGGGAGGGGCAGAGAGAGAGGGAGACACAGAATCTGAAGGAGGCTCCAGGCTCCAAGCTGTCAGCACAGAGCCTGATGCGGGGCTCGAGCTCACGGACGGTGAGATCATCACCTAAGCCGAAGTCGGACGCTCAACTGACTGAGCCACCCAGGCACCCCTAAATAATACTTTTCTAAACTGAAATCTTGACTCCATTCCTATTTCATTCATCCTGCAAATATTTGTTCAAAAACCACTTTATAACCAAAGGCCATTTCTGTCTTTGAGGAGTTTTGGTCCCAGGGATGGAGGCATTAAATTTGAATTAATGAGATAAGCATTACTATAATGATGACTTTCTAGCATTGTAAGAGGGGTAAACTGCTGGGAGGGTGGGCAAGGCTTCACTGAGGTGATAATTTAGGTTGTTTTCAAAGGATAACTAGGATTCTACCAATTGATGCAAAATCATGCAGGCCAGATGGAATAATGTGCAGAAGTACAGAGGTATAAAAGTAATATGGTTCACTGGGTATCTAGTAGGTGAGGGGAAATTTCTCTTTATAGAAACATTTCATTTAAAAATGAGAGTGATCGGGGCGCCTGGGTGGCTCAGTCGGTTGAGTGTCCGACTTCAGCTCAGGTCACGATCTCACGGTCCGTGGGTTCGAGCCCCGCGTCGGGCTCTGGGCTGATGGCCCAGAGCCTGGAGCCTGCTTCCGATTCTGTGTTTCCCTCTCTCTCTGCTCCTCCCCCATTCATGCTCTGTCTCTCTCTGTCTCAAAAATAAATAAACGTTAAAAAAATTAAAAAAAAATTAAAAAAAATAAAAATGAGAGTGATCAAAGTAAAATATCATCGCTTTGCAGTCGTTGATAACTAGATCTTAGGCATCAACAGCTGGTAATATCAAGAAAAGAGCCAATCAGACACCATCTACAAAGTGGTTTTGGAAAAAAAAAATCCTGGGGTGCCTGGGTGGCTCAGCTGGTTAAGTGTCCCACTCTTGATTCCAGCTCAGGTCATGATCTCGCAGTAGTGAGAGCCATGCTGGGCTCTCACTGCATCGGGCTCCGTGCTGGGCATGAAGCCTGCTTAAGATTTTCTCTTCCTCTCCTTTTGCCCCTCTTCCCTGCTCCCATTCTCTCTCTCTCTCTGTCCCCCTCAAAAAAGTACTGAATGTGATCAAATCTCTAGATCCAATTATTATTTTATAAGAAATACAGAAGATGGAGGAAATGTTAAAATATACCATGGGGATGCAATTAGCAAAATGGGGGGATTGCAGGAAATGTAGGTGACCCAATTTCTTTAATAAAGAAGAAAAAGGATGAAAGGATATTACAGATGAAAAGAAACGCATTAGTTAATCTCAATACACAAGTCTTATTTGGATCCTGATATAAACATGATATTTTATGAGATACTTAGAAATCTGAACACAGGATACTTGATATTACTAAGGAATTATTTTTATTTTATTTTATTTAAGAAAAAATTTTAATGTTTATATCTGAGAGAGAGAGAGAGAGAGAGCATGCAAGCTGGGGAGGGGCAGAGAAGAAAGGGAGACACAGAATCTGAAGCAGGCTCCAGGCTCTGAGCTGTCAGCACAGAGCCTGATGTGGGGCTTGAACTCACCAGCTGTGAGATCATGACCTAAGCCCAAGTCGGATGCTTAGCCAACTGAGCCACCCAGGTGCCCCAAGATTATTGTTTTTCAGATGTGACAGTGGTATTGTCAATTTCTTGTCAATTTGAGCAATATGATGAAATTTTAGTGGATGAAATCTTATGAGGAGTTTGTTACAAGTAGTATGGGACAAGCGTGAAGGGGGAAGTATAAATGAAATAAGACGGGCTGTGAGCTGATAGCCACTGAAACTGGGTTATGGGCATATGGAGGCTTATTATAATATTTGACTTTTATGTTTATTTGTAACTCGCCATAATAAAAAAGTTTTTTGGTTTTCTGTTTTTTTGTTTTGTTTTGTTTTTAATGGTGATAACCAATTTGGGAGCTAATTGTTCGGAGCAGCCTAGGCCCAGGGACACATAGACAGGAGCAAGAAATGGGACTAGGAAGGGGGTGGTGATGGCCGCAGTGGTGGTTGGGTTATGAAGTTCTTTTCCTGTCACAAGCAGGCAAATGGATTTGAAACCACCGTGGGGACCTAGGGTTCTGTGGCGGTACCTCCTGAGCAGCCACAGGGATGGGGAGAGTGGGGCTGAACAGAAGATACGCCAGTTCACCTACACATTTTAACAGCTTTGCTTCTAGCTGCTTTGTTAAAATTGGGCTTCTGGGTAACATTTAAAAACAAGATTCTGAGGCTTTAAAATTTTTCTCTAACCATTGGGGGAACGATTGGATATTTGAAAGGTTATTGCTTGAGCTGTAGTGCAGAAGATCAGAGGTGGGGAAATTAGCTACGGGACTATTGTGATATCACAAGTGAATGAGAAATTTGTTTCGAGAGGAATTTAGCTAATGAAGATTTGGTCCAGGAGGTGAAAACATTCTGTGAGAGTATTTTGTAGTCATCAGAAGGACAACAAAGAGGGTCAGGAAATACGCTGACTCTTCTGACAACAAAGTCTCTCTGAGCGCCTACTGGACCCAGCTCGCTGTGCTACCCTGTTCTCAGAGGTTCTGGCCTGGTCCTCCTGTACGCCATGACTGATAGTGTGGGCAGGTAGGGAATGACACCACCTGTTTGGGCTCATGGTGCCCACTTCTGTCATCGAGGCCTTTGTCTCAACTACAACTGCTTCAGCTGTGTCCCCACCACATCTGCTTGACCACTACTCTAACTTCGTAACGCCGTTTTAACTCCAGACTGGAAGACCCAACAAGGAACTCACTTTTCTTCCCTTATCTCCACAACCTTGGGGCCTGCCTTCCTAGGAAAATCCACTAAATTTCCCGCTAATTATTCTCCTCTGGAGCTAATGTCTCCCTGATCTCTGTGCCTTTAAGTTACACACCCATGCGCTGAGTTGCCGGTGGCTAATAGGCTATTAATGTTCCAGACTTATAGGTGAACATGGCTTAGGTACATCCCTCAGCGTTCTCCAGCCTTCGGCTTTCACCCCAGTCCATCCTAATTCTGCCTGGTTTCTGAGGGTTTGGCTTTGTGGGCTGTTTTTGTTTTTTGTGTTTTCTTTACGGTTTATTTAGAGAGAGAGAGCGTGAGTTGGGTAGAGAAGCAGACAGAAGACCCCAGGCAGGCTCTGCACTGCCAGCGTAGAGCCAGACGTGGGGCTTGAACACACAAACCATGAAATCATGACCTGAGCTGAAAACTGACTGAGCCACCCAGGCACCCCTGTTTTTTTTTTTTTTTTTTTTAACATTTTTATTTATTTGTGGGACAGAGAGAGACAGAGCATGAACGGGGGAGGGGCAGAGAGAGAGGGAGACACAGAATCGGAAACAGGCTCCAGGCTCTGAGCCATCAGCCCAGAGCCTGACGCGGGGCTCGAACCCATGGACCGCGAGATCGTGACCTGGATGAAGTCGGACGCTTAACCGACTGCGCCACCCAGGCGCCCCTGTTTTTTGTTTTTAAACTTTGTCTTTGCCCCTCTGACTTGATGCTTGAATGAGGCCTCCTTACTTGTTTTTGTGCTTATCAAGATGGTTCTTACCCTTCTTGGATTATGGAACTCCTTGAGAATCTGATGATAGTTAGGGATCTCTTCTAAAAGAGTGTGTACACACAGCATTTTGCCTACAATTTCAGAGTCTCTAGATTTTTAAAACTGTGCTCAGTGCAACCGGAAGCTTTTGGTGGTGGTGGTGAGGACTGCTTGATAAACACACAGTGTTCTTGGATCCAGTCCAGACATATTAAATCTGAATTTCCAGAGGTAGAGCCTAGGAACCAGCAATTCAAACAATATCCCTAGTGATTCTTAAGTATGCTAAAAATTCTTTTTAAAATTTTTTAATATTTATTTTTCAGAGAGAGAGAGAGAGCATGAGGAGGGGAAGGGCAGAGAGATAGAGGGAGACGCAGAACCAGAAGCAGGATCCAGGCTCTGAGCTGTCAGCACAGAGCCCGACGCAGGGCTCAAACCTACGAACCGTCAGATCATGACCTGAGCCGAAGTGGGACGCTTAACTGACTGAGCCACTCAGGCGCCCCAAGTATGCTAAAATTGAGAAATGTCTATTTCATCTTCTCTGCTCAACCACTGAACTGTGGCTACAGGGATTCAAATTCTGCAGTCTGGGTCCTCATCCAAAGAAAACAACTGCACTTGACCCTTGAACAGCGCTGGGGTTAAGGGCGCCGATCCCCCTCCCCCACCCTGGGGCGGTCAAAAATCCACATGTAGCTTTTGACTCCCCAAAACTCAACTGCTAATAGCCTACTGTGGACTCAAAACCATATTGCTAACATAAACAGTCAATTAACACATATTTTGTACGTTACGTATTATGTCCTGTATTCTTACAATAAAGTAAGCTGGAGAAAATAAAATGTTCTTGAGAAAATCATAAGGAAGAGAAAATACATTTATAGTATTATACTGTATTTATTGAAAAAATTCTCAGCTAAGTGGATCCGCATAGTTCAAACCCATGTTGTTCAAAGGTCAACTGTACTTTTTCTCCAAGGCCATAGTGAATGAAGCCCCTTCTTGGAGAAGCTCTAGAATCTGACACTGGGACTGGATCTCTTTCGTTTTCAGGCATAGCTTTGAATTTAGAGAGACGGTATCGTGTCCTAGAGAGCCACATTTCCCTATTTCCTTTATCCATCTTTCATCAATTCTTTCTGTACTGGTCTTTCCCAATCCAGAATGCAAGCTTCCTGTTCTGGAGATGCAGATTCCCACCCAAAGCAAGGTGTTCTGTGCTTTTGCGTGTTTGCCACATGTGGGGCGTATAATCCCCGTGGATAGCCAGTGGTTCAGAGAGGGCCTGGGGAGTGGGGTACAGGAAACAGGTGAGCTTAGTGTTGACTGGCCCAGGTATATCCTACCAGTTCAAAACTGATGACAAGTGTAGGGCAAGTCACTGAGTAACTTCCTTTTAACTGATTCCTTTTACTGGCTGTAAAAAGAAATTTAAAATTTAATGATTGAAAACAGAAAGTACAGAAAATTTTTTTTAAAAAGGCAGAAGGTAAGTCCATTGTAATCCTAAACCCTGCTGTCCCGAGGCAAGCACTATTAACATTTTGGCACCCTCCCATCAAGTGTTTTTCTGTTAAAAAAAAAAAAAAACACAAAACTTAATAGATTGGGGTGCCTGGGAGGCTCAGTCAGTTGAGCGTCTGACTTTGGCTCAGGTCATGATCTCGTGGTTTATGGGTTCGGGCCCTGCATCCGGCTCTGTGCTAACAGCTCAGAGCTTGGAGCCTGCTTCAGATTCTGTGTCTCCCTCTCTTTTTGCCCCTCCTCTGCTCACACTCTATCTCTCTCCCTCTCTCTCTCTCAAAAATAAATGAACGTTAAAAAAAATAAACAGCTGCTTCTCTGGTCTAACGTTGTCCTGTAACATTTCCCAGTTAATTCTTCAAGACCATAATATTTTTTCATGGCTGCATGATATTTAATTAAATGGATATATCATTATTTAACTTTTGTTCAGTTGTTGGATATTCAGGTATAATACTTATGTGTCATATTATAAATATGCCATAATAAATACCTTTGCACCTAAACCGTCGTCATCTGGATTATTTCCTTCGAAGAGGAATTTCTGAGTTAAAAGGCAAGAACATTTTTAGGGCTCTGGGTATACTGTTTCGAGCTATTTTCCAGACCGGTTAGCTCAATGGGAGTGGCTTACCACACTTGGAAGTTGGACTACATAACAAAAAATACTTCCAAGGGCTTCCACACAAGCAAGATATTACATTGCGGGGTGGGTAGGTAGGGCTGAGAGGCCAAGAGAGTTGGAAACAACCCCGTTGTCCCCCGAGGAAGAGGGGTCTACTTCGTTAATACTAGAAGCATAACTTTTCAATCCTGTACAACTTCCTCTCAGACTTCAGGCTTGAATAAACATCATGACAGACTATGACCCCCAACCTAGCTTCCCATTAGTATTCCTCCACTCTCCAGAGACCTGCCTCTGTTCTAGTTCTTTCTGCTATGGCTGCTGTTACTTCCCCTCCGGCCCCTCTCCTAAGACTACTGCTGTCTTGTTGCCCTGAGGTTCCTGTCTTGAAGTTGGAGAAGTCCTTGTGGATCCATGTCTGGACCAACGGGCTTTACCCTATCAGTGTCTTACAGTTCCTTCCATTCAGGAACTTGCACTGCGTTCCCCAGAGAATGAGCTGGGAAGAGTCTCATGCAAATAAAACTCCAGAATCCTATCTTATCCTAGAACGACGGAGGGGCATTTGCACATTAGGTCCTCTTTTTTGCCCATGCACCCCAATTAATAAATGAACACCTCTCAAAAATTTCCTAAGCTCCAACTGTTTGGAAAATTGGTAGATCGAATTTAGATTATGTCCTGATATAGGTGAAAAACGCTTGGGTACTAGTCCCATTTCTTCCTTTCACCAGTTGCATAACCACAATTTAGTCTGTGTACTCTGTGTGCCCCGATTTCCTCATCAATAATGTGATGAGTCATTTGGGAATTGAAGTATTCAGTATTCAGTACGATCTGAAAGGGAATAGAGTTGTTTTTAAGGCTCACTTTACAAGCCAGGGACATAGAAGGCTAAGAATAAAGATGAACTTCTTGGGTGATGAGTAGATCAATTGTAGTTCAAAACGTTAACTGGATCAACACAGAAATAGGTCCTATTGTACCTAAGAGTTTGATAAAGCATCACAAATCAATGAGGGAAGAAAAGTCGGAAGATGATGTGGGAGGGAAGAAAAGTCAGAAGATGATGTGGGGATGATGGAGTTAACAGTTAGGAGAAAAAAAAATCTTTTTAGATTTTTTTCCCCCTGTACCACGTTCTACATTAACTTAGATTTAAAAACATATATTTTTAAAAAGGGAGGAAAAAATAAATATTAATTTTTAAGGGGAAGAGCTTGCAAACTTTTTGAAAAAAAAAAGACTTTATTTTCTGAAGCAGTTACAGAAAAATTGTGTGGAAAGTATAGAGCGTTCCCCTCTATCTCCTCACGTCATCCCCTCTCCACCCCTGCCCCAGTTTCCCCTATTATTAACATTTTGTGTTAGTGAGGCAGTATTGATGTATACATTATTTTTAACTGAAGTCAGTAGTTTACCTTAGGGATCACTCTCTGTGTGAGTTTCTTTCTCTTTTTTAAAAAAATTATTTAAATCTATTTTTAATGTTTTTATCTGTTTTTCAGAGAGAGAGAGAGACACAGAGCACAAGCCTGATGTGGGGCTCAAACCCATGAACCATGAGATCGTGACCTGTGCCAAAGTCGGTGCTTAACCGACTGAGTCACCCAGGTGCCCCTCTTTCTGTGGGTTTTGACTAATGTGTAATGATGATATGTATCTACTGAGGCACCTGGGTGGCTCGGTTGGTTAAGCGTCTGACTTCGGCTCAGGTCATGATCTCACAGTACCTGAGTTCAGGCCCGCGTTGGGCTCTGTGCTGACAGCTCAGAGCCTGGAGCCTGCTTCGGATTCTGTGTCTCCTTCTCTCTGCCCCTCCCGTGCTTATGCTCTGTCTCTCTGTCTCTCAAAAATAAATAAATGTTAAAAAAAATTTTTAAAAATGATATGTATCTACAGCTACAGTGTTCTACAAAATGGTTTCTTTCCTCTAAAAATTCCCTATGCTCTCCCAATTATCCTTTCCTTCTCCCAAACCCCTGGCAACAGCTGATCCTTTTTACCGTTTTCATAGTTTTGCCTTTTCCAGAATGTCATGTAATGGGAATCATACATGAGGTAGCCTTTTGAAATCGACATTTTTCACTTGTCAATATGCATTTAAGTTTCCTTCATGGCTTTTCATGGCTTGATAGCTCTTTTGTTTGAATTATTACCAAATAATACTTCGTTGTATGGCTATGCCACAGTTTGGTTATCCATTCACCTACTGAAGGACATCTTTGTTGCTTCCAAGGTTTAGCACTTCTGGATAAAGCTGCTATAAACATTCATGCATGTTTTGTGTGGACAGAAGCTTCCAAGTCCTTTGGGTAAATTCTAAGGGGTGTGTTTATTGGATCATGTGGTGAGAGTATGTTTAGTTTTGTAAAAAAATGGCCAAACTGCCTTCCAAAGTGACTGTACCGTTTTGCATTCCCATCAGCAAAGTGTGAGAGTTCCTGTTACCGCATACCCTCACCAGCGTTCAGTGTCATTAGTGTTTTGGATTTGAGTCGTTCTAATAGCTGTGTAAGTGGGATTTTTTTTTTTTTAAGTTGCAATTCCTTAATGATGTATGATGCCGAGCATCTTTTCTTGTGCTTATTTGCTACCTGTATTGTATTCAGTGGGGTGTCTTTCACATTTTTTGCCCACTTTTAAATTGGGTTATTTGTTTTCTTATCATTGAGTCTTAAGAGTTCTCCACATATTTTGGGGGTGTCTATCTGGCTCAGTTGGTAGAGCATGCACTCTTGATCTCAGGGTGATGAGTTTAAACCCCATGTTGGGTGTAGAGATTACTTAAAGATAAGACCTTAAAGAGGCGCCTGGGTGGCTCAGTTGGTTGAACCTGTGACTTTGGCTCAGGTTATGATCTCACGGTTCATAGGTTTGAGCCCTGCGTTGGGCTCTGTGCTGACAGCTCAGAGCCTGGTGTCTGCTTCGGATTTTGTGTCTCCCTCTGTCCCTCCCCTGCTCACACTCTGTCTCTCAAAAAATAAAATAAAATGCTAAAAAATGTTTTTAAAAAAAAGGTCTTAAAAAAAAAGAGTTGTCCATATATTCTGGATAACAATCCTTTCTTAAGTGTTTGACAAATATTTTTTTTCAATCTGTGGCCTGTCTTAAATTTTTTTAACTTACAAACTTTTAAATGATAGGATTAATAAAAAGGGAAAAGATATGTTAAAGTGCACATTTAACAGTTATGTACACAGATAATTAGCATAATATGAGACATGACAAGTGGCAAAAATCAGCAGATATGACACATGGGTAATGTGTTTATCATATAAAAAACTCATACAATATATGGTCAGAAGACTTGAATGAGTAAATCAAAAAGATTATAGGATTAATAAATATATCAAAAACTTTGACTCTTGCCGATAACAAATGCAAATGAAAATGACATTTTCGTCCCTTCCTTCCTTCCTTCTTTCCTTCCCTCCTTCCATAGTGATGGTTCTGTGTGTACCGTTCTAAAATTTAAAATATACTTTGGACATCTGCCCATATTAATCTTTATGCATAGCAGTCTATCATACGGCCCCACTAAACTTATTTACTCTTTTTTCTATTGATGGACATTTTGGTTGTTTCCAATTTTTGCTCTTTCAGATAGTGTTTCATTGAATATCATTTTCCCCGTCTTCGTATATATGTGAAAGAAGCTCAGTAGTATAGATTTCCAAAATTGGAATAGTTTGATCAAGCAAATCCCCTTCCATATCATGTTGGATTTTGATCCTTCTTGGTTCCCAAGGCAGTGATACAAAGCATTTGCAATGCTTACCAGAAAAAGTCTAATAACAGCACTAGGCTTCTTCTCTTTAACTTCCATCCTTATTCCACCATATTCTGGCAAACCTGGTCCTATTCCAAAGTCAGAGAAGAAGGAATAGTCCTGTCATGAATTAGGGAGCAAAGGAAAGTATTACTACTTGGCCATTTCCTTTAGCCTCTTAGAGTGAATATCACTCAGCTGTTCTTTTAGCTTCTTACTTACATCTTGTGAATGGCAAGCAGTCGTGATGAGTTCTATGGGGTCACGCTTCCATTTGTGTCCTCTGACTACCTTGGATTATGAGCATGCAGCAGAAGATGCAGAACTAGAATCAGCTATAGGATGTATAGCCTGGGGTCTTAAAGTAGAATTTGCCACATGTGTTAGTAAGTCTCAGACACTTGCTATATTTTTATCCACTTGACGCTCCTGTGCTACTGACCCAACCACTAACATGAATTGAGCTGTGTGCCTATGCCTTTGGTAGCTGATGATGTGCTGAGAACAGTGGTGAGAGACCTGTACAGAAGTTATAGAGATACTAGCAATAGTTATGCAAAAGTTTGTAAACTTTAAAACCACAGGCCTTGCCACAGCAATCAGACAACAAAAAGAAATAAAAAGGGCGGGGTTCCTGGATGGCTCAGTTAAGTGTCCAACTCTTGATTTCAGCTCAGGTAATAATTTTGGGGTTTGTGGGAACGAGCCCCATGTCGAGCTCTGTGCTGACAGCATGGAGCTTGCTTGAGATTCTCTCTCTCCCTCTCTCTCTGTCCCTCCCCTGATTATGTGTGCATTCTCTCTCTCAAAATAAATGAACTTAAAAAAAAAAGAAATAAAAGGAATTCAAATTGGTAAGCAAGAAATAAAACCTTCACTATTTGCAGATGACATGATATTATATATAGAAAACCCTAGGCCATAGACCACCCCTTATACAATGGAAACAAGTCAATCAGTAATGGATAACCCAGCACCTAGAGGTATCCGGTCAATAAGGGTAGAACCTGAGAAGGACCAAGGGGGAAGGGGGGAGGGTGCAATGAGAACTTTATAGAACAAGGACCTTGTGTATAGTCAGAGCATTCCCTTTTGAATGTTCCCTCTCTGTAAAGAGAGCTTTCCTACTATTCTTCCTTTCTGATCTTATACTCTAATAAACTTTTGGGTGCTACTAAAAAACAAAAAAGAAAAGAAAAAGAAGAAGAAAGAAAGAAAGAAAGAAAGAAAGAAAGAAAGAAAAGAAAACTCTAAAGACTCCACCAAAAAACTGCTAGAACTGATAAATGAATTCTGTAGTCTCAGTATACAAAATCAATGTACAGAAATCTGTTGCATACCAATAACAAAGCAGCAGAAAGAGAAATTAAGAAAACAATCCTATTTACAATTGCACCCAAAACAGTAAGATACCTAGGAATTCACCTAACCAAAGAGGTGAAAAACCTGTACTCTGAAAACTGCAAACACTTATGAAAGAAATTCAAGAAATGGAAATACATTCCATGCTCATGGATTGGAAGAAGTATTGTTAAAATGTCTATGATACCCAAAGCACTCTACACGTTCAATGCAATCCCTATCAAAATACCACCAGCATTTTTCACAGAGTTGGAACAAACAATCCTAAAATGTGTATGGAACCACAAAAGACCCTGAATAGCCAAAGCAATCTTGAAAAGGAAAAGCAAAACTGGAGGCATCACAATTCCAGACTTCAAGTTATATTACAAAGCTATAGTAATCAAAATAGTATGGAACTAGCACAAATGGATGCATAGATCAATAGAACAGAAAAGAAAATTCATAAAGGAACACACAATTAAATGATCGATTAATCTTTGACAAAGCAGGAAAAACTATCCAATGGGAAAAAGTCTCTTCAACAAATGATGCTGGGAAAACTGGACCAGTTTCTTACACTAGACACAAAAATAGATTCAGAAAGGATTAAAGACCTAAATGTGAGAACTAAAACCATAAGAATTCTAGAGGAGAACACAGGCAATAACTTCTTTGACATCAGCTGTAGCCACTTTTTCTAGATAGGTGTCCTGAGGCAAGGGAAACAAAAGCAAAAATAGATTACTGGCACTACTTCAAAATAAAAAGCTTCTGCACAGTGAAGGAAACAATCAACAAAACTAAAAGACAACCTATGGAATGGGAAAGGATATTTGGAAATGACATATCCGATAAAGGATTAGAATCCAGAATATATAAAGAACTTGTAAAGTCAGTTAAGTGTTCAACTCTTTGATTTTGGCTCAAGTCATGATCCTCATGGTTCATGAGTTCGAGCCCCACTTTGGGCTCTGTGCTGACAGCATGGAGCCTTCTTGGGATCCTCTCTCTCCCTCTCTCTCTGCCTCTCCCCTGATCACACACTCTTTCTCTCTCAAAATAAACAAACAAACCAACAAAAATGGGTGAAAAACATGAACAGATATTTCTCCAAAGAAAACATACAGATGGCCAACAGACACATGAAAAGTGCTCATCATCGCTCATCATCAGGGAAATGAAAATCAAAACTATAATGAGATATCACCTTACACCTGTCAGAATGGCTAAGATCAACAACACAAGAAAGAATAAGTGTTGGTGAGGATGTAAAGAATAAACACTCGTGCACTGTTGGTGGGAATCAAACTGGGGCAGCCACTGTGGAAAACAACATGGAGGTTCCTTGGAAAGTTAAAAAGAGAACTACTTGATGATCCAACAATTGCACTACTGGGTATTTACCCAAAGAATACAAGAACACTAATTCAAGGGGACACAGGCAACCCTATGATTATAGCAACATTATTTACAATAGCCAAGATATGGAAGTAGCCCAAGTGTCCATTGATTGATGAATGGATAAAGAAGATGCAGCAGGTATATACAGTAGAATATTATTCAGCCATAAAAAAGAATGAAGTCTTGCCTTTTGCAAATACATGGATGGAGCTAGAAAGTATTACGTTAAGCCAAATAAATCTGTCAGAAGAAGACAAATGCCATCTGATTTCACTCATAGGTGGAATTTAAGAAACAAAATGAACAAACAAAAGGAAAATAGGAGAGAGAGAGAGAGACACCAAGAAACAGACTCTTAATTATAGAGAACAAACTAATGGTCATGAGGGGGCAGTTGGGTAGGGGAAGGGGGGAAATAGGTGATAAGGATTAAGAAGCACATTTGTGATGAGCACCGGGTGTTGTATGGAAGGGTGAAATCACTATATTGCACACCTGAACTAATATAAAACTGTGTCTTAACTAACTGGAATTAGAACAAAAACTAAAAAAAAGGAATGATCTAAGCCAAAAATACAGTCACAGGCCTTTGTGAGAGATGAGCATCAGGAATGGAATTTGGAAGGAAATGAAATTAAATGTGATACTTTATGTGATACTCAGGTAACATATTAGTAATATCTGTGATACTTTAGTAACACTTTTGACAGTGCTTAACTTTTCTATTCCATAACTTGTGGACTTAGATGCTACATATGACGCGGTGTGTTAGAAAACTGTTATGTGGGGACTCACTTGTGGAAGGCCAGTGTGAGGAGTGTCAAAGAGAAAAAGATGGATGTTAGTTAAAAGCAGTAAAGGGAAGTTTTATCCAGTACTATTACAATAGGGGAAAGAGACTTCCGTGTGGGCCTGAGTTTAATTCCAACCACAGTAAGGACAAAGTGGGCTATAGAGCAAGGAAGCAGAGTGAGAGGGTCAAGCAATGGACTATTCCTAGGTAATAGTCAGGCGTTGGAGGGTTCTTGGTAAATGGCTTTACCAAAATACTTAACAAGCCAAGGGGAAGGTATCAAGATGGGAGATGAAGAACTTTGATGAGATATCAAAAGTGATCAGATCTCAAGGGCTGGGGATTGAATTAGAAGGATTCTTTGCTGTATTCAGCAGGCCTAGGACAGGGCCCAAGGACAAGCACCCTTTGAAGCGAGGGCTCAGAAGAGCCTATCTAAAATTTGGTCAAGGAGAGAGTTTTTCTCAGGAGTTCCATGGACCTTCTTCCCAGGCAAACAGGCATAACTGGTCAATAGCATAAAACATAAGCCATTTAAGGTCTTGTGATGGTTTTTAGGGCATACGGTAAATTAAGAAACAATTATTTAAGAACATCTACTCGGCAAAAACAGCAAGTCTATGGCATTTGAACCGTGACCTGCTCTTTCCCTTCCCTGTCCCAGCTCAGCCTGAAGGAAATGCTGCCCCAGGACTCCAGCAAAGAACTGAGTGCTCTCTCTTCCTCCAGCTCCCTGTTCAGGACAGTGATAGATTTCCAAGAGGAGCAGACCCAGACCAACAGCATTTCTCACCACCAGCTGTTTCTTGCAGAGGCTCAGTTATGGCAAGTGCAGCTGAGAGGTTGAGATAGAGGCTGTAGCTCAGACACTGTGTGCTAAGAACACGGGCCCCAATTCCAAGTTGTTTGGAGGAGAGAGATAACATACTAGGAGAGGAAAACTGAGAAGACTAGAGGCTACTGTCCCACCTAGTGCCTTCCTCTTAAGGTAAGGGTGTGCTCAGGGAGAAAGACATCATCATCCCTGCCCCAAGCTCAGAAACACAGCTCAGGGGTTTTGCCCAGGGGAAGAGACAGGCTGTAAAATGGAGAACTCTAAAGTTCTCCTCTAAGGGCAGACTGCTTGAAACAGAATGTGGAGAAGTTCATGTCTAAGGGTGCTCTCAAAAAACAATGGAGGTTTTATGAGACAGCAATTAAGAAAAGGCTGATAGCAGGATACCTGGCTGGTCACCCTTGGCCTCAGGGTTGTGAGTTCGAGCCCACATTGGGTGTAGAGATTACTTAAATAAAGAAAGAAATTAAAAAAAAAGAAAGAAAAGAAAAGACTGGTAGCTTCATGAGTGATAGAACTGAAAGCACGAACCAGCTAGTTTACCAGAGAGACCCAGGGAGAGGGACATCTAGGTAGAGCCCCCTGGGGACAGAACAAACCTCAGACACTCACCTCAAAAACTTCCCCTGCAAGGGAGTACAAATTTAATTGGATTAGACTCTGAAGCAATTTATGTCCCAGGGATTTGTCACAAACAATAGCACAAATTGGCATTGGTGGAGCCCACAAGGAAAGAGACAGTGGAAGAGAGCCCTGTTAAGTCCCACTGTCATTGTACAGTGACTGTGTGCATGCCCAATACAGCATCTTCTGAAGAGCAGCATCAGAGCCTTCACACTGTGGAGGAAATACACTTCACTAAAATCGTTCAGCCCATCAATAAACCAACAGGTAGGGGCATTCACTTTCGAATGTCGCCTCTCTGTAAAGAGAGCTTTCCTACTATTCTTCCTTCCTAATCTTATATTCTGATAAACTTTGGCCTGCTGCTCAAAAGTAAACACATAAATAAACAAACAGGTAAACAATAATAAACTCTGGATGAAGAGGGAGGGGCTGGCCTCCAGGGTTGCTACAGTATATTATCAGGAGTATCTAATTTCAACAAAAATTATGTAACATTCAGAGAAACAGGAAAGTGGGACCCGTACATAGGCTACAAAGTAAGCAACGGAAACTGCCTGTGAGGACAGATGTCACACTTGACTGACAGATTTCAAAGTAGCCATATTCAAAGAACTAAAAGAAATCATGCTCAAAGAAATAAGAGGAGATGGTTACAATCTGTTATTATGCAGAGAGTATCAATAAAGAGATAGTAATTATAAAAAGAATCTAATGGAATTTTTGGAGTTAAAAAGTACAGTACCTGAAATAAAAAAACCCACTGGAGACGTTCGACAGTAGATTTGAACCGGTAGAAGAAAGAATTAGTGAGCTTGAAGACAGATCAACAGAGGTTATAAAATCCAAAGAAGAGGAAAAGAAGAAAAAGAGAAGACAAATGAACAGAGCCTTAAGAGAGGTCTGGAGTGAATATAATGATATGAGACAAGATAGGTTTTAAAACAAAAAATGTAACTAGAGATAAAGAGGGAAATTTTGTAATTATAAAAAGACCAACCTATCAGGAAGATATAGCAATAAACATACATACATCTATATCTCTATCTCTATCTCTATCTCTATATCTATATCTATATCTATATCTATATCTATATCTATATCTATATATCTCTATCTCTACCTATCTATCTATCTATCTAACAACAGAGCCCCGAAATACACAAAGCAAAACTGATAAATAATGGGAGAGATAGACAACTTGACAATTATTGTTGCAGACTTCAGTACTTCACTTTCAATAGTGGCTAGACTAGGTAGAAGATCAATAGGAAATAGAAGGTTTGAACTCTATGCACCAACTAATCTAACAGGAACTATGTATATCTATAGATACACCCTGCCCAACAGTAGCAGAATATAACTTCTTCTCAAGTGCACATGGAGCGTTCTCCAGGATAGGCAATGTGTTAGATCATAAAACAAACCTCAATAAATTTAAAAGGACTAAAATATTTCAACGATCTCCAACTACAGTCAGATGAAATTAGAAATCAATAATTGAAAGACATTTGGGAAGTTCACACATATATGGAATCAACATATTCCTTAATAGCCAACAGGCCAAAGAGGAAATAATGAGAGAAACTGGAAAATATGTTGTGATGAATGAAAATGAAGACACAATATAATAAAACTTATGGGATACAGTTAAAGCAGTACCGAGAGGGAAAGTTATAGCTAAAACACCTATATTATAAAGGAAGAATGCTCTCAAATCATTATAACTTAAACTTCTACCTTAAGACATTGAAGAAAAAAGAGGAGCACACCAAAACTAAAGCAAGCAAAAGAAATGAAATAATAAAGATTAGAGTAGAAATGAAACAGCAAATAGAAAAACTATAGAGAAAAATCAATAACCTAAAAGTTGGTTCCTTGAAAAGATCAACAGAATTGCCAAACTTTTTAGCTAGACTGTCCAAGAAAAAAAGAGAAATGTTTCAAATTACTAAAATCAAGAATGAGAGAGGAGGGCCACCTGGGTGGTTGAGTTGGTTAAGTGTCTGACTCTTGATTTGGCTCAGGTCATGATCTCCCGGTTTGTGAGATCAAGCCTTTCGTCAGGCTCTGCACTGACAGAGTGGAGCCTGCTTGGGATTCTCTCTCTCTCTCTCTCTCTGCCTTTCCTCCACTTGCACACATGCATATATACTTTCTCTCTAAATAAATAAATTTAAAAAAAAGGAGAGAGGAGACATTGCTACTGATTTAATAGACATAAATATATGCAGAAGAAAATCATTTGAGAAAATCCAACACCCTTTCAGTATAAAAAGACTCAACAAAATAGGAATACAATGGAATTTCCTCAACTTGATAAAAGGAGCTATGAAAAAACCCACAGCTAGCATAATACTTTCAATGGTGAAAGACTAAATGTCCTAAAATAAGAAAAATAGAAAAGAATATCTACTCTCACAACTTTTATTCTACTGGAATTTCAATCCAGGGCAACTGGGGAGGGGACAGGAAGGAAGGAATCCAGATTGGAAAGAAGGAAGTAAACCCTTCTCTATTCAGGGCAATATGACCCTGAATTCCTAATGAATCCACTAAAAACTGTGAGATGTAGTAAAGGAGTTCAGCAAGTTTGCAAGATATAGAATATACAGAAATCAATTGTATTTCTACTATTATACAGTTTAAATGAGTGAATTGTATGTGAATTATGTCTCAATAAAGTTGTTAAAAAATCTTTTGTATTTCTATACACTTGCAATGACCGTTCCAAAAATTAAGTTAAGAAAGCATTTCAATTTATGGTAGTATCAAAAAGAACAAAGTATTTAGGAATAGATTTAACAAAAGGAGTGCAAAATTAATATTGGAAAACTATAACACATCATTGAAAAAATCAAAGAAGATCTAAATAAACTGAAGACATCCCATGTTCATGAGTAGGAAGGTTTAATATTTTTTTAAACATTAAAATTTTTTTTTTCAACATTTATTCATTATTGAGAGACAGAGAGAGACAGAGCACGAGCATGGGAGGGGAAAAGAGAGGGGGAGACACAGAATCCAAAGCAGGCTCCAGGCTCTGAGCTGTCAGCACAGAGCCTGACGCCGGGCTCGAACCCACAAGCAGTGAGATCATGACCTGAGCCAAAGCTGGACCCTAACCGACTGAGCCACTCAGGTGCTCCTGAAGCTTTATATTTTTAAAATGACAACACGTGGGCACCTGGGTGGCTCAGTCAGTTGAGCATCTGACTTTGGCTCAGGTCACGACCTCATGGTTTATGGGTTCAACCCCCATGTTGGGCTTTGTGCTGACAGAGCAGAACCTGCTTGAGATTCCCTCCCTCTCTCTCTGCCCCTCCCCCACTTATGCTCTCTCTTTTTCTCTCAAAAATAAATAAACATTAAAAAAACTTTTTTTTTTTTTTTTTAAATAACACTCTCCAAATTGACCTACAGATTCAATGCAGTCTTTATCAAAGTCCAAGCGAGCTTCTGCATGGAAGTGGAGAAGCTGATCCTAATATTCATATGGAAATTTAAGCGACCAAGAATAGCTAAAACAGGGGTGCCTGGGTGGCTCAGTTGGTTAAGCGTCTGACTCTTGATTTCAGTTCAGGTCATGATCCCAGGGTTCATGGGATCAAGCTCCAAGACTTGGGCTTCATGGTGACAGGGAGCTTGGAGCCTGCTTGGGATTTTCTCCCTTCCTCTCTCTCTGCCCTTCCCCCTCTAATGCTCCCACTCTCTCTCTCTCTCTCTCAAAATAAATGAATAAACTTAAAAAAAAGTATTGCTGGGGCGCCTGGGTGGCTCAGTCGGTTAAGCGTCCGACTTCAGCTCAGGTCACGATCTCGTGGTCCGTGAGTTCGAGCCCCGCGTCGGGCTCTGGGCTGATGGCTCAGAGCCTGGAGCCTGCTTCCGATTCTGTGTCTCCCTCTCTCTCTGCCCCTCCCCCGTTCATGCTCTGTCTCTCTCTGTCCCAAAAATAAATAAACGTTAAAAAAAAAATTAAAAAAAAAAGTATTGCTAAAACAGTCTTGAAAAAGAATAATAAAGTTGGAGGACTCATGATTCTTTTCTTTTTTTTTAAGTTTATTTATTTATTTTGTAAGAGAGAGAGAGGTAGAGAAAGAGGGAGAATCTCAAGCAGGCTCTGCACTGTCCGTGCAGAGCCCATTTGGGGCTTGAACTCAAGAAACTGAGATCACGACCCAAGCTAAAATTAAGAGTTGGACACTCAATCAACTAAGCGACCCAGGCACCCCAGAGGACTCATGATTCTTAATTTCAAAACTTCCTACAAAGCTACACTAATCAAAACAGCGTGGGAACCGGCATAAGAATAGGCATATAGATCAGTGGAGTAGAACTGAGAGTCTCACAATAAACCCATATATTTCTGGTCAATTGATTTTTGACAAGGATGCTAAGATTATTTAATAGAAAACAGTTTCTACAACAAATGGTGCTGAGACAATTGGATATCCACACACAAATGAATGAAGTTGGACACTTTCCTCACACCATATACAAGAATGAACTCAAAATGGATAAGAGCTAAAACCATAAAATCCTTAGGGCACCTGGATGGCTCAGTCAGTTAAGCGGCTGACTTTGGCTTAGGTCATGATCTTACGGTTTGTCGGTTCAAGCCCTGCTTCGGGCTCTGTGCTGACAGCTCGGAGCCTGAGCCTGCTTCAGATTCTGTGTCTCCCTCTCTGCCTCTCCCTGAATCCTGTTCTCTATCTCTCTCTCAAAAATAAATATTAAATAAATAAATAAATAAATAAATAAAACTATAAAATCTTTTGAAGAAAACATAGAGGTAAATGTTCACGACCTTGGATTTGGAAATGGAGTTTTAGATATGACACCAAAAGCATCAACAACAAAAGAAAAAATAAATTTCTTAGCTCAGGCTGCTATAACAAAATATCATAGCCTGGGTGGTTTAAACAATGGAAATTTCTCACTTTTGGAGGCTGGAAGTCTGAGATCAGAGTGTCCGTGTTTCTGGTGAGGGGTCTATTTCTGGCTGGCAGATGGCTGCATTCTCATGCATGTCCTTAGCAGCATTATTCACAATAGTTAAAAGGTGGAAACAATCCAAATATCTATCAAGTAATAAATGGATAAATAAAATGTGGTGTATCCATACAATGGGATATTATTCAGCCATATAAAAAAATGAAATACTGACGAACCATGAAAACATTATGTTAAGTGAAAGAAGCCAGTCATATAAGACCATAGTTTTAGGATTCCATTTACATGAAATGTCCAGACAAGTCTCTTGAGACAGAAAGTAGACTAGTGATCTCCAAGGACTAAAGACAGTAGAGGAATTGCAGGATGGTGGCCAAGGTTTCTTCTGGGTGTGATAAAGATGTTCCCAAATTAATTGTGATGGTTGCACAAGTCCATGAATAGACTAAAAGTCATTGAACTGTATGCTTTAAATGGGTGATGTGAAATAATAAAAAAAATATATATATGTATATTAGTCTCTGCCCCTGGTCCCTGGCACAGGAACCTAATACCCTTATAATTTTCTAAGTTATCAGAGCACTAGGAACATCTTTTGTTCCAAGATTTGGTCTTTGAGGGATGCCTGGGTGACTCAGACGGTTGGGCGTCTGGCTCTTGCTTTTGGCTCAGGTCATGATCTCACAGTGTGAGTTCAAGCCCCGAGTTGGGCTCTGTGTTGACAGTATGGAGCCTGCTTGGAATTCTCCCTGTCTGTCTGTGCCTTCCCCACTCATGTTGTCTCTCTCTCAAATAAATAAATTAATTAAAAAAAAAAAGATTTTCTCTTTGACCCTGATTCTTGACAAAATTTCCTGGGTGATAACAATGTCTTTTGTTCTAATGAGGTGACACTTGGTGGGTTCCTGGATGGGGGGCAGGGGGGCTGGTCATGGCTTGAAAGACCAAGCCATGATTAGAAGCTTGGAATTTTTAGCCCCACTGCCCATTCTCCAGAATGGGAAGAAGGGCTAGAAATGAAATCATGATGAAGCGTCCATAAATATCCTAATAGTATGGAGTTCCCAGAGCTTCTAGGTTGGTACATGCCTCTACATGTGGGGAGGGTGGCATACCCCAACTCTACAGGGACAGAAGCTCCCAAACTTGGGGGACTGCTGGGCCTCACCCAACATAGCTCTTAATTTGGCTGTTCATCTGTATCCTTTATCATATCCTTTATTTCATTTTTTTTTTCAACATTTATTTATTTTTGGGACAGAGAGAGACAGAGCATGAACGGGGGAGGGGCAGAGAGAGGGAGACACAGAATCGCAAACAGGCTCCAGGCTCTGAGCCATCAGCCCAGAGCCTGACGCGGGGCTCGAACTCATGGACAGCGAGATCGTGACCTGGCTGAAGTTGGACGCTTAACCGACTGCGCCACCCAGGCGCCCCCTTTATTTCATTTTTTAAAAGTTTATTTATTCATTTTGAGAGAGAGAGTGTGTGGGTGCGTGTGTGTGTGAATGTGGTAGGGGAAGAGGGAGAGGGAGAGAGAATCCCAATCATGTTCCGAACCCACAACCGTAAGATTACCACCTGAGCCAATATCAAGAGTTGGAGGCTTAACTGACAGAGCCACCCAGGCACCCCATCATATCCTTTATTTTATTATAAACTGGTAAACTTAAGTGTTTCCCTGAGTTCTATGGGTTGTTCTAGCAAATGATAGAATCCAAGAGTGGGTGGGCAGGTCATGGGAACCTCTCATTTGTGGTCAAGTAGAACAGAGGTTGTGGGTAACCTGGGACCTACGACTTGCGATTGATGTTGAACTGAGGCAGGGGTAATCTTTCTTTTCTTTCTTTCTTTTTTTTTTTATGAATAGACAGCATGTTTATTTCATTCTGTACATCCACCCTGTCTTTGTTTTTAACAAATAAAACCACTATTGGTATTCCAAAACGTTACTGAGAGCAATAAAGAATTCCAGCTCCCACTTCTTGAATATCTGCTGCCATCTCAATGTATCACACAGATAAAAGGCTGATGCAAACCGAGCGTGGAGTTAGGCATGCACGAGGTGACTGTGAATTTCAAAGCAAGTTTTCGATTTCGATCTACAGGTTTTCAATCCTTTGTCTCCTTGTTTGCGACCCTTCTGCAAATGACGGGAGTTGGTATACTCATCCATTTCTAAGGTATTCCAGTCTGGACTCCCGAAAGGCAGCCTGCCCACTGGCTGCTATTTCCTCAAAGTACAGATCCAGATGTCATTGAAAGCTGAACTGCAGCGCATCCTGAGAAGAGTTTTCCAGTTTTCCTTCCTGGCATTTGCCATTTAGCTTACTACGTAGTCAGTGCTAAGTGTTTCGCCATCATCCGCTTTAAGTAAAGCATAAGCCAGCACGGTGCTCCGGAAGATTACCGCTCCGCAGTGCTGGAAGGCTCCTTCCCAGTGTTGGTGTTTATATCAACCTACTTTATATTAAGAGTAACTGACCTAACAGGTGACGGTGAAGACATGGTGTATGTATCTGTGGCCGACTCAATATCAGGATTCTACATGTAATATTTTCTAGGCCTTCAATTTGACCTCAAGCCTGTAATTTGGTAGAAAGGATTTTTCATTTCCTTAACTCTCAAGGCATCACTGAAAGGTAAGGCTGCTACCTGCGAAGACAGTCTTCTTTTTTTTTTTTTTTTTTTTTACTGCTGGTGAAAACCCAGCCGTGTTGAGGGCGTCACTGGCACGGGTTAATATGTGATCTCGACATTGTAATGCTCATATGAGAACACCTTGTTCTATATCAACAAACCTATTCACTACTTCCTCCATACACCTGTTCACACTAGAGGCAGGGGTAATTTTTTTTCCCCCTTAATGAACCACATTTATTAAAAATGACTAAGACTGTACATAAAAATCCAAGATCTCTAAAAAGCCTACGGGAGCTGTGGCATCGGATTTTAGTTTCTTGACATTACTGAGTTGGGGTGGGGGGGGCGGCAAGAGGGCAAAATCGTTTTCCTTAAACACGTTTCAAGTTAGTACAGAGTAGCTGAATACATTCTTAACTATCTAAGAAGCGAACAGAATATTCCCAAACATCAGGAATGATGAGAGAACCAATCCCCCTGCCCCTGCAACTGTTATCAGGTGATCTGGAAATTCTTTACAAAGCCAAAGCACCAATCGTGCATAATCTCAGACACGTATGTAGACTATTTGTACCATATATCCCACGTCATCCTATGGTGTATCCAACCACACACAAAACTATACACGGTAAAATTCTCTCTTTTTTTCTTTTTTGGCGACTCCCTGGCGCCTGTCCTCTCCTGAGCCCTACTGGCCACCCCGGCACGCAGCAGAGGCCTGGCAGGTGAGGCAATCCTGAACTAGGGGCAAACGCGGCTTGTGTCCAAAGCCTAGGAAGAATCCAAGTCAGGTAAAACCAGCACCTTCAGGGAAGTTTCTCCTAGGCGTAGCATCTTTTGTCCCCTGCAGAAAGTAACAGCAAAAAGTCCCCTGTTGAAGCTTAAGGGAGGGAGGGGTAGGGGCGCCTGGGTGACGCAGTCGGTTAAGCGTCCGACTTCAGCCAGGTCACGATCTCGCGGTCCGCGAGTTCGAGCCCCGCGTCAGGCTCTGGGCTGATGGCTCAGAGCCTGGAGCCTGTTTCCGATTCTGTGTCTCCCTCTCTCTCTGCCCCTCCCCCGTTCATGCTCTGTCTCTCTCTGTCCCAAAAATAAATAAAAACGTTGAAAAAAATTTTTTTTTAAAATAAAAAAAAAAAAAAAAGGGAGGGAGGGGTAATCTTGTGGGACCGAGTTTTTACCTGTGGGGCCTGGTTAGTGTCAGAAATGAACTCCATGGTAGGACCCCCAGCTGATGTTACTGAGAATTGCTTGGTGGGAAGATCCCCAAACATCTTGTGTCAGAAGTATTGTGAGTTCGGTAGTGGTGTAAGGGTGAAGGAGAAACACACTGGAACGAAAGCGTGGTGGGTTTTGGGTTTTTTTTTCCTACTTCGGTGAATTACAGGGTGTGTGAATTATATCTCAGTAAAGCTGTCACAAATAACCTTGTTATAATTGCTCCTACTTAGAGATATGAAAGTAGGGAGGGCAATCATGAATGTGTCCAACTGGCCCTTTCATATGTATTATAGACCCGCACCCCTGGACTCCCTTCCTCCACCAAATTTTACTTGGTCTATTTCAGCAACTAACCACCCTTAAGTTACCTCATGGTACCGCTGTCTGCCAGCCAACCGTTTCAGTTGAGCCGCGTTGCCATCTAAATATGGCAATGTTTGTGTAATCACTTGAACGTCTCGTTGCATATTTGCCCTTGTTTATCAAAGGAGAATGGAAAATGGAAAAATCAAGTGCTGATGTTAGTGATTTTGCATCTGAGACAAAGGAAGATACCATCTGGTAGGTCAAAAACAGTCAATTTGACGCTTGTTGAATTTAAGCAAGCCTGTCAACTGTATTCAATTTACTAAGGAAAACAGCACAATTTAAAACACGTGTACAAAATGCTGTACCTCCATTGCCCAAGTTCATGGCTAACAGGTAGGGTGAAGTGGTAACAGCAAAATGTGGAGACCTTTACAATTATGTTCATTAGATATTAGAATATTATTTTGATATACTGTTTTTTTTTTCTGATAATTTACTTTTTCTTTTTTCTCAGTGGTCCTTCCCCCTGTTCCAAATAGACTTCTTGGCAGCCATGCCTCAGGGAAGGGTTGTTACGGCATAGTGAAGATACCAAAAGAAGTCAATCCCTGGCCTTTGAGGTTTAAAATATGTTTTAGAAACCCAAGGCAGAGATTAAACTTTTGTGATAAGAAGCTTTTGAACTTCAAAAGCCAGAACCATCAATAACCCAGGGCATAAACTGATGCCATAACCACAGGCATATAAGAATATATGATCAGTCAGAGCCAGTTTTTCCAGAGCTTTTCTTTTTCTCAAAGAGTAGATAAAAGTTCCCTGAGCTTGTAAGGAGAAGAAAGAGCAGATGAGAGTTTACAAGCTGGTGAGCGCCTAGGAAGGAATCCTGTGGCCCAGTCTCTAGAGCTGTACCTTTCGAGGTATAGGAGCCGTTGAGAAGAAACGGCCTTATGGCTGGACCAGGCTGAGAGAGCCCGAGGCAACTTTCCTTGAGAGGCAGAGAGTCATGGCAGAGTGGGTGGTGCCCCCTGAGAGGGAAGGAGTAACGGAGTTCAGAGAGGCCTTCTTTTTCAGACATGGAGTCATGACCACGATCATCATGGTCCGGCAGCTGGACACCAAACGGGAATAGGATGTCTTAGGAAATGCCAGCTCGGACTGACGTGACAGAGGACCAGGAGACATCCCAGTCTATTCCAACTGTCCTCACTGGCACTCTCCAACCCCTGAGAAAGGGCAGGAGTGTGTACATGGGTGAACGTTGCGGAGAGGGGGGCTCGTAAACTGATCAGCATTGCCCAGATTTGACAGACAGGATGTGTTCACCATCGGGCAGATGAGTAGCTCCAAAGACAACTTGCCAAGGGGGGGAAATAAAAAAGTCACGCTTCTTGTCCAGGTGAGTTCGGGGCCTTACATAAGCACCTATTATAACCGGGCTGAGAATCGGCACCAGCCAGCCTCACAGAGGGAACTTCACAGTCCCAGCCAGCTGTTTGCAACGATTTAGTGTGTTACAGGCTTCTTTTTCAAGGGGGAGACCAGCAGTGTTTAAATCCTCTCTTTACAAATTATTCAAGAGCATTGAAAAGACATTCGACAGTTACACAAGGTCCTGCTCTATCATTTGCATAATTACTACTAGCATATCTTTGTATCCAACATCAAAGTTAAATTTTCTCCTTACCGAATATCGTTTTAGGTCAACTGGATTGAACAAGGACTTTTGAGTTGCAGAGTTACACCAGAAAATTGAATTTGATCGTCAGCATTTAAATATAATCTATTTTCGATACTTTAAATATTCATATATACAGTGCATAACATTCAGACATAAAATCAAATTAAACAATTATATCATACTTGAGACTTTATAATTCTCTGTAGCTCTCTGAGTTGTATCCCTTCCCCTCTTCCTTTCCTTCCAAACAAATAAAACATGTTAAGTATAAAGTTCAAATTTCAGGCATTCCACTTTCCAAAACACGTTCCAGGAAAGCCTTTCCAGGAAAGGCAAAGATTGGCTGAATGGGGAAATAACTTTCCTATTCACTCCCCAACCCAGCATATCTAAATAAAAAAAGGTCAAGCGACTGAATGAATCTTCCAATAGTTTATCTATCTGTATCGTGGATTTGGCCCATCCAATTGCAATATGAATTAGAAATGGCTGGGGCGCCTGGGTGGCTCAGTCGGTTGAGCGTCCGACTTCAGCTCAGGTCATGATCTCACAGCTTGTGAGTTCGAGCCCCGCGTCGGGCTCTGTGCTGACAGCTCAGAGCCTGGAGCCTGCTTCGGATTCTGTGTCTCCCTCTCTCTCTGTCCCAACCCACTCGCATTCTGTCTCTGTCTCTCTCAAAAATAAACATTAAAAAAAAAGAAAAAGAAATGGAAAAAGTCACTGGAGTCAGTTCATTTACTACCTTGAGCCAAAGGCATGGAAAAGTGGAAATAGGGGTGGATCTTGAGTGTACATATCAGGTTTTGGTTTCAGCTCTTTGTCATTTTATGTATTCGTCTTTGTACTTATATATATTTTAAAATATTTAAAATTGAATTCAAACTGTGTATTTTTTAAATGTTACTAAATTGTAAAATACATCATGCATGCAAATGTGTTGTAAAACCTATACCGTTTGAAGAATATCGCTAAAATAAACGCTCATGTGTGTACCATCTACCTTAGAAATAGACTGTTACAAGTATCTTTAGGTGCTTACGAATCATCTGGGGATCATGGTGAAATGCAGATTCAGATTCTGTACGTGTGGGGAAGAGCCTGAGAGTTTGCATTTGTAACCAGCTCCCAGACAAGGCCGGTATTGGGGGTGCACAGATTGCACGCTGAGTAGCGTGATCCAGGAAGGCTCTCATGAGTCTCTCCCTAATATCACCCCTGTTTACCCCCCTACGAGAAGCACTGTCTCAAATCTTCTGTCAATCACTCTTTGCTTTATTTTAAATAGTTTTACCATCTGTGAATGCATTTCTAAACATTATAATTGTTTAGTTTTGCCTGTTTTAAAATTTTATACAAATGGAAAAATACTGTGTGCATCCTTCTGTTACTTCTTTCTGTCTTGATTTCACTCAAGCTTATGTTTTTGTTTTTTTTTTAATTTTTTTTGGACGTTTATTTATTTTTGAGACAGAGAGAGACAGAGCATGAACAGGGGAGGGGCAGAGAGAGAGGGAGACACAGAATCTGAGAGGGGCTCCAGGCTCTGAGCTGTCAGCACAGAGCCCGACGCTCTGTCCGAGCACAGGGCTCGGACTCACGGACCGTGAGTCAGGCATGACCTGAGCCGAAGCCGGATGCCCAACCGACTGAGCCACCCAGGCTCCCCTCAAGCTTATGTTTTAGAGACACATTCATGTTGGTGCACGGACCTGTACTTCACTGATTTCTGTCGAACGATTGTGCCCTATTTTATTCAGCCCTTTCTCCTGTCACAGACATATGTGTTACTTCTGCTTTTTTGGTATGACAAACAATGTTGCTATAAGCATATTTCATAATGCAAGAGTGAAGGCATTTCTCTAGATTACATGCCTACTCATAAAACCACGGGTTCAACTTTTATTTAGTTATATTTTTTTAATGTGTATTTATTTTTTATATTAATTTTATTTATTTTATTTCAAAGGATTTGAAGTGGGCTCTGTGCTGACAGCAGAGAGCCCCATGTGGGGCTCGAACTTACATACCATGAGATCATGACCTGAGCTGAAGTTGCTTGCTTGGCTGGCTGAGCCACCCACGTGCCCCTGGGTTCAACTTTTAAATTTGATGTCTAATTGTTGCCAAAGTGGTTGGTACAATTTACACACGACCATGACTGACACTTAGATTGTCTGATTTTTAATTTTTACTGTTTTGGAGGCTATAAAAGTGTATCTTGGATTTTAATTTTCATCTTCTTAATTGCCAGTGAAGCTTTCAAATGTTTATGGGCCAACCAAATCCAGCATGTCTTATTAGCTGTGATAACTTGGATGCGTTGCTTTTCTTCTTTTCTTTTCTTCAGCAGTAAAAAGAAGAGAATGACATACACCACCCAAGATGCTGCCCTTTGGGGGAAGGACCTACTATGGTAAAATGGCATTTACTTAGCTTCCTTTTAGATGGCATTTTGACCAGTACTGCTTTTAGGTCTAGGGCACTGGGGGATGCATCTCCAAATGATGCAGCAATCAATACAGAGATGATGGGTTCAGAGAAGCAGCCTGGGGCAAGGAGAGGGCCGTATCAGTTTGTTTAAAAAAAGAAACAAAACAGGGGCGCCTGGGTGGCGCAGTCGGTTAAGCATCCGACTTCAGCCAGGTCACGATCTCGCGGTCCGGGAGTTTGAGCCCCGCATCAGGCTCTGGGCTGATGGCTCAGAGCCTGGAGCCTGTTTCCGATTCTGTGTCTCCCTCTCTCTCTGCCCCTCCCCCGTTCATGCTCTGTCTCTCTCTGTCCAAAAATAAATAAATGTTGAAAAAAAAAATTAAAAAAAAAAAAAAAGAAACAAAACAAAAACACCTAACATTCATTGTTCTGTTGGAGGTCACTCCAATAGCTGTAGGTAAATTTCAGTGGCTTAACCAAATAGAGCACATATCTTATTCCTGTGTTAAACCAGTTAGGGGGCAGCTTTTCTCCACTAATTTAGGAGACCAGGCTCCTTCCCTGTGGCTCCACCATGCCCTAGGGTCATGGGGCCCCCCTCCCTTGCAGTTGGCAGCAGAGAAAATAGAGAGCCAAGAGGTCCTAACACCCACCCACTTCTTAAAAGTCTATGCCTTGAAATGAAATCTCTCTTCTGATCACATTTCTTTGGTGAGACCGACCGAGTCACAGGACTGCATCCAGATGCAAGGAGTCCACAGAAATGTAATCCTGGGTTGGGTCGCCACCTGCCAGCTACAACAAGGCATTATGGGAGGGAAGCAAGCCATAGTCATATACTGCGTTAGCCCATAATAACTCTCCACACCGTTAAGACAAACTCAGGTGGCGTTGCCCTCTTATTGTACCACCCCCCTCAGGCAACATGATGCCCCTGTTCATGTTGATTCTCCTCTTACTGCTTATTTTATTTTATTTTATTTATTTTATTTTATTTTATTTTATTTTATTATTTTTTTTCTTACTGCTCATTTTAATGTAGATCACATACAATGCTGAAAAAGGATCAGGGACGTAGTTTTCTCACTTTTTTGGGTTTTGTCACGCTCTTTCCTCTGCCAAGGACCTTCTCCCAGACTAAACTGTGGGGCTCTGGGAGAATTGCGTACTGTGTTCACTTTAGAATTTAGTGCTAGATCGAAGTATGGGAATCAATGCTTCCCAAACCTTAATGTGCACACCAAGCACGTGGGGGTCTTGTGCACCTGCAGATTCTGACTCAGTAGGTCCGAGGCAGGGCCAGATTCTGCGTTTCTCAAAAACTCTCGGGTGATGACAGTGCCACTGCTCCAAGGAGAACTTTCGTGTAGATGTCCATTCATTCATTTATTGAACAGATCTCTATTGAGTGCCTACAAGGTGCCAGGCATTGAGGATACAACAGTGAATGGGAGGAATAGGAAAATAATTAGCCACTTCTCAGATTGAAAGTCTATAAATATTTGTTTAAAGTCTATATACTTGTTTATTTAAAAAAAATCTTTTTAATGTTTATTTCTGAGACAGAGAGAGACAGGGCATTAGTGGGGGAGGAGCAGAGAGAGGGGGAGACACAGAATCCGAAGCAGGCTCCAGGCTCTGAGCTGTCAGCACAGAGCCCGACGCGGGGCTCGAACTCACAAACCGTGAGATCATGACCTGAGCTGAAGTCAGTCGCTCAACCAACTGAGCCACCCAGGCACCCCTCTCTATACTTGTTTATATAGTGAATAAAAATTGTACAGTAGAGCCATATCAGAGGTGTGATGTGGTTTTGGAGTGGCAGTGGGGGTTCAGAGCTGATGGCCAAGAAGGAATTCTAGAGACGTCTTTGGTGCAAAAAGGTGATTTTATTAAAGCATGGGGGGCAGGAGCCCTGGGCAGAAAGAGCTGCACTGGGGTTTGGAGGAGTGACTGGGCGGGCATATACTGTGGAGTTGGGGGAGGTAAAGGCAAAAGGGAGGCCTTCAGGAGGACTTTCATATGCTAAAGAGGACTCTTAAGACACTGAAGGCTTAGCTATTGTCAAGCTAAGGTTGTTTTTCCCTCTAGCAAAACATTAACATGAATAGGAAGTTCCCGGAGGAATGTTATAGTCTGTATTTGCCACAAGTATTGGTCAATGGGCTGCAGGTTATAAAAGAAATTAATTTTATTGACCTTTCGTTCTTGCCTCTGTTCCCCACATCACTATGGAGAGGAGGGTGATGTTAGGGCTCTAGGAAACTGAGTCTGTAGGTTTCTGGAGATTGCCTTTTTTCTTGTAAATTATTAAAACAGTTACAAACTGATGGAGACCTGTCCTGCATGACTGTGATTTTTATCAGTTACCTTTTGTTTTTCTCCTTCCTTTGTTCTTGGGCAGCCAGCAGTGCCTGAGGAATGTCACACATACCCCACCTGGGGGTTGGGGGCCCGTTGCCTTCAACTTACCTTTGGCTCCCTCATCAGGCGCATTTAACTTTTGTATTTTGTCCCTGACTTTTTAAAAAAAAAATTTTTTTTTAACGTTTATTTATTTTTGAGACAGAGAGAGACAAAGCATGAATGGGGCAGGGGCAGAGAGAGAGGGAGACACGGAATCGGAGGCAGGCTCCAGGCTCTGAGCCATCAGCCCAGAGCCCGACGCGGGGCTCGAACTCACGGACCGAGAGATCGTGACCTGAGCCGAAGTCGGACGCCTAACCGACTGAGCCACCCAGGTGCCCCTGTCCCTGACTTTAATGGTCTCAAAATGCTTTCCTTTTTTCTGGCTTCTTATTCTCTCTTCAGGAGTTCTTATGTTTATACGTGTACCTACTCTTGGGTGATACGTTACATCCTTTAAACTTATGTAAGATCACTCTTAGGAAATACCACTATGTCCTGTATAATTTAGTTTTAGAAGTCAAGGTAATTGTGACCTCCAGCTTCGGGCAACGGTCAACTAGCTGATCTCAGAGTCACTTTTACTGCTTGTGGGAGCATCATGTAACCCAGGTGTGTGACTCAAAGAATACTCAACAGGGATAGTTCAGATCAGGCAAGGGATAGTCTAAAATTTTCACCCGAAGAAACAGTCCACCTCAATTACGTAGAAACATGAGTTAACCAGCACCTTATTTATTCTAGTATGCTTTAGAATCCCTTATAGAAGATGGTTCTACCCAACTGCCCAATTGGCCAGTGACAGAGACAAAACTATGTATTTACTAAATCTCGTTTAGTTTTCCTCTCTCTGGGTAAATAGAGAGACTACATTTCCTGGTTTCCTTTGCAATTATTTTAAACTCAAAGACTGGTTTCGGGCTAATGGCATGTGGGCTGAAGTGACGTGAGCCAGCTTCAGGCCAGGTAATTAAAAACACTCCACAAGACTTTCTTGATTATTTCCTCTACCGTTAAGATCTTGGGGGGCACAGGTTGAGATGGTAGTGTGGTAAAATGACAGGGGCCCAGATATGATGGCTGGATAAAAGTGGCCCTGGAGAGTCACCTGATCTGTCTCATCTTTAGCACCGGGGAAAGCCTTTGTGGTATTAACCCACCGACATGATGGGATTTATTCTTCACTGTTCTATTAATCCAGGTCGGGCCTACACAGTGTGTTACACCTAATTGCCTCATAAATATTTTTCCAGATGAATGAATTAGACTCATTTTCACCAGGTCCCTTCGCTGTGATGTTCCAGCCCTGACCTCTGTTGTAGGCATGTACTGAAAACTTATTTATGTTAATGGACTGTGGAGCATAGCAGGAATTTCGTAAATATTGGCTTAATGAAAGAAGACAGAAGTGAGAGATTTTCACACTCAGTTTCCCGGAAAGGATTTAATTATTTCTTTTTTAGCATAAAGTATCAGAAGCAAACAGGGTCATTAAAAACGTTTTGGAGGGGTGCCTGGGTAGCTCAGTCGGTTAAGTGTCCGACTCTTGGTTTTGGCTCAGGTCATGATCTTGTGGTTCGTGAGTTCAAGCCCTGCGTTGGGCTCTGTGCTGACAGCATGGATCCTACTTGGGATTTTCTCTGTCTCTCTCTCTCTGACCCTCCCCTGCTCATGCACACTCTTTCTCTCTGTCAAAAATAAATAAACAGTAACGAAAACTGCGATTCTCTGTAGAAAGAATATTTGCTGTTTCTTCCCTCCTACTTCCACCTCCTTCTTCCAGGGCTGCTCTCCATTAGGTCAATCCATAATGTGATTCGGAACATGCTCCACTTTCCTTGTGGTAGAGTTCCCTCCCTGAGGAATGTGGGGAGGAAAGGACCTCAAGATAAGGGACCTAGCGATGTGCATATGTGACCTTGCTCCCAACTCTGTATGTCCTCACGTGACACCTCTCACGACCCTGTAACATGAGACTACCCGATCAGACTGTATGTCTATACGTTACCCATATATGGGAGACAAAGAAGTAGAAAATGCTTCAAAGGCTACAGCACGTGACATTCAGTTTTTTGGGTACAAACCCTCTGAGCCTGTGAGAGCACAAATAAAGTTGTTTCCTGGAAAGAAAAGCCTCGGTGTCACGACTCTCTGTGCGAGAATCTGGCTCCGTCCTCATTCTGGCAAATAACCTTGCAGGACTCGGCACGGAAAGATACTGACCTGGAGTCTCCTCTCCAGTGCGTCCTTTACCTCCTTGTTGCGGAGGCTATAGATGAAGGGGTTGAGCATCGGAATTATGATGGTGTAGAACACGGACACGATTTGGCCATTGGTATCATTAGAGGATCCGTGAGGCTGGACGTAGGTGAAAACCACAGTGCCATAGAAAATGGCAATGGCCAAGAAGTGGGAGGCACAGGTGGAGAGGGCCTTCTCCCGTCCAGCTGCTGAGCGCATCCTCCCAATGGCCACCAGGACCAAGCTGTAGGAGGTGAGGATGACTGCGGCAGGCAGAAGGGTAACCAGAGCAGAGAAGATATAGAGGACCAGCCCTGCTGTGGCCGTGTTGCCACAAGCCAGGCGGAGAAGGGGTGGGATGTCACAGAAGTAGTGTGTTACCTGGTTGGGCCCACAGAAAGGCAGAGCAAAGACGTTCCCAGTCTGGATAGCAGAGTTGGCACCACCAAATGCGTAGGAAGCAGCTACCAGCTGGACGCAGGTCTCCTTAGTCATGACAGAACCATAATGGAGGGGTTGGCAGATGGCCACAAAGCGGTCATAGGCCATGGAGGCCAGCAGGAAGCTCTCAGCTGTCACGTGCACCACAAAGAAGGTCAGTTGGACCACACAGCCCTCGAAAGAGATGGTCTTATCGGAGGCCAGGAAGTTGACCAAGAGCTTGGGTGTGACCACAGATGAGTAACAAATATCTAGAAACGACAGGACACTGAGGAAGAAATACATGGGGCTATGGAGACGGGAGTCTGTGAAGATGAGTGCCATCATTCCCAGGTTGCCCAGCACTGTTATGGCATAAATGAGCAGGAAGGCTACAAACAGAAGCTCCTGGAGATCTGCATAACTGGAGAATCTCAACAAGATGAACTCGGTAACTGGAGTGCGGTTGCCATTTGCAAGGGCTAGTTCTCCAGGTGTCATCTGTGGAGGTGACAGTTGATAATCACTCGAACAGTATCACCTGAGCATGTCCACCACTGTGCACAGGACAATGAGGGACAACACCGAGCAGGCGTAAGGCTTCTTGCACAAGAAACTAATGGGAAGCCTCGTGCCCTCGTGGAAAAGACAAGTACTGTGAAGCCTGACAGACCCGAGTCCTAATTCTGATGATGGCACTAACTAGTTGTGTATCCTTGGACAAGCTCTATCGATGAGCTTTAGTTTTCTCGTTGTGAAACAAAGAAAATGTGTACTTTTCAGGGTTGTCCTGTGGCCTCAGTGAAAAAATGAATGTATAATATCTGAATGTCTGGGACACAGGAGGTGATCAATAAATTGTGAGGCCTCTTCCGCAATTTCTAGTGCCCGTATCTACAAATATGCTTATGGCTATATTTGACAACTGTTTCATTTTGTGTTTTAAAAAATCGAGATAAAATTTACATACTATAAAACTCACCATTTTAAAGTGTATAAATCAGTGGTCAGTTAGGAGCATATGCACAGGGTTGCGTAACCATCCCCGCTATTTAATTGCAGAACGCTTTCGTCACCCAAAAAAGAAAACCCCATGGCCACTAGTAGTCACTCCCCGTTCTACCCTTCCCCCAGGCCCTAAAAATCTGCCTATTCTGGGCATTTCGTATAAATGCATTCCTCCTCTACGTGGCCTTTCCTGTCTGGCTTCTTTCACTTAATGTTTTCAAGGTTTATCCGTGTTGTAGCACGTATGGGTATTCATTCTGTCTTGCATCGAAACATCCTTCGGGGCATACCCTCTGGGTAGTAACCACTGTGTCCTTTGAGAATCTATTGAACTGAATGTCACCTGGGAGACCATCAGCTTGGAAATGGTCTTTTAGTGCTTGCTTGACTGTCCTTCAAGATGCTTATCCGTAGAACAGGACACGCTCACAGTCCTTTCCTTCTTCCCCATACTTCCCTCCCTTTCCGCCCCTCGCCTACCATCTCTTTGGGGGATCTGGAATACGTTCTGAAAATTAGTCCTAGGAAAACCTCACTAACCCCTTCATTCATGTCAAATAGTCCCACGACAAGAAAGGAACGTGGTGTCTCCTTGAAGAAGACAGGGAACGGCCTCACCTCTGTTTTTACCTGCTGTAACAGGTACAGAGTACAGCCCTGGGCTGACGGGAAGGAGACCCGCTTTCTAGTTCCAGCTCTGTTACTTTGGGCAATTCTCCTCTCTGAACCTCTATGCCTCGTTGGCAGAGTCAAGATCACACCTGGCCCCGACAATCTGACAGTGAGAGAGCACATCTTCCCTGAACTTGCTGCCTGGGTGGATCTTTATGCCAGTGTAGCCCCAGGCAACACTAAAAGAATCCATGTGAATTTCTCCAGAAAAAAAAGGATACTCTATACCTGATTGTAACAGACTATTCTGGGAGGGTCTGTCCAAGTCACGAGGATCTATTTGAATATCTTGGCCACTCACAGCGGTAATCACTGGCAAATATTTTGTACGTGATGTAGGAAGTTATGAGACACTTTGTCAACAGAAAAGAGTAGGTAGGAAAATATGAGTTTTGTTATGGTAATCCATCCAATTCATTGAATTTAGTTAATGCCAAGAATCACATAGTGATGTATCATCAAAAATTATTTTTCATGCTGCATTGTCCGTCATTTTGAAAAGATCCTCCCTCTATTTTGTTGAAAGATTTCCATCTGACTTAGAAAGGATTTTATAGGCAGTCATTAAAGTCATTTAATTTTTCAACACCTATTTATGAAATTACCTCTTTGTGTGCGATCCTGGAGGTTTTGTATGCTGGCAGAGTGCCTTAGACTAAGATTCAGGATGAGTTAGAAGCACGCATTTCTTTTCAAAAATGAGAGAAGGGCAATTGTGAAGGGTGAGATCAGAAAGGAGTACAGCACTTCCCTCGCAGATGTATTTTCAAGGACATTGATTTCATGAAAGAATAGATGTGGACCTTGAGGTTCCGGAAATCAGTTCCCATTAAAATTGTTTTGCCCACGAACCCCCTGAATAGTCTCTACTTCACCCTCAAGCGTACACAACCCTAGTTTGAAGACTGTGCCCTTAGAAACACTGGTCCAGGGCCGCCTGGGTGGCTCAGTCAGTTGAGTGACTGGCTTTGGCTCAGGTCATGATCTCATGGTTTGGGAGTTCCAGCCCCACATTGGGCTCACTGCTGCCAGACTGTCAGCCCAGGGCCAGCTTCAGATCCTCTGTCTCCCTCTGTCTGCCCCCTCGCATTTGTGCTCTCCCCCCAAAATAAATAAATATTGGAAAAAAAGAAAGAAAAAAAAAAAAAGAAACACTGGTTAGTTCCAGGACACTGCTCTCTTGCCCTGCCGCCTCTCCTTCCTCTCAGGGCTGGTCTTGTGATCATGTGACTGTAGGAGAATTCACTGGAACACTCTGTGCCCTTTAGAGACCAACCTGTTTAGTATAAAGGTGAGAAGACGCCACCTGGAAGTCAGGGTCCCAGGGGTGGAGCACAATCCTATCATCTTGGAGTCTAAACTGGCAGAGTCAGCGTCCTGCCCTGTGCTCCACTTTCTCCACCGAGTGCCCCGTGTGTCTCATGCTCCTTTTCTCACTTTCTTAGGGGTTTAGTTGTGTCCAAATCCAAATATCCGGAAGTCTCTGATCTATCATGAATATTAATGTTTTCATTGTTCTCTGATAGGATGGCAGCCAACCCTCTGCCCGTGCGTGCGTGCGCGCGCACACACACACACACACACACACACAAACACTCACACTGACGATCAGTGTTGTTTTTAGGGTGAGCTCCTGGATCCTGCTCTCCAGTAATTAAGCTTTCCTGTCCTTTCCCCCAAGTCCCTCCTTCCCACAGTATTCCCCTGCTCCAGGCTGCGTTCCCCCCTAATCCTTTGCTCCTCCCTTCCCACCATCCTGCCTTCTGGATGGCCATTCGATTCCTTCAGGGGCACACCCACCACCAATTCTCCACTGTGGTGACTTCCACCAACAGCCTCACAGATGTACCCTGAGGTTCCCCGTTTGCAACATACCTCCAGGCGTCCTCTGTAAATCCTGCAAAGCCATCCCTCAGCCCTGCCTGTCAGATTTCCCTTACCCAACTGAATTCTTTCGTTGGGTGCGGTTGGTATTGGCGGCCGGCTCTCACGCACACAGATGTATTTAGAATCATTTCACAGGGCTTTATCAGTGTTGCTGTCTTTCTTTCCTCCTTCTGGGCTGTTTTGCTTTCCTATCACATTATGACTTCTGAAAGCAGAGGCTGTTCTAAGTTTTCTATCAGGTGAACAGCAAATATTTGAGCAACCACCGTTATCCATAAGTATTCGAACAATTACAGTTCCAACGGATTTAAGCAATTACGCAATTAAGCCATTTGAACAACTCCCGTTCAAATAGTGTCAGACGTGGCTTTGGCCATGGCCGATCCTACAGTCTTGCTGCGGGAGACTAATGACTAACTCGTTCCCATGAAACAAGAGTGAAGTCGGGTGGTGTCCGCTCTGCAGTAAAACCCACTGGAGTCGTGCAGGAAGGCTTCAGAAACAGGAGTGCGGGGCTGGGCCTTGAGTGAGGAAGGGGGTGCTCCGTGCAGGAGCCGGGGAAGCACAAGAAAAGAGCCTGGAAGAGGGAATTAAACTCATCGGTAAATATTTACCAGGCAAAAGATGCGTTGGACAGGGTCAGGAAACCTGGTAGAGTTACTCAACCTTTTTGAGGCTCGGTTTCCTTCGTTTCTGAGATGGGAAGACAATGTAAGCCAATCCACTCGACCCATTTCTGGCAACAGGGCAGGCACCTGGCGTAGATGAAGGTCCGCTCCACTGCAGGTTAGGTTATAAACACGCAACGGATGGGGAGCTGGAAGAGATCGCTAGGGCCCCTGAGCGCAGCGGGATCTCAGGAATACTCAGAGGCTGGCAGAGTGGGGATGGGGTGGGTGCAGATTTGGAGCGAGAGCAAGGAGAAGTTAACAGGCAACCTCAGCTTTCTGAATCAGCTCTGGTGGAACTAGGTAGAGTTTCTAAGAGACAAATACCAACCTTAGCAGACGAGGCTCCTCAACCTGATACACCTCCAGATCGTCTCAGCCCAGCCACAGAGGGGACGGTGTGGGACTGACTTTTGCTCCAGCCTGGGTCTTTCAGCTTGTCCTCCCTAGAGCTGTTTCTGGGGCAGCCACACGTCCAGACCAGGTGATGAGGCACCCAGTTTATTAGGACTGGTTCCTAATAAACCTAACAAACCAGTTTCCTGCATCCTGGTTCCGCCAGGGCTTATACAGCTCGCTCCAACCCCTCGTGCTCCCGGGTGACTGCTGAGGTTCAGAGCCCTGGGGAGGTGCTGGAAACAGACCCACCCCATATCCTCTTCAGGGGTCCTGCAAGGTTCAGGCCTGGGGGAAGAAGAGCTGATCCCCTAGAGACAGTGGTCACTTGCTCCGGTCTTGAGGCAGAGGGAGCCTAGGGTCTCCTGGAGGAGTTGGCACTTACGGTTCATTCTTAACCAGCAGAAAGACTCCCTATCTCCTCCCGGGATTCTGAAGTCTGGATGAAAAAAAGTCATCTTGCCCCTTGGGAGCGGGCAGAGAACTGGGGGACAGCTTACCCAGTTTACCCAGAGGCTCTTCTCGGCTGGGCCCTAATCCTGGTCAAATAGGTTGGTGGCACTGAGCTCCATAGAGTCTGCGGCTGGGGCTAAGTGCCTTTTCTTGTTATTTCTGTGTCCCAGCAGCAGGGTTCTGAAGGGGAGTTGGGGAAATATAGGGCAGGAAGTCTGAGGCTTGACCCTGTCTACGATGCTCTCTTGGTTTGGGCAGCCAGGGAATCATCTACGGAGGCACTGGGGGCCTTGTTAACAGAATAGGTAATTTATTTATATGAGCGATTTAAAAAATTCTATTGTCAGAAAGGAAGCTAACTTCTCAGCATAGGAAATGCCGATGGGCATAAGGAGGAGCCCAGGGGATTGTTAACCAAGAACCAAGAGCACAGTGAGCATCTCCCAGCTGTCGCTTTGTCCCTCCTTCCCTCCCCTTCCCTCCCCTTCCCGCCCCCGCCCTGCCACCCCCACGGCTTTGAGGGTGGAGAGGGGCGGCTCCCTCCCTCCCCACTGTCAGCTGGCTGGCTCTCCAGAGACTTCCTCCCGCTGGGCCCAGCTGAGGCTACTGGTGGGATGTGCTTACAGGTGTGTGAATCCCCCACTGTTCTAGGTGGAGAGAATTACCGAGCATGTAGCCCGGAGGCCCTCAGCTGAGGTGTGATGGCTCAGCAGGGTCTGCGTCAGGACCGGGAGCGTGCTCAGGGCACCAGCAAAGTAGAGGCACAACAATAGAGAAAGGACACATTTGGACATTTTAAAAAAAGCCCCGGGAAATGATAAGAAATTGGGATTTGCTTTAACATAACCTGGGTGGGCACAGGGGGGAAAAATATAAATAAGGGCATTTTGGAGACAACTGGTGAGATCTGATATGAACTGTGTATTAGATAATCGTACCGTATCCCTGTAAAATGTCCCAGTTTCGATAACCATACTGACGATGGGAGAGAAAGACGTAGTTTTTTCTCTTTAAAGCTTTTATTTATTTACTTATTTTTTTAATGTTTATTTATTTATACTGAGAGAGCGTGAGCAGGGGAGGGGCAGAGAGAGGGGGATAGAAAGAATTCCAAGCCGGCTCCACGCTCAGCACAGGGAGCCAACTTGGAGCTTGATCCCATGGCCATGAGATCGTGACCTGAGCCGAACTCAAGAGTCTGGTGCTCAACGTACTGAGCCCCCCAGGTGAACCCTAGATTTTATTTAATTAATCAGTTAATTTATATTTACTTTATGGTTTTAAGTAATCGCTACACCCAACATGGGGCTCAAACTCATGACCCCAAGGTTAAGAGTTATATGCTCTCCTGACTGAGCCAGCCAGACACCCTGAGAACGACTTATTCTTAGAAAGTACTCACTGAAGTGTTTATGGATAATTGGTTTGGAAAAAATTTCATATATATATGAATATTCTATGTGTACATATATACATATATATACAGAAATGTGAACAAGGGACGTCTCTGGGTAAAGGATATATAGACTTCCAGTATTATTCTTGCAACTTTTAGAAGCATATTAAATATATTATAAACATAAAATATGTGAAATCATGTCAAAAACAAAAGGAAAAAAAAAGTCTGGGTGGGAGGAGCATTTTCGGGGTAAATGAAGCAGGAATTTGCTGTAGGTTGATCATCGTCGAAGCTGGGCCATCAGCACATGAGCGTTAATTTATCATACTATTTTCTTTGTATCTATTTGAACTGCTTCATAATAATTTTCAAAGATATTGAAACATCACAGAAAAATCAAAATTTTCTTGCAATTCCTTATACTGAATTTACACCTTAAAATTTACATGTGGAGTGGTACACCCCACGATTTTTCAGTGTTTATCTTTTTTTTTTTTTTTTTAAGATTTTATTTCTAAGTGATGTCTACACTCAGCATGGGGCTTGAACTCACAATCCAGAGACCAAGAGTTGCACGCTCTACGCATTGAGCCAGCCAGGCCCCCCTTCAGTGTTTATTTATCTTAAGGGAAACAAAAATGATGTTCCAAGAAAGGAACCCAGGGTCATGCAGCTGATTAGTTCTAGACTCAAGAATTTAGCCGGTGTCTTCTGGGTCCCAGTCTACAAAACACAACACCTTTGTCCTCTTAATTTGTGCCCGGTCAATAATTTGGGATTAATGAGTGCATAGAACTTTCTATCTTTCCCCAACACTATACTTCAGTACTTTACTGCTTCACTTTTTGGGATTTTTTTTTTTTTTAACAAATTGGAAACAGAGATCAGTGTAATAAACACCCATATGTCCACCACTTTGACTTAGTAAATGTACATGTTTTTCCTATGTATGCTTTTTGAGAGAGAGGGCTCAAGTAATCGAGGGGCAGAGAGAGAGAGAGAGAGATTGAGAGAGAGAATCCCAGAACGGGTAGAGGGAGAGAGAGAGAGAGAGAGAGAGAGAAAGAAAGAGGGAGAAAAAGAGAGAGAGAGAGGGAGACACAGAGAGAGGAAAGAGGGCTCATGCTCACCCGAAGTGGGGCTTGAACTCATGAACCATGAGATCATGACCTGAGCTGAAGTCAGACGCTTATGGACTAAGCCACCCAGGCACCTTCCCTTTTTTTTTTTTTTTAAATTTCAGAAATAACACATCAAAGGACATTGAAATCCCCATGTATTCTACCCCAGTCCCATGCCCCTCCCTCCCTAGAGACAACCATTATCATAAATTTGGCTTGTGGTCTTTATAGCCTATGAAAGCATAATTTTCAAAAAAAATTGGGACACTTTGTTGGCTAGTTGGTTGAACATCTGACTTTTTAAAAAAATTTTTTTAAATGTTTTTATTTATTTTTGAGACAGAGAGAGACAGAGCATGAGCGGGGAGGGGCAGAGAGAGAGGGAGACACAGAATCTGAAACAGGCTCCAGGCTCTGAGCTGCCAGCACAGAGCCTGATGCGGGGCTTGAACTCATGAATCGCGAGATCATGACCTGAGCCAAAGTCAGACACTTAACCGACTGAGCCACCCAGGCGCCCTGAACATCTGACTCTTGATTTGGGCTCAGGTCTTGATCCCAGGGTCATGGGATAGAGCCCAACGTCAGGCTCTGCTCTGAGCATGGAACCTGCTTGAGATTCTCTCTCCCTCTTTCTCTCTCTGCCCCTCCCCCAAAATAAAAAATAAAATATATTTAAAAAAAAGTAAAACTGTGACTCTTACAAATAGACACACATATCAAAGACTTTATTCAACTTGGGACGCCTGGACGGCTCAGTCGGTTAAGCATCCAACTTCGGCTCAGGTCATGATCTCATGGTTTGTGAGTTCGAACCCCAACATCGGGCTGTGTGCTGTTAGCACAGAGCCTGCTTCGGATCCTCTGTCTCCCTCCCTCTCTGCACTTCCCTGCTCATGCTCTCAATCTCTCTTGAAAATAAATAAACATTAAAAAAAAAAGACTTTCTTCAACTTATCAATGAGAAAAATGGTAAGATATTAAGGTCAGTACAAAGAGCATTTGAGGGGGTGGGAATTTATAGTCAATAAGCTTAACACAATTAATAGAAGAAAACTGGTTGAAAAGGCCGTTAAAAGAAGATTGCTAGCTTGGATTCTCCAGTGACTCTTGTCTCATTGGGCAATAAACTATGACCTTGAGGTTATTTTTTTCTGCAAAACAGATATTGCTTGCATTTCTACTGGACAACAATCTGTAAGCTAACATGTCATTTCACTAAGTTTGGAACTTTTTTTTTTTTTAATTTAAAAAAAAAATTTTTTTTTCAACGTTTATTTATTTTTGGAACAGAGAGAGACAGAGCATGAACGGGGGAAGGGGCAGAGAGAGAGGGAGACACAGAATCAGAAACAGGCTCCAGGCTCCGAGCCATCAGCCCAGAGCCTGACGCGGGGCTCGAACTCACGGACCGCAAGATCGTGACCTGGCTGAAGTCGGACGCTTAACCGACTGCGCCACCCAGGCGCCCCTAAGTTTGGAACTTTTAATCAGCAGTAAGCATGGGTCAAAGCAGGTACATTTTCCTGAATAAATCCTTGGGTGGGCCTGTTAAACAACACCCCACTCGAACATTGAAAGGACATGCCATTCACTTTCCCCCATTATTTTCAAGTTTTGGATAATTTTCCTTAGCAAATATGTATTCCTATATGTTCCCAAAGATATGAATCTATAAATAATAATAGTAGCTATTTGTTAAGCATTAATTTGGGCCAAGCACTGTCTTAAGGGTTTTACGTGTACTGAGTCCTTTGTCCCTCAAAAGCAATATTAGGTGCTATCATTATTCTTATTTTACAGATGAGGAAACTGAGGCACAAGAGTGCAGTAAATTCCCTAAGGTCATAGAGCTAGCGAGTGGCAGAACTCTGATTCAGTCCCAGGCTGTCTGGTGTCATGCTATATACTCTTTTGCAATTTGCTGTTTTACCTTCAATGTCATATTTTGGAGACCTCTCCAGGATGGTATATAGTTATAGTTCATTCATTTTGACTGCAAGTTTACTGTTTACTGTTTCAACATATTACTATACAGCAGTTAATTTACCTGTTCCCTGCATTGGTGAGCACAGACGTCATTTCCAGAGTTTCATTATTACAGCGTGCCCTGAATATTTTTGGATACGTCTCTTTGTGTGTGTGTGTGAGGGTCTTTCTAAGTTACTTACCCCAAAATGAAATTTCTGCAGGAGAAGATGGGTCCTTCCGTGGTCTTACCATAGCTTCTAACCAACTCCAAGATGGGCCCAAATGTAGCTCTCAGAAGGCAGGAAGACTCTTTCCCCTTTTTCAAAGAAAGACAGAGAGTAACAGAGACGCAAAGACAGAGACAGCAGGGATTTGTATCTGAAGGGCCCGAGTCTGAATAGGGAGAAACAACTTATCTGACCATCCATCCGAAAGAAGAGGGACCGCCTTCACATGCATTAGGACAACTACTAGAAAAAGACCCCTGGAAATAACAAGCGTTGGTGAGGACGTGGGAACGTGGAACCTGGGTGCATCGCTGGTGGGAATGGCAAGTGTTACAGGTGACAGTACTGTAGGTAACAAACAGTCTGGTGGTTCCTCAAACAGTCACACATAGAATTGCCCTGGTTATACCAAGTCCACCGTCATGACTTGGAAGCAGGTGTCTGAGTTTGCTTGGGCTGCCACACAAATGACTACAGACTGTGTGGCTTAACCAACGGAAATTTGTTTTCTCCCAGTTCCAGAGGCTGGGAGTGTTGGCAGGTTGGATTCTTCCAAAGCCTCTCTCCTTGGCTGCTCCCTGTGTCTTCTCATGGCCTTTGTTCTGGGTGTCTGTCTCTTAATCTCTTCTTATCAGGACTCTTTCTTTCTTTCTTTCTTTCTTTCTTTCTTTCTTTCTTTCTTTTTCTTCTCGAGAGGACATGAATGAGGAAGGGGCAGAGAGAGAGGGAGAGAATCCTAAGCAGGCTCTACATTGTCAGCACAGAGCCCAATGCAGGGCTTGAACTCATGAACTATGAGATCATGACCTGAGCCAAAATTAAGAGGAGGACACTTAAATGACTGAGCCACCTACGTGCCCTTAATTACCTCTTCAACAACCATTTCTCTAAATATAGTCACACTCTGAAGTACTGGAGGTTAGGATTGTAATGTGGGTTTGGAGGGGGACATAATTCATCCCATAATGCAGGGACTCAAACAGAAGCTTGTATCCAATATTCCTAGCAGTCTTATTCACAGTAACAACAAGATGGAAACGACCCAGACGTCCACCAACAGATGAGTGGATAAGTAAAATGTGGCCTATGCACACACTGGAATATTATTCAGCCAGAATGATGAGTGGAATTGCGATACACGATATGACGTGAACGAACCTCGAAAACTTTGTGCTAAGCCGGGCAAAAACAAAAAGACAAGGACCGTGTGATCCCACTTCTATGAGTTACCTAGGAGAGGTAAATATAGAGAACAGAGGTTGCCATGGGCTTGTGGGAGGAGGGAGTGAGAGCTACTTCTTCGTGAATATGGAATTTCTATTGGGGACGATGAAGCGGTTCTGGAAACGGACAGTGGTGCTGGTTGCCCAAAATTCTGAATGTACTCAATGCCACTGAATGAGGCACTTAAAAATGGTTGAAATGGTAAATTTTATGTTATGTGTATTTCACAATAATAATAAAAAAAGGTGATGGAATGGTAATAACACTTGACTTCCAAGCTTGCTGTGAGAGCTAAAAATATATTTTTTGTGAAAACACCTCCTGGGCCACAGAGAAGATGCTCAGTATGCGTAGCTGTTACTTGTTTCTTCCTCTTCTTCTTCCTCATGGCTTCTATCATCTGCATTTTCTTCTGACTTGCACTAATTTCTTCTTTTTTAAGATTTTTTAAATGTTTTTTTAAATTTTTTTTTTTTTGAGAGACAGAGAGAGAGAGAGGGAGTGAACGGTGGAGGGACAGAGAGAGGAGAGAAAGAATCCCAAGCAGGCTTTGAGCTGTCAGCGCTGAGCCCAACACAGGGCTTGAGTCCGTGAGCCCCAACCTCATGAACTGAGCCAAAATCAAGAGTCAGATGCTTAACCACCTGAACCACCTGGGCCCCCATGACTTGTGTTAATTTCGAAGTCCAGGATCTGTATGGACTGAATTGTGTGCCCCCCCCCACCCCAAATCATATATTGAAGCTCTTGCCCCCAATGTGACTGTAGTTGGAGGACAGTGTCTTTGGGGAAGTAATTAAGGTTAAATGAAGTCATAAGGCTGATAGGACTGGTGTTCTTGTAAAGAGAAAGAGACACCAGAGATCTCTCTCTCTCTTCTTGTGCATAGAGGGAAGAAGCCATATAAGGACACAGCGAGAAGGTGGCTGTCTACAAGCCAAGAAGAGAGGTCAAGCCAGAAACCAACCCCAATGACACCTTGATCTTAGACATCCAGGCTCCACAACTGTAAGAAAAAATAAATTGTTTAAACCCCTCGGTCTGTGGCATTTTGTGATGGATTCCTCGTAGACTAATACAGAGCCAGAGGATATGGTTTTAGGGCTGACTTTCTATCACCCAGGTAGGCATTACTTTCCAACCAGGTGTCATTTCTAATCCCACCAGGTGGTTACCCTTCTCAGCCTGGGCTTTTTCACCCTGCCCTCAGGTGAGTATTAGAAAGTGAGTATTTAGAAAGTTCAAATTTATCTTAGTGTTAGCCTGAGATAAACAAAAACTAGAAGGAAAGCCTGTTATGAAAACAAAGTATCTTGCAGGTTTCTGAGACAAAAATGAGTTATGTTTGGAATGTCTGCGCAACTGCTCTCTCCCCATGGATACTGATAACCAAGGGCTGGCTGTAAATAAATGATACAACTACAAATATAGAAACCGAGGTGCTTATGTGGATTGAGTAGATTGTTCAAATAGCATAAGCTGATAGAAACCAATTTACATGGAGGTGTGAGTAGGTGGGAGAGAACAAAGTAGAAAGAGCAGAGCTTTTGCAATTAAACAAATTAAGACAATATGGCTTTAACAATCGTTATGGCCTTAGTTAAGTCAACTAACCTGAGCTTTTCCCTTTGCAAAATGGGAGTCAAATGCTTATTCTCTCTATATTTTTTAGTTTATTTATTTATTTTGAGAAAGGGAGAAAATGCAAGTGGGGGAGAGAGAGAGAGAGGGAGAGGGAGAGAGTCCCAAGCAGGTTCTGCACTGTCAGTGCAGAGCTCCATGAGGGGCTTGAACCCACAAACTGTGAGATCATGACCTGAGTGGAAACCAAGAACCAGATGCTTAACCAACTGAGCCACCCAAGTGCCCCTAAAATGCTTATTCTTTTTTTTTTTTAATGTTTATTTATTTTTGAGACAGAGACAGAGCATGAACAGGGGAGGGTCAGAGAAACAGACACAGAATCTGAAACAGGCTACAGGCTCCGAGCTGTCAGCTCAGAGCCCGACGTGGGGCCCGAACTCACGGACCGTGAGATCATGACCTGAGCCGAAGTCAGATGCTTAACCAACTGAGCCACCCAGGCGCCCCTAAAGTGCTTATTCTAAAGCATGATTGTCAGTGCCTGGTGGCTCAGTTGGTTAAGCATCTGACTCTGATTTTGGCTCAGGTCATGATCTCACAGCTCATGAGTTCGAGCTCTGTGCTGACAGTGTGGATCCCGCTTGGGATTCTCACTCTCTCTGCCCCTCTCCCACTCACGCCTGCACACTCTCTCGCTCCCTCTTTCTCTCAAAGTAAAATAAACATTAAAAAATTTGTCAAAGCATGATTGTAGAGATTCACATGAGACAATGTTTGCACAGCATGGATAAACTCTAATTGCCTTCCTTTTATATTTTGGAATAGAATTAATCAAGCAGATGGTTTTGTATAGACACATAAAATGTAAAGTGCAGGAGAGGAAAGACTGATATTTCCCAACAGTGTAAGATAGCAGAAAGGCTAAGGACATGTGAGGGAATGGTGAATTTAGTAGAAGGTGAGGAGACAATAGGACTTTGTTTTTAATAGAGGCTTAAAAATAAAATCTGCTGAATTAAATAGCATTATTAGATGAATATATTACATTTGTCCAGCTATAAATAACAAAAGACTCAAGCAAGATACCTTAGGTGATGAGGATATTTATTTCTTACTTAATAATAAATTTGGTGGTTGATTTCTAAAAAATCAGTGAACAAATAAATATCTTGCCCAGAAGCCAGCTAGCTAATGTCTCCTGGAAGCTCATTGGCCAGAAGTGGATCACAGGGTTACCTCTAATCACAAAGGTGACTGAGAAAAAGAGTATTTGGCTTATTAAGCCTCTATAGTTTTGAAGAAGGGAGGGGAGAAGGAGTAAGTATGAATGTTGGGTCTGCAACACTGGGCTTAGATTGGTAGGGGAGACAGGAGTGACTCCTTAATCTGCTATTAGCCGAGCCAAAAAATGTGACCTGGATGGATTTGATATCTATATTTAAACTGCTTTCTCTAAGAACGACAAATGGGAACTTTCTCTTATTCCACTTTCTGTCTTTATTACATGTTCAAAACCTACTTACATGCGAATGCCTACTGTTCAGTCATTCATGCATGCATGTAGGCATTCACTTATTTATTAATTCATTTAATAAATATCAATTGAATACCAACATGTGCCAGGAACCATAGATGGTTCCTTTGTCTTAGATACCTAAGGGAAGCAGAAATGGATACCTGAGGGGCCCCTGGGTGGCTCAGTTGGCTAAGCATCTGACTTTGGCTCAGGGCATAATCTCACCGTTTGTGGGTTTGAGCCCCGCATTGGGCTCTGTGCTGACAGCTCAGAGCCTGAAGCTGCTTCAGATTCTGTGTCTCCTTCTCTCTCTGCCCCTTCCTCACTCGCACTCTCTGTCTCTCTCAAAAATGAATAAACGTTAAAAAATTAAAAAAAAAAAAAGAAATGGATACATGATAGGAGCTAAATACAGAGGACTCTAGAAACTTAGCAAACTAACATGTGCAGTTTCAGGGCCTTAAAGATTCATCAGAGATAAAACTTGCAATTTTGCTGAGATATGAATTCAAACCACCTGCACTGTCCTGCTGGTGTTTGGAGGGATCCACTTTCCTAGTGAGTAATTTAGCTGAGTCCCAACATTTGCACTCGGTGTGCCTTTGTTGACTATGCACTTTATGAAGAAATTGTATGCTACAGTGACATTTCTAAGATTAGGGATTGGGTGAGTTTTCAGAACTGTAACTCAGTAACATAAAAAGTCAAGCCTAGCACCATATTTGCTAAAAGTCCGTCATGATTTTCGCTAACTTTACATGCTACTTGTAATATTTACTTAATATTTAAAAAGACAACTCACTTAAGAATGAACAAAATCTAGCCCTACCTTAAGAAAAAATATACCTAAAAGCCATGGATTTAATGAGACCATTGTATTTTTAATGCATATTAGAAGAAAAATGTAACTACTAAGATAAATTTGTTAACTTGTGTTTTACCTAAAATCCAATAGTCCACACTAACATGGGCTTGGGAAGCACTTTAATCAGGTTTAAATCCTGGTTCTGATATTTATTAGTGGTGTAGTCTTGGATAAATTACATCCAAGTGTCTGTGATTCCCAGGTTCCTCCTCTGTAAAAGTGGAGTTGAAAATCCTTGTCTCCCAAGGAATGCCGAGAGAACCAAATGAGATACAGTACATGTAAGATATAGATTAATGTAGTCCCTGGTACATAGTAACTTCCAGTTAATGTAGTTTATATTGACCATGGATGACAATTTAGATTCACTAATTGCTGAATATAACTTTGTCTTCCTGGAAACAAAGACAAAAAGAGTAAACTATTTGATTCCATCCTAGTAGAATGGATTTGGAGGAGTGTGTGTGTGTGTGTGTGTGTGCTAAATACAGGCATCTCTAAGGAGGTCTCAGAAATCCATTAAACAGCTCTCAGAGGATTGGTAAATGGTGATTGGAATGAAAAAAAAAAAGGTGAATCTGAGAATTAAAACAAACTAGTTAACACATCTTTTAGTAGCCAATGGGAAGACCCTGGGGGGGGGGGGGGAGTGCTGTCCAGTCACCAGGGTGCTGAAATGACTCCTTGGCAGCCCGCAAGTTGCAATTAACTGTGTCTGAACGCGTCTCTGCTTTTCAACCGTCGTATCTCAGGTACGCCTCCTCTTCTCCACCTTTCTCACAGTCTGTCACCTCAACCTTCCACCTACATCTACCATTCTCACTCAAGGCTCCACATCCCACCTTGTGTTCTTTTCCAGCTGGCTGACTGCTGACCTTCCTGCAAATAAGGCTCACTGCTGCCAGCACATGCTTCATTCCTAGGATGGTGCTGAGTGTGGGAAGTAGCTGGAATGAGTCTTTGAGGGCTGATGACTACTCAACACTTTCTCCTTCAGTCATAAATAGCCCCCGGTGTTAATGTGGCTGGATCTCAGCCTCAAAGACTGGAGATACGGAGGATGACAGCTTTCAGAAACATGGTTATAGCTGCCTCTTATTCTGTGCTAAACCCTCAGCTTTATCTCCCACGTCATCAGCATAGACTGCCCCTGTGCTCCATCCAGGCAGGCTGTTGTGTGTAACACCCTGCTCTGGCTCCTGTCTTCTTGTTCTTTAAGCTCATGATAGCCTTCCTCCTTCCCCAGTCAAGATTTATCTTTCCCATATTTGAATGTCCAATGTAAACTTGCTTTCTTCCAGATCAACCTAAAGGAAAGCAATATTCCTTTCTTTTGAAATCCTACAGCATTTTCACCTCGGGTATGCCACTTAATCCTTGGTTATAAACTTAAGTTCATTTTGAAAATTGCCAAAACATGCGGCAGTTTTGTCTCTCCAGCCAAGTGATAGGCATCAGAGGGCAGGGACCATGGTGTTTGCATGTTCTCTGTTCCATATAGTTCCAGACGCCATGGCAGGATACAAAGTGGTGCTCAATAAATATTTATTGATTGAGTAATAGAAGGAAATGACTTGGGGGGGGATGAAAGGCACAAAAAATGAACTGAAAGTTGACTAATAGCATCTCAGGAAGGGTGCAGGACCAGAGAATCTGATAGGTTGTTATTTCCCCCCCGAATAGTGCCCGAAGGATAATTGGGGATTGGGCATGGGAGGAACTGGATGGAGTTGGGGCAGAGTAGGCTACAACAGGATTTACAGACACAGACTCAGGTGTACCTAAGCCAAAAATTTTAGAGTTTCATGGAATTCAATCTAATCTCAAACTATACAGGAATGTAGAGTCACTGAGTTTGAAGAGACTCAGGGGTCACTCTGAAATTCATTGGCTGATGCATGATTCACCTTTTCAATATCTTCACCAGGTGGACATCATACCTCTTCTCAGACATCTCTGGTACTGGGGACTTTTCTAGCTATAGAGACAATGTGTTCAATGGAATAGAATTCCAGTTTGGCTCAGTTCAATGATTTTAAAAATTTGAGAATCTAATGTATACCAGCATTGTGGTAGGTACTCCTGTTGGAAAGGAACAGATGACCTATGGCTCTGCATTTCTGTGGGTCCCATGCAGCTGTGAGGTGTTCTCTACAACTTTTTTGCCAGGTACATCTCTATTTTTTTCTACATTCTCTTGTCCTTTCCTCTATGGTTAATTCTTCCTCTTCCAACTCCTTTCCCCTCCCTACCCCTTTTTATATCTTCAACACGATTTAGGTTTTCTAGGAGTGCTCAAATCTTGGGGTAGCTTCCTTGGCAATACTGAGGGGCAAAGGAAACGATTGTTCTCTGTGCTAACAACATATGTAAGAACTGGAAGAAACCGTAAAGACCATGTATCCAACTCTGTTGCATAAAAGAAGTTACTAAGGGCCAGAGTGGAAAAATGCTTCATCCCTGATCAAATAGATAGTGAGGTGAGCGAGATTAGCGGTCAATCATTTCACATAGGAGGTCCAGGGGAATAGTCCCAGTGACCAACACTCAAGTATATAAAATAAAAGGACTATAAGAATTTGAGCTGGTGTGGATGTCACATTTACATATATTTGCATACACCCACACCAACTCCCTGCAGTCTCTTCTCAGTTATTTCTCAAGTGAGAATGTATCATTGCTTCCCTTGTTTGTCATTTTTAGCTTTTCATCTCTCCATTCCTTTTCACCCACTCAGTCTTTGGCCCAGATCCCCTGCAGCATGCAAGGGAAAAACGTATTCACAGATCATTAAAATTAAACTTCAGATACCTGGGTTTCTCTGACCATCTGCTTCCTCCTAGAACAGCCACTTCCCAAAGACAGGGCATCTTGGTCTCAGTTAACCATCCAGTGCCTGGAAAAGGGAGATGCTTAGTAAGAAAGGCCCAAGTTGGAGAGGCTGATGGTTATAGACAGAGCCATCCAGAGATGGTTGGGATACATAGTCTGACAAGGATTAAAAAAAATTTTTTTTAATGTTTATTTACCTTTGGTTGGGACAGAGAGAGAGAGAGAGAGAGAGAGAGGAAGAGCAGGGGAGGGGCAGAGAGAGAGGGAGACAGAATCTGAAGCAGGCTCCAGGCTCTGAGCTGTCAGAACAGAACCCGACGCTGGGCTTGAACCCACGAACCATGAGATCATGACCTGAGTCTGACAAGGATTTTAATGCAAGACTGTATATTCCTTGAGAGTAAGGACTTTCTTCTTCATCACCCCATTTCTAACACTTATGTAAGGGTGTAAAAGCCAAATACCTGTTAGTTATCTACTGAATGAATCACCTACATGAAAAATAATAACACTTGATGCTTTTGGAAACTTCACAGTCACCCTCTTACTTGATCTGCACCACAGGTTTCTGAGAGTGAACATCTATTGGGAAAATGCTATTTGAAGTCCCAAGGGCTACACCAGAGTGATGTTATTTTTGACATAATTAACAGATTAATCAGTTTTTAGAACACATATTTCCAGCCCTAGACTAGGTTTCTGGGAGGCAGAGTTTCACAATATATCCTCCAGACCTTATTAGAACAGAGAGACACATCAATAAATTCTCAACAAGAACATTTGAATGCAGCACGGAGGAACCCAACTTGAGTCCATTTAGACGAAAGAGAAAAATTTCCCATACGGTTGGTTATAGAGGTATCTCATGGCCTTGACAGTGATTTAAAAATATCTCCATACTCTCTGAGAGTATTCCTTTCAAGAGGTGAGGCTTCATTCCCCTCCCCTGGAGCATGCGCTGGACTGGTGACTCACTCCTGACAAATGGACTGCCAAGAAATGACGGGTGACTCCTCAGAGCTGCTGTAACAAACTGCCACAAGCTGGGGGGCTTAAGCGACAGAAGTGTATTGTCTCAGTTCTGGAGGTTAGAGGTCTGTTACTGTATCAGCGGTCTTGTTTCCTTCGGAGGGCTGGGAGGGAGAAGCTGTTCCATGTGTCTTTGCTGGTAAACCTTTGGGTTCACGGCTGTCTGTCTTCATTGTCATGTAGTATTTTCTTTATGCGTATCTGTCTCTGTGCCCAGAGTCTCCCCCTCCTGCCCTGCCACAGAACAAGCAGAATGTATTATTTCAATATTCATTCACTTACAAATTAAGACTCCATACCATTAATTTGACCTCATTTTTAATGTGATTATCTCTATAAAGATCCTGCCTCCAGTTAGGGGCACTTTCTGAGGTCCTGGGGGTTAGGACTTCAATATGTAAATTTGGGGGAGGACACAATTCAAGCCAAAGCAATCATAAAAGACCACATGGCTTTCTCCTTGCTATCTCTCTCTTGGATCACTCACCCTGGGGGAACCCAGCTGCCATGTTTTGAGGACACTCCAGAAGACCTACGATAAGGTTCACATGGCCGGGAACTCAGGCCTCTGGCTAACAGCCCTGTGAATGAACCACCTTGAAAGCACACCTGCCAGCCCCAGACGACCTTGAGATGACTGTGGCTCTCTCTGACATCTTTCCACCCCCTCCCCTCCCTACTCTCCCCACCTTGATGGAGGTGTAATCAACAAGTAAAGATTGTGTATATTTAAGGGGTACCCCTTGATGATTTGACATACAGATCCATTGTGAGATCATCATCACAATCAGGCTAATTAACATAATTGTCACTTCACATAGTTATCATCTCTTTTGTGGGTATGGTGAGAGCACTTAGGATTTGCCCTCATAGCAAATTTCAAGGATACAAGACAGTATTAACTACAGTCACCACGCTGTATCTTAGATCTCCAGAACTTGGTCATCTTGCATAACCGAAAGTTGGTGCTCCTTGACCAACATCTCCCATGTCCCCGTCTGCCCAGCCCTTGGTAACCACCACTCTACTCTGCTTCTAGGAGTCTGGCTTTTTTTTAGACTGCACATGTAAGTGAAATCATGTATTTGTCTTTCTGTGCCTCATTTTATTTATTTAGCATAATGCCCTCCGGGTTCATCCATGTTGGGGCAAATGGCAGGATTTTCTTTTTTTGAAAAGGCTGAATAATATTCCATTTGTGTGTGTGTGTGTGTGTGTGTGTGTGTGTGTGTGTATACCTATCTCTGTCTGTCTATCATCTATCAATCATCTATATCACATTTTCTTTAGTCATTCACCTGGTTACAATATTCAAATTGTTTCCACATTTTGGCTATTATGAATAATGCTGCAGTGAACACGGGAATACAGATACCTCTTTGAGATCCTGATTTCATTTCCTTTGGACAAATGCCTAGAAGTGGGATTGCTGGCTCAGAAGGTCGTTCTAATTTGGATTTTTTTGAGGCACCTCTATACTGTTTTCCACGGTGGCTGAACCAGTTCACATTCCCACCAACAGGGCACCAGGGTTCTGGCTGACATCTTTTCTACAACCTCATGAAGGACACTGAGCAGAATCATTTGGCTCAGCTGCTCTCAAATTCCTGGCCTGCAGAAATAGTGAGATAACGAACGTTTGTTGTTTTAAGCTGCTAACTTTTGGGGTAATTTGTTATTCAGCAATAATTAACTGAAACAGACCCCACAGGAAGGGAGAAGGCAGAAACCAGAGTCTAGAAAGTACACAGAATGATCTGCCCCTGGCTACCCTGCCTACTGGCTTTCTCTAGTACTTCGTCCATAGAGAGAAGCCTGGTAATTCCGTAACTCCTGAGTTTATACATTACAGTTCCAGTAACACAGAAATCCTAATTCCAAATTTCTGAGAGAATGTAGAGTCTAATCTGTGTCGGTGGTGGCAGAGGATAGGTCTAGGGACAAATCCAAGTTTTGTGGGGCTTGCAGATTATATCATTGTGGGGAGGCTCATTAAGGAAAAGAACATAAGTTTACATCCAAAAAAAATGATTACTGGGAGTGACTGAGAAAATAAATCACAAGGAATTAAATGTGTTCTAAAACTGACAGGTACCAAAACATTACGAAATTTTTAAAAAAAAATCGCGTGATATTCATAATAGCTCTGATGGCTGGGAGAGGGTTCCATAGATATCTTCTGGCTCTGTCCCTGTCAAACACACATGCATCTGGGTGCTGTAGGCTACGTGAATGCATTGATGTGAATCCTGACTCTGTACGTTCGTGCATGATGCTGGGTGAGTTGTTACGATGGGTGATGGTGACTCCTGGAAGTCATTTTCCACTGGGCTGACTACCGGAACTTAAGTAAGATGAAACTATTTACAAGTCATAGATAAATGTAGTAAGCCCAAGTATATTCCCGCCTCAACTACCCCTTAGCTGGATCTCCTATTGTCTGCAACCCTAAAGCTGCAAGGGAGAATGTGTGATGGGGCAGGGGAGGGGTGGACCTGCGGTGGAAAGATACACCAGTTTTAACCAATTGTAGCTAAAATTACTTCCTCTTACAATTTTACAAAAAGCATCTGACCTCGTGAACACCTAGCTATGAACTTCCCAGAGCCTTGGAAGAGTCTGGGCAAGCGAGGAACTTGCTTCTGGGCAGGGTCTTGTAACTTTTTTCAAGTTTATTTATTTGTTTTGGAGCCGGGGAGGGACAGGAGGGGAGGGAGACAGAGCATCCCTAGCGGGCTCCAGGCTGTCAGCACAGATCCCGATGCTGGAACTCATGAACCGTGAGATCATGAGCTGAGCCCAAATCAAGAGTCAGATGCTTAACTGACTGAGCCCCCCAGGCACCCCAGGGCAGGGTCTTGTAGCACAAAATGGTAGCTGGAGACCTAACCTGAACCTGGTGGGTGAGGTGAGTGTTCCCTGAGAAAACAAACCAAAAAAATTCTTTAATGTAAATACATACAATACGCAGCGAGGAGAGGTTTGGGCAGACTGAGAGAGCACGGGAGCAGAAGTGGGGGTTGACTCAAGCTTGTAGGGTAGACCTCCCGGAAGCCTTGTGTGGAGAATGACATCTGGGGTGAATTACAAAGGGTGAGGGAGAGCGAGGTGAAGAATGTTCTGGGCAGGGAGGTGACATATGTAAATGGGGGACGTGTGGGAGACCGTGCTGACAGCAAATGCTTTAGTGATGTTGAGTAAAGGGTGTGAGGACGGGCTTGCCAAGAAGCCAGAATCAACCAAAGGCAGATCATGAGGGGCCTTGCATGCCAGGCTGTGCTCTTTAGACTAAACTCTGAAGGACACGGGGACTCAGGGAAGGGAGCAGAGAATTCAGAAGACCAGAGTGCATCAGCCCAGTACTTTTAGTCACTGCGGGTGACTTAGTGGTGTTCAGAGAAAAAGTTTCACAAATAATTTAGGGATCTAGTAAGCTTTTATTTGGCGATGCATGAATCAGGCATCATCCCCTCTGGCAGATAGAAAGGAGCACCGAGGAGCTGTACAAGGTGAGGATGTTCATAGACCAAAGTGAGCAGGAACAAGGAAGCTGTACTGAGCACTTGCCACCTGGTCAAAGCAGGGTTACTTTCTGTAAATGGAGAAAAAGGAAGTCAGGGAGGTGGGTCAGGTAATTTGTGTTGAGCAGACAAGTGTTGATTGGATGACCTTGGTTTACTTTTTCTGGCAGAGCCAAGCATAGAGCTTAACCAAATTTTGGTTTGCTGCCATGGGCTTGGCATGAGCAACTCCATCTTGGACCTCATGTGGTTACTTTCGCAGTGGAAACAGGGATGCCTTCCCATCTCATGTACAGAAATATGGGGGGGGGGGAATCAAAATCATTCAAAAGCTATGACTGGGCTCAGATGTAAGGAAAGGAAATCCCGAAGAGCCAGAACTGAAGAGCCTTCTAAAAGCCAAAATAGTGACTGGAACTTGAACAATGGTTCCAAGGGGAAGGGGACTGGATAAGGATCTTCATAGTTGAGGCCTGGGGCTTTAACGGCCATCTTGGGAGGGGAGTTTGGACCACACGCTTGGCAAGGCAGAATGTTGGAACAGACCTTAGGAGTCATGAATCTGGCTGTTGCCCAGGTTCTTATAGATAAAGGGTTAGGACATTGGAAAACAGCAAATAAGGGGTCACCCCTTCCTGAACTTCAAACATGGAGACCTCTCAGACACCCCTTCCACCCAGGGTCTGGGCTGTGTTTGCCACCTATAACAAATTCATACATGTAGGTATAGAGATCTTACTATATGCCAAGTTTCATGCACTAGGGACATAAAGTTTTCTTTTTTGTTTCCTTTTTTGTTTTAAAGCTGCTGAATGATTATCTGGGAACATTTCCAGTGAGAAAAAATTTGGAAAATTTTGGAATTTCTTCCCCTTAGATGGTCCTGGCCTCAGCATTTCTTCCTTTTCCCTTTCCTTCCCTCCTTCTTTCTTTCCTTCCTTCCTTCCTTCCTTCCTTCCTTCCTTCCTTCCTTCCTTCCTT